>NC_140940.1:104698383-105898383 GCF_014529385.1 Adiantum capillus-veneris | reverse complement strand
GATGAAATTATTGCATTTGGCCTTTTGTGCCGTGGGTTGTATAAGCTCACTTTGTATGACAAGTGTGGACAAAATTTTGCAAATGCTGTTGCAGATTCAAGGGCTATTTCAGATGCAAAACTTTGGCATGCACGTTTTGGTCATCTGAATTTTGCCAGTCTGCTGCGTTTGCAGAAATCTGATATGGTTGCTTCTTTGCCACCTCTTGAAGCACCCGTCAAACATGTTTGTGAAGGCTGTATTTTGGGTAAGATGCAGCGTTCTAAATTTCCAAAGGATGGTTTGTTCGGGCCACATGCAGGTTGCAGCTTGTGCATAGTGATGTTTGTGGGCCCATGCAAACTCCGTCCTTGGGCAATTACCTGTACTTCGTGACTTTCATTGATGATTACTCCAGGCATGCATGGGTATTTCCGCTTAAAGCGAAGTCCGAAGTTCTTATGTGCTTCAAACAATTTCTGGCTATGGCTGAAAATGTCTCGAAATGTACTATGGGCACCCTCTGTTCCGATCGAGGGGGGGAGTATATGTCTCATGAATTTAATGCATTTCTGGCTAGTCGTGGGATAAAACACCAATGTACAGTGCCTTATACACCTCAGCAAAATGGTGTTGCTGAGAGGAAAAACAAGTCACTAACGGAAATGGCACGATGTATAGTCAAAAGTCAAGCTTTGCCGCATTCTTTTTGGCTTGAGGCCATTATGTGTGCCACTTATGTACTTAACAGGTGTCCTACGAAAGCTTTGCAGTCTATTACTCCATATGAAGCATGGCATGATAGAAAACCTTCTATTGAGCACATGCGTGTTTTTGGCTGTTTGGCATATGCTTTGGTGCCACAAGTGCAGCGCAAAAAATTGGATGATAAGGCTGTCAAATGTATTTTTGTTGGTTATAGTGCTGAAAGCAAAGGTTACAGGTTGTATCATCCGCAAACAAAACGTATTCTGGTTTCTCGGGATGTAGTGTTTGTGGAAGATTCTGTTCAGCCCTTGCTGTCATGTACTAGAGACAGTAATGTAAGCTCACAGGACATTTATGACACTTTGTTGCCTCTTTTCACTGGTGGAAATACGAATGTAAGTTCCAATGAGGCAAATGTACAGCCTATGGGGGTTTCTGAAAATGTTTTAGAACAGCCTATTACTGATGCAGATGTACATGAGGTACTTGATGAGGAAAGGGCTGAAAATGAGCAGGCTAGAGGTATGCCAAAATGGCTAATGCACACTTTGCGTGACAGTAAATTGGATGCACCTTTGTCTAGTCGTACTCGTTCAGGCTCTCACCATGCATCTTATGCATCAGATTGTTATGCTTTGGCTGTGTCTAACTTACATGATGTTGAGGAGCCTCTGACTTTTGATGAAGCACAAAATTCAGAAAATTGGATGGCTGCCATATGCAATCAGAATATGATGCACTTATAGAAAATGACACATGGACTTTATGTGATTTGCCTCATGGCAAAAAGGCCATTGGTACGAAGTGGGTTTACAAGTTGAAACGCAAGCCGGATGGTGAGATCGATCGCCATAAGGCTCGACTTGTTGCAAAGGGTTATGCACAACAAAAAGGCATAGATTATGAAGAGACGTTTGCTCCCACTTGTCGTATGACTACTGTGCGTTTTCTATGTGCATTGGCAGCTCATTTTGGTTGGGATGTACATCAATCAGACATTGTTACTGCTTTCTTGAATGGTGACATATTTGAGGAAGTTTATGTAACGCAGCCTCGCGGTTTTGTCATAAAAGGACAAGAGGACAAAGTGTGCAAATGTAACAAGGCTTTGTATGGGTTGAAGCAATCTCCTCGTGCTTGGTATGAGAAAGCTGACACTCATTTGGTCAAACAAGGCTTTCGTAATAGTCCAACAGAAAGCACATTGTATGTAAAGCGTGAGGGTGATGTACTTCTCATTGTGGTTCTTTATGTTGATGATTTGCTGATCACTGGACCAAATGAGAGACATATTGCTGAATTTAAGGCTGATTTGAATGCTACTTTCAAAATGAAAGATTTGGGGTTGTTGCATCATTATTTGGGCATACAGTTTAAGCAGTGTGATGGTGGTATTGCCTTGTTTCAGAAAAGTTACATAGAGACATTGCTATGTAAGTTTGGACTTGAGGATTGCAAACCTATTGCCACTCCCATGGAAACAGGTTTGAAGTTGAGTCTACATGATGCTGGCGATCCTGCTGATGTCACTCTTTACCAAACTGCTGTTGGCTGCCTCATTTATGTATGCAACACAAGGCCGGATATTCAGTTTGCAGTCTCACAGGTCAGCAGATTTATGCATAGCCCAGGGTCTAAGCATTGGCAGACTGTCAAGAGGATTTTCCGCTACCTTAGTGGCACTTTACATCTTGGCTTGTTTTATCCCAAGGGGGGATCATTGCCGCCAGACTTACATGCTTTTTCGGACTCAGATTGGGCTGGTTGTTTTGACACGAGAGTGTCCACAAGTGGTTTTTGTTTCATGCTTGGCAGTTCATGTATATCATGGTTGAGCAAGAAGCAACCTACTGTGGCCACTTCGAGTTGTGAGGCTGAGTATAGGGCAGTCTTCACAGCTACGGTTGAGTGTGTATGGCTCAGACGCCTTATGGCTGATTTGGGTGTTGGACAGGACACTGCCAACACCATCTACACTGACAGTCAGAGCGCATTGGCAGTTGCGAGGAACCCAGTTTTTCATGCTCGCACAAAGCACATTGAGGTGCATTACCACTATGTCAGGGAGAGGCTCTCAACAGGAGAGATCAGCTTGGCTTATGTACCAACACAGGACAACCTTGCAGATCTTTTCACAAAGGCATTGTCTCGTGAGAAGCTTGAAGCTTTCCGCAAAGCTTTGGGCTTACTCCCCTTTGTGGACTGATCGTGTCCTCAGGGCATGGCACTTCCCTTTAGTCATGTGCCAGCTCTCGTTCACCGCATCACTCCAGGGGGGATTTGTTACCATATACATGTGGTAGTGATGTGTGTGAACACACTAGGACCGCCGTGGTATTTTTTCCCTCTTTAGGAGGTTTTTTCCCCCGTGCATTGTATATACGCCCATCACTCTAGGGCTATCTATCTTTCCATTGCACACCAAGTAATACACTCTCTATTGTGTGCCTTGAGCTTCCTTCGTCTTCTCCAAGCTGTGTGTGTTTCTCTGCAACCCTAATTCCAACAGTTTCTTTGTTGATGTTTTTATAAATAGTTGTATTTTTCATTACATTTCTACTTATAAAAACATCCCCAAAGAAACCATTTATAAAATTCATTTAAAATAGTGTCATTATTTATCAATATGTGGAGACAACAAATGTGTGAATTTGACCTAAGAGCACTTCATGGCAAGGTAAAGGGGCCATAAGTGGATTGTCACCAAAGGGTGAATGAACCCAATCCCAAAAAGAGACAAAATTTAAGAACATGCTTAGGTCTCCTCATGTTATTTGCTAAAAAGTGTACTATTATTGAGACATGAATCTCTCACCTCTCTAAAAGGCTGTTAAAAATTAAACTTTTTCAAATAGAGCATTGAAGATTTTCTTTAAAAAAAAATCAATCTTGGTATCATTCAATCCTTCTTTTCACAAGGAATCTAATGCACTCTTCATCTTTCAATCCTAGCAAGATATGCAAAATCCCTCCCAAAATTATTACTTTTTTCATAAGTGGCCTTCTAGTACTTGGCCTATACATGTGGTAGCTTTTGAGATGAATTCTTTGTTTGTTGACCTAATCAAACGCCCAAATATATCAATAATTAGTAGTGTAATTTGAAATCCTAGAGTTATGCTATCCAAAAACTTTGGAACAGATAATTGTTTGACGTAAACGAGTAAAACAAAGGTGTGCAACATAGGTCGCAACAAAACAAGGTGAAGGATCACGATGGCCTGCTGAAGAAATAATGTTGGATGTAAAATAAGGGTTTATATAGCATCACATCTGCCTCTTGAAATTCATGCTCTTGTTTAAAAGTAAGATTGGGGTCTCATTTGTCCACCAAAAAGTAGTGAATAAAGATACAATCCATTAAAAGGCGTGTTCAAAGAATCCATTGAAATAGAAAGTGTGACTCTCTTGCCACTAGAGCTTCATTGATACTTCTTCTTTGCTATATTGGCCTTTTTTTTGGGTGCAAATCGCACAACTCCTGTGCAAGGTGACACAGTACATTCGTGAGCGCCAACATGTCACTTGGTTGCAGTCGAATCGATGACCGTTATCACCAACGAAACAAGAGATACTTCTATAGTTCTATACTATGTATAACGGAGCTTAAAATTTTCAAGGAAAGAGAGGGCATCCACGTGTCACGTGTTGGTTCACTTCAAGAAAAACATTACAAAACATCTACTTTAAAATGCAAAATTAAAGGGGTAAGACTATAAGAATCAAAAGCCTTTGGTGTTAACCCTCACACACATTCCTATCACCTACGACGGACATTGTATTATTTATTTGGTAGAGTCAGGTACCGGACTTGTCGGTCCAATAGAAAAAGGGTAAGAGTGATCGCCGATGAGAGGCGCACTCTAACTGGAACATTCAAGGGATTAGTTGGCTAAGCATGGGCCCCCAAGTGTGAATGGGGCGAGCTCATATAAAAATCAACTAAACCTAAAATTCACTTATTCTCTCATTTGTGCAATTGAAGAGTGCTCTTGCTCCATCTCCATCTTCTTCTTCTTCATCTCCTTGTGTGTGTGTGTATGAGAGAGAGAGAGAGAGAGAGAGAGAGAGAGAGAGAGAGAGCATTGCGACGACACGACGACGGCGAGGTGGTTGAGTGCGGAGTAGCGGCGTCTCACTCTTCTTCGTGGCGAGGAATCCTCCACGACAGGAAGCGTAGAGTGGTGAGTGACACACCAACGCCATCTTTGAGCTTACTAAATTAGGCTTGTTGTGTGCTTGGAGCAATTTGTGGCTCGCACACAGTGTATCGGCAAGTTCCTTGCATTGACACGTGCGACATACGTGCACAGTTTTTACGCCGTTGGCGGGGAATGCCATACACTAAGTTTGAATGGCACTCTGTGCTTCTTTTGTGGTGCAATTCAATTGTAGGAAAGGTAAGGAAGGAGGGTGTGTGTGTTGAGAAGAAGGATTTTATGTTGCTACTTTGTATTTCTTTGTTAATGGAGTTTCAAAGGTACCGTGTTTTTTCTCTGTCATAGGAATTAGTATTAACACTAGGTTGGTAATGGGACACTTTTATGTCCTGAGACACTTTTATGTCCTGTTAAGTGACCATTTTCCTTGAATTATTTCAAGAGTTTCAAAATAGATTTTGAGGTGCTATCTATCTAGAAAGTTGTCTCATGAGCTGAAAAAAACTCGACATTTTTTTGGAATATCAATTTCCTCTTTAACATTGTCCTTGCACAACATTTCACAACCTAAAGTGTGTGAAAAAACGGGTCCTGTTTTTGGCTTTTTTCAACTTTTTGCAACTATACCACTCTAGAATTCATGTTTGTGAGGTTTATAATGCTAGAGAACTATCTTTAGTAGTCTTCAACATGTCCTGATGCTTCTAGGGAGAAATAAATATTAAAGTTGTAAGTTATGACCAAATTACAAAAATTGTCAAATCCTGTTTTTTAGCCAATTTTAGCTCTTCTATGATTTTTTTGGTGGATTTCATGATATCCAAATGCATTTTTGATTTTCTATGTCGCATATTGTAACATAAAGCTAACATTCCTTGAGTTTTGGGGCACCTAATTCCCTATTTTGCATAGTACACAACGATAGTTGATTTTTCAATTATAGAAGAAAACGAAACATTCTAGTATATCAAGTATAGCTTTTTCAATATTGTTAGTTTCTTGTGACAACTACATGAATTTTGTAGGTAGTAAACATATCTAGTCATAAGGATCAAATTTGGCTAGATATTGAATAGTTTCTATGGGATTCTACAACTCATAATGTTGAACCCAGTTTTTTCATGTTTGCTGTATTTAACACTTCATCTTTGTCCCCAAGATTCCCCTTGGTAAGAGATGTATTATTGTTTTGACATGCTCCATGGCTCCTTATAAACATAAAGGACAATAGGGAACTAAGAAAACATGCATATATTATTTGTATTGAGCGTGGCTATAGAAACTTTGATGATAGGTTTGCAGAATGGTAAAAATTCAACTTTTTTGTCCCTATTTATTTTGGCAAAACAAAAAATAGCGAGTGAGAAGCAATCATATGTTCTGATCACCAACCCATTGAAGCTAACTAGGGAGTTTATCTCAAGTCCTACAAAAATCCCTAATCTTATTTTTATGCAACAAAACGTAATAAATGACTGTTTTGATGAAAGTTCACTGGTCCATCAACTTTGGAGGCTTGGTGTGACCAAAAGATGAGAAATTTTACAAGTTTATTATTTTTTCCATGTTTAGTAGGCCTTGAACTATAACCTCATGAAAGGATTTTACAAAATGAGTGGATCTACTATGGCTTTGGAGGTTTTTTTCAAAACCCTGAAAGGACACTTTTATGTCCTGTTAGGTTACCAACCTAGTGTTAAGGTTGTTTCTGTGTAATGCAAAGTATAGTAAGTAAGAAGTAGATCTGTGTGAGAGCTAATGAAGTGTGTTAGTGTGCAACAATAGGTGTATTAGTTGTAAGTAGGTAGGTAGAGTGTGTGTGTGCTCTCGCGCAGGCCGCGTCGACCTTATCCTTTACTCGCTTGTAGGAAAACTTTAGTAGAGCCACTTGCTCCGAACATGGAGCTAATGATGTAAATGAGGGGGATGGGAAAGTAAATTCTCCATTCGTGACGAACATAGACCCTATACCCTTAGAGAATGTGCACGTGAATACTTCATTCACTGCACCTCCTGACTCTTCAGAGTTATTTTCCTCCGAGGTCATATTACCCGATGGTAGAAGCCTTGCCGAGTGCAAGAGGTTGAGCAATATATCATTGTGGCTAGGGAGAAGGAATTCAAGAGATTACGCAAGGTGGAGCAACGAAGAGAGTTAAAATCAAAAGCTTCTATGTCAATATCTTTGCTAGGAGAGCAATCGAGTGCTCCTGACTTAGCAACTGCTAAGGGACAACCCCTAGAAAGCAACATTGCATCTAGCTCAAACCCCTAGCACCCCAATCTTAGATGGAGCGTTCTTAAATGAGAACTGGGAGTACAAACTACAGACGAAAACTCTGACTGACCTATACACAGGTCACACCTATCACGTGGGTTGGTTAGATGTCCTACAATCCACAATGGGTGCTACTAGTGTGGAGGATCAACAACAAAGAGTTTGTGAGATCATCCATAGGGTCATTGAGTTATAGAGACAGAACAAGGGGATCAACATGCCTTCAACAGGTCTCATGAGATTCTTGGATACAGGAAAGGCTAAACAACCGACCTTATTGCAAATGGAGACTCCCTCGGTAAGTCCGATGGATCCTCCATATGTTGTTTCTCCAGGGGTCTCAGTGCAATCTGAGCCCACAAGTGATAGTTTCACCTTTCCAAGTCTAGCTCATCTTTCCCTTGATGACACCACGGCTACCATGCCTACCCCAATGATGGGCATGCCAAGAAACACGCCATGGACCTCATTTGTTAGTTAAGCACCGCTACATGGTAGCTCAATGCTTGCAACAGTACCTACAAGTGTGTACCAATCGTATGCACCTATGGGTCATTGCACTCATGTAGTCCCTACCCCTCCCATTGTTTCAACACCCTATGCTCCACAACCACAACACCCAAGTTCTTATTTCCATGGGACTATACCGGCTAGCATTAGCATGTCACACCCAACGTCTGCTATGCCTAGGGCCACACCTATGAACTATGGACCGCCACATGGCACAACCCCGTACCAATGTGGAACCCAAGGGCTTCCTATGCGCCAAGTAAATGACAATACCTACTCCACATGTAGTCTCTAGAGCGCCTTCACCCACGGTGCCTGCTCACTTAGGTGACTTGGCAACATTTGCTCAAGCTATTGGTCGATCTATTGCTGAGAATATGCATAACGCGCCTGATAGAGAGCCTAGAAGTAATGCAGTACAAATAGCCAAGCTCACACAAAAATTTAGTGGAGACGGGGATGTGAGAAAGCATATCGAAGTGTTTGAACAAATATGCGATTCTCTAGGAGAACACAATGACATGCATAAAAGTAATGCTTTAAGCCTAACCTTAAGTGAGAAGGCAGGGGATTGGTATAGAACCCTAAGGGTGGAAGAAAAAACGATTTACCCTACTCTTAGGAGACTGTTCTTGAAAGAATACATACGAGAGGGAGTGCTTTGGGGTGTAGCCTCTCAGCTCCAGAAAGCCCAATGAGAGGAAGGAGAGTCGGTGAGAGACTTTATTAGTCGCTTGAAGCATTTGAATTCTCGTTGTAATCCAAAAGAGTGCTTCAATAATAATCAATTGCTTGATAGATTCATTGGGGGATTATGACATGAGGATATCTACAATGGTCTAGTCATTAGAGGTATCACCACTTGGGAAGCAGTCACCACCAATGCGATCCAATTGGAGGATAATTTAATGATTCAAGGAGAAAGAGTCTCTGTTGAGCCTAAATGTATTAGCTTGCAAGCATCAGGGCATCAACCAATGACCCTAAAGCCTATTGCTAAGGAGCCAAACATATCTGAGATGACTTTAGTAGAACTCACCAAGGCTATTCAAGAGAGTCTTAGAGACAATCCTGCTCCGCAAAACAATCATATGTATCCAAGAAGGGAGCAACAATGGTGCTCAATATGCTATGGACTGCATAGTACCAGTGAATGCCCTACTTTTAGAGTAAAATTCAATGGGAATTGCAATGTCTGTGGGAGGTATGGTCATCAAGCTAAGGATTGCATAGTATTTAAGCGCACGATGGCCAATAGACCAACCTTAGCATGGACAGACACACCTCGAGTGCTTGCATTAATGCGGCCCCCCCTCTTGAACAAACAGCACAACACATGGTCCCTAGGGCCCAAAATGTTGTTCAAATAACACCCTTACCACCTCCAGTGCTAGGACCGCAACCACCACATCCGAGAATCACTTCTGTGAATGAAGTGGGTTGTGAGTCATCTATTGCTTGTTTGGAAGGTTGTGAGAAAGATATTGATCGTAATATTGCCTATGGGCTAGATGTGCTTGACGAAAGTCCACAATACTACATGGAGGACTATTGGGGACAAGTCAAACCTGTATATCATGTAGCTGCTCTTGCGACAAGAGGCCAAAATATCAATTACACTACTAAGAGACCACCTCTTCAATGCTATGAGTGTGGAGGTCCACATCATGTAGCCGAGTGTCCTATTAGGCTACAAAAGAACGCCGCACTAATGCAAACCAATCAAGCAAGCACGTCTACAATGCCGATACTCATGTGTAATCGATGTGGCATAGATCATTTGATTGCCCAATGTCCAAATAATCCAAATGCACCGAAGATCACGCCATTAAACTTGATTGAAGTTATCGAGGAGCCATCACAAAGTACACCTGTGGTACCAGTAAACGTACTCATACGATCGATGCTCCAAAAACAAAATTATATTCTTGAGGAAAGAGACACGACATCAATTGCCCAATCTCAGAAAAAGAAGAAAACACGAAGGAAGAGATCGCAAAAAGCAGCGAAGTCATACCCCAGTTCAAAGACCAACATAGGGACTGGTGACGACCCCGTATAAATGAACGACGTTGAAGAAGATTCTGATTCAAGTGAAACCATGGAGACCAAAACAACCACTAAGATAGAAACCAACAAGGAAGATCTTCATGAACCACAATGGCCATGATCCAAGAAGAAGATAGGAACTTACCCAAACCCTACAGAGGACATCGAGCGAGTCAAGCAATTAAGGAGTTTGGTAGAAGATACCCAAAGTGATCTAGAACCAGCACCTAGGCAAATCCAGATTACAGACACCGTGTTTCCTACGTAACAACAACTTCACCAAGTACATAGACCCTTAGCCATACCTAGTGTCATCCAAGAAGAAAGTGACTTAAGTCATGGGAAAGTCGGCGTACTCACTTCTTGATGGAAAGAATGTTTACAGAGGGACTACTTGATCCTATCAAAGAAATGGAGATCCCATCTTCCCCACATCAAGGGACTGAAGTCCAAAAGATGTCGTTAAACATTGCCAAATTGATGGATTTCATGTCTTTAGAAGTTAGAACCACCATCATACTATATAAAGACCCCGAGCTAGTCTCAGGTCTTCAAGCCTTCCTCAATGGAGAACTAAAGTTTGGGCTACCACAACTTGCATAGATGGATGGACCTGGGGAGATGCCAATAGAGGAGGAAGACTTAGATCCACAACCCAACCTAGATGAGAACCTTGTTATAGAAATACCTATTAACAAGTTGGGACAATACTTTGAGGGTGATGAATCCAATGTGACCATACCAATCACTACTAAGGGAGTAACTGTGAAGGGAATCCTTGATGGTGGCGCTGGGGTTAGCATTGTGATTAAAAATTGCTGGGAAACTATGGGAAGACCTCACCTTGCGACCACAACCATTGTAGTGAAGATGGCCAATGGTCTATCGCTAAACCTATTGGGATGCTAGAAGATCTCAAGATCAAGGTCTTTGGACATAAAATAAGGATTACCTTCATTGTTATAGATTTCTCCAAACACACTATGGCATCGGAGATGATCTTAGGATGTCCTTTCATGAGGGAAGAAAAAATGGTGCATGACTAGTCTAAAAACCATGTCTACTTGCAGTTCCAAGATTCTGTCATTCGAGTGGATCTTGTGACTAGTCGAGCACATCCTCTAGGAAACAGGTTTATAATTGATCATAGATCTGACACCACAGTTCACTCGGCCCCATTGCAGTATTGTTACACGTGTAAAGCGGACACTGATGTTGGAGAAGATTCTCCTTATATGGATGTACTACTTGGGATGACTGAGTCGGACAATGTGAATTGGGTCCACCTAGCAGCAGCCATAGACACTTGGGGAAATAGGGGGACGATCTGGGTAACACCTGAGGGGGATGAAATGCCACCGCTTGTACCTTTAAATATGCTAGAAGCAATGTATATAGCTTCTGATAACCTACAAGATGAAGGTTTGGCTGGCATTGGAACCAATAGCGCCTCACAAGACTATAGCCCACACAATTTTGGGGTCAGAATCATCAATTGAAATTGACTTTGAGGACGAAGAATATGAGTTAAATCTTAGTGCAAATGTGGGGAAAAACCATTCAAGGGCCAGTGGTACCCTAGATGACAATCTATCCAAGGGAGCAGAAGACACAAGAAGCGATTCATCTAGTGACTCTTCACTAGAGATCGGCCATAATTGAGAATTAAACAAGAAGAGTAAGAGATATAAGAGGCGACGATATCGAGCAAATGTCCGTGCTAGAATAAATGAAAAGAAATCTACCGCACAATGGATTAATTATATAGGGGCATGTGATGCTCATCGAAAGTTGGTAGATAACTGGGGTGAATACCTTCAAAGCGTTATGTGGTGTAGTCCACAACCCATTGACATTGCACAACTAGAGGCTACAAAGAAGCCAAAGTTGAGCCGTACTGTAAGGAGACGATAAAATCCAGAGTTAGCTCAACAACAAAAGGAATCAGAAATGAAATCACAATCCACAGAACAACAACACCCCATAGACTTATATCCTGCACTTGAACATTTCAAATCCTATACCACAGAGGAACGTAAGGTTGTGTATACCAAGGCTCAAAGAAAAGCTATCAATGGGAGCAATGGAGTCTATGACGGTCCAGGGATAGTTAAGGAAATAGAGTTAGCAGACCTAGGAGAAGAGTCCAAACCTGTTTTCATTGCCCAAGATCTGACAAAGACTGAGGAGTGTGTACTTAAAGAAATTCTCAAGGAATTCAGGGATATATTTGCCTGGACTTATCATGATATGAAAGATGCTCCACCTTCCGTGGTGCAACACACAATCCACATGAATAGCATGGCTAAACTAGTTCAGCAATGACCCTACCCAATGAATCCTAAATATGAAAAATCGTTCAAGAAGAGATTGAAAAGCTTGTGGAATGCGGATTCATATACCCTATTGAGCACTCAGAATGGGTGTCTCCAATAGTGATTGTGCCGAATGGGAAACTCAGAGTGTGCGTGGATCTCAAGAAGGTCAATTCCGCCACTAGGAGGGACCATTACCCCTTGCCATATTCAGAACATGTGCTTGAAAGAGTTGCAGGGAAGGAAGCTTATAGCTTTTTAGATGGGTACTCTATTGCGCTGGAGGACCAAGCTAAAACAGCCTTTATAACCGAATTTGGAGTGTTCGCATTTCGTGTTATGGCTTTTGGTTTAACCAATGCACCCTGCTACCTTTCAAAGATTAATAAACACTGCTTTTAGCGAATATTTGAAGGAGTTTTGTGAAGCTTTCTTAGATGACCTTTGTGTTTATTCCTCTTGGAAAGAACATCTATCATTCTTACGAAAAGTGTTTGAGAAGTGTAGATTGTATCGCATCTCCTTAAACCCTTTCAAATGCCAATTTTGGGTTAAACATGGAATCATTTTAGGGCATATGGTGTCCAAAAATGGGATTTCCACATATGAGAGCAAAAGTAAAGCCATTGTAGAATTTCCACCACCTACAAACTATAAAGGAGTTCAAAGGTTCATGGGCCATGTTAGTTATTACCGACGGTTTATTTTAAACTTTGCCGAGATAGCTTGTCCTTTGTACAAGCTTCTTATTGAGTTCCAATAGACTGCGGAGTGTGACCATGCTTATGAGTCATTGAAAAAGACCTTGACTAGCGCTCCTATTCTACGAGTGCCCGTTTGGAATGTAATTTTCCATGTGCATATTGATGCATCAAACTTTGCTATTGGGTGTGTTCTAGCTTATCCAGGAGAACATAAATTAGACTACCCCATTAGCTTTGCAAGTCGTCAATTGAATGATGCCGAGAGAAACTACACCACTACAGAGTGAGAAGGTTTAGGTATGATTTACGCAGTGAAGAAATTTTGCTACTACCTCCTGGCCAACAAGTTTGTGTTCTATGTTGATCATCAAGCCTTGTTGTATCTAGTAAATAAACCTTGTTCCACGGGAAGAATTACACGATGGTTGTTAATTCTCCTTGACTTTGATTTTACCATTGTGGTGAGACCTGGTAAAAGACATGTGGCGGATCATTTGTCTCGCATACCCAATGGTGAAGCCCCTACTGGAGTCGATGATGAGTTTCTCGATACTTCTCTATTCCTAGTCGAAACCATACCTGAATGGAGTGAGAAGATTGTGAACTTTCTAGTTAATGGTTTTCCACCCAAAGAGCTTCGTAAACACATAGCTCAAAAACCGTTAAAATAATGTGAACTTTATCTCTCATTGTAGGAGCTCTCTACAGGCTAGGGAAGGATGATATTCTTAGACGTTGTGCCCGTGAGGATGAGTATTTATACATACTGCAAGAAGCCCACATGGGTATAGCCGGAGGACATTTCTCAGGGGAACTAACAGCTAGAAAGGTGTTGCAATCAGGCTATTGGTGGCCAACCTTATTTAAGGATGCATCACTTTTTGCAAAAGGATGTGATGAATGTCAACGTTACAAGATCACACAACGAAAGGATAGGATGCCCTTACATCCTGTTAAAGTGACTCAACCATTTGAAAAATGGGGTTTGGACTTTGTAGGCCCAATTAGTCCGGCAGCTCGTAGCACTCAATCTCGATATATTATCGTTGCCACTGACTATGTGACAAAGTGGACGGAAGCCAGGGCGACACGTAAGGCCGATGTGAGGTCAACTGTCAAGTTTCTCTTTGAGAATATTATTACAAGATTTGGTTGTCCCTTTGAGATTGTGAGTGACAATGGTACTCATTTTATAAATGGAGTAATAAAAGAACTCACTACCAACTTTATGATATCTCACCATAAGTCCATACTTTATTATCCACAAGCAAATGGCCAAGCTGAGAGCACCAACAAGACCTAATCTCTATCTTGACCAAAATGGTGGAAGCTCATCGCACAGATTGGGATTTAAAGCTTACATCAGCTCTATGGGCTTATCGTACTGCGTACAAAGTTGCCATTAACTGCACACCATTCAAGATGGTGTATGGCCAAGAAGCGGTTATGCCATGGGAGTTTGTCGTTCCTAGTCTTTGAGTAGATTCTCAAGAAGGTTGGGATGGTAACCCCTTAGTTGAGCGATTATATATCCTTGAAAGGCTAGATGAAGAGAGGCAATTAGCTGTGCAAAATGCACTTGTGGAGAAAGATAGGAGGAAGAAATGGTTTGACCGTCATCTAAAGAACAAAGATATCAATGTTGGTGATAAAGTTCTTATGTATGGAGTGCGTAACGAAAAGAAAAAGTTGAAATATGCGGGAAAAGGACTATATAGAGTATGTGAGATCACCCCACAAGGAACCATTCGTGTGGAGACTCTTGATGGAGTTGAAACCATTGGATTCCTCAATGGGAGAAAATTTAAAACATACTATTATCCTTTAAGCTAAGAGGAGCTACATGCCATCCATACGAAAAAGGCAGCCAAGGCACAAACAAAATTGAAGAAGATACAAGCTCAAGCTGAGGCTAAGGAGCGACAACAACGCATAAGACGAAAATGAGAGGCTAACCTTGGAGTCACACATGCATTCCACGTTGAAATCGACAAGGATTGGTTGGACTCTGACACACCTCTACGATATCTTATTGAGCTAAACAGCACCTATGGAAAAGTTCTATATAACGCCTTATTGGACACGGGTGCTAAATATAATCTGCTATCATATGGGGTGTGGTGTCAGTTAGGGAAGCCACCTCTATCTGAGAGTATTATCCAAGTCAAGGGTGTCAACAAAAAAAAAACTACGGTTTTTGGAATCTGGCACACTTCTGTCAGTTATGACAATGGGATTGTAGCTCAAGACTTTTTGGTCATGCCTGTTGGAACTATGGAGCCTAATATAAACCTAGGATGCACGTGGATGATAGCCACCAAATGTACTATTGATTGGGGGACAGGGGGTGTCACAACACAGAAACCAACTCTTAGCCTTGCCACTCAAGCCATACTCCCTGAGATATTGCCTCTTAAAATAAAACCCAAAACATTGCATGTCGAAGAGCTTGAACCATATGTCCCCATAGCCCAACTCTCTAGACCTTCAACTGATGTAGTTGAAATAAAGCTTGAGACACACAAAACCCATCCCAATACAACAAAGAAAACATACAAGTGGGTCCCTAAAGCTTCTTTAGCAACCATAGCCAGTGATAAAAGACAAGAGCCGGGTAGGAGACGTCCCATTCGCCCCAAGAAATGTAAAGAAACGTTGCATTGGATTCCTAAAAAACTATTGGAAGCCCAAGGCTACTATGAAGGAAATGATCAAATCTGGGTGCCAAAAGGTAAATTGTGCTCTTATTTGTCACCGGGCCCATGTGAGCTCAATCCTGTGGCTCCAAAATGAATTGAAGATCGCGGAAAGGAAAAAATAACGGAATGCGACACACTCGCTCCAGAGCTAGTTTGGGTACCAAAGAAAGAACGATTTGTTCCACCTAGCTCAAGAACAGGGAAGTCAAATGAAGCTTCTTGCTCTTCGTGTAGTTCCTAGTCAGAAATAGAAGCTTCGACACAACCTCCACCTACCATTGTACATATCCATACAAGCAAGAAATACTTTGCATCTCCCGTTGTAAGCAATCTACAACAATGTTGCAAATAAAATCATGGGAGAGTACCTTACCACCCTTGCAACTAGATAAACGCATAGGGCGGTCAAAAACTATTGGTTAAAGCCTTCATCCATAACAACTTGGAACAATTGGTTTCAAAAGGTGACCACATCATTCCAAAAGGTATGATCTACCCAAGGAAGGGGGGAGTGTTTGCTAACATCCATCATTCACTTGCTTCCCTCTCAACCTTCCTCCCTGACATCTCAATCTCCAATCTTAGGGAATGTATATATAAAGCCTTATACTCAAAAAACAAGATAAAAAAGTAAAAGAGCAAGAGCCATAACACAAAATCATAAAAACACATTATGCACAAGAATACGACTCTTGTAATATTTGCACTCTAACCATCATCTATTTGCGTGTAAAGATATGGCTAGTACGCTAGAGTCATCCACTCCTGCCTTGGGTGAGAGGTACCCTCGTTAGTTTTCACAAATGTTTCACATGGTCTTTCCGGTGCTTGCATGTGAATGGGATTTGGTAGGTACGCTAGCATGCGAGAGGAATTTCGAGGAGTTAGAATGGTTGATACGTCTCTTGACCATGACTGATCCATACTTAGTAGAGAGCGTTTCTCCCATTGCATAAGCCTACCCTTTTGACCAAGATGACTATAGGCGTCTAGTGACCTTCTTAGTAAACATGGGTACATATGATGAACAAGAAGATTTACATGACTACACGGATGGCACATATGGTCTCATGGATGATGACTTTGTTTATCTCGACGACGAGGATAGGGGTTTAGCCTTAGGTTTTCCCCCCAATCTCTATAATATCCTATTCCCTTGACTCTCTAAAGGGACTGCAAATAACTAGGTTAGGGTTCCTTATGTTTTTTAATTGTGTTCAATAAGTGTTGGTACATTTTCCCACTGATGTGCCTCCTAGAGGTATTCTTTGTGTTTCTTAGTGTGTACAGGGACGTGTTGCTGTTGTTAGGATTTGGACCTTCATGGGATCTTTCTCTCGTTCACACTTCAAATCAAGCGCGACCATCAACACAAACAGGTGTTTCTTGTCCATTAGCATTGTCCCTTATCTTTTTTGCATCCATGTTTTTCTGCTTTGATTGTGATTGGTAGCATAATATTCAGCACATTTGCTTAGTATATATCAAACATTAATTCAATGTAATTTTTTTGTCATAATCACTTGTCTAGGTTTAAAAATCAAGCAGTCCGACTAAGCTAGTTTGACCAAGCTAGGTGTTAGAGATCTTCTCTTAATACCATGGGGAATGCCTTCCTAATAATCAATGGTTACTTAGGTTCTTAATCCGATTTAGGCAGTATTGTGTGAAATGTACTAGGGATTTCTACTGGGCTTAGTCCCTATTGACCTTTAGCTTAAGTATTATAAAGGGAGTTTACTAGTGTGATGAGCTTGGGGAGGGTAACAATGTTATATGACCCCCCAAAGTTACAAAATTAAAATGCTGAAAATGAACAAACAAAAAATCAAAGTGCCACAATGTAAAATCTTAAGTTGAAAGAGAAATCTCAGCTTGATTTGGTACTTCACTCACATGTATCGCCTATGGTACTAGAGTCCTAGAGGTTCCCAGTGTGGGCGCTTTTCCTTGAGAAGCAAAAAACCCAAGGCATACAAAATAAGCACACACGTCAAAATTGAATCACTATGAAAAGACTTTGGGGGGTCAAAGAAAAGGTAATCAGTCAGGCGATGATTTCATGAGAAATTCCTTTTATCGTAGCTTAACTACAAGGTTTTCTAGGTATAGCCTCTAGGCAGCCCTCGAACATGAAATACTTGTCTCTCGCGATTAAACAACTTAATTGACCAGAGAAAATTAAGAAGCTTACCCATGGTATTAATAGTCGATCTTCAGCGACCCCAGACTTGTTTAATTTTTTATCTTTACAACTGTTTATGCATTTGATTATATTGCAATTTAATGTTTATTACTGACAAATGGTTTAAAATTCTGTTACCAATCAAATTGTCTGTCTATAACTGTATATGCTTTTTAATTGCTTATGAGAATGCAATTACTGTGCCAATGTTGTTTGATTTTGTAGTAACTGAAGGAGGCTAAGGACATTCATCTCAAAAGCTCTTCCACCTCGATGAACGAGCTTCAACTCAATAGCTTCCGAGCACGGAATCTACATCAGGAAGGGGGACATGTTACCCCTCATGCACATTCCTATCACGTACGACAGACATTGTATTATTTATTTGGTAGAGTCAGGTACCGCGCTTGTCGGTCCAATAGCAAAAGGGTAAGAGTGATCTTCGATGAGAGGCGCACTCTAAGTGGATCATTCAAGAGATTAGTTGGCTAAGCATGGGCGCCCAAGTGTGAATGGGGCGAGCTCATATAAAAGTCAACTTAACCTAAAATTCACTTATTCTCTCATTTGTGAAATTGAAGAGTGCTCTTGCTCCATCTCCATCTTCTTCTTCTTCATCTCCTTGTGTGTGTTTGTATGCGTGTGTGTGTGTGTGTGTGTGTGTGTGTGTGTGTGTGAGAGAGAGAGAGAGAGAGAGAGAGAGAGAGAGAGAGAGAGAGAGAGAGAGAGAGAGAGAGAGAGAGAGAGCGATCGAGCATTGTGGCGGCACGACGGCGGCGAGGCGGTTGAGCGCGAGTAGTGGCATCTCTCTTTTCTTTGCAGCGAGGAATCCTCCACGATAGGAAGCGTAGAGCGGTGAGTGACACACCAGTGCCATCTTTGAGCTTACTAGTTTAGGCTTGTTGTGTGCTTGGAGTCATTTGTAGCTCGCACACAGTGTATCGGCAAGTTCCTTGCATTGACACGTGCAACATACGTGCACATTTGGACAATGAAAAGACAAAATACCTTTTTTTTTTGTTTTTTGCCAAAGACTTTCTACTCTACATAGGCTAAATGTATCAGCTTAAATGTTCCTCACAAAAACAAAGTAAATTCAAGGCGGGTTTTGCTCTTCAATGCAAATTTGACTTTGAAGATATATTTGGAATTTTTTTTCAAGGAGCTTTTTTCAAGTCCAATATTGATATTATTTTAATAAATAGTGATTTTGTTTTAAAACTTTTAGAAATTACTTTAAAGAGGCACTCCTATACTCTTTCTTAAAGTTCTTGAAAAATTGATACCTCCACATGTCACAAGCAAACGTGCTGCCCCTAAAGATGGTACATTAACGCTACCTATTCCTTGGTTATTAAATGGGTTAAGTGGGCTGGGTGTGTTGCTTGGCTATGGAAAACACTATCTTCTTCTGCTTAATATCGAGGTGGCTCCATCTTGGCGGGTATGCGCTACAACGCTCTTACTCTCTCTCTCTCTCTCTCTCTCTCTCTCTCTCTCTCTCTCTCTCTCTCTCTCTCTCTCTCCCTTTCTCTGTAGAGGGTGGCATTGCTATCTTCCCCCTCTTGAAGCTGGGTCCGCTGTACTGCAATGAAGCAAGGTGGACTCCGGCCCCAAACCGTATAAAACTGTGAGCTTTCTATGCTCACTTAGCATTGGGACCATGTGCATCTATGGTATGTGTGTGTACTCGTGAGTAGTTGTCTATACATTGAAATTGTGAGGGTTTACCTACAAAGGGGTGTCGTGTTAAGTTTTGGCTCTATGGAAAAGGGAAAGGATAAGAAGGCTATTGTGGAGCTGGCTGCTTCGACTCAATCTCAGGTGACTTATGGCATTAATATGGACTACTGTCCAAACTGTTTGATGGGTTGTGATTCACTTGTTGTTATTGTAATCTCCTCATGCATATACCGATATATGTACAGGAATGGCAACATCTAGTGAATTGGTTGTATCTACGGCACTAGTTTTTCTTTCACATTGTTAGTTAGGTATTTCTTTTTAAGCATGTGTATGAGCACCCTTTTGGTGACTGTGACTTTGGTTTTGTAAGTCCCTTTCATATGCATATCTAAGGTTTGTCATAGGCACGCAAAAAGCAAAAAAAATTTGAAAAGTGGTACTCTCTTTTAAATACTGGGGATAAATGGTTGCCTTGGAATGTGGTCTAAAAAAAAAAGAAGGGGGCAATGATTGAAGGTCTTCTTAAAATACCTGGTGATTGACCCTATATGGTGGGGTTGACCTACTTGTGGGTGTAAGACATCGGCCATTAAATTTTGGTAAGGCTGCCGTGGCGGTTTTACTACTGTTGTTGTGCATCTGGGTTGGTTATCGTGCTTAACACTCTTGCCATTTTACTATTGTCTATATAGAATTTTGGCAGGATTGCTCATATTGGCCGAGTATGGTTGGTTGCGAACAGGGTTATGATTGAAGGTGGCCGATTATGGTTCTAGATATGGTTATGATGGGTTGTGGTATATGGTTGCAATGGTGGTATATGGTCCGTTCTTATTGCATTGTTGCTTATAGCATTGTTATTATTGGCCTTGGCGGAACATGTCCCTGGATTTTGGAAAAAATGAGGAAATATGGAATATCCCATCTATATGAATTATGATTTAGAAAATTTGTATTCATACTTACTACCTTACATGTGGTTTTTGACTCCGACGAAGGGCGTGTAGGACTTACATACTAAATGTCTTTTAATGTTACAGGTGAATCCAAAGTATAGATTGACTGCACGTATGAGCACTGTCATTGACCCAGGAAAAATAGCGGCAATTAATGCCAAACTCTGTAAAGTTAAGAAACGGGCATATGTGGTCCACTTCGAGGCTAAAATGCCTCATTAAGGCCTTATCTCATGAGAGCCTGTAAAGCACATAGGGCTTCATACGGTTTTCCACCTTGTAAATGAATTCATCTCTCAATATATGATTAGCATGAACTTTCTTATTATTATCTTTGAAAGAAATTTACTTGAGTGACATCTATAACATGTGGGATACTCATGCATCACTTGCATACGGTGCCAATGCTAACTAAAAGTTGTGATGTTTCCATGGGTGCATGTGAGGGTTACCTTCTCAACTATGGTTTTCAAAGTTCCTTGGCTTGAAGATGGCAGATTTATATATCTTCAGGCTCTTCACTCTCTTGTACATGTATATAATGTCTGTTATGTACTATGAATGGGAATTATACCACATTTTCATTGACATAGCTTCTAGTGTCATTTGTAATTTGAAAGGATTCTTTGGTGTTTATGCTATATTGTTACTGGAACACACACACATACCTAGCATCAAAAGTAGTATTGATACTATTCAAAGACCTAGTTACTATATTTTATCCCTCGATTTCTGTACTAGATAGATTTACCTGAGATTCCTGTGGGATGGGGCTTTCTTCACATGGCCCTTATAGGTTCTCTTGGTTGGTTGAAGGCTGAAGAGGCTATCATTTCTTACCTTTAGTCGTTTATTTCTCTAATTAACACTTTTTTTGACCATGGAGAGGTTAGGACTATCTCAAGGATTAGAGCTTCCTACTAAGCCTCTCTCTAAAGCCTTGATTCAAGTACTTAGATGCATTCATGACCCTTTGGCATCTGAATTAATAGCAAGAGCTTCTTCTGATCTAGACAACTCCTTGGTTCAAACCATGTCGTTTGATAAGTGTGTCCATACCCTCACCCAACTTGTCAACAACTCTAAGGAAGGGGTAACAAATCTATATGAATTCATAAAGAACATTCCCACTTTGACACTTTCTCACAAAGGAGAGTTAGTCAAATTCTCTTCTGAAGGTGCTAAGTTGATCAATTACTTACACAAATTATGTGGTCTCACCCCTGGGTTTGTTTCAGCTCCTTCCACTCCGGTACAAACCATGTCCAACAATTTATCTTGCAGGGATCCCTTGGCCCTAGATGCTGCCAAAGCCTTTCAGAAAGAGACGTGTTCTCTCAGCAAGACCTCACTTATGGAAATGGTACCTAAGGTTTCTCGGGTTTTTCCCTTCTTACCATCCAAACAAGGTGAAATCAAATCCCTTGGTGTGGACCATCACCTTTGGGCCCTTCCCAACAAAGGATTTTGAGCTCCTATCTCTATCAAAACCTAGGTCTTTTTAGAAAATCTTTCGGCTTCTTCAATAGAAGAAGCTTGACTCAAAGTATTAAGAGGCGTCCAGTCTCTTGATAAATGTGACCTTATTAAAGCCCCCTTCACTATGCGGCGATACAAAGAAATGTGGCTCAAACACTAGTTTGTATGTACGTACCAAGAGCTTGATGGAGTTCTCCAAAAGTTTCTCGGGTTCTTCCCTTCTTACCATCTAAACAAGTTGAAATCAAATCCCTTGGTGTGGACCATCACCTTTGGGCCCTTCCCAACAAAGGCTTTTTAGCTCCTATCTCTATCGAAACCTGGGTTTTTTAAGCCAATCTTCCGGCTTCTTCAATAGAAGAAGCTCGACTCAAAGTATTCAGAGGCATCCAGTCTCTTGATAAAGGTGACCTTATTAAAGCCCCTTTCACTATGTGGTGATAGAAAGAAACGTGGCTCAAACACTAGTTTGTATGTATGTACCAAGGGCTTGATGGAGTTCTCCTAATGTTTCTCGGGTTCTTCCCTTCTTACCATCCAAACAAGTTGAAATCAAATCCCTTGGTGTGGACCATCACCTTTGGGCCCTTCCCAACAAAGGCTTTTTAGCTCCTATCTCTATCGAAACTTGGGTTTTTTAGCCAATCTTCCGGCTTCATCAATAGAAGAAGCTCGACTCAAAGTATTCAGAGGCATCCAGTTTCTTGATAAAGGTGACCTTATTAAAGCCCCTTTCACTATGTGGTGATAGAAAGAAACGTGGCTCAAACACTAGTTTGTATGTATGTACCAAGGGCTTGATGGAGTTCTCCAAAAGTAACTATGAGTACTACATTAAGTCTATTTGGAACGTTTACAGGCCTTTTGTAAAATTTCCTTGTCAGTTTCTTGACCCTAAGGCTTCCTGTGAATCTAGCATTATTTGGTTTGATCATGCTATATGGTATGCCCTCAACAACTTGGATCTCATGTTTCCTGACACTCCTTCAACTCACTACCTCTCCCTGTTCTGCTCTTGGCCAGTGGAGGTTAGACCAAGGAACTTGTGTTAGCTCAGATGGCTTTTATTCAGTTTTGCTCCCGTATGCTCTCTCTTCTCAAAGAGCTGGCTGCAGAAAACCCACGCTTCTTTTAACTAATGATGGTAACTATCTTCCTATTAAAACTCTCCTTGGCTTGTTAAAACCTAATAGGGATGCTGAAGATTCCCCTACTCTTAAAAGACCCAACTCTCTCATATCCCCCACTTCTTTGTACACATTTTTTTTGATTCCAGCCTCCTCTTCTGCTAAGTCTTATTATGGAGGGAGACGGAAAGCGAGAAGCTTAATTAGAGGGAGAGGCATAGGGTATCCTGTCAAACTCTTGTTGGATCTGTAAATGCAGGTACTATGTAATGGGGTTGGTAGAAGGCATCTTTTATCTCATGAGGGAAGTGGGCACGGTATTTTTATTGATTGCATCTTTGCCAACAAAATTTTAGAATTCTTTTCACCTTGTTTTATGTTTAACAAATGCTTGCTCTCTACCTTTGGTAATTTGGATCTACTTAGCCAAGTTAGGATAAGGTGGAGATTTACTGAATCTATACTACATCTGGTATACTCTAATGAGTTTCTTAGGAAAGAGAAACCCTAGTCATGTGATTGTCATTTATGGGATGGGTTTATAATAAAATTTGGTAGTTTTGGAATGCATGTATGTACCACGAATCTCTCTATTATTGAGAATAGCTATGTAAGATGCCTCCTTTCCAAAGGCCTCAATCACATACCTCCTCAACCACCTAAGCCTCACATTGCTTTAAAATCACTTACTAAATGTCTGGCCGACTTAGTCAGTAAACTCCAATTGGAGTTATCAATTCAACTTGAATTGAACAAAACATTGGTGGATGTCTTTGCCAAACTAGTTTCACAACTCCCACATGAGTGGTTACATACTGAGTCTACTTGGCTTACTACTGATCTTTCCTTAGCCTTTCGCAAGATTAGTTCAAAATGGTTCAGTATGGGGTTAGATAAAGCATCTAACACGGCATTTGTCATCTGCAAAAATCTTGCCTTTGAAGTGGCTAAAAACCGACTCAAAGGTGGCGAGTTCTGGTACATTGAAGAATCCATGGATATTATTATCTAGAGAACTTGTAAAAGTTTGATTGAGTTAGGATTTCAGGAGGATACTACCAAACTTCCCATCCTATTTCCAACCTTTGAAAGTCATAAAAGTAAATTTCGATGGATCTTAGATGCTTCCAATTGCCTTTTTTCCAATATTACAACACTTATCACCGAAGGACTCAATTTGATATGTGACGAGCTCAAAAACATATGTGCTATTAAAAGAGAAGATATAGGTGCTTCTCAAGAGTGGACATCCAACCTTTTTGCACTACAAGAGGTACTTCACATTAGCGACGCTTGCAGTGCGACGCTCAAAAGTGAAAATCCACGGCATCGCTATGGGCGTCGCTACGAGCATTGCTATTCTATTTATTACATAGCGACGCTCATAGCAACACCGACAGGGGTAAAAACTAAATCGAGAGCGCTCAAAACTCAGATCTCAGATCTGAGTTTTCAACGCTCAAGCAAAGAGGTAGCCCGCGCTCTCCCTCTCTCTCTCTCTCTTTCTCCCTCCCCCCCCAACACACACACACACACACACACACACACACACACACACACACACACACACACACACACACATACACGAGGAGAGGAAGGAGAGCCAGGTATGCTCCTTCCCTCTCCTCTCTCTCATGTTCCCTTCCCCTCTTTCTCTCTCTCTCTCTCTCCCTCTGTCTCTCTCTCTCTCTCACACACACACACACACACACACACACACATTGTGTCTTTGAAAGAAAGAAAGGGAGAGAGAGAGAGAGAGAGAGAGAGAGAGGGAGAGAGAAGAGAAAACAAATAGAAAGAGAAAGAGGGAGAAAGAGAGAGAGAGAGAGAATAAAAAACCAAAGAGAGAGAGAGGTGGAGAAGACGAAAGAGAGAGGTAAGGGGAGAAAACAAAGAGAGAGAGAGATTAGGTTAAGATTTAAATTAGATTAGGTTAGGTTACATTTAGATTTATGTTTATGTTGAGTTTAAGATTATGTTAAATTTAGATTTATGTTAGATTAAGATTAAGTTAGATTTAAATTAGGGCAGTATTAAATATTAGCTAGCTATGTTAGATTTAAGTTAGATTACATTTAGGTTTAGGATTTAAGATTGGATTAGATTTATGTTTATGTTGAGTTTAATATTAGATTAGATTTAAATTTAAGATTAAAACAAGATTTAAGATTAACTAGATTAAATTTAGATTTAAGTAAAATTACGTTTATGTTTAGGTTAGATTTAAGATTAGATCTAGATTTATGTTCGATTTAAGATTAGGTTAGATTTATGTTAGATTTTAGTGCATGTCAATGAAGGCGCGCTTTGCCCAAAGAGCAAACACTAGGTACACAACAATATGTATATTCCCATCAGAATCTGACACCTACTAACTCACACAGTAACCATATTCAATTAGCCGCGAATCACCACTTGTTCAATTAGGTTAGATTTAAGATAAGATCTTGGATTGAGTTTTTATATTAGAGTCTATCTTTGGGATTACGGTTTAAAAATTAGAGTTAGACAAACGGTGATCCCTCTCTTCCTCTCTATGGATGCGACCTTAAGTTGGAAAGCTTTCAACGGCATGATACTCAGATTGGAGGCCAACATGTAATGTGCTAAGTAATCCCTCGAACAAAGATCTGCTGTGAAAAGATGTTTAGATGTTATGAATTGCTATAGCTAGAGAAGAGGCAAAGGGGTTTTGTCCACTACATGCACTATCATGTAGACGTGGGTATGTAGATTTCTCGTACCCACAAATATAGGCATTGAACAGTAAAGACGAGATTATAACCTGATGGTTTTGATCTCCGTGCACCTCTAGACCGAGGTGTGCAGGGATTGGTCATGACTAGTTGGTCATGACTAGAGAATGTGAAGTAGTTTACAGTGTGAACAAAGAGAGAGAGAGAGAGAGAGAGAGAGAGAGAGAGAGAGAGAGAGAGAGAGAGAGAGATAAAGATGGAGGATTCCAATACAAGATTAAATTTATCTCCAGGTTATAAGGTTTTTACCTTCATTATGAGTAGTGATGAGGATGTGGGGCCGTCCAACCGAAACACCTATCTCTCAACAAGGATCTTATGTCCTTGTAATCAATGCAAGCATGCTGTACAACGACAAGACGTGTTTCTTCGTAGTACGTTCGCGAATTTGGTGAGTTTAATCCATCTATTATAGATCGAGTTGTTGCCAATTATAACTCGTTGGATTCTGACACTGGCCAAAATGAAGCAATCTTGCAACCCAATAGACGTGTTCGCAGGTGCTTTGGTCAAGCATCATACGGGAGGCCACAAGATGTAGCCTCTGATAGCTCAGAGGATGATCATGCATACCACATTCCCAACAAGGCAATGTTTGAGCCCGAGATTAATGAAATGATCGAGACGATCATGTATTCAGAAAGGCTTATCTATAATGATATGAAAAGTAAAGCATATACGCCAACGATATGATGGAGCACGTGTGTCTAGATTGAAGGCGCTCCTGGTTCTTCTCAACATGCAGTCAAAGTTTGTATCGAGTGACAATAGTGTCACAACTTTTTTCAGGTGATCTATTACAATGTATTTACTTTAATAAAAAACTCTAGATGTATATTGATATGATAGATTACTTACACAAGTGTACCACATTTTTTTTGCTGTGTAGATTGCTCAAAGAGCACATACTGCTAGCTCATAATGTGATGCCAGATTCCAGAGAGAAAGCAAGAAAGATCTTGCGAAACTTGGGGATGGATTACAATTTGATTCACGCTTGTCCTAACGACTGCATTCTTTTTAGAGGGGAATACATAGACATGGAGAAGTGTCCGAAATGTGATTCTGAGAGATATCGAGTAGATCTCCATAGAACAAAAATTCCACAAAAGGTTTTGTGACATTTTCCTCTGCTTCCTCGCATCAAGCATTTCTTCGAATGTAAGTCCATGGCCACCCTAGCATCATGGCATGAGGAGAATAAATCTTCGGATGGTGTGCTAAGGATTCCTGCAGATTGCGCAGCTTGGAAACATATACTACGAAACATGGCTGGATTTTGCCAGGGAAGCTCAAAATTTGTACCTAGGCCTGACTAGATGGCGTAAATCCATTTGGTCAAAGATCAACATGTTACAGTGTATGGCCCATTGTCATCGTTACCTATAACATTCCCCCGTGGTTGACTACCAAGAAGGGGCACCTATGGCTAAGCTTGATTGTGCCGGGGCGGTGTAAAGTGAAGAATATGGATGTGTATCTTCATCCACTATTGGAAGAGCTACAACAATTGTGGATTGGCATAAAAGTGGTGGATATGAGCCGACACACAGGTCAATGGAATGCTTTCATCAGAGGCATTCTAATGTGGACCATGCATGACTATCCCAGTCTAACAGAATGCTCAGGTGATTTACACTCAAACTCAAACACTGTAAATCTTGGTTTTTCTCAAGCTTATCTATTGTCATGTGTATACATGCACGGCTTCAAACAAGCAGATACAGAGCATATGTCACATGTGGACCTAGACTGAATGCACGTCGGACGCCCTCATTGAAGAAGAAAATCTACGAATGTCATCAAGCATATCTTCCGGAGAATCATGTGTTACACGACAGATTTTTGGGAAGAGAGCCACCGAGGATGTCTGCATAAGCATGGTTAGATCAGAAGGAGATATGTGATGACGGTTTGCCCCCAGGAATGAAGAGACTCTCTCTATGGTACGAGTTACCATATTGGCCCCGAATCATGATCAATCATTTGCTCGATCCAATGCACATATTCAAGAATGTGGTTAATTTGCTATGGGACCATTTGACCGGTAAGAAAGATACTTTGGGAGCCAGGGTTGACCTTAGAAATGTGGATCGTAAGGAGCAATATTGGCCGCAGACAACATCCGATGGATCGATAAAACTCCCTAAAGCACCATGGATTTTCATAGTAGCCCAAGAACACAAAGTAAAAGAGACCATTTGATCTGTGCGGACCCCCACTGGCGTAATGCATTCGAGCCGAACGTGTTTCACTAAAGAAGGAAAACTTACCGGTTTGAAGTCACACGACTGACATAAAATGTGTCAGGTATGTTTGAAGTGGAATATATCATAGTGGAAATTGTGTAACAAATTCGTGTGCGGACTTAATATCATTGCTAGACGTGTTTTGCAGTTTATTTTACCGGTGGCCATTGAGGGATGTTTGTCTCTTGACGTCCGTAACACAATCTACAAACTTGCGAAGTTGGTGCAATGGATCTCACAAAAGGAGACCAATGTAGACTCCATACCATTCACCAAACTAAATGCTACGGAGGTTGTGTGCATGTTTGAGAAACACTTTCCTACCACCATGCTAACCATTCAGGGGCATCTTCTTGTTCACATAGTTGATAAGGTGGAAATAGCTGGCACAATACATTTCAGATGGATGTTCTTTTTAGAACATTTCATGAAAACACTTAAGGGATATGTGCATATGAAGGCACGTTCGGAGGGTAGCATGGCAGAAGGTTGGCTGGTATCAGAGTCCCTAGTTTACATTGGAGAGTGGCTAGACGGAGTTGATAAAGCCCGGGACACGCTATGGAGAACCATAGATGATGAGCGCATATCTGGGATTGTCATGTGCAATCTCGGTGTTGAGAAGAAGATGACGGAAGATCTAGAGGCTAAAATCAATCGATTTTGTATGCTTCACAATCCAGTGATGCAAAAGTGGATTTCACAATACAAGGATGCAAAGCAAGAGCAACAAAGGGCATGTATCGAGTGGAGACGAGGAAGACGACCACCGATGCATTATCCGGCGGGTTTGGAGAGCCTACCAACATTCATGAGCTTAAGATGGTTGCACACCAATTGAAAAGCATACAACAGTGTGGTAAAGAAGTGACTGAGAAGGAGTGGAAGTACTCTTGAGGTTGCACGACCAAGGTAAGTTTGCAATGTACGAATAATGACTTTCTAGATGTTTGAACGGCCACTCATAATCTTTGTTGGTTGTAGTATAAGTCATACACAACAGCATGGTGTAAAGGTCAACATTTTAGGGTGGAACGAATCGACAAAAAGCGTTTTTCTCAAGATTGTGGAATCATGGAAAAATTTGAACAGTCTAGTCAACAAAGATCCTCTGATGCAGATCCTGTGGTGGTGGAACTCACTTACTTTGGCACACTTCAAGAGATTTTGAGGATCGATTATAGAGAATTTTTTGTCGACTTGTTCGAAGTGCAATGGTTCAAGATAAACATGGAGGGTCGCAACGCTACTGTGCGCAGAGGAGAGTCTGGTTTCCTTGAAGTGGATTCAACTAAAAAATGAACTGACCTAAGAGACACTTTCGAACTACCCGAGCATTGTGAACAAGTAAGTTATGTTCTTAAAAGCTATCCAATTTTAGAAGTTATGTGCTTGGAAGCTCTCATGTAAGTTATGTGGCTCTGGCAAGTGATATTTCATCCTACAAAGTCTACATCAAACTGGTGGTACGTCATAGAGGTAGCCCATCGTAGTGAATGGACATATGAGAGCTACCATGTGCCAATCACAACGGCATCAATGGAGGAGATTGGAGAAGATGCTCAGTCAGAAGCCATTGAGGTGGTGCCAGACGAGCATCAAGCTGCTACTCTCTATGGGGTGCATGCAGAGGATCTACAAAATGAAATGGAGGACATCTGCCTAAACGGAGAGCTCTATATAGATATAGGGAGTTATGTTGAGCTATGCGAGGATGAGAGAGAGACCTCTTAAAGCCATAAACTTTGTATTTGAACAAATTTTCTCCATTTTATAATATATATTGTATTCACATGGCTATACTTGAGAAATTTAAATTGTGTTTGATCATCATTGCGTCCACTCCAGGTACGTATGCTCCAGGTATGTTCTCACAAGCAGGGACAATCCTCGCCGACGAGCACTGCGCTCCGAGTGCGATTGAGACTGAGGCTGCAATTGCGAAGGAGATGATCTGTCTCTGCTCATAGATGCTGCTAGCCCCTCCACTAGATCTAGTTGATCAGATGAAAGAGACGCTAAGAAGCACTACTACTGCTTCTTAGCGTCTCTTTCACCCGATCAACTAGATCTAGTGGAGGGGCGAGCAACATCTATGAGTAGATACAGATCACCTCCTTTGCAATTGCAGCCTCAGTCTCCATTGCACTCGGAGCGTAGTGTTTTTACAAGATACGTAGAATGCACACCGGAGAAAATTCACAAGAACTTAACAGGAATCTCTCTACACAGGAATACCTCCCTCTTTATGAGTCCTCTCTCTCTCTCTCTCTCTCTCTCTCTCTCTCTCTCTACTTGTCCATGTTTTGACAAGGCTCTTTACCTTCCCCTTCTTTGCCCGTCCCCACACTAGCCACGGCATTGCCACTATGCCAGGTTTTGCGCGTCTATCGGCCGTTCCAGCTGGCTACACACCACTACCTACTCCTCCGGGAGTGATCCCAGTCAACACTCCTCGCTTCGGGGCCCATACTCCAGTGGAGACACCTGACAATCGTACCCCCATTGAAACGCCGCTAGAGACTCCTGTCGGGACACCCAAGTTCACGTGTCACAGGCGAGAGGGCTTGCCTTACTCTGTCGACTTCAACGGTGGCATCATCTTGGATGATGAAGGCAAGAAGGTGATCTCGTGCATGCACAGTCTTTACTCTCAGGTGTTTAGACACTACATACTAAACACCTAGAGTGAAGTACCAAGTGAATTAAAAGACAGAGTCATTAGCTTGCTGCATGACGAGTTTCCCGTGTCAACACGGGATGACCGCTTCAATGAAGACGTGATGAAGGTTTGAATGTGCGAATACTGCAAGCACAAGCATTCTGAACTGCAAAAAGCAATAAAGCATGGGTGGAACAGACCAGATTGGCTGGCCAAAGAAGATTGCAAGAATGCGAAGCAAGCAGCGCACGAGAATCCTGACAAGTGGAAGCAACAAAAGGAGACAACCAAAGTGCGAGTAGAGGCAGGGAGCTCGCACCACTTGGGGAGTGGCGAGTGGGCATCATTTGAGGCCAATTTTGTTTTTGCATTGCTCTTTAGGTTTGGTAGTTGCGTCTATTTGTACTTTTAAATTCTAAAATAATGGATTCTTTGTATGTTTTGAACAGTGGTCGATGACAGGACGTGACCCCACACCATACGAGCACGAGTATGCAGGTAGAAAGGGCTGAAACACCCTGATGGACATTCTGAGTTCTCGCGGTGACATGGTTAGTATTAGGGTTTACTCTTTTCTATTTGTTGTATTCTTTTGTAAATTATATGTTTATACTTATAGAAAGCTGTCTTATTGTTTTTTTTTGCAGAATCTGATAGATACGCGGATTGGATGCGATGAGATGTCTGATTAGACGATGTCAGTCTAGCTGTAGCTAGATAGCATTAGTTTTCTTTTTTCATAGCATATGTATCACGAGATGACGTGTACACGTCTTTTTGTAACTATTGGAAAATCATGTATATTTTCTCAATAATGACAATGGTGTTGTAATTATTAAATTTGCAAAGCTTAAAAATTGGAAAACCATGTATATTTTCTCAATAATGACAATGGTGTTGTAACTATTACATTTGCAAAGCTTAACAATCAAGTGGATTTTGCCTATGATGTGTACAATTGTCATTGATTTACTTTCATCAATTTACTTTTGTCAATTTTTAATCTTTATTCTGCAAAAAATACTATGGATGATGGAGTTAATGGTTATATTGTCTTGTGGGTGACTACTTTGGGTCTATACCTAAGCTTGCTCTTTCTTTCAAAGGTGAATCTGTGCTTATCTTGGATTCATTTAGGTTTACTTTATTATTGAAACATTCAATATGGTTGATGGGAATGCCCTGCCACCAAATTTTTTTCTTGGACGTCGCTATAAGTGTCGCTATATAAGGCTCTGCAACGTCGCTATAAGCGTCGCTATATAGAGACATTTATAGCGACACTCATAGCGATGTTCCCGTATCAATGCTGTTAGCGACTGTCTTAGCGATGCCGGGGAGTATAAAAACCCAATGTATTTCCGTCGCTAAAAACGTCACAAGTGCACACAACCTCTTGTAGTGTTGAGTAGTTGGTAGCTCATTTGATGTCCTCTTAAACCTTCCATCTGCCATCTATTCAGTATAAACAATGGATATTACCCAATGCTACAAAAATATCCCTCTAGTAGGTGAATATGGTCTCATACATGTATTGAATTTTCTCATAGACTTGGCATTTTCCAACAAAGCCAAAGAAGGAAGTCAGCGAGGTGAGTTAAGAAAGTGAGCAAGGCTTCTCCTCTTCACATGAATTGTATTCAGTTTCAAATAACCATTCAATAGGTTCTGAACCACTACTATGTTGTACTTGGTAATAACTGCTTTTGCAAACGAGTGGCATTCCTTTGGGATTCTTGTGTTCCCCTGCTATGTGTAACTTTTACCTCGCGAGTGGGGAGCCCAGTTTATCATGCAGGGGGAGCAAGTGTGTGTGTGTGTGTGTGTGTGTGCGAGTGTGTGCGAGTGTGTGTGTGTGTGTGTGTGTGTGTGTGTGTGTGTGTGTGTGTGTGTGTGTGTGTGTGTGTGTGTGCGAGTTTGTGTGTATTATTATCTGCGAGCATTGCGCAAGTGACAAGCTTTTGTAAATGTGCCGCATAGAGGAGCTGCCAAATCGTGCAGGTGGGTATTAAAAGAACTTGCACTTTTGTTTTTTAAAAGAAACATGAGTCCTCAGTTTATAATGCATCATCCTCATGTTAGTGTGGTTGTGTGTGTGTGTGTGTGTGTGTGTGTGTGTGTGTATTTTACTGCAGCATGTGCTTCACACCACCTAGCTAGTAATAGAGCCGCTTAGAGGTGCAGCCAAGAGGTGGCTCAAAAAAGTCTTTTCTTAAAACAACTTGAGTTTTCAAAAAAGGAAAGAAGCTTAAGTATTCAGTAGTTCCCACAAATCCTTCATCTGTGCTAAGGAAGATTATGTGTTATTTTTTGTTTATTTTCAAATAACGAAACATGCCGATTTGAGGGTAAGGGGACTAGAAAAATTTCCGCTCCTCACAAAACCTAAAACTTCCTTTATGTACAAATCCGGAAAGGGGTATAGCTCATCTCTGAACAATAATTGTCAATATAACGAGCTGCGATACCAATTTTTTTATTAAACAAAAACCTTAAGAGACCACCTTATCATTGCCAGGTAAGTTCGTATCCCTTACGGAGAAGTAGGTATATGTCGAAACATTTCAGAATTATTTATGAGTAGTCAAAGTATTGTGTGTGCGTGTGTACTCTAGGTTTTAGCATTTTAAAATTTAGTGTAACAGTAGGAGTTATCATACATGTGTGTGTGTGTGTGTGTGTGTGTGTGTGTGTGTGTGTACCCTCCCTTACCCAGACACCATAACTAATGAGTCTAGTAGGCTCATTAGATATGGGCCTATTTCCTCACTAAAAAAATAAGTAGTGCAACATCAAACTTGACACCAAGCCAAATGTTTTTACTTAGAGCAGCCATTATGGTAGAAATCAAAACTCTTCTATGGAAGCCATTAGCTTGAAACTTCCTAATAATGACCCCTATTTCTTCTAGGGCTGAAAATACATTAGAGGAAGAGTAAAAAATTAAATGAAGAATACTTAAATAGGTATGTAGAGATATTTTGAACGGTCTATTGCTCTTCTTTATTACAAACTCAGCAGCAGTAACCTTAAGGTGATCCCGTTTCCAAAAAAATCTAGTAGAAAAGTCACCAAAAATAGAGTAATTAAGTGCCAATATTCAGTTCAATGGATAGATAGTAACTACGTTTAGTGAAGGCAATACCATTGACAGTTTCTTGTTCTAAAAAAGTGGGCTCAATCACTAGACAAGCAAGATAGATATCCAACACTTGTTGGGCAAAGTTGGGATTATTGATACTTAATATGTCATCCATAAATCTAAAAGTGTGATTACACTTTATAAGCATAGAGAGCCCCTCTGCATGGGAAGTTTGCCTAATAATCCATTTATATTCAAACTATAGTAAATAAACTGGATGCGCCCGAAAAAGCTTGACAAACAAAGGACGTTGTCATGCAAAAAAAGATCGCCTACTGCAGTATGTAGCGGAACCGGTTTTGGCGTGTGACTTTCTAGCGCGAGCTTTCTCTCTCTCAAATACACACACACACACACACACACACACACACACACACACACACACACACACACACACACACACTTGAAATCTATTTAAACACAAATAGTAGGAGAGGAACTCCATTGTGTTGCCCTTATACAGTAGGGATACATTGATTATTTCACCTTAGCTTCTCAAACAATATCTATCAGAAGCATAGGCACTCATAATTGATGGAAGCACATGCAATATAACTCTTTATCCCCGTATACTTTAATTCGCACATATGCATTAAAACCTCCATTCACAATCTCGCTTACTCTCTCATGCAAGACACTGACCTTTCAAAGAGGAAGAACTCAAAAAGGACCAGAAAGCGAGTGAGCATACAATTGCAGTGCCGAAGGGATACACACATCTACTAAGTACCACAGTCATGGCAGATAAGCGAACGGATACTGACTCCGTGGTGGCATCCTCTTCCTCTTAGGTGGTTTACGTTCTCTATATAGAATAATTTTAGTCTTTTATAAATTAAATGGGATCATACTGGTATTAGATCACACAAACTCTATTTACATTTCCCAAGCACATAGAAATAATTAAATTTCTTTTTATGCAGCTACTCATGTTTATTTTTGAGAGCAAATACTTAAATTTGTTCAGACCCTATGCTAATTGAGAGTATAATCTTCCTCCTTAAGGGAAATTTTCACCTAAAAAATTATTGGGTTTCTCCTTCCTTAAGAACCTAATTTGATTATTTATACTTAGCTTTACACATTACAGCCTGTTAAATCAATAAGTAGTCCTCAGATTGGCATAATTGTGACATAGATAAAGAAAATCTCATTTCCTTACTGCCATATATTATCTTAGATAATAATAGTAGCAATTCACTACTTTCAGTCATGAGAAATGCCATATACTGATAAAATGACTCAGAAACCAAATAAGACTTGAGTGGGTAAATAGATCTTATTTAATCACAGATATTCATAGAAGGGTACTTGCATACTGAAAGATAATATGTTATTTTTAACTCATTATGTGGCCCTAAATGATTACTAAAATCTTTACTTGTCAGTTTCCCCGCCTTCCCCCCCCCCCCCCCCCCCCCCCCCCCATAAGAGCTAAAAACCTGTTTAGGCTCTTTTACTAGTTAAGAAGCTAGTTTACCTATCCCTGATCTTTACCAAGCTTTCCAATTTTGAACTAAATCTTAAGTGACTACTCTTTGATACACGCCTATAATTGAACTTCATTTGAATGCAAGGATAAAAGGGACATGGATGACAACTGTCGGATCCGCCCTATACCTGCATTCCATGTTTAAACAAAATTACTGACGATTTTTTTGTTTACATGATGGTTTCATGTAAGGATTCTGGCTTCTTTTATCATCAAATTCAAGTGCTATTCATACAATATTGTTGGCAGGGATAATTCTTCTAGTGCTGCTACTTCATTTTTACTTTTTTAGATGTAATAAAACATTAAAACTCCATTTTAAATATACATAAAAAAAATTTCCAGTAGTTTTTTTGTATGTAATCACTTTTACTAAGCTTTGTCATGTCTCTTTTTGAATATATTGTTCAAATTGTGAATAAAGTATATAGTTTAATACTCCAACACACACACATAGACACAAGGACATGATACTGTTTTATGAGATTATGTTCGGGAGTATGGCAAAGTTATATATAAAAAAAACTTAGATTAAAGGATGTATGCATTACCGTTTTAACTTTTCATTCACCTTGTGTCAGGTATCTCAACCCTACAAATACACTGCCCGAATGTGAATCCTTAACTCTCCAAAAAATATAGAATCTATCAATAAAAAATTGAGAATGACACGTGCCAAATTGTACAAACATACCCTTAGGCGTCCTTTGACGTCTTGTGCAAATAGATACAGACCTTTCCTTGCTAGAGCTGCCAAAAAAAATTAAATCTGGTTGTAACTTTTTTTAGCTTTATTTCTACTTTTCTCTAATTTATGATGAGTTCTCTATTCTTTAGATTGATTCCTTGGCCCTTGGGTTGGATTTCCTTGTCGAGCTTGCTTCTTCTAAAGCGAGTATTTATGTTCTATGTTGCATAGAAGATACAACTGCATCTAAGCTTATTATTGGATCAACAAATGTAGAGAATTATCCTCATGGCTCTTTACTACAACTTCTTTCGTTTAATGATTGGATCAAATTCTTAGCAGCTTTGGTTAAAAACAAGAAAGAAGGACTTAAACTTGTAGAAGAGGAATTAAATCAACTTCTGCTTCTTCCAAAGTTGCACACACAATCACTTGCTACCTTTTCCTCCTCTGGGGCAGATTTTACCAATTTAAAAAGTTATGCGATCTCAACCCAGCCTTCATTACTACAGTGGCTGCTCCAACAGCCAATATTACAAGCAGTATCTTCAGTCGCAATCCGATGGTACTAGAAGCTGTTAAGAATTTTCAAATGAATTATGCTCACTTAGTGAGTCCACTCTTTTAGAGTTGGTTCCTAAAGTGTCAAAATGATTCCTTCAAAACAAGTAGAGGTTGAAGGTGCAAGTGTGGACAATCAGCTGTGGACCCTTCTTAACAAAGGTTTTCTGGCACCTATCTCACTTGAATCTTGGATTTTCTTAGCTAATTTGCCTACTTCCTGCATGGATGAATGTAGGGTTCATATTCTTAAAGGCATGAAATTTTTGGATAAAGGAGAGTTAATCAATGCCTTTACCATGAACTTTTTGGATCCCGCAAAATGCTCTACTGATACTGGGATTTATGGGCACACAAAGGGTATTATGGCATTTTCCAAGCCTAATGAAAACTACTATTCAGATTCTATATGGAACATATATAGGCCCTACATCAAATGCGCCTGCAAGTTCCTTGACAGCAAAGTTGCATGAGAATCAAGCATCATTTGGTTTGATCATGCTATTTGGTACATTATTTATCACCTAGAATTACTATACCCAGACAAAGTTGCAAAATTTCACTTATCATTAATAGGTGCATGGCTGGGAATACAAGCTCGTAACTTGGTTTTAACTCAAATTTCTTTCATCCACTTTCACACCATGATGCTTGAAGTTCTCAAAGAACTTAAAGAAGACGAACCTGGAACTTTCTTGACATCCTATGGCAACTACAAAGGAGTAAAAACTCTTCTCAGTTTGCTTAAACCTAATTTGGATGAAGAATCTCCTTCAAACGACCTATTTCTTTAACTAACTCTCCTAATTCACTTACCTCCTTTTTAACTCCCTCTATTGCTTCTAGTTCTAACTTTGGTAGAGGTAAAACTAAAAGCTATACCGGTAGAGGTAGAGCAAAAAATCTTGATTGTAATATTTTCAGGTTACTACCAATGGGACATGCAAGTAGATCTTGAATAAAAGGAAGGAGGTGCAGAACCACATTTTTGTGCATTGTCTTTTCGTTAACAAAATTTTGGAATTATACACACTTGAGTCTATTTTTATGTATATATTTTATCAACACTTTGGTAACACTTCCCTACTTGATTCAGTTTTGTTTGGATGGAAATACACATATCCACTAAAAAATTGGTTTTACAATACTGACTTTTTAAGATTACACAACATCCCTACATGTAATTGTGTTGACTATACAAACTATACTTCACATCTTGAAAAATTTGGCTCACACATCTGTACTTCAAAATTAGACTTTTGCGAAGATCAAGAGATTTGCATATTACTAAACAAAGGATTGAATCACATTCCCTTACCAACACTCAACCCTCACCTAGCTTTTGCTGGCCTTCTTAACTGCTCAACCCACTTGGTTACTAAACTCCAAGTGGAGTCAGTGGAGATCCACTTCCTTTCTCAACTACTTTTTCAAACCTTTTCAAACAAGGTTGGGAACATGAACCCACAATGGCTTAGTACATGATCTACTTGGTATACTCTTGACCTAATGAAAAAAACCAGAGATCTAGCATCTAAATTATTTATTGTGGGACTAGACAAGATTGTCAACACAGCTTCAATTATTGGTAAACAACTGGTACGTGTAGCTGCAATAGAAAGATTGAATGGAGATGAGTTCTCCATTTCTGTCCTTAACCCAGTGAATACTCGGAATATACTTACATTTCAACTTTAAGAAATTTGTTACAATACGGATAACAAAGAACTACCTATACTTTTTCCCACCTACAAGGCACATAAACATAAGTTTAGATGGATCTCAGATGCCTCCAATGGAATCTATACCAAAATTACGGGTTGCATGACCAAATGTCTTAATTTGATCCTAAATGAACTAGAACTCCACTGTGCAACTAAACAAAAAACCACTCATGACTTTTTAGGGTTGAATTACAATCCATTCTGGATCATTAAGAATAGTACCGAATTATTTCTAAACCTCCCAGAACATATTACACATGTCTATACGACAGACATTACGGAATGCTATGAAAACATTCCTATTTTTGGACCTTATGGATTGCTCTCAATCTTAGAAGAACTGATTGAGCTTGCCTTTAGAAATACAGCAAAAAAACAATATTTTGCTATGTCCCTTATAAAAGAACCAACATGGGTTAAAAAATGTACACACAATATCCCTCTACATTTTAATCAAAATAGTTTAATTATTCACCTTTATTGGCTACTCAACAATAGTTTTATCCAACTTGGAACAAACTATTTTAAACAACAAAAAGGGATACCTATGGGATTCTCCCCTTCACCAGTACCATGTAATATTTATTTAACTTACTTTGAATACAAATGGTATATCAAACACTTACATAACGCTGAGACAAAAAAGAACCTTACACAATTTATACATACTCCAAGATATATGGATGATATTCTCAGTTTAAACAATAAATGTTTTAAAAAGCAGCTTAGTAACATCTATCCCTTAGATGTGCTTAAAATAGAAGATACTTATGACACCATTATTATAGTAGATGGGGAACCCTTCATAACCAATACAACTTATCTTACATTAAAAATCAAGTTACTTGAACCATTTACTGGGGACTTCACAACAAGATATAGTTGGAAAAGAGATAAATTTCAATTTATTACAATTTTATTTATCAAAGAGAAAAGTAATTGCCCATATAAGAACGAAATTAATACTTGCTTAGGAATTCTAGACCTTATTATGTATTTGAAGAAATCTCCAAACTAATGAACAAAGTTATGCACATGATGGGTTTCGAAAGCATAAAATACTAAACACCACTGTTCAAACTCTTGATAAAAATGAATGGCTAGGAACTAAGGCTAATAAGCATACTATCATCAATCTGATGAGGCAGTAGGCCCCACTCTATGGGTCTACTGTCTCATAGAGTGAGTGTGTCTGGGTTTGGGCGGGAACACACACACACACACACACACACACACACACACACACACACACACACACACACACACACACACACACACACACACACACACACATTGTATGATAACTCCTACTGTTACACTAAATTTTAAAATGCTAAAACCTAGAGTACACATGCACCCACGATACTTTGACTACGCATAAATAAGTTTGAAATGTTTCGACATATACCTACTTCTCCGTAAGGGGGTACCAACTTACCTGGCAATGATAAGGTGGTCGCTTAAGGTTTTGAAAATAAAAGACATCGCATAATTGTCTGTAAAGCTCGTCATACTGACAATTATTGTTCAGTGATGAGCTATACCCGTTTCTGGATTTGTACATAAAGGAAGTTTTTTGAAAATTAGGTTTGTGAGGAGCGGAATTTTTTCCTATCCCCTTACCCTCAAACCAGCATGTTTTGGTATTTGAAAATAAACCAAAAAATACATAATCTTCCTTAGCACAGATGAAGGATTCCTTGGAATGTGGGAACTACTGCATAATTAAGCTTCTTTCCTTTTTTGAAAACTCGAGGTTTTTTAAAAAAAGAGTTTTTTGAGCCACCGCTTGGCTGCACCTCTAAGCGGCTCTATTACTAGCCAAGTGGCCTGAAGCACAGGATGCAGTAAAAAAAAAAAAAAAAAAACACACACACAATCACACTAACATGAGGATGATGCATTATACATCGAGCACTCATGGTTTTTTTAAAACAAAAGTGCGAGTTCTTTTAATACCCACCTGCACGATTTAGCAGCTCCTCTACGCGGCACAATTACAAAGCTTGTTGCTTGCGCAATGGTCATAAGTAATAATACACACAACCTCTCTCTCTCTCTCTCTCTCTCTCTCTCTCTCTCTCTCACACACACACACACACACACACACACACACACAGTGTTACTTTAGTACTCTTGGTTTTTAATTTTTTTTTAAAGTTTACCTTAAAAAAGATCACACATAGACCTAGACCTTCTTTTGGGACCTGTTGGGGGTGGTTTTTATATATATTTTGGCAAAGATAAACACACACACACACAACTCTTTACCCGGGACACCTTAATTACTTGAGATCCTACTTAAAAACCACTGCCTTATATTATCAGCATGGGGCATAGCCCTTGTAGTTAACCTATGAACTGTGTTCCCCTCTAGCTCTCTGTCTCTCTCTCTCTCTCTCTCTCTCTCTCTCTCTCACACACACACACACACACACACACACACACACACACACACACTACACTAGAACTGAGCCACAATTAGAGAAGTCACACAATTTCACACACACGAACACACACACACACACACACACACACACACACACACACACACACACACACACACACACACACATTTTGAGATGTATTTATTGTTGAAAGATGTGTATGGCACAAGCAACTACTTCATTCGCAGACGAATGATGGACAACAACAATGACAGAATATGGCTCCAGACGGTGTACACTTTTTGTTATGTACAAGTTAAATTGATCCTTTGTATAATAAACTCCAACTGGAAACAGTTGTGCAAGTGGCAAAAATAATAGATGTAGTTTTTTACTCCTTCTCAATCATTATGGATAAGGTTTTTCTTGGCATTAAACCACTGAGCAAACTTGCCCAAGGAGAATAGATGTATAGTTGAAACTTATCAGCAGTATAAGGTTTTTTATACACATTTTTTCAATTTTTTATTCAGTATTTTTTTGGTTGCAGAATTTAAAAAACCAAACTAAACCTTAGATAAGTATAGCACAGGCAATTAAAATACCCACTGAGGAAGTCCAATAATACAATTACAATATTGGGTTTCCGTAGAAGGTAACTTGTACATATCCGACGGAATACTTTTGGACCGACACTGGTATAAAACCCCAAAGAAAAACCTTTTTCCTGGTAAAAATAATAAAAATATTTAAACGTTTGCTTGATGGGTACAATAAATATCCAATTATTGCCTATTTCACAATATATCAATTGGTTTAAAAACTATGAGTAAAACTGCGATGGTACATACCAAAAAAAAAAAACTTAAAGGCTAAAGCTCTCTATCGTTTCAAATAGAACTAAATGTTAAAAAACCTCTTCAAGGCGTATCCTGAAAAAATCAGAGGCCTTACAACTGGCCCATACCTTTGTGCATGAAACAAAAATACGCAAGCTGTATGCTTTAAAAGCGCCGAATGCTCAAGCAAGCTATATATACAGATAGAGCAAGGCCTTAGAATCACAAGGAGCCCACTTAGGCCATCTTTAGTGTTGAGAAAGGTATCGGATAATACACACACACACACACACACACACACACACACACACACACACACACACACACACACACACACACACACACACACACACACACACACAGTGAGCATTGGATATCACATAGCACTTACCTACACACAGAGTAACATTGGATATCACACAGAGCCTGCAAACATACTGCATACAGAGAAAAAGTTGTGGCGATTTCTTGCAACGCTAACACCCTCTCTCTCTCTCTCTCTCTCTCTCTCTCACACACACACACACACACACACACACACACACACACACACACACACACACACACACACACACACACACACGGTGCATCAAGCCATGGCGTGACCTTCAGCGCCATTTCCTCATAAGTGGCAGTGGAAGCACAAGCTGAAAACCCTTTGTGGTGGGATATGATTACACACGGAATACGCTCCAAGGAAAAGAAGAAGCACTGGCAGCGAGATACACAAATCAGAGTGCTTAATTGCACAACATAGCAAGGTAAAACAAGTTCTTTGAGATATTTTACAAGCTCAATACACATAGGTACATACATTCATCATACCACATTACTTATGAATAAAGTAGTTGAGATAGAGCATGCACTATGTGCTAGGCATCAAAACCTCTGTATATTGTTGTTTCTCCATAATAAACGTATTAATGTAAAGCAATATATACATATGCGTGCTCACTTCCTCTTTTTGAACAACCATAAGAGTAATCTCACCAACAAAGTAACATATATTCAAATACATATAAGCATATGCATATTGTACATAAGTTTTTTTAAAAGCAAGCATAGTATTAAACAAAAACTGTGTCTGGGAACCCGTTTTGGAACAGTTTTGATACAGTAAACGAAGGGGAAGCCGTCATTGTGATAAGCTTATTTGCAAGAATACAAATGGCACGACAAATGCGGTTCAAGTACAAAAGTCCGTACTGTTTTGAGTACATACATATGTTTCCCTTATGCCAAACTAAATGTAATAAGTTTCTAGAAGTAGTAATGTCAGATCCTTTGAACAAAAAGTAGCAGAAGTAAGTCATTAAGATATGGCAGGCGGGCTACAAAAACGTCATGTGATGATAAATAGATACAAAGTGTACTTACTGTTTTTTTGAAAAAATAGTAACAATACAAAGGAAATGTTCCCAAAATTTTTGCAAGTTAGGATATAAATACATAACAACACAAGATAGTAACACTTTAGTTTTTTAAAGCACTTAAGTAAATGTACCATGGTAGAAAAAAAGGTTGAAATGTAAAGAGGGTGTATGACAACCTCTTGTGAGGATATTTGTCATTATGTACGACGGTTTTTTGAAAAAAAAAGGTTGTACAAACAAAATGCAGCCAAAATTTTCACAAATTTAATATAATTAGAAAAAATAGATTAGAAAGATGACTATACATACCATAGAGATATGGGTGCTTTGAGGAAGTATAGCATGTAAGAATATTAACCTCATGTATTAAACCATTGTTGACAAATAGGGGTACAAGCAGACAGCTAGGATGAGCATCACTAAGATGTATTTAAGCTACAACAGATTCGAGACAAGCTCATGGCAGCACATAAAGAGAAAAAGAGAACCAAGCCAATAGCAATTAGAGACCCTATCTCCAAGCAGTGTAAACCCATAAAAACTTTCACAGACCATAATCGAACCTACTTACATAGACGAGCAAAAGAAAACATAAGTTCTGATGAGGAGTATGGTTGGGGTCCAGGGTGTGACAACAATAACAAGCAGTGGGGATTGCTTGATATACCTGTCACCCATTTAGTGCAAATTAATTCTAATTAATTGTACTTGTGGTTGGTTGGCAGGTAAAGATCCCTGCTCTCATCTGATAGGAGTTTCGGATTTAACTCCTGCTTTGTCATGTATCAAGTACTTTATAATGTACTTTTTATTAATAAATTGTTCTATATTTTGTTCTATACACAATGTGCTTTTTCAAGCAGTATTTAAGTTCATCAGTATATGGTTCAGAAAGATGGGATTTTTAAATTCAAACACACACAACATTCCCAGGATACCTTTGGTCGGGTATCCATCATATACTGAGAAAACTTAATACTGGATCGAGTATGCTTAATACTGGTATAATTCAAACTATTTGTATAATATTTATATGGTGAACTGATTTAGGATTTTTGGATTCCATCTCTCACCTGTCTAGGATATGGTATAGAAGAGGACATTCCGATCCTACCAATTCGTACCCAATGTATTATTTCGTGTTTCAAAGGGTGGAATTCCACAAAAAATTGCTTGATTTTGAGAAACAAGCTATTATCACCCACTCTATTTCTGTCTTGAACACAACCTCTGTCAATGACTGGCTCTCTCTACTAATTCTTTCTAGAAAAGAGAAGGAGAAACTTCTAGAGGCATTTAGTGCCTTCCTAGCAAAATTACTCATTATTGATGCACAAGATAGCTTAGATCTTGATTTTTATTTCACCTCTTTACCCTCTCTTGTGAACAAGTTATATTTCATCAATAAAATCCCTGCGGTCTCCATAGAAATTAAGAACTCAGAAAAAGTTATCAATCCCCTTCTAGATCTCAACCTTCTTGAAGAATAAGCACTCAACTTTTTAGCGAATGCAAACAGTATATCTCCAGAAAGAGCAGTTTTTAAACTCTTTTCAAAAGTTATCCCTCTGTTACCACCCAGACCAGTGGAATTGGATGCTATCCGACTTGAACACAAGCTCTGGGACTATGAAATTTTGAACCATCGGGGACCTTTTACAATTTCCTCACTAGGTTTTGTTTGTAGCATACCTACGGACATTGTAGAGCAATGCAAAAACCTTGCATTACATGCTAAACATCTCTTATCACAAGATGTTCTCTTTGAGCTCAAGCAAGTCAAAGTGTCCGATGTGGATGGTAAGAAATGTCCAAACTCCGCAATTATTGCTCGCACCAAGGGATTGTCTCTTATGGACAGAGCAAAGGATCAAAAACAATTTTTGAGAAACTGTTGGAATTCATGCCGACCCTTCCTCAAATGTCAATGCAAAAGAACTGATCCAAATTCCAATTGTTCTTCTTCAATCATCCGGTTTGACCAGTTTTTATGGTACATATTTCAGAATCTACCAAGATTCTTTCAATTTTCATCAGGATTGGCACAGATGTATGCCTTTATAGCTTGGGTAGCCTCATTCCCAACAGAATTTGGGCATGCCGTAATCATTCACTATCAGTTTCATGAGTATATGCAAGCAGCTAAAGGGATGGTACTTTACACACTAGGGATGCCACTTCTTTAAAAGCTACACAACACACCAGTGTCCAACACAATTGAAACCTTACTCAAACCTCCAAAAGGTAAGGAACAACTAAGGAAGATCACACACACACACCAAGCAGTATGGCGTCAACAAGCAAGAAACCAAGGCAATTCAGAGGATTGGAAGACTATGGAGATACTCCCAAGGCACTTGAATACTCAAATTCTGAAGAACCATGTATGCTCACTTAGTATTAGAAATAATGGCTTACTACATCTTGAACGTAGCAGTCGAATGCATGGAAGATTTATTCACATTTTGTTTTGCAACAAATATATGGACTTTTTCAACCCTAAACTATTTTTTCAAACAATGATTGATGATTTTCACGTCAATAATCATTTAGAAAAAATGAGGAAATGTTTCGGTTGGAAGTATACCAATAACCATACTCTTTACAAACCAAATTCGGTGTTTGCCCAAGAGTTTGATGAAACACAACCATGTGGTGCTTAACTCATAAACGATTCTCTAAATTTTTAGTTGACTTAGAACCCTTTGAAAAACATGTAATCACCACAGACCATAACATAGCTAGGCATAAAATCTTCCAAGAATATATCAGGAAAGGTTTAAACCAGATTCCATTAGTTCCTGTAAACCCTATGTCAGTTGTAAGCGAACTTGGCAAGGTATGGAAGACTTGCACCTTTTTACAATGTGAAAACAGTAAAGCTCATTACAATTATATCTGAAGTGTGGTTAATGAGACCTTTTCCCATAAATTCCCTTATCATAGGAAAAATCAAACTCCATGGTACAAAAACACAGACCTAATGGATGAAATTCAATACATCTTACAATACTTATTTATTTGTGGACTAGATAAATCAGCACAAACTGCGGTATTCATATGTAGAAAACTCATCCAAATGGCAATAAGAAGAAGATTAGCAACCCTTGAATTCTGCCCTCTCACCTCCAATGAAGATGAAATATGTCAAGCCGTAGGCTCTTATACCTAGGAAATTGGGTTAGAGACACCATTAGAATATTCACTCCCATATCTTATGGAAAATTTTAAAATCCACAAAATGGATTTTAGATGGATCACTAATGCACATGATTGTGTATTTACTCCTGCAACAACCATAATCACTAAATTACACAAAGGACTAGTACATGGATTTATAGAGTACACTGAAATCGTACATAAAAACCTACAAACTTTTTCTGGGACACAAACTAATGGGTATTGGATGATCAATAACCAATATGATTTTTTGATAAACTTATCTAAACATATCACAAACATTCATTCATTTGATGTAACATCATGCTATGAGGCAATCCCTCATAAAGGCAAACATGGATTGCTTGAAGTACAAGATAATATTATTAAACTGATTAAAAATATGAAGTATCTTGGCTTTAAGAAAAACCGCAAGCGGATTGTGCTTACAAAAAAGAAAAATGAAGTTGTCTGGACATTTTTAATATTTACACAATATTAATGAATTTGTCCTTGATAATTGCTTTACCAAATTAGGCAAACATATTTATCGACAAGAGAAAGGTATACCAATGGGGTACAATTGCTCTCCACTATGGTGTAATTTGTATTTGGCATGGTTTGAGATAGAATACATAAAAAAATTATCTCATCTTGCACGATATGATATAATGAAAGCTTTCTTATATTCATGGAGATATATGGACGATTTGTTATTTGCTAATAATCCATTTATTTTGCAATGTTTAAACCACAAAAAACCATTTCCCCATGAGGACCCTTTTCCTATTTACCTTTTAAACATTATTGGGATAAAAGCTACACACAAGGAAAACCAAGCTACATATTTGAATACACTCAATTATGTGAACGAATGGAAGGGCAGTATGTTACATACACTGCATGGAAAAAAGAAAAATTACCGTGCCCCAACATATCATTTATACATGCAGCCAGTAATAGACCAAAAAGGATGGCATATAATGTTTGCATATCACAGGTGCTTCCCATACTATACAATGCATCCCAAGAGTCATATGCGGTAACAGATTTAAATAAGCTTATTTCTATGTTTGAAGAGAATGGTTTCAAAAAAGAGAAGATTGTTACATGTATTACTAACTTCATTGAAGAAAATAAATTTCCTGGCATTAGATTTACCATCAATACCCTTAAACATAGAATTGGTAGAGGATAGGTCCACTTGGTGGCCTATCCTCCACCAAGTGCACCTTTTCTCAGGGATGGGGGAGGGCCCCACACACACACACACGCACACGCACACGCACACGCACACGCACACGCGCACACACACACACACACACACACACACACACACACACACACACACACACACACACACACACACACACACACACACACACACACTATACTGGAACTGAGCCACAATTAGAGAAGTCACACAATTTCACACACATGAACACACACACACACATACACATTTTGAGATGTATTTATTGTTGAAAGATGCGTATGACATAGGCAACTACTTCACTCGTAGGTGAATGATGGACGACAACAATGACAGAGTATGGCTCCAGACGGTGGACACTTTTTGTTATGTACAAGTTAAATTGATCCTTTGTATAATAAAATCCAACTGGAAACAGTTGTGCAAGTGGCAAAAATAATAGATGCAGTTTTTTACTCCTTCTCAATCATTATGGATAAGGTTTTTTTGGTCATTAAACCTGTGAGCAAACTTGCCCAAGGAGAATAGATGTATAGTTGAAACTTATCAGCAGTATAAGGTTTTTTATACACAATTTTTCAAATTTTATCAAGTATTTTTTTGATTACAGAATTAAAAAGCCAAACTAAACCTTAGATAAGTATAGCACAGGCAATTAAAATACCCACTGAGGAAGTCCAATAATACAATTATAGTATCAGGTTTCCATAGAAGGTAACTTGTACATATCCGATGGAATATTTTCGGACTGACACTGGTATAAAACCCCAAAGAAATTCTTTTTCCTGGTAAAAACTAATAAAAATATTTAAACCCCGAGTATGTTGCTCAATGGGTACAATAAATATTCAATTATTGCCCATTTCACAATATATCAATTGGTTTAAAAACTGTGAGTAAACTTGCGCTGGTAAATACCAAAAAATAAAAACTTAAAGGCTAAAGCTCTCTATCTTTTCAAATAGAACTAAATGTTAAAAAACCTCTTCAAGGCATATCCTAAAAAAGTTGGAGGCCTTACAACTGGCCCATACCTTTGTGCATGAAACAAAAATACGCAAGCTGTATGCTTTAAAAGCGCCGAATGCTCAACTAAGCGATATATACAGATAGCACAAGGCCTTAGAATCACAAGGTGCCCACTTAGGCCATCTGTAGCGCTGAGAAAGGTATCGGATAATACCTACACACACAGAGAGTGAGCATTGGATATCGCATATCACTTACCTACACACATAGTAACATTGGATATCACACAAACTTGCCTGCAAACATACTGCATACAGAGCGAAAGTTGTGGCGATTTCTTGCAACGCTAACACCCTCACATGCACACACAACAAGTCTACAATGCACACACACACACACACACACACACACACACACACACACACACACACACACACACACACACACACACACACACACACACACACACACACACACACACACACACACACACACACACACACACACACACACACACACACACACACACGCGGTGCATCAAGCCATGGCGTGACCTTCAGTGCCATGTCCTCATAAGTGGTAGCGCAAGCACAAGCTGAAAACCCTTCGTGGCGGGATACAATTATGCACGGAATACGCTCCAAGGAAAAGAAGAAGCACTGGCAGCGAGATACACAAATCAGAGTGCTTAATTGCACAACATAGCAAGGTAAAACAAGTTCTTTGAGATATTTTACAAGCTCAATACACATAGGTACATACATTCATCATACCACATTACTTATGAATAAAGTAGTTGAGATAGAGCATGCACTATGTGCTAGGCATCAAAACCTCTGTATATTGTTGTTTCTCCATAATAAACGTATTAATGTAAAGCAATATATACATATGCGTGCTCACTTCTTGTTTTTGAACAACCATAAGAGGAAGCTCACCAACAAAGTAACATATATTCAAATACATATAAGCATATGCATATTGTACATAAGTTTTTTTAAAAGCAAGCATAGTATTAAACAAAAACTGTGTCTGGGAACCCGTTTTGGAACAGTTTTGATATAGTAAATGAAGGGGAAGCCGTCATTGTGACAAGCTTATTTGCAAGAATACAAATGGCGACGACAAATGCGGTTCATGTACAAAAATCCGCACTGTTTTGAGTACATACATATGTTTCCCTTATGCCAAACTAAATATAATAAGTTTCTAGAAGTAGCAATGTCAGATCCTTTGAACAAAAAGTAGCAGAAGTAAGTAATTAAGACATGGCAGGTGGGCTACAAAAACCTCATGTGAGGATAAACAGATACAAAGTGTACTTACTGTATTTTTAAAAAAATAGTAACAATACAAAGGAAATGCTACCGAAATTTTTGCAAGTTAGGATATAAATACATAACAACACAAGATAGTAACACTTTAGTTTTTTAAAGCACTTAAGTAAATGTACCATGGTAGACAAAAAGGTTGAAATGTAAAGAGGGTGTATGTACGACGGTTTTTTGAAAAAAAAAGGTTGTACAAACAAAATGCAGCCAAAATTTTCACAAATTTAATATAATTAGAAAAAATAGATTAGAAAGATGACTGTACATACCATAGAGATATGGGTGCTTTTAAGACAACATCAAGTATAGCATGTAAGAATATTAACGTCATATATGAAACTGTTGTTGACAAACAGGGGTACAAGCAGACAACTAGGATGAGCATCACTCGAGACGTATTTAAGCTACAACAGATTTGGGACAAGCTCATGGAAACACATAAAGCGGAAAAGAGAACCAAGCCAATAGCAATTAGAACCCTATTTCCAAGCCGTGTCAACCCATAAAAACTTTCACAGACCGTAATCGAACCTACTTACATAGACGAGCAAAAGAAAACATAAGTTATGATTAGGAGTATGGTTGGGGTCCAGGGTGTGACAGCAATAACAAGCAGTGGGGATTGCTTGATATACCTGTCACCCATTTACTGCAAATTAATTCTAATTAATTGTACTTGTGGTTGGTTGGCAGGTAAAGATACCTGCTCTCATTTGATAGGAGTTCCGGATTTAACTCCTACTTTGTCATGTATCAAGTATCTTGTAATGTACTTTTTATCAAGAAATTGTTCTATATTTTGTTCTATACACAATGTGCTTTTTCAAGCAGTATTTAAGTTCATCAGTATATGGTTCTAAAAGATGGGAATTTTAAATTCAAACACACACACATACACACTCTGTGTGTGTGTGTGTGTGTGTGTGTGTGTGTGTGTGTTACTAAGACTGCCTGGCCTTTTCGGACACACACTCCCTAAAAATACACTCGGGTGGGTCTTCACTATGGGACTTAGCACTTCAATAAAAAAAGTTACCACCCCCTTTTTTCATTGGGTAAATCGGGCAGGTTCTTTATTATTGCCGTATAGGCACTGGTTTAGGAAAAACTCTCATTACTTGGGCGTGAAGGAGGTCCTGCTTCACAGATGGCGATTTCCTTACTCATGGCTCCCTCTCATGAAACATGACTGGCAGTCCCTCCTCCTTCCCCTATATAAACATGTGAGGGTGCATCTCTGCCCCTCACTTAGCTCGGGTTGTTTTGTCTTGTTTAAATAAATAACCTATTGCTTGCTTTAACATGGAATTATGGAGCTCACTACTCATGTTTCTTAGGTTTTTTCCTTTCCCTTGCTTACTTTCTTATTGGTATTTGAGTTTTGATAAGGTTGTACTTTAAACATACATCAGGTTCTGGCCGTTACAGCAAGGTAAGTATAATGGGTGTCGGATGTTGGCATGATAATGGTATGAACATTGCTCTAAACCTTGCCTCTGGTATCAACTGCCTGGTGTTTTTGAGGTATGAGGGTTGGCTTTTTGACATTTTCTTATAACTATGCAAAAAATTGGTTTTTTTCAAAAATAACATATCCTACAGTCAAATTTTTATGGCCGCTATGCGCAGCAGGACTTAACACTAGTTTGGTACCAAAAGAGGACACTTTAAGTGTCCTTTTTTAACAAATTTAAATTAAATGCTACTTGCATTAGATGGTTTATTTAAGAAAACCCTCTTGATATTGTTAAATATGTTAGCTAGAGGGTCTTCTAAAAATATAACCTTGCATTTTAGAATGCATCATGATCAAGAACTATACTCATCAAGTTGACCTTCGTAAGACTGCAATTGACGATTTGAGGAAATCGCCTTTATAAGCTCAAGAAAAAATGAAGCGACCGTGTAGAAAGTTTTAGGTGACTCTTCCACAATTTTGCTATAGATAATTGAAAGTTTCATGTGCAAAAAAATTGACTTTGGAGTATATAAAATAATGGAAGTTCCATGTGTTTGATAAGGTCATTTCAAGCATATCATTGTATTCAAAGAAAAACATGTTTCTGATGTATTTGTGACTTTTAGAAAGTGATACATTGCTTGCCCTTTCCATTGAGCACTCAAGGTGGCAAGTAGAAGGGCTTTGGTATGCAAAAATTATTGGATCATTTTAAACATTCAAAATTGCACAAGAGAAAACTTTCATTTTTTCATTCTTGAGACATAAGCATTCAAAACTTCAAATAATATCAAACTTTCCATGTAGATCAACTAAATGTATCAAAGTACGTGGTAAATATACAATCGAGGTGCCTAAAACCTTGGTTTCAATGTTATTATGGAGAACTCAAGGTTTTCAAGAGTTTTTGCACGATAAAAAATCCAAGATAGAGTTCAAGCAACGGGATTAATTGAGTTAGGGAGCCCAAAAAATACGTAGTTTTTTGGTTTAAACATATAAAGTCATTTGTAGTTGTCAAATTGCACTAGAATAGTACAATTTCATGAGGGGACCTTTGAAAGACCAAAATTATGCTCTTATTAAGCATATGCTCAAGTATAAATTATGTCTATAGCTTGCATGTGACTTGAAAACTTATCTTGGAAGTGCATTCTACTATTTTGAAACACTAAGTGCTAACACTTGGCTTTTATAAACATGAAAAAGGCCAAGAAAACAAAAAGATATAATGATTTTATGAAATTTTTAGCAAAACAGCTTAAAGTTTTACTTAAATTTATGTCTTAGAACTTACCAGAATTCTCTCCATGTAGATTGTATTTTGCCATGGAGAAAAATCTAGTGTTTTCTTTCCCTCATAACCAATCTATGGTAGAAGAAACGAGTAAAATACGTCTTTCTAGCTTGACAAATAACTTGCCAAAACTTGGTAGAAAAACAGGACACTTTAGTGTCTCAGGACACTTAAGTGTCCAATTACAGAACTAGTGCTAATTATGTTCCAACAATTGATCTATGATCTTGTGGTTACCAATAAAATTGGGGATTTTTTAATTGTAGCCTCTGCAGGTTAATGCCGATTGCATACTTTTCATAAAGCATTGGTTTATTAGCAAAAACATCTTGTCAAACTGAGTTTTTTTTATAAATAATGGGGATTATTTTTTGGCTTTTTAGCACCGGAAGCCTTGAGGACTATGTGATACTGGGCATACTGAATTTTTGAGTGGGAACTATTAATTAAGCTTGGCATCAAGACCACTGTGGCTTTAAGCATGGTAAAGCCCACCATTGGGTTGACTAAAGCTAAAAAAAGGGGGTTTTTGTACGCACTGATGTTGAAGGTAAGTATATGGTAACTGCCACTTGGCTTGACATTGGTATGGTAAGTATCCTATCGGTACATAATGGAGCCTTGGGATGGGGGGTAGACCCCGGATGAGTATTGATTCTTACACTTGGTACTGTCGCTGCTGTAACTGGGTATCATAAGATCTGGTAAAACCCTTCATATGGGTGTCTTAGTGAACTTTTGGGCCGTGTTTTTTACCCATGAACACACTAATGTTGCATATTTTTATGGTAACCTAAGAGGAAATATGGCTCAATTGCATTCTATGTATGAACCTGTTTGATATTAGTTTGATTGTCAAGACAATGCAATACACTATTTGCATTCACAACTTGCACTTGTTTTTTTGGTTTTAACAATTGGACGGTCTAAGATACCACTAAAGGTTTCTACCACTTGGCTTGCTATGAGATTGTGACTTATAAAATTAGGAAGGATTGGACTCCGTTGAAACATAAAAATTATCAGTTCTAAACATAGAACCACAAGCTTAAAACTCGATAACAATATCTAGGCTTGTTTACTGACGGAACCTCATTAATTTGGCAGTTAAAAACTCAAGTAGTTTGTTTTTGGGGGGAGCATACCACTTGGAGTTGAAGGGGATATGGCCCTCTAGTAAGGAACAAGGTGCTAAATAAACTTTGGGATAATAAAACCTTTTTTAGAAAAACTGCCTAAGTACTTTGGACTTAGCTTGTAAGTTAGAAAGAAGTTAAGAGATGGACATGGATAACAACTAGTATAGTCCATTAATACTTGTAAAACACATCCAAGGCTAACATATCTGTTGTCTTGTTTGGATGGATGCAGGTAAGGACTCTATCTTATCTTGGAAGTTTTTTTTAAAAACTTTGGCAAGTTGTCCTACACTGGATGGAACACTCACTTATGATTTGGGAAGTTCTTTTACTATCTGTATACTGAAAGGGGACCTCTTTCCTGTTGGGGTATAAAGCCCAATGTGGTCGCCCAGGTAAGTGGGCGGGCCGCCAGGTATGTACACATATTATTTTGTGAAAACCTAATAAGAACTCACTATGCTCTACACATTACAGTAGAGCGAGTTCACCATATTGTCGTGCTCTTCTTCTCGCACTCTCTCTCGCGTCGCACTTCCGCTCGTACTCCTTCAACTCGTATCAGAGCTGAGATCGAGGCTCGGGACAGCACTACAGGAGGCTAGAGTCACCAGCTCGGATTGGAGTGAAATTCGACAGGCAAAGACACGGCCCCATAATTTCATTATGGAATTTCATTCCGAGGTCATCTCGGCCACCGTTCGGCTTCGACAAAGTTCTGCGCAGGCTATTTTCAACTACGTGGTCTCGGCGGGTGCAGATCCGACTCTGCAAATTTGGGGTTTCGGCCTACGACTACAAGTGCTGAGGATATCGACACTCTCAGAGTGCTGATTTGTGGCTGTCTACACATCGAAGGACGGCTCACAGCTCGTGGAGGCATGTCACATACGACACGGGTGCATCTACACACAGACTGTAGGCGACATCCACTAGTTCATCAGGTAGCTTGTGTTTGCTGCTTGATATTCCATATTTCATCCTGACATTGCAGGTACTTCCACATGGGATGTATTGTCAGAGATGAAGTATGTCTGTTGAGGGTTTGCTGGGTGTGAGTCACGCATCAAACAACCGCCGTAGTGGTTACAACATATAGTGGGAAATTTATGGATGTATGACTTTGTGGGAAGTCTATGTACTGTCAGATTTACTGCAGCCTTTGTTGAGGGTCGAGTGAGGTCTTATTGAGCTGGGGGATTCTCGAATGTTGAGATGCTTTCGGTGATACAGGTCTTGGAGCGATCCCTCGAGCACCCTTAGATAGGCAGCTAGGATGTATTGACTGTGAGTTAGACAGTTGGGATTGCATCTTTGCTTTATTTCCGTTGAGGCACTGTCGTAGTCTATGCTTACAGGACAGTGAAACAGGACAATGACAGGACAGTGCAGGACAGTGAGAGACAATACAGGTGCAGGACAGGTTTACCCACAACTTACTGTGTTAGAGAGATAGTGGTTTTTTGAGGTATTTTTTGGTCTGTTTTTGAGTACACCAGAGCCATTTTACAAAGGAGACTTTGCCGAAATTTATGTAGAATCTGAAGCTTTCTTGGTTTATTTGACAGGTTGATATTGGTTCAGAGGTCAGTTTACAGGGGAAACTCTGCCGAATTTTTCCCAGGAAAGTAAACTACTGTGAAGCGTAGCTATGGCTGGATCACAGGACACTGCTCTTTACAATATCAAGAAGCTGGATGGAACCAATTTCCCATTGTGGAAGAAGCATATTTGGCACGTGTTGGTACAAAAGAAGCAGATAAAACCTATAAAGCTCAAGGGGATAAAACCAGAAGATATGGACAAATATGAATGGAGTGAAATGGATGAATTGGCACTTTCTACAATTATGCTGACTTTGGTAGAAAGCGTTTACTTCAATGTAGCAGATGAGATGTAGGCTTATCAAGCATGGTTAAAGCTGAGCGATCTTTATGAGAAGCAGAGTGCAGCTTCACAGGTATACTGGCTTAAGAAGCTTGTTGACTTGAAGATGAAAGAAGGGACACCTATGTCCAATCATCTGAATGAATTCAACACAATCTATAGTCAGTTGTCAGCTTAAGGTGTCAAGTTTGATGAACCCGTTAGAGCTATGTTCCTGTTGATCACATTGCCAGAAAGTTGGGACACTTTTCGCACAACTTTGAGTAATTTTGCACCTCCAGATGGTTTGAACATAGCAGGTGTAGAAGGAAGTCTGCTTATTGAAGAAACCAATAGAAAGACAATGGGCAAAGGCAAAGGAACAGCCTTAGTTGTCAGGGGAAGGACCAAAGAAAAGTACAAAGGTGGAAAGAGGAATCGGTCTTGTAGCAAGTCCCGCAGTGCTAAAGGCAAGAGTGACATAGAATGCTACCATTGTGGCAAGAAGGGTCACATGAAAAGAGACTGCAGAGAATGGAAAGCAGAAAAAGCTGAAGAACATGGTGAGAAGAACAAGTCCTCAGTGAAGATTCAAGAAATAAATGTGACAAACACTGTTGCAGAGGATGACAGTCTAGTGTCAGGAGACATCTACTTTTTGAAGAATACAATGGATTCATCTCTTCTTACAACATCTGATGGAAATGCATTGAGTGACTGGATTATAGACTCACGGGCGTCACTTCATGTGTCTCCAAACAAGGAGTGGTTTACCTCTTATGTGACCACTAAAGATCATGTTCGGCTAGGCAATGGGCAGACATGTGAGATCTTACGTGTTGGAGATGTTCAATTGAAGTTTCAAAATGGCTCTTCTTTCACGCTGAAGAATGTGAGACATGTTTCCGCAATTACAAAGAGCTTGATCAGCACAGGTTTACTTGATGATGCTGGCTACGTCACCACTTTTGGACAGAATATGTGGAAGATATCCAAGGGTTGTATGATAGTAGCACATGGAGTAAAGTCTGGAGGACTTTACATGATTTATGTATCAAATGTCTCTAAAAATGTAATCAATGTAACCGAGCAACCGAACGTTTCTTTGTGGCATAGCTGGTTAGGACATATGTCCAAGAAGGGAATGGAAATTTTGTCTCGTTCTGGTTATTTGCCTGGCTTTTCATTTAATGATTTTGAATTCTGTGAACATTGTCTGTATGGTAAGCAAACACAACAGCCACATAAGCATAGAAGCAGTAGAAGAGATACACAGTTGGCACTTGTTCATAGTGATTTGTGTGGACCTATGCCTAACCTATCTCTAGGGGGAGGTTCTTACTTTATGACATTTATAGATGATTACTCGAGGAAAGTATGGGTTTACTTTCTCAAGCACAAGGATGAAGTGTTTAGTGTTTTCAAAACGTTTGTGACACTTGTGGAGAATCAGAGTGGCAAGAAGCTTAAATGCTTACGCACTGACAATGGCGGAGAGTATGTTTCAAAGGCCTTTCAGGACTTTTTTGAGTCAAAAGGTATAAAGCGTGAACTTACTGCTCCTTACAATCCTCCTCAAAATGGTGTTGCTGAGAGGATGAATAGGACCATAGAAGAGAAGGTCAGAAGTATGTTGTCTAATGCACAGCTGCCAAATGGGTTTTGGGCTGAAGCTGTATCAACAACTGTTCATCTTATAAATAGATCTCCTAGCAAGGTTTTGCAGAAGGATTTAGTGGCAGAGATGGTATGGTAAGGCAAGGTGCCCTCATACAAGCATCTCAGAGTCTTTGGCTGTGAGGCATATACTCACGTTGCAAAGGAATTTAGGAACAAACTTGAGCCAAAGAGTAGAAAGTGCATCTTTCTAGGCTATGGTAATTCTGGTGAGATGGGGTACAGACTTTGGGATCCCGAATCCAGAACGGTTATGCGCAGCAATGATGTTCACTTTAATGAAGCAAAATATCATTCTAAACCAGAGAGGGTTGAGGAGATTAGAAGAGTTGTCTTTCAAGAAGATGGACCTGCACGTGCAAGACAAAATGTTAGGGCTCAAGAGGAGATGGGACAGGATAGAGTGGAACCACAGGTTGTGGCTGAGCCTGAGCCACGTATTTTGCGTAGATCTGGACGTGTCACGCGACCTCCTGATAGGTTTGTTCCATCTATGAACTATGTCATGTTGACTGATCGCAATGAGCCTTCATGTTACAAGGAAGCATTGCAAATGAAGGAATCCGGGAATTGGCAATTGGCCATGCAGTTAGAGATGACAGCTCTGCATAAAAACAAGACATGGAAGCTAGTTAAATTACCACAAAGCAAAAAGGCTCTACCTTGTAAATGGGTTTACAGGTACAAGATTACTACTCATGATAGTCAGCCAAAGTACAAAGCAAGGCTTGTTGCCAAGGGCTTTAAGCAAGAACAAGGCATTGACTTTGATGAAGTCTTCTCTGCGGTGGTCAAGATGACTACATTGAGATGCTTTCTTGCATTGGTTGCCATATTAGATTTGGTGTTGCACCAAATGGATGTCAAGACAGCGTTCTTGCATGGTGATTTAGATGTGGAAATTTACATGCAGCAGCCAGAAGGGTTTGTTGAGAAAGGCAAGGAAGATTTGGTATGCCAGTTGTTAAAGAGTCTTTATGGCTTAAAACAATCACCGAGGGCATGGTACCATAAGTTCCACAAGTTTATGCTTTCTCAAGGCTACAAACGTAGTGAGTTCGATCACTGTCTATATACAAAGAAGGCTAAGGATGGTAGTTGGCTGATCCTTATTTTGTATGTGGATGACATGTTGATTGCTAGCAAGTACTTGGAAGAAATTTCAGCTTTGAAGTCAAAGATGGAAAAATCGTTTGACATGAAAGACATGGGTGAGGCAAGTCATATACTTGGTATGCGCATTGAGAGAGACAGATCAAAGAAGTTGATTTGGTGATCTCAAACAGAGTATATTGACAAGGTTTTGCAACGTTTCAATATGGAGAAGGGAAAGGCATTGAGTGTTCCATTGCCACCATATGTGAAACTTAGCAAACAAGATTGTCCTGTGTCTGAGGAAGAACAGGCTGAAATGGATAAGATTCCATATACGTCTGCAGGGGGTAGTTTGATGTATGCAATGATTGCTACCCGCCCAGACATTGCATTTGCAGTGGGAGTAGTAAGTCGATACATGTCAAACCCAGGCAAGAAACATTGGGAGACAGTGAAAGGAATATTGAGATACCTGAAAGCTACAAAGAGTATGCGTATATGCTATGGGAGTCAGGAGCTAAGTGTAAAGGGTTTTACAGACTCAAATTATGCAGGTGACTTAGACAACCGAATGTCTACGTCAGGGTATGTCTTTACATTGGCTGGTGGAGCAGTATCATGGCGTTCTAGATTACAAGATTGTGTTACTCGGTCTACTACAGAGGTTGAATATGTTGCAGCATCAGAGGCATGCAATGAATCAATTTGGCTTAATCGACTAGTAACCGATTTGGGAATCAAAGAAGAGATGCCTGTGTTATATTGTGATAGTCAAAGTGCTATACAATTGGCTCGCAATCCAATTTATCACTCACAGACAAAGCATGTGGATGTGAAGTATCATTTCATAACGGAAATGCTCGAGGATAAGCAACTTCAGCTTGTCAAAGTTCACACCACAGAAAATCCTGATGATCTACTTACAAAAGGAGTTCCCTCAGAGATCTTTGCGCATTTTCGCAAGCAGTTAGGTGTAGGATAGTACATCACTTCTCTACATCTCTTGTATATTAGCTTCTCTCACACTTAAAGTAGCACATTGGACTTTAAGTGGGAGGTTGTTGGGGTATAAAGCCCAATGTGGCCACCTAGGTATGTGGGCGGGCCGCCAAGTATGTACACATATTCTTTTGTGAAAACCTAATAAGAACTCACTATGCTCTACACATTACAGTAGAGCGAGTTCACCATATCGTTGTGCTCTTCTTGTCGCACTCTCTCTCGCGTCGTACTTCCGCTCGTACTCCTTCATTTCCTACAAACATTGTACTTAAATGATTCTAATACTGACTTGTGTTTGTACTTATCTATTCTTTGTTCCATTGCCAGCTGTCTTTTGAATGTAAAAGTTCAATTATGTCTTATTATCTAAGAATAAACAGGAACACACACATCCTATACATAAGGTTTTTCTTTCTAGAGAAACCGGGATGCTTGCTCTGTAATTATCTTTGAAATTGAGTTCGAATTTGGACCCATAGTCTGTAATCCCTTGACTGGTTGACTGGTGTTAGGTGGTCCTTTGTAGACTCTATTTTTGGTCCCTTGCTCATGGCTACTATAGTCTTTGACTTTGCTGGTTTAAGGTTTGCAGGCCCAAAACTAAAGTTACTGTTTTGACTTTTATTTATGTTTATACGGTTCTTTTTTCAGGATTGCATACCCTATAGAGAGACAACCCCGCATGAGCACTAAACACAACCCTGAGAATCATGCAAAGATTCTCGAACATATTAAGCTATACCTTAAGGACCGTAAAACAAAGAATGCTATGGCAGCTAGAACTAGACCCTTCCTCTCTAGGAAAGCCAAAGATTGTATTACTTACTACAATAAGTATAAGTAAACCTCACCACACTTTTTTGAAAAATTGCACTCTTGCTCTCTCACAAGGATTGGAATTGACCTCGGAGACCCTCTCAGTGGCCACATCTCTTGTACTCAGATGTATCAATAGCTTGGGGGTGGATGCTTCTCAACTAATATATGACTCGGCTCTTACCTCTTACAAGAAATTAGATGTTTTACATATAATGTCTTTTTAATGATTGGGTCAAAATATTGGCTACTTTGGATAAAGACTCCATGGAAGGGGTGAATTTAATTACCTAATACATAGCCCAACTTCCCCTACTTTCCTCACAATACCAACAAGAGCTTGCCCTATTTTCTTCCTCTAGTGTTGGTCTGTCTAACTTTCTAAGGAAGTTGTGTGGTCTCAATCCCTTTTTTGTCTGTACACCGTGAAGTCGCGGAGTGGAGCGTGGGTCGACTCTCTCTCACACACACACACAGTGAGCTTACACAGTACAGTACGCAGAGAACTGTTAGAAGGGTTATCTCCCAATTACCTTAGTATTCACAAAGTATAAGTTAGTATATACAAAGAGTTAGAGGTAAGTGAGTTAGGCGGGCGGGCGGCCATATCCGCATAAGAGGCCACTTGGGCTTTAATCCCAACAACCTCCCACTTAAAGTCCAATGTGGCACTTTAAGTAACTGTAAATCTATGAACATAAATGTACAAAGATTTACATGGCTGCCATCTATCCAATGCCCAATAACTCACGACAATGCACAAAGCCCTCTCCTGGAAGTCCCTTTGTGAGTAGATCAGCAGGATTGTCCTTGGTGTGGATCTTCAGCAGTTGTATCTGCTTGTCTTCAAGTACTTCCCTAATGAAGTGATATTTCACATCAATATGCTTAGTCTTCGAATGGAACACTGGATTCTTTGCCAATTGTATAGCACTTTGACTATCACAATATAACTCTGGCATATCTACTTTGATTCCCAAGTCTGCAACCAATCTACCAAGCCAAATAGCTTCTTTGCATGCCTCATTTGCTGCAACATACTCAGCTTCTGTAGTAGACTGCGTAACACAATCTTGTAATCGAGATCGCCATGATATGGCACCTCCAGCCAATGTAAAGACATAGCCTGATGTAGATCTCCTCTTATCCAAGTCTCCTGCATAATCTGAGTCAGTGTATCCTCTGACACTCAAATCCTGACTACCATAGCATATGCGCATACTCTTTGTATGTTTTAAGTATCTCATGATACCTTTCACTGCCTCCCAATGTTTCTTGCCGGGATTTGACATATATCTGCTAACCATTCCCACTGCAAATGCAATATCCGGACGTGTAGCAATCATTGCATACATCAAACTACCCACTGCAGACGCATATGGAATCTTATCCATTTCAGCCTTTTCTTCCTCAGACACAGGACAATCTTGTTTGCTAAGTTTCACATATGGTGGCAGGTGGCAATGGAACACTCAATGCCTTTCCCTTCTCCATATTGAAACGTTGCAAAACCTTGTCAATATACTCTGTTTGAGATAACCAAATCAACTTCTTTGATCTGTCTCTCTCAATGCGCATACCAAGTATATGACTTGCCTCACCCATGTCTTTCATGTCAAACGATTTTGCCATCTTTGACTTCAAAGCTGAAATTTCTTCCAAGTGTTTGCCAGCAATCAACATGTCATCCACGTACAAAATAAGGATCAGCCAACTGCCATCCTTAGCCTTCTTTGTATATAGATAGTGATCGAACTCACTACGTTTGTAGCCTTGAGAAAGCATAAACTGGTGGAACATATGGTACCATGCCCTCGGTGATTGTTTTAAGCCATAAAGACTCTTTAACAACTGGCATACCAAATGTTCCATGCCTTTCTCAACAAACCCTTCTGGCTGCTGCATGTAAATTTCCACATCTAAATCACCATGCAAGAACGCTGTCTTGACATCCATTTGGTGCAACACCAAATCCAATTAAGCAACCAATGCAAGAAAGCATCTCAATGTAGTCATCTTGACCACTGGAGAGAAGACTTCATCAAAGTCAATGCCTTGTTCTTCGTATGGGTGGCTTAGTGAACTTTTGGGCCGTGTTTTTTACCTATGAACACACTAATGTTGCATATTTTTATGGTAACCTAAGAGGCAATATGGCTTGGTTGCATTCTATGTATGAACCTGTTCGATATTAGTTTGATTTTCAAGACAATGCAATACACTATTTGCATTCACAACTTGCACTTGTTTTTTTGGTTTTAACAATTGGACGGTCTAAGATACCACTAAAGGTTTCTACCACTTGGCTTGCTATGAGATTGTGACTTATAAAATTAGGAAGGGCTGGACTCCATTGAAACATAAAAATTTAGGCTTGTTTACTGACGGAACCTCATTAATTTGGCAGTTAAAAACTCAAGTAGTTTGTTTTTGGGGGGAGCATACCACGTGGAGTTGAAGGGGATATGGCCCTCTAGTAAGGAACAAGGTGCTAAATAAACTTTGGGATAATAAAAGCTTTTTTAGAAAAACTGCATAAGTACTTTGGACGTAGCTTGTAAGTTAAAAAGAAGTGAAGAGATGGACATGGATATCAACTGGTATAGTCCATTAATACCTGTAAAACACATCCAAGGCTAACATATCTGTTGTGTTGTTTGGATGGATGCAGGTAAGAACTCTATCTTATCTTGGAAGTTTTTGTTTAAAACTTTGGCAAGCTGTCCTACACTGGATGGAACACTCACTTACGATTTGGGAAGTTCTTTTACTATTTGTATACTGAAAGGGGACACAAACATTGTACTTAAATGATTCTAATACTGAGTTGTTTTTGTACTTATCTATTCTTTGTTTCATTGACAGTTGTCTTTTGAATGTAAAAGTTCAATTATGTCATATTATCTAAGAATAAACAACTACACACACACACACACACACACACACAATCACACTCACTTGCTCCCCCTGCATGATAAACTGGGCTCCCTACTTGAGGTAAAAAAAAAAGGATTCTGGATGCGCCCGAAAAAGCCTGACAAACAAAGGACGTTGTCATGCAAAAGAAAACCGCCTACTGCAGCATGCAGTGGAACCGGTTTTGGTGTGTGACTTTCGACCGTGAGATTTCTCTTGCTCAAATACACACACACACACACACACACACACACACACACACACACACACACACACACACTTGAAATCTATTTAAACACAAATAGTAGGAGAGGAACTCCATTGTGTTGCCCTTATATAGCAGGGATACATTGATTATTTCACCTTAGCTTCTCAAAAAATATCTATCAGAAGCATAGGCACTCATAATTGATGGAAGCACATGCAATATAACTCTTTATCCCCGTATATTTCAATTCACACATATGCATTAAAACCTCCATTCACAATCTCGCTTACTCTCTCATGCAAGACACTGACCTTTGAAAGAGGAAGAACTCAAAAAGGACCAAAAAGAGGGTGAGCATACAAATGCAGTGCCAAAGGGATACAAACATCTACTAAGTACCAAATTCATGGCAGATAAGCAAATGGATACTGACTCCATGGTCTCAGGTGGTTTACATTCTCTATATAGAATAATTTTAGTCTTTTATAGATTAAATGGGCTCATATTGGTATTAGATCACACAAACTCTATTTATGTTTCCCAAGCACGTAGATATAATTAAATTTCTTTTTATGCATCTATTCATGTTTATTTTTGAGAGCAAGTACTTAATTTTTTTCAGACCCTATGCTAATTGTTGAGACTATAATCTTCCTCAAGGGAGATTTTCACCAAAAAATTCTTGGGTTTCTCCTTTCTTAAGAACCTAATTTGATTATTTATACTTAGCTTTACACATTACACCTTGATAAATTCATAAGTATGTGGAAAATTGTCATGAGATTAGCATAATTGTGACATAGCTAAAGAAAATTTCATTTCCTTACTGCCATATATTATCTGAGATAACAATAGTTGCAATTCACTACTTTCAGTCATGAGAAATGCCACATACTGAAAAAATGACTCAAAAACCAAATAAGACTTGAGATGGGTAAATAGATCTTATTTAATCACAGATATTCATAGAAGGGTACTGGCATACTTAAAGATAGTATGTTAGTTTTAACTCATTATGTGGCCCTAAATGATTACTAAAATCTTTACTTGTTCCCCCCCCCCCCCCCATAAGAGCTTAAAACCTGTTTAGGCTCTTTTACTAGTTAAGAAGCTAGTTTAACCTATCCCTGATCTTTACCAAGATTTCCAATTATCTAATTGGGATACATACACACGGTTATTATATCCTCGGATTGACTGGTTTAAAGGATGTATGTATTACCACTTTAATTTTTCATTCATCTTTTGTCAGGTATCTCAACCCTACAAATACACTGCCCGAATGCGGATCCTTAACTCTCCAAAAAATATAGAATATAATGTATTTTTAAAAAGGTGGCTAACATTTTTCACTCATAGAAAATGGATACAATGTCCCACAAAGACCAACCCTCACATTGGCACCTTAAATGGGTAGAGAGATTGCCCAGTTGATATACCTCTTACCAATTCTGGGATATTTTGTTCTTTTTATTTTTCAGAGTTAAACTATGAGCCGTGCTTTAAAATGTATAAGTTCTCTAAATTTTGGCAGGCAAGGGTGCTTGAGAGAGAGAGAGAGAGAGAGAGAGAGAGAGAGAGAGAGAGGATGGATAATTTTTTAGTACCCAACAAATGAGGCAAGAGGAGAGAGAAACAGAGATCAAAATGTTCAAGGGTCTAGGAACAATCTAAAGAGACATTAAAAGTTACATAACAAGTCTTCAACAAAAGTCAGTATCTATGGGAGAGAGTTGGAGAGAGAGAGAGAGAGAAAGAGAGAGAGAACGGATAATTTTTTAGTACCCAAAAAATGACGCACGAGGAGAGAGAAACAGAGATCAAAATGTTCAAGGGTCTAGGAACAATCTAAAGCGACATTAAAAGTTACATAACAAGTCTTCAACAAAAGTCAATATCTATGGGGAGGAGGAGAGAGAGAGAGAGAGAGAGAGAGAGAGAGAGAGAGAGAGAGATTTTATTTTTGTCCTCGGAGGTCCAATATGATTTTTGGGACCAAAGCACCATGTGATGTAGTATGTGTATGGCTGATGAGTGACTCTCGATGCTCCAAAAATGTGGTAATGAGAGTCACAATGGAGAGACCACATTGTGGCTGGGAGAGGAAAGTGTGTAGGTCTAAGTCATGGCTGAAAATGTGAGAGAAGCAAGTTCAGATGTGACCAAAATCCAAGCACTCTAGTAGTGTGTGGTACTAAGACTCTTGAACTTGTAGTGAGCATAATGTGCACATCTGATTTGACTCTTCTCCATTTCCCCAATGCCCTGTCTCGCATCGAAGGAAATGGGAGCTAAGCCGAATAGCTGCGATAGTGCGTATCACCGACAAGGGGATAGGCTCAAGCATGTAAGTGTGAGTACGGTTTCCTCTTTCAGAGAAGAACATGGTTTTGTAGTTGGGGGCAATATGGGTGGTGTAATGTATGAAGTGTGACCCACCGGATTTCTCCCAAGCCGTAATACATTGGCGTTGTAGAAAAGCTTCATTCACTTGGGAGTCAATTGAAGCATCATGTAGCAAGTGTAATGCATCCCATCTCCCAAACCACTTCTTTATGTCTTGCATCCATCCCGTGCTCAAGATCTTGCTTTTATGTGTCTTTTGAACTTTTTTTCTTGCTTCCCATGCAATTGTAGGAAGTCGATGTGAGGGGTTTTGACGCATCTTTATCATGTATTCCACAACCCTTTCCATGCCCATAACTTGAATTGGAAGAGATCCGACTCAAGAAGTAGGAGCGTATATGGTGTTTGTGTCTAAACTTGGAGAAAGTTTGTAAGAAAACGCTTTTGGACATACTCAAACTCTTTCCAAGTAGACTTTGAGATGCTTCTGCCCCACACTTCAACTCCATAAAGAAGAACTGGTGTCACCAATGCATCAAAAAGATACTTCTTGATAACCCAACACTTGATGTTTCCCGCATTACACATGTTCTCAAATGCATAATATGCTCTCTTTCCTGCTTCCAAATGACACATAGCACATTCATGCCACTTGTGATTGGACGGAACCTCAAGGACAAGGTACTTAAAGCTCTCAACAACTTCAAGTGTCTCATTGTTGTACACAATGCATGGCTTCTCCTTCTGGTTGGTTTTCACAAGCATAACCTTTGTTTTGGATTCCTTCACAATCAGCCCACTATGCAAGCAAAAGTTCTCAAGGACAACCATAAGCTTTTGTGCATCTTCTAAAGTGTGTGCTAGAAGCACTACATCATCCGCATACAACAAAAACATGATTACCACATTGCAAATAGTGACCTCTTCAATGCCTTCTTCTTGCATAAAGTCAAGTACCATTTGTTCTAATTAATCAATGCATAGACCAAAGAGAGTTGGTGACAATGGACATCCTTGTTTAACCCCAATAGTGCTTATAAAAATTTCTGAAATTTCTCTTCCCATGCGCAATTGACAAATCACCTTCTCATAGATTCGAGAAACCAAAAGCATAAACTCACTTGGCACTTGGAGTTCTTCCATCCTTCTCCACAAATTGTTATGTGGAATCATATCAAAGGCTTTTTTAAAGTCCACAAAATAATACAACCGCTTGCCTTTCAACCGACTTTCCTCCATGAGAACATGAAGAGTGACAAGATGATCAATGGTGCTATGGCATCCATGAAAACCCGCTTATCCTTTTGCACGCTTGTCATTCTCTTCAGTCCAATCACTCAATTTCATCTCCATTATGCACCCAAACAACTTTGCCATAAGAGACCCAATCATTATAGTCCGGTAGTTGTTTACATGCTTTACATCCTCTCCTTTATGCAAAGGCTTAACCCAATTAGTACAATCATAAGGCATACCATGTTGAAGTGCAAGGTTGAACATATCACACATCCACTCATGGGTAAAATCTTTCATCCATTTGATCATCTCCGGCTTGATACCTTGAAGATCTCCCGCTTTGCAAGTGTCCAACTTTTCAAGCACACTGTATACATCGTCAATAGTAGAAAAAGAGGGCATACATGGGAGTGAACCATAGAATGACATTTTTTCAGCATTTTCTTGCTCATATAATTGCCTACAATGTGTGTACATATCCACAAGACTCAAGTTACCAAAAGTCTCAACCTGCTTGCCCCAAGTTTCTCCAAATCTTCCAGATGCATGTGCCATTTTCTTGGAATTGAAAAAGTTGTTGCTTTACTTCCCATCTTATTCTCTTCTTTTGAATCAATGCCTTGTATGTATGTAAATGACTTTGATAGTTTTCTTTGTCCATAGTTGCATCAAGCTTTATCAAGGACTTTCGAGCATCTTGACATTCTTTATCAAACCACCTTTTATCTTTGTTGATACCATGGAGATGCTTTATGGAAAAGCATTCTTCGGCACAAGAGCAAATAACTTTCTTGAAAGCTTCCCATTTAGTTTCCAATGGTGCGTCATATTGAAGCTTTGTCATCCATAAATTTTGCTCAACCATTTCAATGTAGATTGGTGGCCGTTTGAATTTTTTTGCTTAACTTCATGGTGGCTCCCTGCTGACAGGTCCGTGCTACAGTAGCCTCTAAGTGTTATCTCATTATCTCTGTGTGTGTGTGTGTGTGTGTGTACATGGCAGTGCTGCTACACCATCCCCCTCTTGAAGCCGGGCCCGCCGTACGGCTAAGAAGGAAGGTGACCACTTGCTCCAAAACTTATAAAAAGGTGGATTGTACATGCTTACTTAGCATTAGTGGTATGTGTATTTGGGAGAAGTGTCTGTACTATAGGACTGTGAGGATTGTACCTGCAAAGGGGTAGTGTTAAATATCAGATCTATGACAAAGAGCAAGGATAAGCAAGCTATTATGGAGTTTGCTGCTCCAACTCATTCTCAAGTGACTTTTGGCATTGAAATGGACTATTGTCTGAACAATTTGATGGCTGTGAGTATTCCTCATGCATATACAAGGTAGAGGCACTTGAATATATTCTTCTGCTGAACTTATCTCATAAAGAGCTTGTAAATGAAACCATCTCTGAATATATGTTATGATTTTTTACTATTTGTCTTTGAAAGCAATCTAGTTGGGTGACATCTATAACATGTGGGATACCCATGCATCACATGCATCATACGATACCAATGCTAACTAAATGTTGTGTTGTTTCCATGGGTACAGGTGAGGGTTACCTTCTCAACTATGGTTTTCAAAGTTCCTTGGAGTGAAGATGGACTAATACATCTTTTGGCTCTTACTCTATTGTACTTATGTATAAGTCTGTTTTCAAAGTTCCTTGGAGTGAAGATGGACTAATACATCTTTTGGCTCTTACTCTATTGTACTTATGTATAAGTCCATTCTGTATAATGAATGGGAATTATACCACCTTTTCACTAACATAGTTTCTAGTGTCTTTTGTAATTTGAAAGAATTCTTTGGTGTTTATGTCATATTGTTATTGGAACACACACACACACACACACACACATACCAATCATAGCCATCTATACTTTTCTTTAAAAAACTTAGAAAAAGGTGTTCATTCCTCCTTTTCAAGTGTCGACTTGGGATTGTCACTTCAATCGGAGCGCCAGTTTGTCAAATACTATGCAACGGTGACAATGCATAAGTGTATGCACACACGAGCACCCAACCTGTGTGTGTGTGTGTGTGTGTGTGTGTGTGTGTGTGTGTGAGAGAGAGAGAGAGAGAGAGAGAGAGAGAGAGAGAGAGAGAGAGTTTTTACTGTTGAGCTCAAGCACCCTTCAAGCCCTTCAAACTTTCAAGAAATTATGATGTTTTTGGCATTATAGTGCATTTTTAAAAAGGTGGCTAACGTTTCACCCATAGAAAATGGATACAATGTCCCACAAAGATTAACCCTCACAATTGGCACCTCAAATGGGTAAAGAGATTGCCCAGTTGATGGACCTTTTACCAATTCTGGGATATTTTTTTCTTTTTACTTTTAAGAGTTAAACTATGAGCCATGCTTAAAAATGTATAAATGCTCTAAATTTTGGCAGGTAAGGGTGCCTGTAAAAAATGAGAGAGAGAGAGAGAGAGAGAGAGAGAGAGAGAGAGAGAGAACGGATAATTTTTCAGTACCCAAAAAATGTTGCAAGAGGAGAGAGAAACAAAGATCAAAATATTCAAGGGTCTAGGAACAATCTAAAGAGACATTAAAAGTTACATGACAAGTCTTCAACAAAAGTCAATTTCCATGGGGAGGAGGAGAAGGAGGAGAAGGAGAGAGAGAGAGAGAGAGAGAGAGAGAGAGAGAGAGAAGAAGAAGAAGAAGAAGAAGAAAACTTTTAATGCCATAGAAACAATCCCAAAAGATATATTTGATAACTTGGGTGAGAACAAAGTTATTTTTGTTTCATCCTCTCTCTCTCTCTCTCTCTCACACACACACACACACACACACACACACACACATGCACACGTGCGTGCGCGCGCGCGCACACAGAGAGAGAGAGAGAGAGAGAGAGAGAGAGAGAGAGAGAGAGAGAACAACCAATCATAGCCATCTATACTCTTCTTTAAAAAATGAGAAAAAGGCATTCATTCCTCCTTTTCAAGTGTCGACATTGACATATATGCCACATAATATCAACATCTAGATCATGCATCGAGGTTAGCTGAGTTGCACAAATCACTATAGCTAAGAGGACTTGCAGTCCATGTGTAACTGAGATGGAGATTGAGAATCATTGACATGCAATCATCTAGACTCTCACAATAGCCTGTCAAGAGACTTGACGAGCTTGTAGGGAATTTTTGAAAGGGTGCTATGTAGTGCTAAAAAACAACTTCTTCCCAAAAACTTGGCAAACCTCCATATGAAATTTTTTAAGCGGTAAATTGACTAAATTTGAGGTTTTTGCACTAAATTACACTTAATTTCTCTAAAACTTGTAGGTTTTCTTACCTTCAAATATAAAATTTAGAGCAAAATTCAAAATTCGTAGGTGGGAGTACACTAAACCTAGGTTTTTTCTAAGCGTCAATGCTATGGGACTAGGAAGGCCTTTTTCAAGAAAGCCGTTTAGGACCTATTTCCACATATAAAATGACTCACAAAAATGGGACCATTGACGTTTTTAAATGTCCACCGCTCAAAAAAGACTTCAGGCCGCACGTGAAAATCTTGATGCTCATCTTCAAATCGTTAGTTTTGTTCAGTGTCATTTTTGGCCACTAGTGGTTGTGAATGGTAGAAATGGACTCTACGTGTGGCCAGGACATGCGGCCACTAGAGTCCCCAAATGTGCACATTTGGCCCTTTGTGTGAATAGGCCCTTAGTCAGCGGCTTCCACCCTCCAAGCCTCACGTGACCATTGCCTACAAGGGGGTATTTTTGTATGCGATGAAAGCCATGGATGATGGCCCATAAGGAGACAATCCTCGTCACTATATGGCACGACAGGTGGCAGGGGGATCGAGGCCGAAGGATGGGGAGGGTGTTTGGGCCGTTGGATGGGAGGGTTGATGTGGGAGCTGGGATGACACGAGGCAGGCTGAGCTGGAAAGTTTTATGCACGCTTTTTGCTGCAGCTGGTTGGTGTTGGTTAGCGATATAATAATGGATTTCGAAGGCATTCAAGGTGTCGTGCACCCGGCTTGCTGCACACATACACCCTCCCTAGTTCACTTGGGGTTCAACACCCTCCCTAGTTGATGACTTGCGGTGTTGCTTCTTGCCCAAGAACACCATCGCTTTGCCTCGGTGCAGCAGCTTGCATTCGCTGCAGTAGTTCTCTATATGGCGCGCTTATGAGCCACATATTTTATTACTTTCCTTCTTTCCTTGAATATGTGATGCCTTCCTTACCCCTTTCCTTCAATTTCATGCCCTTCTTTCAGAATCTTTAGCCCCCCCCCCCCCCCCCCCCCCCCCCCCTTTCTCTCCTCTATTGAGTAGGTACACATTGAGTAGGTACACCTACTGGGTCTATCTTATGTTTCATTAATTAATTACACTCGGAGATTCCCTCTCCCACTCTTGAGAACATAAAGCCCCCAGGCTTCGCTCCAGTTCCCACGAGCCCACTTTGCCTGAGCGCCCACCCTCTCGCCATTCTCTGTGAAGCGATGCACTGCTGCACTACCGCCGTCCTCTCGTGTGCCCACTGCGATAGTTGCCCATGCAATCGCTGCTCGCCATCGCCTGCACACTCCATCTTCTTCTCGCTGGCTGCATCCTACCCCATGAGAGAGAGGCACAGACTCTACCGACCTGCGAATGTCCTGATCCTGCGGCACTCTTGCCTGCAGAGCTCGTGCGCTCCCTATTTTGACATGACAAGCTTTTAAAAAAGAAGCCTCCAATCCATCGCCTTTTGGCAGCATTCTATGGGACCACCTTCTCCCGTCCCTCGACACCTACCACCTGCATGCTCTGCAGGTTGAGCTTTCTCGCCACTTGATTGCCGCCCTTCGGATTTGGTGCTTACTCTCTTGCACTTGATTGCCGCCACTTGTCCTGACAGATGCCAAACCGCTTGGCTCGTCTTCACTTTGCTTCGCCCAACTACCTTCGCATCTGCAGTGATTCCGCTTAATATGACCCAGAAAATGTCGTTTTCAGGACCTACTAGAGCTCCATTAAGCTCCATTACTTTTGATGCATTTTTCACCCCTTACCCTTAATACTGTCTTATGTGGAGCACCATTTTGCGTACTCTGTTATAAGCTTATATTTTCTCACATCCTTAATGCTCTTCTCCCATCCTCAATACCTTAAGAAATTATAAGGTTTAATTTTCCCTTCCAGCCTAAGAAAGGCAGGAGCTTTACCTCTTGCCATTGGAGCACCATTACACCCTCACCTCTAACAATGAAAGATGCGGGGCTTCCTTACATTAAGGTCGTGCATGAGGATGAAAAGACAATTCGGCACCGATGCATTGCGACAAAAGAATTCCGGACTAGTAAGATATGCTACAAGAAGAGGGTCGACATGATGAACCATCTTCGAGATGATCACAATATTGAGTGTGATATTCCACTATCCAAGGTTGGTCGACCTTGAGGCTTGAGGAATAGGAGTTCAGCAAGAGCTTGTCAATAGAAAAAGCAATCAAAGGTGCTGTTTGAAGATCCACTTTATAAATTTAAGAGGGACGAATCAAAGCTTTTAGAAACCAAGAAGAAGTCTTTGCGTTGAAAATGGAATGCTTTTGATGAGAGTGATAAGATGATCAAGGGGCCAGAAGATGTCTTCATAAAAGGAGAAATGGCCAAGGCATTAGAGGAGTATATGAGGACGGAGGATGTGTGCATGGCCAGCGTAAAAAGTCGGATTGGTGACGGCTTCGAGATAAGGGTAAGCATTGTTCCGCCAACCATTGCATTTTGATTTTATTGGGCTTAAGTTTCTTTCTTTACTTTTCGCTTTGCTATTTTTTTAGAAGCGTGATCCTTGTAAAAGAAAAGCACAAAGAGAAGGACATAGTAGAGGACAAAAAAGTAGAGGAGAATATGGATATTGTGCAAGCATGTACTCCGGTATGTCGCATGGAGCACCTTTATGTTTTAAATGACTATTTGATGGGTACGATGTGGTTTAGGGATTGGATGTTAATTGAAATTGTATGTCATTGTAGCCAAATCTCACATTGGTTGATGACCATGGCCCTTTGCTTGCACCTGTGAAGCAAGGGACAAAGAAAAGCTTCATAGAGGGTACCCCTATATCGTTAGGTGCGGCTATGCTTGAGAATTCATTATCCATTCAAAGAGGGAAACGGTCTATCATGCATACAATAGATGTTGTTGCTTAGCTTCTCATGATCTTGTTTAAACACTTAGATTCGCGTGACCATCGGCTCCTCAAAGAAAATCCAAATGATAAGTGACTCTCCCCTTTGCAAAGGATCCATCCTGCTTTCTTTGGTGCATGTTAAGCAACAAGGGAATTAACTTGCAGGCAAGCAGTAGTAATGAAAATGAGACCATACGAACAAGGTGAATATTACTATCCTCTAAAGGTTTATGGTTGAAGGTTCTCTATCATAAATCGACATACTCTTTGTAGCTTGGAAAGTGGATTGCCAATTCACTTTATATCTCAACGATCTAATATAACCGCGGAGGTGGATATGAAAATGCTTCAAGCTATCTCCCATGCGAAAGCTTCCACCAAAAATGATGAATTTGGTGTAATTTAAAGCTCACTTGAATGCTCTTAAAAACTTGTCTTTCTGCTCTCTCTAATATGTCTCACCAAGCATCTACTTTGGATATGAATTGTTTGCTTATTTTGTGTATTTAAGGGGTAATCGATTCCAATTCAAAAGTGTCCTATTGCAAATATTCCATTGCAAGGAAAATACAAGGCAATACGAGAATGCGTTTAAAATTGCATTGCAAAGAAAATATAGTCCAAAATGAAGGCTATTAATGAGAGCACAAACCATAAGCAAAGAGCATTAGAACGAGTGGCCCACATATAGAGTGTGCCTTGGCAAGAATGCTATAAAAGGGATGATTAAGGTTGTGGGTTGTGTTACAAAACAAGGTAATCACATTTCTTAGCTAGATCATGGCAAGAATGAAAGCCCCCAAATGGAAACTAGGAAAACTATGGTTGGATTGAATCTAAACAAGGCTTGAATTTGGGGTGAATTAGTGCTAAACTTAGAGTGAACTAAGGGTGAACTAGGGGCCAAACCGCAAATAATTCCCCAGAGCATGGGGTTTTGGCTCACAAGGGTGAACTTAGAGTGAACTAGGGGCAAAACTTGCAAATTATCTCCAAGAGCATGGGGTTTGGGCTGAAGGAGTACGAGCAGAAGTGCGACGAGAGAGAGAGAGTGCGAGAAGAAGAGCACGACGATATGGTGAGCTCGCTCTACTGCAATGTGTAGAGCATAGTGAGTTCTTATTAGGTTTTTACAAAAGAATATGTGTACATACCTGGCGGCCCGCCCACTTACCTGGGCGACCACATTGGGCTTTATACCCCAACAACCTCCCACTTAAAGTCCAATGTGGTACTTTAAGTGTGAGAGAAGCTACTACACAAGCTAATATACAAGAGATGTAGAGAAGTGATGTACTACCCTACACCTAACTGCTTGCGAAAATGCGCAAAGCTCTTTGAGGGAAGTCCTTTTGTAAGTAGATCAACAGGATTTTCTGTGGTGTGAACTTTGACAAGCTGAAGTTGCTTATCCTCGAGCATTTCCCTAATGAAATGATACTTCACATCCACATGCTTTGTCTTTGAGTGATAAACTGGATTGCGAGCCAATTGTATAGCACTTTGACTATCACAATATAACACAGGCATCTCTTCTTTGATTCCCAAATCTGTTACTAGTCGATTAAGACAAATTGATTCTTTGCATGCCTCTGATGCTGCAACATATTCAGCCTCTGTAGTAGATTGAGTAACACAATCTTGTAATCTAGAACGCCATGATACTGCTCCACCAGCCAATGTAAAGACATACCCTGACGTAGACCTTCGGTTGTCTAAGTCACCTGCATAATCTGAGTCTGTAAAACCCTTTGCACTTAGCTCCTGACTCCCATAGCATATACGCATACTCTTTGTAGCTTTCAGGTATCTCAATATTCCTTTCACTGCCTCCCAATGTTTCTTGCCTGGGTCTGACATGTATCGACTTACTACTCCCACTGCAAATGCAATGTCTGGGCGAGTAGCAATCATTGCATACATCAAACTACCCACTGTAGACGCATATGGAATCTTATCCATTTCAGCCTGTTCTTCCTCAGACACAGGACAATCTTGTTTGCTAAGTTTAACATATGGTGGCAATGGAACACTCAGTGCCTTTCCCTTCTCCATATTGAAACGTTGCAAAACCTTGTCAATATACTCTGTTTGAGATAACCAAATCAACGTCTTTGATCTATCTCTCTCAATGCGAATACCAAGTATATGACTTGCCTCACCCATGTCTTTCATGTCAAACGATTTTGCCATCTTTGACTTCAAAGCTGAAATTTCTTCCAAGTGCTTGCCAGCAATCAACATGTCATTCCACATACAAAATAAGGATCATCCAACTACCATCCTTAGCCTTCTTTGTATATAGACAGTGATCGAACTCACTACGTTTGTAGCCTTGAGAAAGCATAAACTTGTGGAATTTATGGTACCATGCCCTCGGTGATTGTTTTAAGCCATAAAGACTCTTTAACAACTGGCATACCCAATCTTCCTTGCCTTTCTCAACAAACCCTTATGGCTGCTGCATGTAAATTTCCACATCTAAATCACCATGCAAGAACGTTGTCTTGACATCCATTTGGTGCAACACTAAATCTAATATGGCAACCAATGCAAGAAAGCATCTCAATGTAGTCATCTTGACCACCGGAGAGAAGACTTCATCAAAGTCAATGCCTTGTTCTTGCTTAAAGCCCTTGGCAACAAGCCTTGCTTTGTACTTTGGCTGACTATCATGAGCGGTGATCTTATACCTGTAAACCCATTTACAAGGTAGAGCCTTTTTGCCCTGTGGTAATTTAACTAGCTTCCATGTCTTCTTTTTATGCAAAGCTGTCATCTCTGACTGCATGGCCAATTGCCAATTCCCGGAGTCCTTCATTTGCACTGCTTCCTTGTAACATGAAGGCTCATTGCAATCAGTCAACATGAGATGAGGTCGCGTAACACGTCCAGATCTACGCACAATAGGTGGCTCAGGCTCAGCCACAACCTGTGGTTACACTCTATCCTGTCCTTGCTCCTCTTGAGCCCTGACATTTTGTCTTGCACGTGCAGGTCCATCTTCTTGGAAGACAACTCTTCTAATCTCCTCAACCCTCTCTGGTTTAGAATGATATTTGGATTCATTAAAGTGAACATCATTTCTGCGGACAACCTTTCTGGATTCGGGATCCCAAAGTCTGTACCCCATCTCACCAGAATTACCATAGCCTAGAAAGATGCACTTTCTACTCTTTGGCTCAAGTTTGTTCCTAAATTCCTTTGGAATGTGAGTATATGCCTCACAGCCAAAGACTCTGAGATGCTTGTATGAGGGCATTTTGCCTGACCATACCATCTCTGGCACTGAATCCTTCTGCAAAACCTTGCTAGGAGATCTATTTACAAGATGAACAGCTGTTGATAAAGCTTCAGCCCAAAACCCATTTGGCAGCTGTGCATTAGACAACATACTTCTGACCTTCTCTTGTATGGTCCTATTCATCCTCTCAGCAACACCATTTTGAGGAGGATTGTAAGGAGCAGTAAGTTCACGTTTTATACCTTTTGACTCACAAAAGTCCTGAAAGGCCTTTGAAACATACTCTCCACCATTGTCAGTGCGTAAGCATTTAAGCTTCTTGCCACTCTGATTCTCCACAAGTGTCACAAACGTTTTGAAAACACTAAACGCTTCATCCTTGTGCTTGAGAAAGTAAACCCATACTTTTCTCGAGTAATCATCTATAAATTTCATAAAGTAAGAAGCTCCCCCTAGAGATAGGTTAGGCATAGGTCCACACAAATCACTATGAACAATTGCCAACTGTGTATCTCTTCTACTGCTTCTATGCTTATGTGGCTGCTGTGTTTGCTTACCATACAGACAATGTTCACAGAATTCAAAATCATTAAATGAAAAGCCAGGCAAATAACCAGAACGAGACAAGATTTCCATTCCCTTCTTGGACATATGTCCTAACCGGCTATGCCACAAAGAAAAGTTCGGCTGCTCGGTTACATTGATTACATTTTTAGAGACATTTGATACATAAATCATGTAAAGTCCTCCAGACTTTACTCCATGTGCTACTGTCATAGAAACCTTGGATATCTTCCACATGTTCTGTCCAAAAGTGGTGACGTAGCCAGCATCATCAAGTAAACCTGTGCTGATCAAGCTCTTTTTAATTGCGGGAACATGTCTCACATTCTTCGGCGTGAAAGAAGAGCCATTCTGAAACTTCAATTGTACATCTCCAACACCTAAGATCTCACATGTCTGCCCATTGCCTAGCCGAACATGATCTTTAGTGGTCACATAAGAGGTAAACCACTCCTTGTTTGGAGACACATGAAGTGATGCCCCTGAGTCTATAATCCAGTCACTCAATGCATTTCCATCAGATGCTGTAAGAAGAGATGAGTCCATTGTATTCTTCAAGAAGTAGATGTCTCTTGACACTAGACTGTCATCCTCTGCAATAGTGTTTGTCACATTTATTTCTTGAATCTTCACTGAGGACTTGTTCTTCTCACCATGGTCTTCAACTTTCTCTTTGACTTTTTCTGCTTTCCATTCTCTGCAGTCTCTTTTCATGTGACCCTTCTTGCCACAATGGTAGCATTCTATGTCACTCTTGCCTTTAGCACTGCGGGACTTGCTACGAGACTGATTCCTCTTTCCACCTTTGTACTTTTCTTTGGTCCCTCCCCTGACAACTAAGGCTGTTCCTTTGCCTTTGTCCATTGTCTTTCTATTGGTTTCTTCAGTAAGCAGACTTCCTTCTACACCTGCTATGTTCAAACCATCTGGAGGTGCAGAATTACTCAAAGCTGTGCGAAAAGTGTCCCAACTTTCCGGCAATGTGATCAACAGGAACATAGCTCTAACAGGTTCATCAAACTGGACACCTTGAGCTGACAACTGACTATAGATTGTGTTGAATTCATTCAGATGATTGGACATAGGTGTCCCTTCTTTCATCTTCAAGTCAACAAGCTTCTTAAGCCAGTATACCTGTGAAGCTGCACTCTGCTTCTCATAAAGATCACTCAGCTTTAACCATGCTTGATAAGCCAACATCTCGTCTGCTACATTGAAGTAAACGCTTTCTGCCAAAGTCAGCATAATGGTAGAAAGTGCCAATTCATCCATTTCGCTCCATTCATCTTCGTCCATATCTTCTGATTTTATCCCCTTGAGCTTTATATGTTTTATCTGCTTCTTTTGTACCAACACGTGCCAAATCTGCTTCTTCCACAATGGGAAATTGGTTCCATCCAGCTTCTTGATATTGTAAAGAGCAGTGTCCTGTGATCCAGCCATAGCTACGCTTCACAGTGGTTTACTTTCTTGGGAAAAATTCGGCAGAGTTTCCCCTGTAAACTGACCTCTGAACCAATATCAACCTGTCAAATGAACCAAGAAAGCTTCAGATTCTGCATAAATTTCGGCAGAGTCTCCTTTGTAAAATGGCTCTGGTGTACTAAAAAAACAGACCAAAAAACAGCTCAAAAAACACTGTCTCTCTGACACTGTAAGCTGTGGGTAAACCTGTCCTGCACCTGTACTGTCTCTGATTGTCCTGTAAGCATAAACTGCGACAATGCCTCAACGGCAGTAAAGCAAAGATGCAATCCCAACTGTCTAACTCATAGTCAATACATCCTAGCTGCCTATCTAAGGGTGCTCGAGGGATCGCTCCAAGACCTGTATCACCGAAAGGATCTCAACATTCGAGAATCCCCCAGCTCAATAAAACCTCACTCGACCCTCAACAAAGGCTGTAGTAAATCTGACAGTACATAGACTTCCCACAAAGTCATACATCCACAAATTTCCCACTGTATGCTGTAACCGCTGCGGCGGTTGTTTGCTGCGTGACTCACAGCCAGCAAACCCTCAACAGACATACATCATCTCTGACAATACATCCCATGTGGAAGTACCTGCAATGTCAGGATGAAATCTGGAATATCAAGCAGCAAACACGAGCTACCTGATGAACCAGTGGATGTCGCCTACAGTCTGTGTGTAGATGCGCCTGTGTCGTATGTGACACGCCTCTAAGAACTGTGAGCCGTCCTTCGATGTGTAGACAGCCACAAATCAACACTCTGGGAGTGTCGATATCCTCACCACCTGCAGTCGTAGGCCGAAAACCCCAAATTTGCAGAGTCGGATCTGCACTCGTCGAGACCACGTAGTCGAAAATGGCCTGCGTAGACCTTTGTCGAAGCCGAACGGTGGCCGAGATGACCTCAGGATTTGGGGCCGTGTCTTCGCCTGTCGAATTTCACTCCAATCTGAGTTGGTGACTCTAGCCTCCTGCAGTGCTGCCCCGAGCCTGGATCTCAGCTCTGATACCAGTTGAAGGAGTACGAGCGGAAGTGCGACGCGAGAGAGAGTGCGAGAAGAAGAGCACGACGATATGGTGAACTCGCTCTACTGCAATGTGTAGAGCATAGTGAGTTCTTATTAGGTTTTTACAAAAGAATATGTGTACATACCTGGCGGCCCGCCCACTTACCTGGGCGACCACATTGGGCTTTATACCCCAACATGGGCTAATAAATGGTGAACTAAGGGTGAACTTGGAGTGAACTATAGGTGAACTTGGAGTGAACTAGTCCCTAAACCTGTAAATGATTTCCGAGAGCATGAGGTTTTGGCTCACAAAAAGGTGAACGAGGGGTGAACTAAAAGTGAACTAGGAGAAAAACATGCAAGAGAGCATGCATACATGGTTTTTGGCTCATAATAGTGAACTAGGGGTAAACTAAAGGTGAACTAGGGGCAAAACCTGCAAATGGTTCCAGAGAGCATGCCAAATGTAAATTCAAAAATTAACTTCAAGAATATGAAAGCAAGTGTAGACTAGAAGCAAAATAGGGGCAAACCCAGTTTAAACTAAGTATATATGACCAAAGCAGATCCATTATAAAACCATGAGCCTCCATTGGGATGAAAAAACATTACCAAGAACTTCACCATTTTCTTGAACCAATGTGAAGTATCCCTCATCAGTTGGGGATTCTTTGGTTGTACAAGCGATGATCTTGCAAACAAGATATGTTGGGACATCACATATCCTCACATGCTTATCTACTAGGTGAGTCTCCACACCATTGGGAGCGTGACGTACCGACAAAGGCAATAATGCATGGCAAGTGGCACATGTCATGGTAACCCTAGGGTCAACCATGAATGTTTTGGTGTAGCAATGTTAACACCATATTTGAGCTATCTCTTGAAATCTAACTCGGGATCTACCACGCTGATGCTTCCTTTGCAATATACCAGTTACGTGAGCTCGCTTTGGTACTTGGCATGTCCCATATTCATATTATTCTATGTTTGGAAGCACTTCTTGTGGCCTCTTTCCATGCCCAAGTCTTGTTTGAGTCACATGTACTTGTATTTGCCATATATTTCCCCTCACAGGCATCTTAATTACCTTTTGGTGGAATGGCATTCAATAAAGTATCCTTGCAAATGTTGGGCCTATGCAACAAGATCTCTTTTTGAGCTGGATCATTGTCCTTCAAGCCTTCTTCAATCCTTGTATAAGCATGCTTTTGACCTCGTTGACACAGTTCAAGACTTCATTATCATCAACATTGTTCTCAAATGAGCTTCCCATGAAATGAGCATCATTGACTTCTACGTGTTGTAGGTCTTTGTCAACGACGTGCTCATTATCCACAACTGGAAGTAAGGGGCACAATTGTGAAAAATACTTCTCTATGATTAGGCGAAGAGCATATAAGTGTTTACACCCTCTGGGCAATCACAATAGTTAGATTGCATGCTCACATGATGCTAGTGGCTTGGATTAGCAACACTTTGCATCTTGAATAGTAGTGTCTCTCAGTCACAATTTCCAAGGTGCAAGGATCATTCTCATACAATTATAGTATTTTCTCCCTACCACATAATTGTGTAGTGTGTTGCTTTGAAGAGCCCTAAATGTTGAAGCGGCCCGAGTCAACTAGAGCAACAAAACCATTAGCAATAAAGGTTAGGAAGCCTCTTTAACAACAAAGAAGGAAATCAATCAATTAGAATTTGTCTTACCTATTTCTTGTTTATGTTTGAAGAACTCCAATAAGGGACCACCCATTATAGTGCCAGTTGCTGAATTACCCACCATAGCATGCAAGAGCTCCACAATAGATCTATTGATCCGTGCATCTAGCAAGGTGTACTTTACATATTGCCACAAACGCTCCACTAAGTTGGTAGTGTCAACATTTCCATAATTGAATAGACGTCCAAACTTAGGCCATCTTGTACGCCATGGGCACTCACGTCCACACCAGCCATTTGTCACATACTCTGCACATTATCATAAGCCGCATATTGTTGAAGAAGTGCTTGATAGTTATTCTCAAACTCTTCTTCAGTGAAGCTATGCATAAGCATTGTCGTTGATGAGTAAAGACAATCTTGAAGCTTCTTCGGCACCTACACACACAAGAATAGTCGACTTCGAAATTAATTGCAACGGTGCATGGGATCGACACATGTATTGAATTCATATACAAGTCTATAAACCTTTGGAAGAAGGTTCTCCACCCATGCTTTCTTTGTGTGGAACCAACACGATAATGTGGCAAAAATGTTGCTCGCGAGGTCTCATTTCATCTAAATGCCAAAAAAATTCATCGCCATTGATGACCTTCAAAAACGACTCAAGCTCTATTTGAGATTTGTCAACGACAAGCGCTGTAGGTCGAACATTCCCCATTCTAGATAGAATTGTCGATAATGTTATCTCTAGTGCTATCCTCTCATGGTCAGAGCCTGGGTCATTAGAGCATATCATAAACCAAATTGGAATACCCATACCATGTTGATTTGGCAAGATGGCGGCATATAATGGTAGCCCAAACGCATTTGTCTTGAAAGTGCTATCAATAGCCCACGCGTTATGTTTAGAGAATTGCATAGCCACTTCCAACATCCATTGGTATTGAATGATAAGAATGAAGGGTTTTTCTCTATCATTTGTTGCATGAGGATTGTAGGGCTGGTGGTAGCACACCTACATGTTTTCAACAAAAGACTTTAGAAAGCACCATGCATAAGTAGGTTTTGGTCACTCTCCAAAAAAAATCAAAATATTATGGATACCTTTCCTTGCTTCTTTAACATTTTAGTCTCAATTAGCATACATGTCCCATCATCCTGAGAAACATTTCCTTTGAGCACAAAAAAAGAGGTATACCCAAATTGAATCAGTTTCACCACCCACATTGCAATGCATATTTGAATTAAAAGGGAAGACTAGTAAATACCTTGACTTGGAATTTGAAATGACATCATTGAACTTCCCTTGGTATCATAAAAAATTCGGAGGTCACTTGATCAATGGGAGAAGAGCGTTGATAATGTAATTGCTCTTTTTATAAGGACATCTTTGCAACGCTTCGTGCATTGCCAACATCAAATATATCTTCCACACAACACACTCAATCACAATTGGATGGATAGGTAAATGGTACAAATCCTCGCGATTGTTAGGGATACGTCCTTCTGCAAAGGGAACAATACCATCAAAGTACTCTACTTTACCTTGAAAGGGCATCCACACTTCTTTGTTCATCGGAGCCTTTTTTTGGTGCCTGTATTGTGTGGTTCTCCACCTCTGTGCAAATCACTTTTCCACCCTAGTTCACCCTTAGTTCACCTTATCCTAGAATACCCTTAATTCACCCCTAGTTCACTACTGCGAGCAACGAGGATGATGTCACAATGTAGGAAAAATACGGAATCAGAAAGAGGTTCGTGCTTTGGGCACACGACGTGCACCTCGAGACTCGACTCTGCTTTGTGCGCTCGTCGCTCTTTCTGCTATGTCCATGTATTCACCACCTTCAACTTCCAGCCTTCCAGGTCCAATACCCCCCCCGTCCCCCCCCCCCCCCCCCCTCCTCCCCTTTTTTCTTCTCTCTCTCTCTCTCTCTCTCTCTCTCTCTCTCTCTCGCAGCAGCAGCAGCAGCTTCCGCAGCCTCCAGGTATATCCCCCCCCACATACGTCCTCTCTCTCTCTCTCTCTCTCTCTCTCTCTCTCACACACACACACACACACACACACACACACACACACACACACACGCGCGCGCGCGCGCGTAGGTAGACTCCAATAAACAGACCCCCTCTTAAGACCTCAATCAATTAGCTCATCATTACCAGAACTGTACTACGCACACCTAGTACACACACACACGCAGTTACTTTGGCCAACTCAATTTTGCTGGTGTGACTTCACCTTCATCCCCATGTTGTCTTCCCCAGAAGTACCCATTGCCCCAACGACACCCTTGCCCTCACCTAATTCGTACAACAAGCTGCATGGCTTCACGCTCTTTGCACGCCAGCTTTCGGCATTGCTCAAGAAGAATTTCCTCCTCTCTATATTACGCAGCAAACGAGCAACCTTTGCACAGCTCTTCTCCTCGCTCTTCTTCATTAACAAGAAAATTTAGAGATTTTCTCAGGTAGGAAAACGGAGCCTTTTGCATACAATGCATAACATCATGAGCTTCTGCTCGAGAGGCACCGCATACCTAGCTAGGCATGATTGGGGCCAGGGGACCGCCGGCCCACGGGGGCCGGCAGTCCTTGCCCCCAATCATGCCTAGCTAGGTATGCGGTGCCTCCCTCACAGAAGCTCATGATGTTGAGGTAAGTCACAATGTGGGAATTATTGTGAGAATTTGTCCAAAATTTCTTGTGATTTTTCTCATCTTTTGTGTTGATGGGGCAGTGAATGCGAGGCACAAAACCACGTCGGGATTCCGGAATCTGGATGATCCGGAGGCAAAGTTTGTGACACCCATCCTGCCTGTGAGACGGGCTACTACATCAAGACTCCTTGCTACGACTTCATATGGAGTGGGAGTGGGGTAGCCAGAGCATCAACCATAATAGAGAATATAAGGAACAACAATCCCGGCCGACCCATCCCTGAATCAAAGGTTTGGCATTTTTTTTCCTTCATGCTTCTGAGCTTAGTTTACCAGTGAAAATGGCATGATCCATAGCAGTGAACATACTTGTTTCATCCTCTTTTTGGAGTCGGAGCATATTGGGGCCAAGGCTTGTAGATGGAACTGATTGGAGATTGTATACTATTGGCAAAATCACCCTATTGTGGTGAACATTTCTATAAGCTTTTGTAACAAAGAACAATTGTGCATGGTTCTTCTCTCATTTAAAGCTTAGAATTTGAATTTGAATATCATGGTTAAAAGGTTAATATAGTTGAAATAAAAATGTTAATTTTCAATAAGTGAGCTTGAGGTGGAGAGCATGGAGAAGGTTTACATGGCAAGCGGTAGTTAGATGTAGTATGAAAGTTCCAAAGTAGAGAGTGTACGGATTTTTAGCTTTATCCTATGCTTGTCTGTAGCACCTCCTGTCTCCTAGGATGCATAGGTGGCATAGAATTATGTGGTAGCATGTGAAAAAGGCACCTAAAGGGTGTGGGTACCCATAGGGGCCATTACTAGAGGGTGTTGAATCACCTAGAAATAGGTAAGAGGGTCCCTAAATGCCTTGAAAAGTAACTCATAAGTTTTGCAGCTTGGTTGGGCAAGTGTTCGAGAAAAGTGTGCCTCAGCTTTGCCTTGGGTCGGTTAAAAAATCAGAACAGTCAATTGATGGGACCGAGAGAAGGAGAAAATCCGCTTGGAAAATCTAAGAAAATAGAGTTAAATTGCAAAAACTACCAGTTGTTTTGTATGTTTGTGAAATTGATTTTTCTCAAACATTGGTTGGCCTAATTTTGGGGTCCATATATAATGTCATGCATGATGTCAGATGAGATGCCTATGCTTGCTCTATATAGTCAACCTTTTGTACACACTTTTAGTCCTAATCAATCAATCAACTCTGTGCCTACATTCTCTTTCACTTTCTTTTGTGCAATTAGCATTATCATTACCAAGATTATGAAAAACTCTGTAATCTACCCTCCCTAAACTATGCAACTGGTATTAGAGCCATACACGTGTGATTAGCATCTCCTGATTGCATTTGGTTTAGATCCAAATCTAGATCTAATGATTCCCTCTCTCTGCAAGCACAGATTGAATCATACCTCTCAAATTATCTCAGTGCTAATTAAGTTATGAAATTAGTCGTGACAAGTCTATATGGCCATTTTCCTCGCTAACGGCGTACTTAATTAGAATTGAGAATTAGGATCGTCAAAAGTTTTCTTTGTGTGTGATATCCTCCACTCAACAATACCCAAGAATAAAATTCTTTGTTTCAAGTCCTCCCCAACAAGCCTATTAAGCTTACTTCTGAAGGGGTTAAGGTGGTTATATTATAGTTATAACATCTCAAGTGAATAGCCCAATATGATTCCAATATTTAGGTATTTATCTTACTTATTTGTCAAATATTGGGTAGGAAAATTCTTTAATGTGAGCATAAGCACCACCTTGCCCCCATTGTAAATCATTAATTCATTGCTTAGTTGGTTGGTTCATCAGTAACTCTCTCTCCCCCCCCCCCCCCCCCCCCTCTCTCTCTCTCTCTCTCTCTCTCTCTCTCTCTCTCTCTCTCTCTCTCTCACTCTCATATTCTCCCCATTGCTCTACGCTTTCATATGTCGACTTTGACATGGTATCAGAGTAAGTGTTGAGAAGTATGAGCTCTAGAATTGCTTTGAAAAAAGTCGTTGATGGACATCATTTCAAAATGCTAATGTAACCCAAGGCATTGTAGTGGTAGAGTAGAAGGGCCATAATGCCAATGTTTTAAAACGCTAGGTGTAGGCATCCCGATGGTAGGCCGTTCTCTTTTGGTGGGCAAGGCCTTCTACGACATCATTTTGAGATGCTTAAGGTAGCACTTGGCACGACCCCCCCTGCTGAGAAGGATGAGCTCTAGACTTGCTTCAAAAAAAGGCACCGATGGAGATCATTTCAAAATGATAGCATTAACCAAGGCGTTCTAGTGGCAGAGTAGAAGGGCATAACACCAATGTTTAAGAACGCTAGGTGTAGGCATCGTGACGGTAGGGAGTTCTCTTTTGGTGGGCAAGGCCTTCTACGACATCTTTTTGAGATGCTTGAAGTAGCACTTGGTGATGAAACACCCCCCCACCCCCCCTTCCTTGCGACTGCGTTTTGACATGTAGTCCACATTGGATCTCCACCGGCTCAACGGTTTCCCATGGCTATAGCATCTTGAGATGCTCCATAACTCAAGCGACTCCTTTTCTTTTATTTCCTAGTGCTTGTCAAGTAGCATTCTAAAACAATGCCACTAGCCTTGCTATGGAGATTGAAGGCATCTTGACCATGGGTACTCGAGGATGGTTCCAACGTGGCCTTAGGCACTCGAAGTCCTCATTTGGGAAAGTAGTGCAAAATCTTTTGGTGTATCTTGGGGAACACTTGTGACGCTTTTTGGGAGTACGAGGAGGAATTCTAGGCTTGCTAAGGATTCAACCCGGCTTGCTAAGGCTTGTACCCCCGTGAAATGGTAGTCCCTTGCTCGAGCAGCAATGACCTTGAATGAAGTCTATAGAAAGTGGATTGGATAGCACCAAATTAGTGGCCTATGCACATGTGAATTTCTCAAGAAAGCCGTCAATTTGTTTGGCTTGGGATTGTAAAGCCAAAGGAAAATGCATGAGCTCGCTAGAGGATAGAGGCAAAGGCAAGCTTGACAAGGATGGCAATACTAGTGCTCAGTTAGCTACCTCGATATCCATGAGGTCTGAGAGCCGTTTTTATAAATGCAAAAAGATGCTTTGTTTTTCTCGGGAATGCAAAGCCAAAGACAAAGGCAAGAACTCACAAAAGGAAAATAACAAAGGATTAGGAAAGCTAGATAGAGATAACGATGATAAACAATTGGTAGAGGAGATCAGCATGGCACACGTGGTGGCGACCACAATGTCCATGATGCCAATGCGATGTATAAAAACACTATGAATGTCTGCGCCAATCCATTATATTTGGTCGGATTATGGACAAGATGTGTTTCATTGTTCATTGTCCAGAAATGTTTGGATATGATGTGTTCACTATTCAAAAATGGGGATTCTTGGACATAGTTTTGCCTACAATTCAATTTTCTATGAGGCAAACGGTGCTCAAGATGACATTCTTCTAAGGTAAAAATTTAGAGGTAGCATAGCCAAGGTGTACTAGATTGAGGCCTCTTATGGGGTGTCCATGGTAGCTTCGTTTGGTCTTCCTACATATGTCCACTATGAGTTGTAGAGAGGGTGTTAAAGTTATAGCATCTCAAGTGAATCCAATATGGTTCCAATATTTAGGAATTTATTTTTCTTATTTGTCAAATCTTGGGTACGTCAATTTGCTAAGGTGAGTATATAAGCACCACCCTACCTCCATTGTAAATCATTAATTCATTACTGAGTTGGTTGGTTCAGTACTCTCTCTCTCTCTCTCTCTCTCTCTCTCTCTCTCTCTCTCTCTCTCTCTCTCTCTCTCGCGTATTCTCCCCATTGCTTTACGCTTTCGCATTGTCGACTTTGATATGTTAATCACTACCCTTTTTGGGTGTGTGGAACTTCTCTCCCTAAGGTCTGGTTAGATGGTGGTTGCCGCAACTAGCTTCAGCCAAGGAGAGGCTTGTGAGCGGTAAAGAGGGTCAAAAGATGCTCCCTACAAATGATTTGGACCCATGTGTTGGAGTTCAAGTTATCGGTGTTTAAATATATGGGTGGGAGTTTAAGGCACATGCGTCTGGCAAGGAACCAATGCGATGTATAAAAACACTATGGATGTCTGCATCAATCCATTATATTTGGTTGGATTATGGACTAGATGTGTTTCAAAGTTCATTGTCTAGAAATGTTTGGATCTAATGTGTTCACTGTTCACAAATGGGGATTCTTGAACATAGTTTTGTTTACAATTCAATTTTCTATGAGGCAAACGGTGATCAATATGGCATTCTTCTAAGGTAAAAAGTTGGAGGTAGCATAGCTAAGGTGTACCATTTTGAGGCCTCTTATGGGGTGTCCATGGTAGCTTCGTTTGGTCTTCCTACATATGTCCAGTATGAGTTGTAGAGAGGGTGTTAAAGTAATAGCATCTCAAGTGAATCCAATATGGTTCCAATATTTAGGAATTTATTTTTCTTATTTGTCAAATCTTGGGTACGTCAATTTGCTAAGGTGAGTATATAAGCACCACCCTGCCTCCATTGTAAATCATTAATTCATTACTGAGCTGGTTGGTTCAGTAGTCTCTCTCTCTCTCTCTCTCTCTCTCTCTCTCTCTCTCTCTTATTCTCCCCATTGCTTTACGCTTTCACATTGTTGACTTTGATATGTTAATCACTACCCTTTTTGGGTGTGTGGAACTTCTCTCCCTAAGGTCTGGTTAGATGGTGGTTGCCGCAACTAGCTTCAGCCAAGGAGAGGCTTGTGAGCGCTAAAGAGGGTCAAAAGATGCTCCCTACAAATGATTTGGACCCATGTGTTGGAGTTCAAGTGATCGGTGTTTAAATCTACGGGTGGGAGTTTAAGGCACATGCAAGGAACCAATGCAATGTATAAAAACACTATGGATGTCTGCGCCAATCCATTATATTTGGTTGGATTATGGACAAGTTGTGTTTCAAAGTTCATTGTCTATAAATATTTGGATCTAATGTGTTCACTGTTCACAAATGGGGATTCTTGGACATAGTTTTGTCTACAATTCGATCTTCTATGAGGCAAACGGTGCTCAAGATGGCATTCTTCTAAGGTAAAAAGTTGGAGGTAGCATAGCTGAGGTGTACCAGTTTGAGGCCTCTTATGGGGTGTCCATGGTAGCTTCGTTTGGTCTTCCTACATATGTCCACTATGAGTTATAGAGAGGGTGTTAAAGTTATAGCATCTCAAGTGAATCCAATATTTAGGAATTTATTTTCCTTATTTGTCAAATCTTGGGTAGATCAATTTGCTAAGGTGAGTATATAAGCACCACCTTGCCTCCATTGTAAATCATTAATTCATTAATGAGTTGGTTGGTTCTGTAGTCTCTCTCTCTCTCTCTCTCTCTCTCTCTCTCTCTCTCTCTCTCTCTCTCTCTCTCTCTCTCTCTCTCTCTCTCTCGTATTCTCCCCATTGCTTTATGCTTTCACATTGTCGACTTTGATAGGTTAATCACTACCCTTTTTGGGTGTGTGCAACTTCTCTCCCTAAGGTCTGGTTGAAAAATTCCCTTTTTCAAGGTTCAAGGCTCCAATTTGGGATAGTTCCACAAGGGGGAAGGCATGCAAGACGTGGAGTGGTATGCGGACACCAAGGGGCTCATCAAATTGAGCTAATGAGCTTGGGTAAGTCTGTGACTGGATAGACCCACCGATTGCGTAATAGTTTTGGTCGAATTTTGATTGGCTCCAGCCATTTATAGGTGCCTACCACTCCCAACTGATCACTGCCACCTAAAGCTCGGCCGACTTCTATTCTCTCCGACTTGTGGACATAACCAATGCACCAAAGCTAAAATAATGATCCGCCTGAGCCATGTTTTCCTTCCCGTTCTCAACTAAGCCTTATGATTAGCCCCAAAAGAGGCTTACGAGCCCTTTCACACCCTCAAGCCACATTTCCCTTTCTTGTTGAAGGGCTCCATCCAACATGCTTATTTAAGGGTCACCCTCTGTTAAGAGATGTTTTTATCGCAACAAAGGGGGAAATCATCCAACATATCCACAATCAATATTCAAAGGGAGTTCAAGTGTAAAGCTTGTGGTGGATAGACCAATGAGGCATTCATGGTTGCACCATAGCCAATAGATAATTAGAAGTGGGTTAGAAAGTGATCTCAATACACAATATATAATGAAAATATCTTTCGTGATCGATTAAGAATTGGAGAGAGAATATACAAGCTTTGGTTATTGGCCATATATAGGGTCCATGTGGGAAAGTGATTGGATGGATATGCATGAGTAGCATGTGTGAGGCTTTGTAGATTCCATAGGGAAAATGTGATTATGCACTTAAATGACGCATTCTTGGCTTTTAGGGAGTGTTGTCATTGTGAGCGAAAGTTAAGGCTTACCCCAACAAACGTCCCCGTAAGCTGAAGCTTACATGATAGAGCATGGATTTTGATCAAGGAATCTAACATGGGTTACATCGACGGATAACTACATGGGGCTCATAAGATGGAATCTGATGCAAAAAATAGTGTGGGTCTTACCTCCGAACTATATGGTTTGGGGAAGTGTCTAAACACTTACAACGCAGGTCATCAATTTTGGAAACTTCATTAGATTTTTGGAAACTTCATTAAGGCCTCATCTCTAAAGCATTAACTTCCTTGCTTTGGGAATCTGGAGGATTTTGATGATGATGCACATGTGGGTGCACATAGTTTGATCCATGTTAGGTGCATATTCATCACAGAAGCACTTTTGGGGTATATGCGTGATGATATCAGTGCTTTGATTATGGGGTGGTCTTACCAATAGATATTGGTAGTGTCTATAACCCTTACAATCTAGATTAGGTATGTCATAAATAGCATAAGCAATTGCACTTCTCTGTAAGAGCTTTGATTGATTCAAGTTTTTCATACATTACAATTATTAGCAAAAACTTAATTAATGCATGAATGCCTTGAATTCTCATGCTTGAATGCTTTGAATAATTTAATTTCTTGATGCGCATGAATCCTCTTTGATTTCTTGTAGCTTGGACATCTTGAATGCATTGATGTGGAAATTTGCGACTCTTCTATTGTCTAATCGGAATTTTAGTGTCGAAAGAGTACCAGTGGAAATAGGGCTATGAGACCCAAAGGTGTGAGACATCGGGTTTTAAAGCCTAAAGATAATCCAAGGGACGTCAAGGTCGCACATAGTGAGTTTGCATGGGAACACTTAACTTTTCCTTAAGAGGTGTGAGGATAAATTTTGCACGAAGGAGGCTTACTGTGGGAATCAAGGCTATACAAAAGTTTCAAAATATTACCAAGAAGCCAAATATCAACAGAAGTCAACAGATGGCGGGCCAGTGAGTAGATGAGGGGCGGTTGAACAAGTTGGGATGCAACTTGGCCTGCAAATGGCAGGAGGCAGAGGTTCGTTGATGAGCAACTAAGTAGGATACCACCCAAGGCAAGGTTCAATTCAATTGCAAGATAGATTGAGGTTGCAAGCGTGCAGGGTTGCCGATGATGTGTTCAGTTCGATGATTATGCAGCGAGGCAGTGTGGCAATACAATGGATAGTAGCCAAGGGGATTGATGATGAGTCGTGACTCGTGAGGGCTAGTTGAAACACACGGATCTTCTGGCAGGTCGGGAGCTTGGAGCTTTGGAAGCTTGGAAAGGTAGCACGTGGACCTGAAGGTGAGGCCAGTGAAGCATGTGCAACAGTAGTGGGGTCTAGTAGGACTTTTGTCTTTATTCCTTTTGAGAGTGGTTCTCACCACTCCCAATGAAGAGAGCTCTTTTCTTTCTATGGCATAGAGTCTCTCACACACTCAAAAGGTGCACAAAGATATACACAAAATTAAATAAAGTGGGTGTTTTTGTCTTGAAGGCCACACATTTTACATACTCGTGTGAGCTCACACAAACACTAAAGGAAATTAGTAGATGACTAGTGCTCTTCAAGCTTCAATTTAGCCCAACATTAATCCAAGAACTAATCACTGAAGTTTCTTTCAAATTTTGCATGCATAGGCTTATTAGAAAGCTCTTGAGGAGGGCTCATCATGCACTTGTTTGTATATGGGTGTTTTTGTGAAGGAAGTACCAATACTGGTAAAAATAGTGTCATTTTGAGAGTCATCAAAGCAAGTATCAAATGCAATCAAGCAAGAAAAAGGAAAGAAAAAAAAAGAAACACACACCACCTAATGCTCAAGCCTAATTAGCTCTAATAGTTTGGTTAGGAAAGTGGCCATGTAAACGTACCCAAATCCAAGGAAAGAGATAATTTGGCTTAAGCTTAATTGTTTTACTCCTAAAGAGTTATGAATCGATTTAGTGCTTAAAGAGAGAGCACTAAATCTAGCATAGGGATCTTAATCGATGTAATTAGAACATGATAATTATGCATTAGCTCTGATACCACATGCAAAGCTTATGGTGGATAGACCAATGGTGCATTCATGGTTGTACCATAATCAATAGATAATTAGGAGTAGATTACAGAGTGAGATCAATACATAATATAGAATGAAAATAACTTGCTTGATTGATAAGAATTGGAGAGAGAATATGCAAGCTTTGGGGTATTAAATTGGATGGATATGCACCACAAGTGGAAATGGCAAGGGTCATATGAGCTACCTCAGGTACCATGTGGCCATCAAGTGTGTAGCATGTATTAGGGAATGCACCACAAGTGCAATCAATGATTGGATAGATATGCACCACAAGTGGAAATGGCAAGGATCATTTGAGCTACCACAGGTAGCATGTGGCCATCAAGTGTGTAGTATGTGTTAGAGAATGAGTAGTATGTGTGAGGCTTTGTAGGCTCCATAGGGAAAATGTGACTATGCACTTAAATGGTGCATGCTTGGCTTTTAGGGAGTGTTCTCATTATGTGTAAGCTAAGGCTTACCCCAACATAAAGCACGTTTAAAAACATTATTTTCTATCGTGAGGAGTGACTTGACCCTAAGCTAAGAGGAGCTTCACATCAAAAGGAAAACTCTCTCTCTTTCTCTCTCCCTCTTTCTCATAAACCAATTAAACTTCAAGCTTGGTCAACCGCCTTAAAATCATGACCACACAACTGGTTTATGTGAATAGTGCAGTACGAGAGGAGAACAAAATTGCAATTCTTCTAGCTTTGACGAGAAAGTGATCATCATCGAACAAAAGGATCCAACACCAAATTTTCAAGATCTAATAAACTCTTTACTATCCAAGGAGGAATTCTACTTTAGGGGGAGGAGATTTTGCAGTTTATTCTAGCAGTAAAACTTGTTTCAAGTGTGGTAAAGAAGAGCACATAGCAAAAGATTGCCTAGAATCAAATACTTCCAGCATTTGCGGGAAGAAGGGTCATCCTCCTTCCAAGTGCTTCAAAAAAGATAGAGGCAATACGAGCAAGAATCCAAGGCCCATAATTTCAGCTTATCTAACAAAAACATACAAATATGAAGATGAAGAAGAAGATGGTAGCAGCCTTCTAATCTCTTGTGACTACGACTATGACAATGTTCTCTAGCTTTTTTTTTGCCTTTACCTCTCAATGTATTTGTTTGAAGATAGATTGGATTAACTTGGCCTCAATCTTTATACATTTGTTTGATGGGAGGTGTGAAATATCTCTTGGATTTATAGATGGTTTTGTCTCCTCGATTGAGGATCGTCTCTTAAATTGGAGATGTTCTTTTTTGTTTCTAGATTGGAGTGTGTCAAAGATGTCAGTTTTGATAGTCTAAACCCCAACGGGAGGGTTATAAGGATTTTGGGCTTTAGCCTATGCTTGTGTAATACCTCTTGTCTACTAGGATACATAGGTAGCATATAATTATGTGGTAGCATGTGAAAAAGGCACCTAAAAGGTGTGGGTACCCATAGGGATCATTACTCGATGGTTTTGACTCACTTAAGAACAGTTAAGAGTGTCCTAAAGTACCTTGCAAAGTCACCCAGGAGTTTTGCCAGCTTGGTTGGGTTGATTCTGGGGTCCATATGTAATGTCATGCATGTTGTCAGATGAGATGCCTATGCTAGCCCTTTTGTACACACTTTTAGTTCTAATCAATCAATCAATTTTGTTTTTACACTCTCCTCCACTTTCTTTTGTGCAATTAGCATTATCATTACCATGCCAACAATATGAATGGCTCTCTAATCTACCCTCCCTAAACTATACAAAGAGGCACCCAAAAGGTTGCATTCACTTTTTGTTATGTGTTCCCTAATAACATAACCCCATTAGGGTGTCTATGGAGGAGCCCTTCTCCATGGTTTTGTAATATTATGATGAGACCCCGGAGTACTTTAACATTGCTTGCTCTATGCTACATCTAGTTTTTCAGCTTAGAGACCTATGTTGATGCTACAATCACACGAATGAAATCCTATCTAGAACAATTTTTCAAGCCCCAATCCTATATACAAACAATCTAATCTTAAGACCCATGATGCTACTATCACATTACTAAAGAACCATCTAAAACATTGTTGATTTTTCAAATCCCAATCCTATACAAACAATCTAGTTGTTACTAAATATATTTTCAAGACTGAAATTAGTTTGTCCATAATTTAGAACGGGACAAGAAGATGATTCCTTTTTGTTATTGCTTGAATTTTTCAACTAGGAGAGATTTTTGAAATGATTTGTATCTTGAAAAAGTTAAGGAAGGTGGTCGGGGAATCTTGGTTTTTGTGGCATAGATGGTATTTTGTTATGGAGTGTGCTGGCTCCAAACTTGATATTTTCGGAATACCTCTGTTTGGTTCAAGAAAATTCCAAAAAAGTTGTGATAATGTGAGGTTAAATTCAATTGGTAGGAAATCAATGCAATATGTTGATTGTTTATGGATGCTAAGACAATGTATGATTTGAGTATTATGCCTGTTGAGACATGGTATGATTTTACATGCCATGGGCTTGAACTATCATATTTTCTATACATATAGTGCACTGACGAAAAATTGTGAAGCTATAATTACCGTGGGTAGCTAATATATATTTTATGAGATCTCAACCTTAATTCAATAAAATTGCAAGAGAGAAATTTCAATTTTACATTCGACTGGATCCACAAGAAAATGTCTTTTATCATGAGAGGGTGAACTCACCAAGAGCTGTGATTAGGATGTCAATTGTCAATGTGTCTTTTTGTCTATTGTCTTCCCATTAGAGGGTGAACTTACCAAGAGCTGTGATTAGGATGAGGTTGTGATGGAGTGGGGTTTTGTTTTCTTAACTATTTCCCTATTTTGTCTACAAATTTATTTGAAGCCTTATTGTGTATTCTACAATGTTGCATTGCTTTCATCCAAGCTCCCACGACCCTTGAGTCCTCCACGGTTGGACTCAATTTTGATTTGGTTGTATAACAAAACCGTTTTCAAGAGAAATTTTTTCATTCTTGCACAACTTCAACCTAAATGAAAACTATTGATGCAACTAGCTAGACAGTTGGGCAAAATTTATTTCTTCTCCCATAATTATAGACCCCCCTCCCCTACTTTTCTAAAAGCGCACTTGGCTAACATCATTACTCACTCATCTCCCTCACACAACCCCCTCTACAACGGAATACATCAACTCTCATCGAGCTCTCTCCTGCCGGAATAAAGGCGGTGTGCCTCTTACCCTAGTCGGACATGTTAGAAATGTTCGACCACCCATCACTTGTACACACCTTATTCTTTATTAGATATAAGAAAAAGGGGCTGTGTGTATGTGTGTGTGCGCGCACACACACATGCACTGGATTCACACACTCACAATTGGTATCAGAGCGCATGGAGATCACGGAGAGCATAACAATGTCGAGAGCTTCGAGGTGATAGCTTGCTCGCTCTCGACGGTGGGGAGATCAAGAAATCTTGAAAGCTTTGTGAGAACAAAATGGGAGCTTGTGAGCTCAGTTGAGAGTGATGTATGTTCTTGTGGAAGCTCAGAAGGTAATGTGGAAGATTGTGTGTAGGTGAAGGTGCTGCGTTAGAAACTACTGACGCAACAATAGTGTTTTCAAAGTCGTTTTTTTTCTTAGAAAGAAGATCTAAGAAATCTACCCATGGTGTCCCTCCATTTCCATGTGGTCTACAAATTTTCGATGGAAACTTCTGGAAAATTTTCATTGTTTTGTTGATATTCAGCTCAGACTGACTATAAACAAAAATTACAGGCTTTTTTGTTTTCGCGCAGTGTGCGAGTTTGATACACTTTTCAAAGCATGACATGTGCTCCATGTTGAGTGCATAAATTTTGAACGGAATATGCAATTTCAGCTTGTACATAACTTGTGGTTTGAGGGTTTTTTTGTAGATTTGGACAAAGAATCATGGAGGTATTGACACACCATCGAAATGGTCTCTTAAGAGACACGATTTTTTCGAGCAAACAGGTGGAGCTTCTTTCATAGGTTTTCACAGGATATATTTCGAAGAGATTTGATGCATATTTGAGTGTAGATATGATGTACATTTATTGCTCATGTTTCAGTTTGACAACTTGTTGGTTATTTGGATTTGATAGCCATTTTACTGTCAAAACTCTGGCAAATTTTTCCCAGTAGTTTTATGTGCATGATTTGATGCGATCCAGGTTGTGATTGCAGGTTGAACTCACGGATTTCGTGTATTATTCTCTGCAAGTGGGAGATTAGTGCGTGTATATCTCGATACCGCAGTGGGTAAGCTTAGCGATTAGCTCACAGGTTTTGCAGTGTCTTGTGCAACATGTAAAGCTCATGTATTGATATTGAGGGAGCTTTATGTTCATTGATTCCGGTCAAGGGATTCTTAGATTATTTGCGATTGTGTTTAGCATTGTGCCATAGTGTCTTGGCATTGTTTATTTCCTTGTTTTTTGGTGACATTTTGCTTTAGTTACATAGGAGACTCTACTGGTTTTTTGCCAGGTTTTATGTGTTTTGTGACAGGTGTTAGAGAGTTGTTTTAGCCAAGTTTTGGCTTGTGCCTATGTGGATGGTCATTTCGCTTGTGCTCTCATTGCGTATGGTCACGATTTATGCATGATTGTTTCTTGGTTTTGGCATAGTGTTATGCGTTTTATGCGATATTTTCATAGTTTTGGTGGTAGGTGTGTTTGATCACCTGGTTTTCTTTTGCATTGTGTTGAGCGGTTATGATCTTGTGAACAATGCGTTTACACTCTGTGCAGGCTGATCTATAGACTCATTTTGCGCTCATTTATGGCATCTTGCAGTGAGAGTTTATCATTGGATACAAAGGTTGGTGTATCAAGCACACCCCAAAGGCACAAACATGTGGTTTGCTGGCATTGTTGCAAATGAGGGCACATCAAGAGACGTTGTTTCAAGCATTGGAGACAACAGAGGATTTGATTGGTTGTTGCTGAGAGTATGAGTGTGGTAGACACTCTTAGTTCCGCAAGTTCACTCAGATATGTGTTAAATTTGTTTCACGATTGATAGCTAGACAATAGTGCTTTACGCCATGTTACTCCTCGTAGAGAGTGGTTTAGCACGTTTTTTGCTCTGAGACAGGATGGTGTTCATGATATGGGTGACATTCATTTTGAACTTTGTGAGTGGGAGTATGATTGTGCTCCATGATGTTGTGCTTGATGCTCGTAGGAGTTTAATTTGTATCTCGTAGCTCAGAGATCATGGGTGTCATGTTCAGTTGATTGATGAGTCTTACTTGATGAGGACAGGTTTGCTTGTGATAGCACGAGGCCATTGTGGTGATCGTTTGACTCTACTGTGAGGTTGTAAAAAAGAAAGGCAAGAAAAAAGTGATATTCGTTCCATCTCGTTTCGGTGAATGTTTCTCCAATTTCGTCTTGGCAATCAAGGGGTGTGTTGTGGCATGGCTCTCTCCTTGGAGGCAACCCCAAGCCAATCTAAGTTCCCTTTGATATTGTTGTTGTATGATTTCAAGGTGGCACCCTTTGTCGGTCAATGTATTTGTTTTTTGTTCTATGTGGTTTGGCCACTGGTTAATGCCATGGCTTGGATAGAGCATGATTTTACAATGTAGCCTTTTTTATTTTGTAATATATATACACACTCACTGTTGTGAGTTTGGGGGGGGGAAAAAGGATTACTATTTTGTATCTTTTGTCCTTTTCTTAGCTAGCTAAGAGACATACTTATGTACACCAATTTGTTTCTTGGTCTAAATTTGGCCCCTAATGGATGGTAGTAAAGCTCTCTCTCTCTCTCTCTCTCTCTCTCTCTCACACACACACACACACACACACACACACACACCCCTCAAAAAAATATCACATTTTGTAAGTATGTGGCCTATTACTGGATGTTTCCATAGCAATTCTAGCATCAGACCATAGAGATATGTGTGAGTGGTAGAATTTGGTACCTTATCAACAGCATAGAAAAGGGCCATACTAAAAGAATTAAGGATAATTTTATCAATATTAGGACTCCACTTGCAAAATTTGGCTTCAATGATTATACGTTTACAATCCTTCAAAAGTGACCAAATTGGAAAGACATCATTAAATGTTAATACTATTGACAATTTCAACATTTTTATCATGTCCAAAGGCATATTCAAGAGATTATAACCTCATCTTAGAACTATCCTGATTTAGGTACTGCCAGAGAAAATTTTTATGCCATAAAGAGATGGGTACATGTATTAGATGCCACAAAGCTCAAGGAAGAATCATATTCAGATACTAAGAGCATGAGTGTTAAGAGTCACCCAAAACAATTAATACCCTACTTATCATCTAACACCAAGACACATGCTTTATCATCTTAAACACAATTACATTCACAGCATCATCGTTAACCACAAATACATGCATAACCCCTACAAATCATATTTGTAAATCCAGAAAATATCATGAATCTAACATTTTTTAGTCTTGAGGAAATGTCCCCTTGCAAACAATACAGATCATCATGATAGAGGAAAATAACTACCACGCATAATGTCAATAACTTTCTATGTTCCATTACATTTCATTCACATTACCAAAAAATTACTTCACATCCTAAGACCCATAAATACTTCTCAAATATCTGTAAAATGCCAAGTTTTACACCGGCATACCTGATGGTTTTTTTTTTTTTTTAACACAAAAATTATTGAAAGACAACCCACATCATCATCAATATGGAGTCAAAAGCCTTCATTTCAAGGATGATCAATCTGCTAAATACTTCATTTCCATGTACTAAAGTAGATTTAAATAGATCATTGGCATGATCAATGCCCCCACTTGTTTGATCCAATGCTTTTTTGATGTTTGAACTTCCAAAATGATCCAATTTTAACAATTTATCTTTAAGTTTTGGTCATTGATGTTCGATACTACCAGAAATATATATGTCAGATTGGCCCTCAAGTCCTCCAAAGCACATGCTGGTTGGTATGCACAAATGTCATCATGGTTTCCGATACATGGCTTCAGCATGGGACAACTTGCCTCCCTTCCAGTCCACATGTGTGAGTATGAGCTGAGCTTTGCCATGGTGGCTGCTCCTCTATCTATCCACTATTTGGTGTGAAGAAATCAGTGATCTATCTCTGGGATTGTCTCTCTCCAAATCTCCTTAGTAAACTATCTCTGTGTCTATGTAACTCAAGTAGATATAGTCCAAGACATCTCTGGTCGTGATAGCTTATGACTCTGGAGAAGGGTTTGAAGCCTGCTCTAAATAGACAGTAAGGGACCCCGTATCTCGTAATACATTATGCACTAGCATATATAATGCATCTCCGTCTCTGGCTCCGTTATGGCATAGGCAACATATCCTACTACCTGTTAATATTCCTCTAAATGTGCCAGTCTCAATCTCAAGCTGGTATGAAGATGTCCATATCTGACCAATGGCACAACATAACGCATGAGATAAATGTGTTTCCATATAGCTAGGTCGAATATTAAACCAATCCCCTGTGAATTGGAGAAAAGCCATCTTCATGCCCAACTCTTGTGTCGGCTCTATCAATGTTCTCCGGGTTTCCAACTCAGTCAGGTCTTGGCGAATGAGTCCAGCAATCTCTACCCATGTAAGAGACGATGATGAAGCTAGGGAGATCGAGATGCCCATGATTGAGGAGAGGAGCTTCACAAAATCAATGGAGACTACAATAGAGAATTCGAGCCATATTATCTCAACATCCAAAGTAGAGATGAGGATGGATTCATCATCCATTATATCACCCTCTTGCATTGGGCACCCATTATATGAACTAGTAAAACGGCGCCGCCTTCGGCGGCGGCATGGCCCCTCTTACTCTCAAGCCTCATGCAGAACAACCCGTACCGTTGCACGACGTCCACCATGCCAACCCTTGTGGGCATGTACGCTTAGAGAACGCAAGCACATGTATAGGTAGCACCACAACAGCGTGACATAGAGAACATCTACAGAGACACACCCGCCTTTAATGTGTGCTACCAAGATCACCTACAACTCTCTCGTAGCCATGGTGGTGAGAACCTTAGCGTCGTCGGGTTCTGCACTGCCCGTCATCCATGCAATGGGGCCGCCTCCATGGGATCTGAGAACTTTGGAAGGCATTTATAACCTACAGGAGCGTGCATGCACATCTTGTGATTCCCATCTACACACACGCGCGCTTGCTTGCCCTTCCTCCCTTTACAGTGTTCAAGAAAAATCATTTTTCCAAACATACTAAAGTCCTTTCCTTGAATTTGCAAACACAAAATTTTAGAAAATTACGTTTGTTTGCGGGTTTTTATACACTATGTTTCTCTATTTTGGTGTGGAATTTCTTCTTTTCCTCTGGACCTCAACCGGAAATTTTGAAATTGAAAACGGTACGATATTAATCTGAGATACATTTTTCCCGAACAATATCTCTCTAGCTACTGCTTCAGGCAAGTGAACCCTAAGCAAATATCAAATCCAAGCTCATGTCCTTGATCACTCCCATTGAAGAAAAGAAATCGCGTATACGGTATGGTTGTGAAAGTGAGTGGGAAATCGAGGCACCCTGGTTCCAAATATCAACTTATCAAATGCAACCACAATGGCCGTCCACACCACATGCCATGCTAGTTGTCCTTAGCCAAAGCTCTTTGATTAATCGTTGTTCAATAGCATTGCTTCCATAACCATTTTTGCTTATTGCAGGTGTATTTCTTTCTCTCTTGTTGTTGCTGCTGTGAAGCAAATGCTCAAGTAGTTATTGTGATGACCCTCACAAAAGCAGACCAATTGCGGTGCAACACGTGCAAGAAAAGAGGGTGAGAAAATCATCCAATTAGGTCACAAATGTGGCAAGTGGAAACTATAAAAAAGCTACCAAGACTTGGAGTCCTCGACGCCCACATCCAGCCATAGATGCCTCTGCGCGTTTGTGAGTTTGGATGAGAAAAATGTCCTTCGTGCTGAGGGGATGATGCAGGATATGAACGACGCAATGGTCGGATGCAAGTGACCATGCCTTTCCTTGGACTCCAGCTTTGCGATCACACGAAGCAGGCAACGCTTAGGCATCTCCTTCAGTTTCATCTTGGCCATGCCGGCCAACTCCTCTAATTTCTGGCAATGGTCAAACATCTCCTTTGATTTCATGTCCACCATGCCGGCCAACTCCTTTTCTCGGTTGCCGCTACGTCTCGCCCTTGCGTTTCTTCTCATCTTAATGTTTTACCTTCTAGTACGGTCAGCGGTCGGAGGCTGCCTCTCTCTCTCTCTCTCTCTCTCTCTCTCTCTCCTTGCATTCAAAGTGCGCATGCCGGCCCAGGCAGTGACCACTCTCTCTTTCTCTCTCTCTCTCTCTCTCTCTCTCTCTCTCTCTCTCTCTCTCTCTCTCTCTCTCTCTCTCTCAGACAGTCTCTCTTTCTCCCTCTGCCCCGCTATCCATTTGCATCACCGTTGGGCTTCAAGGAACATTGCAAGAACTGAGTTGTTGTTGCCATGTGTAGGGGGAGGGGGGAGCCGGAATCCCTCTAATTTGTGGAAATTCCCAAAATACCCATCAAAATTTTAAAATATTAAAATTTCTAATTTATCTATTTTGGTCGGATTGTTCAAGATTTTCTAATCTTTATTCCTTTTCGATAACTGAGATCCGTTTTTGAGTGCTAGCATCTCTCTGCAGCTCTGTTGCTTTGTGTGTGTCTCTCTCTCTCTTAGGAGTTCCTCTCTCTCTCTCTCTCTCTCTCTCTCTCTCTCTCTCTCTCTCTCTCTCTCTCTCTCTCTCCAGTCATGCAGTATTCGGAAAAAACCATTCTTGAATTTGCCAAGAGGAAATTTAAAAACTTAAGGTTCTATTTTTCTGCTTTCGCGCTTGGTCTTAACCGGCATTTTTGAAATCCAAAACGGCACGATATTAAGCTGAGACACATTTTTCCCGAACACTGCGAGTCCAGTGCTATTAATTGCCCGTGCGCCGCTGCGCTCTCGAGGACCTTAATGAGGCTGCGAGGATTTTGAGGCTGCCAGTCTCTCTCTCTCTCTCTCTCTCTCTCTCTCTCTCTCTCTCTCTCTCTCACAGACTCTCTCCCCTATGCAGTGTTCGGGAAAAATCATTTTTTCAAACATACAAAATTCCTTTCCTTGAATTTGCCAAGAGGAAATTTTAGAAAATTAGGGTAGGGTTTTACACTATTTTTCTTCTATTTTGGGGTGGAATTTCTCCTTTTTCCCTTGCCCTCAACTGGCATTTTGGAAATTGAAAACGGCATGATATTAAGCTGAGAGACATTTTTCCCGAACGCTGTCCTTGTGTTGCCTGGAAATTGAAAACGGCGTGATATTAAGCTGGGAACCATGGTTGCAGCACGCGCGCCCTCATGGAGCATCATGCCCTCGCCCCTGGAGTATTACGTGCAGGTGATTTTTCCCAAACGCTGCCCCTGTGTTGCCTGTGTCCCCGGGTGAAGGGCTCCCCCGTACACACACACACACCACCCCTGGTCAGCCTCAGCACGCTAGTGGTGCATCGCGCGTGCAAGACGTCAGACAGTCACCTCACAGTGCGCACTGGCTCCTGAGTGGAGTTCTTCTACTCTATTCGCAGTGTAGCATTGGCTCCGTCCTCTCTCTCTCTCTCTCTCTCTCTCTCTCTCTCTCTCTCACTCACACACACACACACACACACACACACACACATAGCACGCTGGGCTGCAGGGCACAATCCCGCCGGATGAAGCAATTGTCGACACGTGTCGGGGGGAGGGGCCGGAATCCCTTTCCCCATTATCTATTAGTATAGATGATCACACATACCCCACACAGTTCATGCTAGTAGCACTTCTAGATTCATTTTAGCATCTCTTTTTTGGTACCCGGACATGGTGTCAAATTCATCGGTTTGTAACAGATTGGTCTCATAGGTCATTTTGGCCTTTTGAAGTTGTTAATATATCATTTCCTTTCATTTCTCTCTCTCTCTCTCTCTCTCTCTCTCTCTCTCTCTCTCTCTCTCTCTCATATGGACACACACACTTTTTTTGTAAATCTGCTTTGATTAATTTACAAGTGGGAAACCTCAAAGCGAGGAAAACCCACGAAAAGAAAGGGATACAAAAGACAGAGCACTATGAGGCTCCGAAGGCTAGAAACAGTCAAAGTAAATACTGTAGGCATCAAGAGTGATGTCTCCAGCTTCATAGGCAAAATGCAGCGCTTAACCAAGAGATAATTTGAAATAGGGAAAGGGGTCAACAAAAGTGCCCTGGAACATTAAGGAGTTCCTATGATGCCAAATGGTCCACATAGTCCAAAATCTGACCCAAGTGAAGAAGACCACAAACTGAGATTGTGGTGACCGAAGCACCCCAAAAAGACAAAAGCGTCTGTGAAAAGAGCCGGAAGGAAAACGTAGTCGAAGAGCAGTCGCTCGACACTTGCTGAATGAAGGCTCTGGAGTGACGACAACACCACAACAAGTGTGGCATGGTCTCCTCAGCTTCAAGGCATCTGGGGTAGCGGGAAGCTGCGATATGCCGAGCATGCAACACACTGCCAACAGGTAGAGCTCCCACCAAGCACCGCCACAAGAAAACACGTTCCTTCAAAGGCACATGACTCTGCCAAATGCGAGACAATGCGTGTTGCCACCACAAGGATGACTCGGAAAGCGACCACAGGTGAGCGACCACAGCTAATTACCCCGATGCACAATCCATACATCAGACTGAAGAATGACATAGACACTGGCAGCTGAGATGCAGTCCAATCTAGCAGTAGCCAGATTCCAATCAGAGAAGCGAGAGTCTTCATCCAAAGGAGGAATGGGCGAATGAGCAGCAAGCATGTTTTGAATCTCCTGCCAGAGAGGAGGATAGTGAAGACCCAACCGGAAGCGTGAGACGGCATTAGCAAAAGAAAGAACATAACCCGAGTCATCAACCAGCTGATGCACCTGACAGATTCCTTTTTGGGAAAGAAAATACGCTTGGCGAGGAGACCGTTGAACCAAAGTCAAAGCAAAAACCCTGCTCCAATGCAGACTCTCCAAGCGGAGAGAGTTACCCCCAGAGGATTGTCGACCATCCCAAGCCAAATGTGAGGTGACAACCTTCCAATCAACAATTAGAGCACACACACACACACACAAATAAACTGAGTTGGTATTCTCCTCTATAAAGCAAGCACAAAACATTTGTGCTAACAGAGTGGGTGGACAATGGCCATAGTTACGCACAAAAGAAAGGAAATTACGAATAGAAAACCAAGCCACAATGGACATGTTCCAGTGCTACCACATAGTGCATACAATATGCAATTTGTCTAAACCCAAGGATACAAACTCATAGGGCAACTAATAGGGTATCAGTTGTGAGACGAGTGCCTTTCAAAATTTTGAAATATACGCTTATGTGTCAACTTGTAATTTACTAGAAATTGGGCCTTGAGTGTTTGTAAGCTCTGAAAAACCTCAAATATTGACTTTTCTTAAATTGCATTCAAATTAAATAAAAAAATCAATCTTGGTACTAATTTGCCTTTCATGAGGAATATGATTTAATTTTCACATCTCAAAGCTGACAAAATTTGTAAAATCCCCCCCCCCCAAAAAAAAAACCAAATTTATTATTTTTTCTTGAGTGCCTCTAAACTGGCTCATCTACCCTAGCTGCTAAAGACCAAGTAATGCACTGAGTTTTAGATACAACCTGCCACCCCACGATAGAGGACCTTTTATAAGCTTTTGCCGAAAAGAAAGAGGATTCCCCCATAGGAGCATTGGGCCTCCAATCCTAGTAGGGGAGGTGTCCTACAAGCAATGTGGGGCCCTTTTCCTAGCATGTCGGGGATGCGCTGCAAGTTCGGTAGGGGTGCTTCATCCACCACATGCACTTCACTTTTGGTACTCTCTCTAGGGACCAACATGGCAGCTTCATATGCAGCCATTAGCTTTTGGCTTACCTAGGGTAAAGGAGCCAGTAAAAAGACGTGACCAATACAAGTACGCATATAACTTGAAGCTAATATATTGTTGAGATAATGCAAATAGAGGATGGAAATGGATAGATGTGTGAGTAGATCTTCACGAGTGCAACAATTTTGATATCCAATTCAATGAAAATCATTGAGCACAAATGTAAAATTGAAGCATTACAATTTGAATTTTCCTAAATTGGCCCCTGCTTTTTAACTGTACCTGACCTGGCTCCTTCATTGGCCTCTTGAGTTTGATCACTACCATTGTGCTCCTACGCAACATTGACACGCCCCCACCATTACTCTACACATACTCTTAAGGAGTGTTCATGGACCTGAATGATGTCTCTGCCACGATGCTAATAAAGTGCCTTCTTCCGTCCCTTCTAAGAATTTATGCCTACTATAGAGGGGCTTGGCACGTGATCTGGCCTATGGCATCCAAAGCATGACATGCACACATAGACGCCATTGATGTGTAGCAACGAAGGGTGGGGCACCAAAGTGAGGCCCCCTCTAGTGAGACCTCCTTCGCTCCGCATTCCACCCACTAACTTAGGCAACCTCGTCCACAAAACCCTTATTTGAAACTCCCACAAAGTTCCAGGAGGTAACCCTTGATCATTTGGAAGAAGGGGAGATCTGCTCATGTCGTAGGAACAAGGCCGTCACTGACGTGCAGGCGGCGATACTGCCTGCTGTGAGAGAAATGAAATGAAATGTTATATTAACGTCTTCAAAAGGCCAAAATGACCTATGAGACCAAACTGTTACAAAAGTGTGAATCTGATACCATGTCTGGGTAGAAAAAGACTAAAACAAAAATACTACTAGAATCCATCCTCATCTGCACTCTGGATGTCGAGAGAGTATGCCTCGAATCCTCTGCTGTAGTCTTCGTCGATGTTGTGTAGCACCTCTCCTCAATCGTGGCCGTCTAGATTTTTGTAGCTCTAGTGCTCAGTCGATGAGAGTGCCGGTAGTGGCCGAATGAGTGTGGGCCGAGCTCTGCAGTGATGGTTGCTCCTCTGGCTGTCCCATATCCAGTGAAAAGAAATCTTTAATCCGTCTCTGGGACTGTCTCTCTCTAGCTCTCCCCAGTAAAGTGTCTCTATATCTGTGTAACTCAAGTAGATATAGCCCAAGACATCTCTGATCCTCATAACTCATGACCCTAGAGAAAGGACTGAAACCCTCTCTGAATAAGCAGTAGAAACCGCCCCGAATCTCATTGTACACTGAGCAATGACATATATAATGTAGCTCAGTCTCTGGCTCTAGTGGCATAAGCGGCATATCCTGTTGTCTGCTGGTATCCCTCTGAATCTACCAGTCTCAATCTTCAGCTGATGTGAGGATGTGCGTATCAGACCAATGGCACACCGCAAACCATGAGACATATGTGTATCCATGTAGCTGGGTCGAGAATCACAAACCCATCTCCTGTGAGGTGGAGAAGATGCTCTCTATAGAAAGCCATCTTCGTGCCCAACTCTGGTAGCGGCTCTATCCATGTTCTCCTGGTATCCAGTTTGATCAGATCCTGACGAATGAGTCTAGTAATCTCCACCCGTGTAACAAGCATTGAGGGTGTCTGAAGAGAGTACTGGAAAGGGGGCAGCCTGTCCATGGTGAAGCCATGCATTTGAAACCATGATGTTATCTGTCAGCATGAAGTATCCCCCTGAAGAGCTTACTGTCTGGAAGACTCAAGGGCCAATATAGCATACTAGTCTCTAGTAGTATCCCACAAGCTGTACACAAAGGAGACTGATCTGGTAAGCGCCTCAATCTCCATAGAAGGGGTAGCTAGCTGTGCTCGAATGATAGCGTGGGGTACGGAGGCCTTGGCTCTGATCAGTCGAGAGATCATACATACCAAGGGTCTCTCCATACGTCTCCAACCATCTTGGCCTAGAGAAGGTCCCCATATCTGCACCGCATACAACATAGCTGAGGCTACTAAAGTATCACAGAGCCATAACTTTGTCCGAGGTTCCTGGAACTGAACCTGCGAACATATCCTCTCCAAGCCTCCCAAGGCCGCATAAGCTCTAGTCTGTCTAGTCTCTGCTGCTCTCCCCAGAGAAAACCTCGGCCCAATGAAGACAACTCCAAGGTAAGTGTATGCATCTATATACTCTACAATCTCCTGACCATATGTGAAAGTCGGTGCTGATCTTCTGTCCACTATCCTCTGCAAAACTGTGTAAGCATCCAACTGTCGCTGCATACGCTCTGGCGAGTCAAAGATCAACACAATATCATCAGCATATAACAACAATGGGATCCATGTCCCTGCTAGCTAAGCACCTCTATCACCCCCTCTGTCAATGTAATCAAACACCTCATCAACATACATACCACATAGAGTAGGAGACAATGGGCAACCTTGTTTCACCCCAATGATGGAGTGAAATAAATCAGATATCCCCTCCGGGGTGCGTACATGTCCCATCACTGATCTGTATAGAGCCATAATCCCCCAAATTAACAATATGGGCACCCCCATCTCCTGCAGTTTGCGTATCAATCGAGCTCTTGGTAACATGTCAAATGCTTTGCGGAAATCCACAAAGCTACAATAAATCCGTCTCCCATGTGACCTGCCCTCCTCAATGATGGCTCTGAGTGTTAGAATATGATCAAGAGTGGAGAAACCCCTCCTAAAACCGGCCTGGCCCTTTGCTCATACACCCTCACCCTCTGCCCAATTACTCAACTGCTGCTCAAGAATGTATGCATACAACTGTGCCAATGTGTGCCCAACCATAATAGTGCGGTAATTCCCAGGCTCTGTAGGATCACCTGCCTTGAAGATAGGCACAATAGTAGACAACCTCCAAGTCTGAGGTAGCCCCTCACACATCGCACAACTAAACAACACTGCAAGAACCTCTACTAGCATATCTCTAGCATGTATAAAGTGCTCTGCTACTAGACCATCATGATCATATGCCTTGTTGGTCCTCATTCTGTCAATGGCTCTTTTTACCATCTCAGTGGGAAAGAAGGTGCTGGTAGGTGGGCATGGCTCTGTAGGATTTGGAAGGGAGTCCTGTCCAGGAATTGTATATAACGATGTCGCATACTGACTCCACACATCAGGAGAAGTAATCACTGGGGGAGGGGAGTGCTCATGAAAGAATCGACATGCCTCTCCCAAGTCTCTACTCAAGAACAACTGATACAAGTCTCGCTCCATCTGGGACAAATAAACTCGTTTCTTCCGTCGCACAAGGCGCCGGGAAGCAATCCGAGATTGTCTGTAAGTGATGACTCCTAAAAGAAGATCTCTCTAGAGCTGGGCTCTCATCTCTTTGTACTCCTCATCATACCAACTATTCTTGGGCATGCTCCCAGAATGTCGCCTCCGACCCGGCTGAGTGTGTGGGTATGCCTCTGATGCTGCACCATGCAGTGTCTCAGTTAGTAAAGTGATGCACTCCTCCACTGAGAGACGAGGACTACCTGTGCATAGACGGCTATAGATCTCCTTTGTATAAACCGAGTCAGTCTCTGGTGTAAATGTATAACGGGTATGTGACCTGCCTCTTGATGTCTGGGCTATACTATACTGAAATGAAACGGACAATGTCAAAAGAGCATGATCCACTGCTACACCCACGGGTCCGGCTCCCACGATGAAATTGTGAATACAAGGAATAAAGCTCGGATATGCCATAACATAGTCCACTGTACTGGCCCCGTGTTTGTGTGGAAAGCATATGAAACCGGCTGCTCTAGGAAATCGCTGCAAGCCATTAAGTATGGCAAACCCATGTGTGGTCGTCATCTACGTGAGGTATCTCCCATACTCCGTCTGCTCTCTATCATGTGAGCATCTGTCAAGCCTTAAGTCACCCACATCCAGCTCTCTAAGCATCTCACCTGAAGTGTCATAGAAGACTGTCTGAGAGTTGCCTATTCGGGCATTGAAGTCCCCTAGGAGGATGATATCACCATCCCTAGAAAACTCCCATATATCATCATCTAGTATAGAGAAAGGCGACTGTCCTCTTGGGTGCAGCATATAATGATGTATTGGGGGGAAGTAACATATGGAAATGTATAGAAATCGGCCTGTGTCAGCTCTCAGCCTCACCACATGTATCTAGCATGATCATCTCTCCGTACAATATGTAGTAGTGGTTGTAAATCCTCCCTAAATAGCACTGTTACTCCTCCTGAACCTCTACTCCCATGCTCAGATCTCGCCACTGACATGTGGGTTGTCTCCCATTTGTATCCCACCACATGTGGCATAAGAGAGAGAGAGATTGGCAAAGCCTTGTTTACACAACCTATTTTTATTAACAATAGCTTAAAAAGAAAGCCTAAAAAATGTGTACAAGATTTGATAGGTACCACGCCTATATCACTACATGCAAGCAAGAAGTGCTAGTGCCAGTGCCAACAAGCACGGGAGAAGGGAGGGAGGGATACTCGTCATAAGAGGGTTGGAGACGGCATTTACTGCCATGTGCTCATCTTTCCACCACAATCCCTTTAGCCATTTAAATATACATATAGATGGAATAATGGGCCATGGCTGTAGGTCTTGATAAACATCTTTAAGCATTTTGGACTCCCAGCTCCTAGCTCATCAAGGAGACCTGACCTGTACACCGCTGCCGTGAATTTAAAGGGCACACTAATGAGACAACCAGGATTTACTCCTTTTGGAAGCACAAAGCACGTTTTCATCCCTGAGATCCAAGCATTATGAGTAAACTGAGTCTAGGGGTATCCTTGTAGTACCCACTTCCTATAGGTAGACATATCTTGCTATGGCAGGAGTAGCCTACAGAACTATGTGCTATTACATTGTGAATGCATAATTTAAGAGGCCTGCATCCTCTCTAGCTTGAGTGTCGTTAGAGTCTCCCAAGCAGTATAAAAACCTTGGAGTATAGTTAATTTACCTCTAAAATTTTCCATTTGTAGGTTTTCCAAGTTTCTCAAAAGAAGCTTATTTCTAGTACTGACCATTGCTTTGCAGTGCATGATGGAAGGCTCATTGCTTGCATATTTTAAACGACGAGCCTTCCTCCAGAGTCGGTCATGCTGGAAAAAGATCCGGTAAAAGCTCAAACTTCATCTTAATCTAGCGATTAGAGCTTGTGCAGGAAAAAATCCAAAGAAACCTGGACAACTCTCAGAAGTATTTTCTTCACTCTACTAAATGCATGTGAGATTCAGAAGTGTGTGAAATCAATCAATGAATATATTTAATTATTCACAATCCATGCCTTTACACCAGATAATCCAAATTGTCAAATTTTCAAAATTTTATGTACAGGGCTTTATATGAGACTATCTATTATTGCTCGGTATCCTTGACATCACGGGCTACTTTAATGAAGACATCCTCCAATGTTGTGTCAGCAAACCCCCATGCCTGAATGCTGAATTCCCTTTTTGCATGCTCCACAGCACGGAAAATGTCGGCTATGCGGACATCCAATTTGGGCACCTCAAACTTCTGGGTGCCAGAAAGATTGTACACTCTTCTGGCATTTGGGGACAATCTTTGCACCATGTCCATAACTCTTCCCTCCTCACTTTGATCCGTTTTGATGGAAAACACATACGAGCCCCCGTACCTGGACTTCAGCTGCACACAGAAACAACAGAAACCTTGAGATTCTCTACACAAACTTCTGCCAAAACACAACAAATCATCCATTCTTAACTTCTTAATCTAACCTCTTTTGAGTTCCCGATGCACTGCAGCTCACCGTCAACAAAGATTCCGAGCCGATCACATAAAATCTCAGCTTCCTCCATTGAATGTGCTGAATACCAACAGAAAAATCATGTCACCTCGTTTATTTCATCTTCTTCCGGGGATGCTTTGTTTCCAAACACACCCAATGGAACCTTCATCCAAACTGAAGGTCCTAGTAATCTTGTTTTCTAGGGTAATACAGTTATTAATATAAGGTAAATAATGATCGAGTGGAAAAAGGACAAAGGGAAATCTCAAAAGCCATTTCTCTTCTTCTTTCTGAATTGGAAGGTCATCTGAGAGCTCACCATTTTTACCTTCTAAACAATATTGGGCAAGGGACCTTGTAAAGCACACAGACGTCGAGCGTCCTTGTCTTATGAGACGAAGTCTATGTGGATAACCCTTTGGTTAAGAGGCACAAGGCTTCCTATTAGATGAATCTTCTAAACTTGCACAAAGAGAGTGAGAAATTATATGAAATGACATGTTATATTGACGTCTGCAAAGGGCCAGAATGACCTATGAGACCAAGAGTTACAACAATATGGAATGTGATACAATCGTCTGGGAAAAACATAATAAGGGAAATATTGAAAATGTGGTCACCAGCATGGGTAGTGAGGCTGATAGGTAACTAGGATACAGCCTCTGTGATATAAATAGGAAACCGCTAAACTAGTCTTGGACCATGCCTTTGTGGGTCGCTTTGCTGCTCCTCAAGATTCTCTCTTTATAACTTTTGGTCTCATAGGTCATTTTGCAGGTGTTAACATAACATTCATTTCATTGCTCTGTAAATTGGCGTATCTCTAATAGGAAGAGCCCCAAACATCTCTAATCAGTGTAGACCATGAATTGAGAGAGTGATCCAAACCCCTCTTTAAGTAGACAGTGAAATTATTCCCGGTCTCATAATAAGCTGGGCAGCAGCATATGTAATGTTCCTCTGTCTCAGACTCATTCTTACAGATCTGACATATCCGTTCCTCTGGAGGTATATCTCTATATCTGCCAACCTCTATCTCTAGCTGATGTGATGAGGCCTGTGTTTGGCCAATGGTACATCTCAATCCATGTGAAAGGTATCCATGTATCTGGGTTGCTTGATGAAGGCATCCTCTGTAGAATGAAGAAAGTATTGTCTATAGAACGCCCTCTTCATCCCCAACTCGTGTGAAGGCGTAAACCGTGTCATCTTGATATCCAATTGATAATCTTGGTAATCTGTAAGTGACTCAAAGAAAGAGAAGGTGCATCCCAAGAATACTAGAAGGGGGTTTGTCCGTACTAAAGCCATGAAGTGGAACCAAGATGACATATGTGCATACCAACATGATGTATCACCCTCACTAGCCAGCTTTTTGGAGGATTCGAGAGTAGTCCTGCATATCGATGGCAAAGGAGCTCCCATAGGCTATGAATAAAAGATACAGATCTGAGTCTCCACCACAATTGGAATAGGCCCTAACTCAGCCCCGATCTCATGCGGGATTGACACCTTACATCACGTCATCCTGGATATTATGGACACAAAAGGTCTCTGCATCACTGCCAACCATCATGTGCACACCCTAAGCTAGGACCCTATACCTGAACTCCAAATAAAACTTGGGATGTAACTAGAGTATCAAACAAGCCCACAACAGTGTTCTTTGCCTCAGCTTAGCCTAGAGCTGGTTCAAAATCCAGATTAGCCAGTTTGAAACCAAGAAAAAGGGCAGAAAACCCAGTAAAATATACAAGGACATAGTTTGATTTTGAACAAAAATCCTGCAAATTTGGAAAATTTTACAAGTACTTTATCCAGATCTGAATCTGTAGAGTTTTGTGTTGCTTTCCAGGCTTATCTTCCGGGGACTCTTCTTGTGATCCTTGCAAACTATTTTCGCTTCATGCTCTGGGCAGCACTATCCCTCGGACATGGGGAGCTTGCTCCTGGTTCCTAGAGTTGCTCCTATTACTTTATTTTCACAGAGGATCCTATGTCCTATTTTGAGTGCTCACCATTCATTTGCTCTTCGCCAAGGATTAGAGTGGAGACGAGGACAGGACTGATTCAAAAGATGCCCAGGGCAACAAAGGAGAGTGAGTGCCAACCTCTAATCCTGAATTCCTATGTTCGGAACCATGGGAGATGGAGGTTGGGGGAGAGGAATCATATTCATTGGATAGTCTTGGATTGGGGCCTTGCCTCATTTCTTTTACAGTGATGCAATACAAATGTGTCGATGTGGACTTCATTATTGAGCAATTATCTATCTGTAGAAGGATTGCTGAGATGATTGATGTGATTCCAGCAGCCTGGCACCAGTTGTGGTAGGGGACAGCCAAATTGTTTGCACATGAGGGATAAAGGGGCATCTTTACACTCACATCGATGGGTGGTAGATATGGCCACATGTTATTTATTGCTATGGATTAAAGACTGCTTTTATTGACAGATCATCTCCTAGGATTGAGGTTGTCTCTCCATAGGGGAGAGGCTGCTTCACAGTTCACTTTCAGACATCGGACCAGGCTAGTCCAGCTCTTGCACGGAATCCCCTGGATTTTGGCAGAGCTTATTGTTATTTGTACAGATGGAGACACAGGATGAATCTTGCTAGCTTGAGTGAGGGTCTTGCTGTTACATTTAGATTAACAGGCTGTAGCGCGGATAGTGTGTCGTGCTCTCTACAATGGGTGCTCCTCGGTGCAATGTGCGTGACAATCTCACTCAAAACAGACTGAAAACAAAGGAGCAATAGATAACAACTGAGCTCACAGAGACACAACAGCAGACCAGAACATGTGACTAGACTATCTCAAAGAACCGATACAGACTCTGGCATGGCAGCACACTCAGCTCCAGCCCAGGACTCACAGGTACAATGGGGGTGTCGAGGCTCAGATGTGCTGGGATGATGAAAACGTGCTGTGTGTATAGACTCGCTACTCAAAACGACGACACTGGACCCTATATGAAGAAGATCCACCAACGGCTCATAAATGTCAGCCACCTAAGTCTCTCTCCAAACTGAGTGGTGGTGGTGACCTGGCCACGATGTCCACTAGACCACCATCGTATCCCTGCTACATGTCATTGCCCAGCCCAGAGAGTCTGTGCAGTGTGAACCAGACCAACCAACTGTACTAATTGTGTGTCCTGTGAAAGTGACACTGTAGCTTGTTACAGATTGCCCGCCACAAGACCGCTCACCGTCTCGGTGAGAGGAAATACTGAAAAACTGTGAAAGAAAACAACTGGGTACCGCATCTATACATCTTTCTTGAAGCAGGCTCTAGGCCCAAATTTGGAGTTAAAAAGACTGCTCCTTGCAAAGGGCTTAAGCGTTTGAATAGGCGGGAACTCAGTATGATTGCATAGTCTAAGAATCCCAATTGGCAAAACAGAATAAGGCTCCACAGCAAAGAGATATGCTCGGTTTGGATCCAACTATCTATGACCTAGTCCATGCTTTCAGATGAACATTGCAACACTTTTTGCAACAACACTCTTCTCGAAAAGAGGATGACCATAAGCTCGAGTAACACGGGAAATAAGAGTACGCTCCATCGTGATGGCAGAATCTTAAGCTTGCTCGTCTGCTGAGGGTGAGGAGAAACCGCAGAGGGATTTTGTTGGCCATGTATGGCAGGAGCGAGGGGTGGGTAGGGCGGGGGTTTAGGATACATAGGGACGAGGGGGGAGATTGGGTGGTTAGGGGCTAGTGGAAATTAGATAAGGGCGAGGGGGCTAGGGGGAAGACTGGGTGGGTAGGGGCGAGGGAGGGAAGGGTAGGGGCGAGAGGATGTGAGGGAGTGGGTAGGGGCGAGGGCAAGGGAGGGGGTGGGGCGAGAGGGTGTGAGGGGGTGGGTAGGGGCGAGAGCAAATTGAGGGGGTGGGTAAGGGCGAGGTGGAGAGAGGGGAGGGACGAATTGGGGAGAGATAAAGGGGGCGAGTTGGGAAGGGGGGGAGGGATGGACGAATTGGGGAGAGAGGGGGGGCGAGTTGGGAGGGAGGGACAAATTGGGGGGGGGGCAAAGGGTGTGAGGGGGTGGGTAGGGGCGAGTGAAAATTGAGGGGGTGGGTAGGGGCGAGTTGGGAGAGGGGGGTAGGGACGAGCTGGGTGGGCGAGTTGGGAGAGGGGGGAGGGGCGAAGGGTGAGGAGGGAGGGAGGAGTAGTGAGGGGAGAATGCACTCAAGCAAAGAGATAACATGATCACGACCAAGCCTGAGGTCAACATTGTTTTTGTTGTATCTCGTCTTGAGGCAGCTTTGTGAAGGGAGTTTTCTAGACACAGAGGAGAGATTATTCTTTGTCCGAGAAGTAGACACTGGGCCTGATGGTGAAGGGGGGTGAACTCTTGTAGGGGAGATTTCTTCCGGCTTCTATGATTCTTCATAGGCTCACCAAATCCAAAGGCTTCCACCAAGGGCGCACGGGGAGTTGCTTCTATGACCCTTACCTATTGAGTTGGCTCAAGTGGCTCATTAGGTTTACCTACTGCTGAAACATTGAAAGAGGGTGTACCTTCAGACAAGAGTGAATAGAGACTCCATAACAAGGCATAGATTTGGTAGCATCCAACCACTCCAACAGATCCTCGTCTGACCCGTCAGGTGGAGTAGGTAGTTCCAATTAAAGGCTGGTTGCTAGGGACAAAGAACTATGTTGCACGACGGGATCCATGCCTCCTTCTAGGCGAATTGGTTGCATCGAGGAGCCAGAAGTATGTATCCACATGGCATCTTTCCCCAATCATGAAGTGCTTTAGTGTGTTGCAACCATGGTCTACCGATGAGCAAGGGAAGTCCGCCCTCCACTTGTGGAAGACGAACCACAACAAAATCCAAACTAAAAATGAAATCTTGTACCTGCAGAGGCACCTTTTCCACTATGCCCACAGGGTATACTATCCTTTGGTCGGCCAATGTTACTGTGAAAGGGGCAGGTTGAGTAGGCTGCAAGCCTAAAGCCATCATAGTGAACTCAGGCATCATATTGATGCTAGATCCACCATCCACAATTACTCCTGAAAATTTCCAACCCAAGACGGACACTGTCAGGCGAGGGCTTCTATAATCAGTGAGGGGAGCAGCGGGATTGGATATCATATAGGACTTTGATGGTCGCATTGGGAGGTGCCCGCCACTAGGACCTGCTCCGGAGTAAAGGGATTGAATAATTGCAAGGGTGTCACTTTTGAAACTCGTATCTAGCTGCAACATGTCATAGAGGGACACTTGTTGGAAAGTGTTCTTCAAGACTGCCTCTACTGTAAGCTTTTCTTGATCTTTTGTAGATTTGAAACTGCTTCTAAAAATCTTCATCAAGATCGGAGAGCAAAGATTTGGATTCTTGCTTGTCACTGACTGAGAGCTTGGCGCCAGCTGAAGGCAGAGTATCCACTGTTGTGAGAATGTGTGGGGGAGTTGAACTTGCTCGAATGCTAAGACCGAGAGAGGCTCTTTGGGCCCGAGTGAGGACACCCGATGGCTCCTCTACCAGCTGCAGCTTATTTTGTGGGGTAACTACGTGGGTAGAAGGGGGCGACTGAGGAACGGTGCTAACTGCTATCAGATTGAGCTTGGGAAAGGTAAACTCATTCTGGCTTTGACTTGGGTTCGAAGACGTGGATGCACGAAGTTAAGGGCAATCCTTACTGTAGTGATCCTTCATTTCAGGGCAATGACGACAGGGAGGGGACCCTTCGGGCAGAGGGCATTTGCTTTGGTAATGACCATATTCCCCGCATCTGTAGCACAAAATGGGCCGATTCAATAAGTGAGTCGAAGGACGAGGTGGTCCTTGCTCCTGGTGCATGGAGTTGGAGGTGGAGGCATAGAAGCTGTGAGGTGGGGAGGGAGCATGGGTGTGATAAAAGCTTTGAGAGGAAAAAGTGCATAGGAGGGGCTGACAATAAAGGTGGCATGTGGTGTGGATGGCCACAGGGAGAAACCATATTGGATGCAGGTGATGGCCCTTGTTGAAGAGTAGTACCAAGACTTTGTTGTATTTGTCGCAATCCCTTGAGGTAGTAGCAGTCCTTGTCCTCATGCCCAGACTTTTCGCAGAAGTGGCAATAAGCCCGAAGGGGACAGTCCTGTGGAGGGTGTCCTGGAGAGCGACACGAGCTGCACCATACCATAGCTTTAGTCTCTTGCTGAGACCGAAGCTCTTCTAGCTCTCTCTTGATTTGATCCAAAGCCTCGTGATGTGGGGGCTTCTCCTGTTTAAGAGAGATTGATTTTTCCTCTTGAAGAGCGCGTTGTAGTTTTAGGGCTTCAAGTTCCCTACGTAAAGAAGTCAAAGGGTCAACTGGACTCTCCAAGAGTACAGAGGCAGTCTCTACCTGAGAAGAGTGTGTAAACAGCTTCCTTGCCTCCTCTATCCTAGTAGTAGCCGCAACAAACTCCTCCAAGGTGGCAACAGGTCGGAGATTCTCTCTCAGTTTTTGCTGAGAAGTTTTGGGAAGAGCCTTCTCTACCCATTTTTTGACCATGAACTCACCTGGTGGCTGAGGAAGCTTGGCAACCAGAGACTTGGTTTTAGTCATGAGTTCTGCAAAAGTCTCCTCTGGCTGGAGCATCATGTTGGCCAACTCATCCAAAACCTTTTCCTGGTAGTCACCATTTATCTGCTAAGCCATCCAAGGTAGAGGGAAAGAGTACCAAATAAGCATCTTCTCTATTAAGACCACGACCTCTACAGAGAGATATAAACCTCCTTGCATGGTCGTCTGCATCTTCTGAGGAGAGTCCCTTGAAGGTAGGAAACTTGATGTTTACCTTGGCCAAAAAACTGGTCAACGCCTCCATGGCCTCTTGCTCAGGAGCCTGTTGCTCAATAGCCAGCTGTAACAAAATAGGAGAGAGCTTTATTGGGGAAGGTGACCTGGAAGATGTGGAACCGGATGGAGATACGGATGAGGCTGTATGTAGAGGTCTAGGTGATGAGGTTGGTGGACTTCTACCAGGTATCAAGGGTTGACGCCTTCTGTTGTAGTACTTCAGAGGACTTAGTAGTGCGCTTTGACGCTCAAATGACCGTCAGCTGCTCAATAGCCAGCTTTAACAAAATAAGAGAGAGCTTTACTGGGGAAGGTGACCTGGAAGATGTGGAACCGGATGGAGGTATGGATGAGGCTGTATGTAGAGGTATGGGTGATGAGGTTGGTAGACTTCTACCAGGTACCAAGGGTTGACGCCTTCTGTTGTAGTACTTCAGAGGACTTAGTAGTGCGCTTTGACACTCAAATGACTGCCTTGTATGTGTCATGCAGTGACCACAAACCCAACCAAACTTTGGGCAAGAAGACTCTTAACTGGCTGAACACAGGTCTAGACTCTACTAGACCAGGCAAGTGACTAGACCACCTGACTGGACCAGGGACAAGGAGGGACTAGACCAGGGACGAGGAAGGACTAGACCAGAGACGAGGAAGGCCTAGACCAGGACGAGAGCTGGTTGGACCAGGGCGAGAGCGGACCAGACCAGTTGGACCAGGGGCAAGAGAGGACCAGACCAGCAGGCTGCACAGCGAAAGGCAAAGTAGGCAAGCTAGGTAAAAACCAGCTAGCTTCACGATTTGTACCTCAACAGAGAGTGAGACTTCAGTTGAGGTCCCACCCTGATTGCCAAAATGAGAGCACCTGTAGCACAGATAGCGTGTCATGCTCTCTACAGTGGGTGTTCCTCGGTGCAATGTGCTTGACAATCTCACTCAAAACAGACTGAAAACAAAGGAACAATAGATAACAACTGAGCTCACAGAAACACAATAGCAGACCAGAACATGTGACTCGACTATCTCAAAGAACCGATACAGACTCTGGCGTGGCAGCACACTCAGCTCCAGCCCAGGACTCACAGGTACAATGGGGGTGTCGAGGCATGTGACTCGACTATCTCAAAGAACCGATACAGACTCTGGCGTGGCAGCACACTCAGCTCCAGCCCAGGACTCACAGGTACAATGGGGGTGTCGAGGCTCAGATGTGCTGGGATGATGAAAATGTGTTGTGTGTATAGACTCGCTACTCAAAACGACAACACTGGACCCTATATGAAGAAGATCCACCAACGGCTCATAAATGTCAGACACCTAAGTCTATCTCCAAACTGAGTGGTGGTGGTGACCTGGCCACGATGTCCACTAGACCACCATCGTATCCCTACCACGTGTTGTTGCCCAGCCCAGAGAGTCCGTCCAGTGTGAACCAGACCAACCAACTGTACTAATTGTGTGTCCTGTGAAAGTGACACTGTAGCCTGCTACACAGGCTTACTACTAGAGTATTTTCTGCACAATTTTGAGATTGGTAGTAGTTTGGGTGTGGTGTAAATTGGGGGTGAATCAACACGTTCAATAGTGCATACTCTTGTACTCTTTTTCATTATTCTTCACCCCTTTCTTGTGAAAAATCCTCCTTGATTCATCTCTCTTCCCACGACACGCAGATAAGATATTCTTCGAGGAGTCTTCTTCATCGGGCGTTGAGGGCATTGTCTTAACTTTTATTGGCAGTAGACCAGGACATATGGCAGCTGGATGTACATGGCGTGTAGAATGTCAAGAGCAGACAGAAGATAGATGTTCAAAAGAAGCAGGAGACTCCACAAAAGTCTTTAGGTACACGGAGATCCAAGGCAGAGAGAGCCAGGAGAGGAAAAGCAAAGCAAAGGAGGCATAGTGGACAAAGGCTCCTCGTGTAACACAGGTTCGGCAGGCACAGAGGTCCTACCATACAGGATCCACCTCTAGATGTCCCTTCTTTTCTTCAACAGTCATACCACCTGTTTCTCGAGAGACTAATAAGGTTCGAGAGGATAATGCTTTTTTATGTAGTTTAGCTGGGGATATGATTTCTGTTGCTGTACTTACGACAAAGTGTGAGGAAAAATTTCCACCTCTTTGATTGGAGAAAAATGTGTGTTAAGCGATCTGAGAGACTGAAGACCAAGAAATAGTCTTGGAGATTTGTGAATGTATAATTAATGGATTTTAAGGATCTAACCTCTGAGGCGATTGATGTTTTCGTACGTATTATCTTGGGGATTGTACCTCCAAGATGGATAATCCAATAGCAGATTCTGATAAAGAGATAGACTTACTCGTCAAGATTATAGCTCTATTTCTTTTAGCTTCTCTGACCACATCCCAAAGGTTGCTTCTTGATGCTGGGTCAAGCCCTGTACTTGGTTCGTCCATGTAAACTACCTGTTGTCAGCATGCAACATTGATCGATAGAGGAAATTTAAAATGTGGAATTCCACCAAAGCAGCAGACTTCTTACCTTGGGGTCACCTATCAAAGAGATGGCAACACTCAGTCTGCGCTTCATTCCTCCACTATACTTTCCTGATCTCTTGTCACCTACACCCCCGTTGAAGAGATTTACACTTCTCAAGGACGCATCGACAGCCTGGTATCATCAAAGTTTTCATCATCCAAAGCATGGATAGAAGACATGAAAGTAAAGAGAAAGATGCAAAACAAGCTCGACAAAATGTGCAAAGAAGCTCTCTTGGCTTGTGATGTTTGTGACACTGCTACCCCACTGATGAGCAACTGTTCTCTTAATTCTGAAAATTTGTGATGTCTTTCTGAATTAGCTTTTGTCTGATTTGGCTAAACTTCTGCTAAGTTTGCACCCTTGCACTATTTGTTGAACAATCTCATCTCAATCCTGAAAACGTATTTGGTCTCCAATTTCTGTCGAATTATTGCAAAGATTTGGCAATGGTGGATGCATTACTAGCAATAAATGTTAGGTCAATGACTTAACAACCCTATTTCTACATGTGGCCATTGCTCCTATGTCTCAACACATCCAGCATATAGGTCTCTTGCATAACACAAATTTATGAAAGAGTAAGAGCGGAAGTTAGCATGATGCTGCAGATCCCATCAGAAAAATGTGCTTACTATATTACTATGACAAGCACACTTCCCATCATTCTTTTTAAGAACATCTCTTTACATAGCAAGCTAATACTGTGCTTGCTACTAGCTAAAGGCGACTAGAATGTCTTATGTACCTATTGCCATTGAAATTTTAAAAGAGATTTCTAAGAGTTCACTCTCCTTTGTTATGAAAAATGACATTCACACGACTGCAGTTTTTGATGTCCACAGTGCATATACACAAATAGAACATGCAGATATGATAAAGTACTCCAGTTTTGACCCTTCTCACATTACTCAGCTCAGCACCCTTGAGATTCTTCAGTCTTCCATAGAATAACAAATGTTCCCGGCCTGTAAGTGTTTCCCATAAAAGGCTGCCAAAAACTTAAGACAATATTAAGAAAGAATAACATCTCACCAACATAATTTAAACAATCATGTGGGATGCACACAACATCCACTTTTACTCGTATAGAATTGTCTTTAAAATTTAGACTTACTCATGTTGAGGACAGACTCCCATGCAAGAATATATTTTATCTACATTCTCTTGTATATCAAGCCCTTCAATGTAAATAGTACCCGATGTCGGAGCTAATAATCCAGTCATCTGTATAATCACAATCACACATTAGTTGGGTCCATGGATCAAATCTAGCTCTTTATTCTAATAATGTTATTTGGCTCTCGATTCAAGTCTTGTTCATAATCCTTGCATATGCCCATAAGGAAACACACAAAGCAAGCTTTATATGCATATTAGCGCTTTCGAAGAAACTTGATTCCCTAGCAGAGAGAATGTGCTTTATTTCTACAAAAGAAAACATATACCATGCTTATGCTTGTTGTCTTTCCAGCGCCGTTTGGGCCAAGCATTCCAAAGCATTCTCCACGTGGGATAGCGAGAGAAAGCCCTTTCACTGCAAATTTTGGAGGATTTCCATCCCTACCTGGATACACTTTTCTGATCTCATCACATACAATTGCGTGGGGTGGACCAGAGTGTGATAAAGCTCTTTCAACAGACTCCCTCTGCATGAAAAAAGAAAGGAAAACTCTAACCTTCAAGATAGATTACAACGCCATAAATCAAAATGGAAAGTTCAGTTCAAGCACTATTCCTTTCTCTTCCTCCTCTTCCTTTTCAGAAAAATGACCAAAGGACAAAAAGGAGAAACAGAGAAAGAGGGCCCGGGGGGGGCGGGGCGGGGGGGGTCGGGGGTTGTTTCAATATAAGTACCTCGTGACCAATGTCTTGTTTTTGGAGGTCTATTTTAATTTGAGAGTTTGCTACTTTAAAGCTGGGTGTTCTTTTGCTTCCTTTATTACGGCCTAGAATGCCTTTGAGAAAAAAGAGAGGATCCTTCTTCAAACCACTTCCAGATACCACAACTTGATCCAAATAAAATGCAATCAATAAGAACAAGAGCCATTCAACTGCCATTATGCTCATAACTGTCTTCAGGCCATTCTCTGGATCATTTAAATTGCTCCATTGGATCCCAGAAGTCCCTTTGTAATTTCCTATAAATGCGTATTGAGAAAATTCCAATAATCCTCTATATAATGAAAATCCTGGAAGTAATTCCATGGCAAAAATGGCGCCCTCTGCAAGGTTTGCATAACTTCAGTCCATGCTATCAAACAAAAATGAATTTGCTAAGTAGAATGTAGTGCGTGAAATGGAAAACAAGCTTACCACTGAAGCTTTGGTCTTGCACAAAATACTCAAAGAGGAAATTTCCAAGCAGCCCAAATCCAAAAACATACATGTATCCAATAACTGGAGAAAAGTAAGCATTCACAAAAACTGGTTAGTTAATTTGTAAACTCAAGACTTCAACTCATTCTTTTCTTAAAGATATATATATATTCAGCCACTTGTTCAATTTCACTGAGTTTTGATAAAGAATCAAGTGCTTTCTTAGTTCCAAGACATTCTCGCAAGATTAGATTCGTGGGCTGCATTTGTTAAAGTTTATGAATCTCAAGTGAATACACAATGTGATCCTGTTTATTATTTGTCTTTGAGGTATTTATTTTACTTATTTGGCAAGACTCTATGTAGGGCAAATTTCATTGGGTAGTATATAAGTGCACGTAGGCCCCCATTGTATGCTAGATAATTCATTGCCGAGTTGGTTGGTTCCACCTTGGGAGGATTGGAGACAAGTGTTTGCAGATTCGGTTCCAGGAATCCCGAACAAAGCTCTGGCTCTTTGATACCCTGGTAGCTTCAGCTATGCTTTATGGGGTTCACGATTGGAATCCATTTGTGGGTCAGGATGTGTGGATAGGTATGGAGAGGCCCTTGGTATCTATGATCTCTCGGCTGATTAGAGCCAAGGCCTCCGTGCCACACAAGATCATCAGAGCAGAGTTAGCAGCCCCCCCTATGGAGATAGAGGCCCTTGGTATCTATGATCTCTTGGCTGATTAGAGCCAAGGCCTCCGTGCCACACAAGATCATCAGAGCAGAGTTAGAAGCCCCCCCTATGGAGATAGAGGCGCTTACCAGATCAGTCTCCTTTATGCACATTTTATGGGATACTACTAGAGATAAATATGCCAGATTGGTCCTAGGGTCCTCCAAACAGTTTGCTTTACAAGGGGACACATCATGTTTGTATGCACAAATGTCATCATGGCTCTAGATACATGGGTTCAGCAGGTATCTATGATCTCTTGGCTGATTAGAGCCAAGGACTCCGTGCCACACGAGATCATTAGAGCAGAGTTAGCAACCCCCCCTATAGAGATTGAGGCGCTTACCAGATCAGTCTCCTTTATGCACATTTTATGGAATACTACTAGAGACAAATATGCCAGATTGGTCCTAGAGTCCTCCGAACAGTTTTCTTTACAAGGGGACACATCATGTTGGTATGCACTGATGGCCAGCTTTCAAAAGCCGTGGCCGCGAGAACCAACCCCAAAAAGGGGTGCTTGGTAATATAAAAATAATTTTTAAAAAATGTTCTTTTTTTGCTGCTGCCGCCCCGCCACTCTTCCCTCCCATGCATGCGCCACAGCGGGCCGCCCCTCCCTTGGCACCACCCTTCCCCCTCTCTCCTCCATTATCCCCCTCTCCCTCCTTCATTATCGCATGCAGCCGAAACCCCTCTCTCCCTCTCATTCGTCAACCCACAGGGGGCCGCCATGCATGGGAGAATAGTCTCTCAGCTCTCTCTTTCTCTCTCTCATTATTCACACACACACACACTCACACTCTCCTTCCCTCTCTTCCCTCTCGCTCATCTCTCTCACCCTCTCCCTCGTCCACACGCCTCTCGCTCATCTCTCGTTGACTCTCTCTCTCTCTCTCTCTCTCTCTCTCTCTCTCTCTCTCTCTCTCTCTCTCTCTTGGTGGAAGGAAGAGCAAACGGGAGAAGGATGTATTGTTGCTTTGTGGATTTTCGGAAAGCTTTTGATACAGTACCAAGGGCCAGATTGATGCGCAGGATGCAAGAGTTAGGGGTCCCCAAAGAGATTATTTGGGGGATCATGGCTTTATACGGGTCAGTAACTGGTTATGTACGTACTCCAGAAGGGGATTCCGACATTGTTCATTCCACCGTTGGAGTAAAGCAGGGATGCCCACTGTCCCCTACTTTATTTGGTATGTACATAGATGAGGTATCAGATTACATTGATAGAGAGGGTGACAGAGGGGCTCAACTTGCACGGTCATGGATCCCTTTGTTGTTGTATGCAAATGATATTGTATTGATAGCAGAATCACCAGATGGAATGCAGAGGCAGCTAGATGCATTACATAAATTCGCAGAGGACACTGGCCTGTCGGTAAACTTGGGTAACACCAAAGTTATGGTGTTTAACACCACACCGCAGTGGGTCAGGAGATCGGCACCTACATTTGCATATGGCCAGGATACAGTAGAGTACACAGATGCATACACATACCTTGGGGTGGTATTTGCAGGACCGAAGTTTACTCTTAAGAAAGCAGTGGATGCCACTGCACAGTATACTATGAGATACGGGGGCGTTTTCATTGCTTCTTTAAAGAAGGCTTTGGACCTCTAGATAGAATCATGCAATACCAAGATCAAAGATGCTTAGGCTTGTACCTACTGGAACTACATCGGCACAGGGATAATCTAATGAGAAGACAAAGAGCACTACAACCTCAGAGGCCGATCACAGATTTCTTCGGATCGAGAGAAGCAGGAGTGGAAGGAGAAGCAAGAGGCCAACAGCCAGCACAAAGGAGTACCCACATTCATACCAAAGGCACGCTAATTGACAGAGCGACTGAGCTTAGGAAATCGAGACTACCACGACCAAGATGCAGAAGCACACTTCACCGGAGGAGACTACAACAAAGGATTAGAAGCATTCTAGCCAGACACCTAGAATGCTCCTAAGAAGTTTATTTAATACTTTGTATTTAGTTTTTCACATTTATTTTCACACTTTCACACTTTTCACACTTAGTACTTTAGTACTAAGGTACCCAGACATTGTAACAGATTCACCACTTTTGTATCAGTTTGGTCTCATAGGTAATTCTGGCCTTTTGAAGATGTTAATATAACATTTCATTTCATTTCATTTCTCTCTTGGCAGCCATGAGGCCGGCAGACACAAGTTTCTCTTTTTTCTCTCTCTCTCTCTCTCTCTCTCTCTCTCTCTCTCTCTCGTCTCCCCACCCATACACCACACACACCCTCTCAGTCTCTCTCCCCACTTTGTACCTTTGTGGCATTATACCATTGCTTAGCTTTCCAGCCACCCATAGGAGTCGGTAGCACTCCTATCTCAGTTTCTAGTTTGTAGTTCTCTTTGTTTGTACCCAGACTTGGTACTAGACTCACCATTGTAATCGGTTTGGTCTCATAGGTCATTTTGGCCTTTTGTAGACGTTAATATATCATTTCATTTCATTTCTCCCCAACTCCCTCACCCCTTCCTCCCCCTCTCCCCACTCTCTCTCTCTCTCTCTCTCTCTCTCTCTCTCTCTCTCTCTCTCTCTCTGTGTGTGTGTGTGTGTGTAGCAGCCAGCCAGGCCCGAGAAAACTCTCTCTCTCTCTCTCTCTCTCTCTCTCTCTCTCTCTCTCTCTCTCTCTCTCTCTCTCTCTCTCTCTCTCTCGTCATCTAAACACACACACACACACACACTTAGTCACTTCATCTATCAATAACTACTGCATCCAACTACATACCTTTTGGCAATGCATTTTACTATGGCTCCTCTAGATAACTCTTGGTTTGGCACTGCATCGGGCTGTTGTTGCTCTAGCACATCATTTGGAGGGTATCCTTGACTATGCTTTGAATCACTATATCTGGCTAGTAACTATGTCATCTAAACTATATACACTCAAGTTTAAACTTGAGTTGTTGCCTTTTGGGAGATTACTTGGTGCTTTACTATACAGCTCCCATAATGATAACTCCCAGCTTTTTCGATGCTGATTACAGTGGCTGAATGGAGCTATCCACCATAAATAATTTTTAATTTAAAAACTGGCGTTGAGGCCGTCGGAGTCTGTTTTGCGCTTTGCGCTTGTCATTTGGTGCCCCCACTGAGGAGGGCTTCTCGAAAACCTTCAGTTTGCAACGGTGAAATGATGCGCATCATCAACCATGGAAGAATGGCTACAAGAATTCTCCAATTGGAGAACGGAGGAGAGGAGATTGAAAAATCACTGACTGCCTTCCTCCAAGTGCTGCTGCCGGAATACACCGTCGTAAACATCCAGGAGGTAAGTTCTCCATCTCGCATCTCTCGCTCTAACCGAAAATCAAGAGCCACCCAAGGGGGGGCTACAGGCTGCTCTCATTGTCGTCGCCCACTACACTCTATCAATGAGTGTTGTCAACGGAGGTAAAGAAGAAGCGGAAATCCTCTACATCGACGTCCATCGTGAAGAGGTCATTCATATCAAGAAAGGAAAAAGGTTGGTGAGGCCTCTCTTCCCCATGGAATCTGCAAGCAAAGATATAGCCTCTGCTCCTAAGTGGCCAAAAGGGGCTGCTCGTGCCAAAGGAAAGGAAGGGCTAGGCCAGTCCTGAATCACATGACCCCCAAGGAAGAAACACTTGCCCAGACGAGTGCTTCGAGTTTGAGAAGCAGAATCGTGCTTAGTTTTCCAAAAAGAAGATCATCCGAAGCAAAGCGGCGGAAGATCGCCTATCGATTCGCACGGCGCATGCAGGTGTTGCCAGTCCACTTCGACAACCCCGAAGTAGAAGTGGTATGAAGGTTCTCATGCTCTAAAGAGGAGTGGTTTGGCCACTGTCCTCGCTGCTTTGGAGGGCGAGTAGAGGGTCTTCCTCCTCTCCCCGTATAGCTCATCCTAAAGAAACTGTCTACCACGGGTGAAACCCAGTGGGCCGGAGACGAGTTACAACTAAATGGTGCGGAGTTCATGCAACGAGCCGACTACGGTAATTACTTGCAACTGCTACTAGCTAAAAGGCTAGGAGTAGTCAAACGCGTCGCCATCACTCTATACGTGCTGAGTTACGAAGGGAAGATGGAGCCTATGAAGGGCGATGACCTCCTGTGGATGTGCCGACTTGTCAACACTGGCATGGTAAGGGTGTAAGTAAGTGCTCTACACTCTGTGTATCATGGATAACGGACCAACTGCTTTTCCGTTTAGGTTTCTGCAACACATGCACGTAAATATATATGTAGATAAAAAAATCTTCTAACAACAGAAGATTATGTATCTGTTTGGTATTGCGGTGCTAGGAGAGATCCTTAGCTCCTCAAACCTTATTATCCTCCCCGTGTTGGATTACCATCACTCTTTCAATGTTTCCATTTTCATCCTGTTCTGATCTATCCACCAACCCTGTAAGAAAGCCGCTATAAGCCGCTAAGTCATTTGTGTTTTATTATAAAAAAAAAGATTTAAAGAAATTCTGTTTTTTTGCAATGGCAAATGTTTCTTTCCCAACCTTCACGGGTAAGGTGAGGGAAGATGCTTCAGACTTCCTGGATAATCTTGAGATAGCATGTGTCGTCTCTGGGAGGGATGACAATGCTTCGCGTCTGCGCATTTTTCCGCTGCTAATGAAAGTGAAAGTAAGATCATGGTACAACGCCTTGGTGCCAGCCACCAAGGAAAGGTGGGATCTGCTAAGAGTAGCATTCCTGAGGCGTTTTGGAGAAGGCACCACATCCGAGAAGCTATGGAAATTGTTGATCAAGTTGAAGCAAGGAAGTATGGCTGAGTATACAGCATACGAATCAAAGTTTGAGGATCTATGGGGACGATGGGTTGCATCGCTGAGGGGGCACCCGATTTCCTGAAGAAAGACCGGTTTGTGGCTGGTTTATGGCCAATTCTTAAAGAGAAGGTGAAGGGAAGGTTTCCTCCTACATATGAGGTAGCGGTTGAAGTAGCCCGGATAAGAAGTTGTGTCTACAAGCCAAAACTACCGAGGAAGAAGGAACCGGGAAGGGTCCGACCACACCTAACCGCACCTGCAGCAGCCATCCAAAGGAATCAACCTCAGGAACCGGCTGAAGATCAACAAGACCTGCTCAACCAAATCACCAGCCAACTAGAGAATCTTTCAGTACATCTGGTGCAGCAAGAGCATGCACCTGCCAGAAATCCAGAACAAAGAAGAGAGCAACAAAGACAGAATCAAGACTACCATTGTTACAACTGTGGAGAGGGCGGCCATGGCATGTACTACTGTCCTCATCCAAGAAGACAGAACTTCAATAGAGGAGAAAGACAGAATCAGATCTCTCCACCAAGGGCGAGACCACCACCGCCCAGGCAACCAGGGCCGATTCCGCAGGTCCAAATCCTTCGACTACCCGTACAACCACCACCACCACCGCAACCTCTCATTCCACCGCTACCTCCACCACCTGCTGGAAACTAAGCAGTGAGTGTCATTAGCCTTGAAGCTAAGGGAAAGGAAAAGTAGAAGAGGTGGATGCCATGGGAGTGAAGCGTGCCAGGCACGAAGAGGCTTCTCAAAGGGAGGAGAAGATGAAAAGAAAAGGCGAGTCTAGCAAGCAGGCATCTAAGCCTCGGCGGAAGATCGACATTGTGGATTTTTCACTGGGTGAGTATGCTGAACCATATGACCTAGTTCAAGATATATTAATGCACGGTCCCAAGATTCCCTGGCCCCAATTACTCCATCTTGCACCAAGGATAAGGAGACAATGGATGAAGATGGTGAGTACAAGAAAATCAAGACCAAGGATAGCTAGGGCTATCTCTGGGAGGAATCTTGACGACATCCTACCTATCATGGATGCCCACATCAAGGGGCAACGTATCTCAAACGTCTACATAGATGGTGGCGCACAAATATGCGTCATGAGTGAGAAAATGATGCACCATCTAGGCCTAGAGGTAAGTAACGTCAAAGTGAAGTGCGTAGGCATTGTGAATGCAGTCAAGGTGAAGGCATTCAACACAGAAGTGGAGGTAGACATTTTTGTCATGCCACACAAAGGGGGGGGCTACCCTATCATTCTTGGAAGGCTATGGAGGCTAAGCAAGACTGGAGTACCGGAATAATCCAGATGAAGGATGCTAAGGGAAAGTCCATATTCTACGACATGAAGACTGGAAAGCAACGCAACATGATCTTGGAGGCATCAGAAGATTAATTCACCAGTGACTCTTTGACCACCTTGGAAGAAGATACGACAACCACTAAAGAGAGTGACGGTAGCATCAAAGTGATGGGAGTCATCCTCAGAGAACCAAAGAGATTGACACAATCAGAAATACCACCGAAGAACCAAGAGGGACCATCAGGTATGCAACCCTTGGTGGATACAAGTAAGTTATATCGGATGCTCTCCAGTAAGTTGGTTAGTGAAGAGAGAGAAGAATGCATCTCTATGCTAAAGTAACTTCACCACACTCTTCATTGATAGTTATGACAAGATCACAGGCATCACAGTGGTGCAACACCGCATAAGACTCAAGGAAGCAAGCAAGCCTGTAGTGCAAAAGCTCAAAAGGCTTGGGGTGATTCAGCAAGAAGCATTGCTCAAAGAGGTAAGGAATTTACTACAAGCAGGTTTCATTAACCCTGTCGAAGACTCAAAGTGGGTCTCTCCAGTAAAGGAAAACGGTAATTGAAGGGTTTGTGTAGACTACAAACCTCTCAACGCAGCAACAAAGAGGGATCATTTTCCCCTCCCATTCCAAGACGAGATTCTCAACGAGGTAGCAAGTCATAAGCACTACACAGTATGTGATGGCTACTCAAGCTACTTCCAGATTAGCATTGCAAAAGAAGACCAGAAAAAGACAACTTTCATAACACCATGGGGATATTTTGCTTACAGGGTGATGCCTTTTGGCCTCACCAACGCTCCGGCCAAATTCCAATGCTATGTACTTCCAGCTATACTTTGGTAAGTCAATACGAGTTTTCATAAATGATTTCTATATCTACAGTTCTCGCTCCCTCCATTTGAGCAAGGTCTATGATGGCCCGGTTAGGCTGCAAACCCTGGGTGGCCAGCTTAACGTAGATAAGTGCCACATTGGTGAAAGCAAGGTCACTCTTCTCGGCCATGTAATTTCAGCAAAAGAAATTGAGCCTGACCCAAGCAAGATTCAAGCTTTAGTATCTTTGTCATTACCCACAACAGCTAAGCAATTGGTCTCTTTCCTTCAGAAGGTAAGGTATTTGAGCAGGTTCATTCACTTGCTCTCTCAAGTGGTTCTCCCTTTACAACAAGTCACCCATAGAGATGTCTTCCTATGGAGTGAAGAAAATGAGCAACAGTTTAGCGAAGTGAAAGACTACAATTTCCACCATTGCACCCCCTAGATGGGACGAGCCATTTTATGTTAACCCTAGTGTAGGGAGTGACACACTTGGAGCCGTACTAATGAAGAAGGACCTCAAAACCTCTTTCATGCGCCCTATCTACTTCTCTAGTCGTGTCATGACCCCATCAGAAAAAGGATTCACCGCGGTAGAGCACATGGTGCTTGCATTGATGTTTGCCACTACAAAGTTCCGCTCTTATCTATTGCTTAGACCCTTTGTAATTCTGACAATGGAAGAGGTCTTTCCATATGTGATGCAACACATGGATGTCTTATCTAGAATCTCTAAGTGGCTTGTTAGATTACAAGAGTTTGATTACACTATGCAAGTGGAGAGCTCCACCAGGGCTAGTCTAGCAGGTATTCTTACTCATCGTCACTATAAGAAGAAGCTAAAGGTCAACACAAAAGGTAAAGAAGTGACACCAATGGTAGAAATTCCTAAGCTAGAAAGAGCTCATTCTCTTTCTTCGATGGAGCATACAAAAGAACAGCGGACCAAGCTGCAGCTGGCATCATCATTTTCAATGAGCAAAAGGAAAAGGTATTCTCTATTGGGCAGTTACTACACTCCCACTCCAACGACGAAGCAGAGTACGCGGCATTAATTCTTGGATTAGAACAATGTGTTTTGCAAGGGGTTCAACGCCTAAATGTGTTTGGTGATGCCATGCTCTTGATAAAGCAGATAAATGGCACTTGGATTTGTAAAAATCATGTTTTGCTTGGCCAATTGCGCCAAGTTAAGGATCTTTAAAGAAGTTTGAAGCAGTGCAATTATTTCATGTCCCTAGGGAAAAAAATCAAGAAGCGGATGCTCTAGCCAAGGAAAGAATACAAGAAGTTCTCATAGGAGCAATCAAACTATAGACAGTTGCCCCTCTTTCAGGGTAGCGGTGCTATGCCTGATATCATGACCTTCTTAGATACACGAGAATGTCCTGAAGGGTATACCAAGGGCCAGAAACAATGGTTTGTCCGAAAGGCAACAAGATACCACCCTATCAACAACACCTTGTACTGCAAGGGCAAAGACCAGATCCTCAGGCGAGTGTCAATCTCTAGTGAAATCACGGAGGTAATCTCAAGTTGCCATGATGGTGTTTGTGACGGCCACTTTGCTCTAGATATTACTAGTAGGAAGATTCTACACGCAAGATTCTCTTGGCCTAGTCTGAACAGGAATGTGCATCATTGGTGTAAAACATGCAGAGTTTGTCAAGTATCCAGTGATAGAACACTAACCTATGAGCTACAGACTCCTATCATCTCATATGGCCCATTTGAGAAGTGGGGAATAGATGCAATTGGTCCTTTACTAAGGGCCCAATCAGGTAAATTGTACATTCTAGTTGGTGTAGACTACATGACCCGATGGGCAGAAGCAGCAGCCACCACACGCATTACAGCCCAAGAAGTGGCGAAGTTCGTATTTGAGCACATTTGTTGCCGCTTTGGCACATCTCTGGAGATAATATCTGATAGAGGGCCAAGTTTCAAAGGCGACATGGTGGGAGAACTGATGAAAAAGTTAGGCATCACACGTCGACACTCCACTCTATACTATCCACAGGGCAATGGTCTAGTGGAAAAGGTAAACGGCATAATCTGTAAGATCATCACAAAGCAGGTGAATAACCATACAAGTGATTGGGATAAGCATCTCATGGCCGCTCTTTGGGCCTACCACACAACATTCCGAGCATCATAGGGTTTCACCCCTTTCCATCTGGTATACGGAAAGGAGGCCTTTCTACCCATTGAGGTACAGATAGCCAACTTGCGAGTCATGGCTAGTCAGTTACAACGCCCAATTGCCCATCTCCGTAACCACATCTTGGATCTAGAAAGACTTCAACTAGATAGGGAAGATGCGATCAACCAGTATGCAACCCAAGCAGAACGACGCCGATTCACATTCAATCAAGGGCTTAAGGAGAAGGGTCTAAAGAAAGGCATGTTAGTGTTGAGATACGACAACAGACTCGACACTAGGAAAGATAAGAAGTTTCAGCCCAGATGGGAAGGGCCGTTCATCGTCAAAAAGCGATACGCCAATGGAAGCTACAAATTGATGGAAGCAGATGGTCGAATTCACAAGACCAGAGTCAATGGATGGAGGCTAAAAAGGTACTTCTTAGGGTTTGATCCAGAGTTCATCCTAGATATTCCAGAGGAGGGAGAACCCTCCAACTTCGCTACTAGCGAACAGAAGCAGAGCTAGAGGCATGAATGCCTCTAGCCAGAAGGGAAGGGCTAATGATAGCCGGCTTTCACAAGCTGCGGCCGCGAGAACCAACCCCAAAGAGAGGTGCTTGGTAATATAAAAAATAATTAAAAAAATTTGTTCTTTTTATGTTGCTGTCGCCCCGCCACTCTCTTCCCTCCCATGCATGCGCCACAGCGGGCCGCCCCTCCCTTGGCACCACCCTTCCCCCTCTCTCCTCCATTATCCCCCTCTCCCTCCTTCATTATCGCATGCAGCCAAAACCCCTCTCTCTCCCTCTCGTTCGTCAACCCACAGGGGGCCACCATGCATGGGACAATAGTCTCTCAGCTCTCTCTCTCTCATTATTCACACACACACACACTCTCACACTCTCCTTCCCTCTCTCCCCTCTCGCTCATCTCTCTCACCCTCTCCCTCGCCCACACGTCTCTCTCTCATCTCTCGTTGACGACTCTCTCTCTCTCTCTCTCTCTCTCTCTCTCTCTCTCTCTCTCTCTCTCTCTCTCTCTCTCTCTCTCGTCTCCCCACCCATACACCACACACACCCTCTCAATCTCTCACCCCTTCCTACCTCTCTCCACCACTCGCCCTCTCTCTCTCTCTCTCTCTCTCTCTCTCTCTCTCTCTCTCTCTCCATCTAAACACACACTCACACCCACCCTTCCTCTCTTCCCCCCCTCTCGCTCACCATCCTCTCGCTCTGTGTAGCAACTATAACCGGCCCGTACAACGTAGAGGGCGGTACTATTTCAATTACCTGTTAACTTTACACAGAGCACTGAGAAGGGAAGAGAACACAGTTGCGTCCAGCAACTAGAATGTCACTGCGCACACGAGACCGACACCCTGTAGGTCCCAAAGACTGGCGCCCCTTTCGGTATTTCTTTATTCAAATGAAAGGAGACGATCCGACCACTTCGCACAAGCTTTCACAAAGCTGTCCAAGCCTGGCGAGGGCTGAAGACGCAGGTTTTTGACCGGATTTCGACAGCATAACGGCGCAAAAACCCCTGTAGGTCAAAAACACCTGTCTAGGACGGATTCCCTCGATATCTGGAAGCTTTCTGGTGAGCTGTCACAGAAATTCAGCGGGCCTCCCAGACTGGCAGAATCGCTCACAGGTTGACACGTCGCCCAGTTTTCGAGTTTGGGCTTTCCCTGCTAAAAATATCTCAACTGGTGCGTCAGTTGACTTGGCAGCAGAGCAATAAAATGTTCCCCTTGTCATTCCAACGCTAATGACGCGAACACATTTTCCGGTCAAAAATAGCAATTCCCTAAATTTTAGGAGATGCTTCCATGGCGTCCCTATCGGTCTCCTGACCATCATTGAAGACTACCATTTGACCAACATCTGTAATGTGGGTTAATTTACTGGCCCCTTTCAACTTATAAAGTTGCAGTGACTTGACGATTGGCCCAAATTCCAGTTTGGCGCACACGAGCTTCCATACTCATCAGAATTTAGTGCTAACTGGCCCGGGCAGTCCCTGTCTGACCGACCTAGATCCTCGATGTGAGAAACCCATTTGGCTGCAGCCGTTTCACACTGGCCATGCAATGTCCACTTGCACCTTTTCAAGGGTTTTGGGACAAACAAGTAAAAATAAAATAAATATATCTAATACTTATTTACGGAAGGCAACAGGAAAAATACACCTCCTGGTGACACACCCCACCCTTGAAATACTGCAAGCGACCTCGCTTGCATGCCAATAATACATGTGGATATCTCTTGATATCCCATATATTCTATGATGGGAATCCAAGATATACATGCTTCCGGAAATGTAGCGTTGGACGATTAAACAATCCCACCAACCTGGCTACGACACATATATCAAGCATAGAAGTCTTCTAGTGTACTCTTGAGCACAAATTTCTCTAGCTAAATTCTATATGGAAAGAGTAGATACAATTGCTTAACTACTCTCTTGAGCATCATGAACCATGCTCTTGCCTTGCTCCAAAAAGGCTGCATCAAGTCACTGTGGGTTCCATCTGAAAGGCTTCAAGATACAATTGCAATAGCTGAGGTGAATCAACCAATTCAGACTCTTCCATCCATTTGGCATCTAACGATGAATAGTTCTTGAACTTCACCAAATAGTGTCTTGCAACTTTTCCTCTAACCTTTCTTTCTTTATGTGCCAATATCTGTTCAAGAACAAGGAGTTCATCCAATTCTTCCACTTCGGGTTGTTCCTCATCAAGCATATTCTCTGGCACATCACCAACAAAGGGCCTTAGAAGGCTGACATGAAAAGCATTATGTATTTTCCAACCTTCTGGTAGCTTTAACCTGTAAGCTACATCGTTGATCTTTTCTGAAATATGAAAAGGACCATAATATCGCATACTGAGCTTAGGAAACAAGCGTTCCTTGCCTTTCCTTTTCCTTAACCTGGCCTTTTCAAAGCGCAAAAGTACCCAATCACCAATGAAAATACAAGTTCACGACGGTGACGATCAGCAGCTTTCTTTTGCTTAGCCTGAGTCTTCTCAAGAGCAATCTTTATCTTCCTGTATGTTTCATCCATATCTTGCACATACTTGTCTGCCTCACATATCTTGTCCTTAGTCTGCAAAATGGGTGGGACTTTCTTTCCTCCTTCCACTATCTCAAATGGTGCCTTACCTGTTCATGTATGCACAGTGTTATTGTAAGCATATTCAACCAATGGGAGATGGTGTTCCCAAGTTGCCTTGTGCTCTGAGACATAACATTTGAGTAGGTCCAAGACAGTAGAATTTGCCTCTTCTGACTGTCCATCAGTTTGCGGATGAAACGAAGAAGAGAACTTGAGCGTAGTGCCCATGTTCTCAAACAATGCCTTCCAGAAAAGACTCGTCATACGTGGATCCCTGTCACTGACAATTGACTGAGGCATCCCATGATATTTAAAGATATTGCTCATGAATATCTTGACCATGTGTTCTGGCTTTATCTTCTTCCTAACAAGAATGAAATGGGCCTGCTTCCTGAACCTACAAATGATAGTCCAAATCCCATCATTTCCTGTTTGCGTCCTTGGAAGATCAAAGCTAAAGTCCATTGCTATACTTTCCCATGGCCTATCAGGGATCGGCAATGGCTGCAACAATCCCGGTTGCTTTTGTCTGTCAAATTTGACTTTTTGGCATACTAAGCATGATCTTACAAATGTGTCAACATCTTGACGCAGAGCTGGCCAATAGAAGAATGCCTCAACTCCTTTCACTGTCGCATCAATTCCACGATGCCCAGCATAAGGTGGAGCATGACTTTCCATCAAAATCTTTGGCTGTAACTGTTCAGTAACGCATAACTTTCCATGCATCATGAGAAAGTCATTCTTAAGCATATAGTGCTCACGATGTTGCCCATCAACAAGCTGGTCATAGATCCTTGCAAAATCTGAATCTTCAACATATTGTGTCTTCATTTCGTCTAGTTCACAATGGTACGGAATTGACACTGTTGAAATTTGGGGCTTTCGTGACAACGCATCAGCCACCACGTTCTTTTTCCCTTGCACATGCACAATCTGAAAATGGAACATTGACAAGATGTGTGCCCATTGCATGTGCTTCTCAGACAACTTCGTCTATGTAAGAAAATATCGCAAGGTTTGATGATCCGTTTGGACAACAAAATCAGCCCCTAGCAAATAGTGTTTCCAACTAGTGAGAGCATGAATTACTGCCAGCAATGCTTTCGCATAGACTTGCAAGTTCCTTTCAGTCTTCAAAAGAATTCTGCTCTCATATGCGACTACTCGGCCATTCTACATTAGAATTGCACCAAGACTATGGCCACACGCATCACATTGAACCACAAAAGGTTTAGAAAGATCTGGCAAAATAATTACCGGATCTGAAGTCAGCTTCTCTTTCAAGTGTTTGAACGCTAAAATTTCCTTGGCTGTCCACTTGAAAGTAACTCCTTTTCCTTGCAGTGCATGGAGTGGAGAAGCAATCTCAGCAAAATTTCGGCTGAACCTCCTGTAATAGGAACATAAGCCTAGAAAGCTTCGAATGTCATGTACGGACTTCAAGTCTGGCCATGACCTAATTGCTTCCACTTTAGCGGGATCCATGCGTACCCCATCCTTTGAAACAATGTGCCCAAGGAAGTGAATTTCTTGCAAAAAGAACTCACTTTTCTTCGCATTGATGAGTCGCCTATTCTTGCGTAGCTCATTGAAAACTGCGGTCAAGTGATCCCTATGCTCCTCTTCATACTTTGAGTAGACAATCATGTCATCAAAGAAGGTACCCACAAAGTTTCTATGTGGTCTAAAAATTCTGTCCATCATTCTATTAAATGTGGCAGGAGCATTTGTGAGACCAAATGGCATGACAAGAAACTCATAGAGACCAAATGTTGTCCTGAACGCAGTCTTATGGACATCTTCTGGTCTAATGCGTATCTGATGATACCCGCTCTTTAGGTCTATTCTTGTAAACAATGACGCTCCCTCAAGCCGATCAAGAATGTCATTTATCCTCGGTATGGGGAACTTGTTCTTGATAGTATGCTTATTCAAGGCGCGATAGTCAATGCACATGCGCCATGAACCATCCTTCTTCTGCACTAAGAGTACAGGCGAACAAAAAGGGGATGAACTGGGCTGAATTAGCCCCTTCTCTAAAAGCTCGTTGACCTGACCCATAATCTCTTTCTGCTGGGCTGCACTAACCCTGTATGGTGGTCTATTCGGTGGACTAGAACCTGGCACAAGATCTAGAGTATGATCCTCAGGTCTCTCAGGAGGTAACTCCCCTGGCAAAGAGTCCGAAAAACAATCACTGAAACCACTCAAAAAAGTTGACTTGTCTTTATCTAAGGTAGACAAATTAGATACAACTTGAGGTACTTCTTTTGCAAAGATCAAGTACGTAGAAAGATGATTCTTTATTACAGAGGAAAGAGCAGAAGCAGAAACAACTGGAACAGACTCGCCTTTAAACTTTACATCAAGGACATGAGTCTTTCCTCTAGGTACAAGGGTAATCTTTTTGTTGTAAGTATCCACCATAGCATGCAACCTGTAACACCATGGGATACCCAATAACACATCACAGCCCTCAAGCAGCATAATATGAAATTCTTCCGCATCCACATAGCTCTGAATGTGCAGACGAAGCTTTCCCAGAATGGGAGTAACAGGCTCTGAATGTCCTTGGCATGCCAAACCTGCTTCGCCCGTCATACCCATCTCCTCTGCACGAATGCCCAACTTTGATGCCAATTCTGGTGATATGAAATTTGCACGGGCTCTTGGATCAAAGACAACCAGCACTGTCTGGTCTCTAACTTTGCCCCAAGCTCTGCACAGCTCCGTGGCATCTGTGTTTGGCTGATCTCCAACCAATTCTAGAACAAGTCCTGCACTCGGCTTTGGCTTCTTCCCTTTATGGTCTGACTTGTCATCCTTATCCTGTGACTTCTTCTGTGGGCACTCATTTGCAAAGTGTCCTTACTGTTCACAAAGGTAGCATTTCTTGGCCTCCCTACGAGCTTTCCTTTCTTGAAAAGTTTTGCCAAAAAAATGCCTTTTTTGTCCTTGTCCTCAATTCCTCTGAAAGTTTCAAACTTCACTCCCTGCCCACCTTCCTTGTACTCCTTAGGCTGACTCAAAGGAGCCACATTATCATAAATAGGTGCCTGTAACAATGGTGCTCCATGAGTGTTCATTCCAGCACTCGCATCAATTGTTTTCCCTGTCATGTCTGCATTTTGTACGTATGGCTGCGAAAAACCAGCCATACCAAATTGTATTCCAGGCACTCGAAACTGGCCATAGGCACCCTGAAAACCTGGTTGGACACCCATGTTCGCGTACATAGGGTTACCCATGCCTGTTTGCATTGTCCCGAACACATTCCCTGGCATATAACCTGTGGAAGGTCCAGCCATAGCTTGAAACACTAAACCACCTCCAAAATAACCAGGATAAGTATTAGGTAATGGAAGGGTCTAACTCATAGCCTGTTCATTGCTCCCTTGACCATTCACAAACAGTTCCTGTCCAGCTAAAGCAAGTTGCTTTGGATCATTGGACACCGCTAGTTGCTCAACCACATGGGCTTTCCCTCGAGCATCATGAGTCCTCTGCGCATTGGAAATCTCCTTTTCCAGCAACGGCTCAGTCATTCCCTGTGTAGGAGGCTTAAAACCCTGTGTCGGAGCCTGTAAGAATTCCTGCATCCTTGGATTTTTAGCCAACTGCTGAAACATGTCCATGCAGCAACGCAGTTGAGTTCTAAACAACCTGTCCTCTTCTTGAAGAGTTGAAGGAATTTTCTCTCTGCCATGTGAGGAAGATCCCTCTTCAGGTACTTGGTCTCTCTTCTCTGCCATATCGACAAGCTCTGTGTTGCTTTCACCCACAACAATCCACGCTGCACTTTTTGAAGAAAAAGTGACTATCCCGTCGATGGAACCATATAACCGGCCCGTACAACGTAGAGGGCGGTACTATTTCAATTACCTGTTAACTTTACACAGAGCACTGAGAAGGGAAGAGAACACAGTTGCGTCCAGCGACTAGAATGTCACGGCGCACACGAGACCGACACCCTGTAGGCCCCAAAGACTGGCACCCCTTTCGGTATTTCTTTATTCAAATTAAAGTAGACGATCCGACCACTTCGCACAAGCTTTCACAAAGCTGTCCAAGCCTGGCAAGGGCTGAAGACCCACGTTTTTGACCGGATTTCGACAGCATAACAACGCAAAAACCCCTGTAGGTCAAAAACACCTGTCTCGGACGGATTCCCTCGATATCTGGCAGCTTTCTGGTGAGCTGTCACAGAAATTCAGCGGGCTGTAACTCTCTGTTTTTCACTGCCGGGAGCCCAAAAGCCTGTACACGCATCCCAAGGCTCTCACGAGGCTCCCCCGATGTTCCCTTGCAGTTTAGGTGCGAAACCCTAAACCTGCAGAAAAACACAGCAAGGTGTAATTCCTTGTTTCGGATCGTTTTTAGTGGAGCGAACACGCCTACGCGTGTCCCAAGGGCCCCCGCACGCAATGGGAGAGTTCCCTATGTGAATTGGACGAGTTTTCACGCGAGAAAACTCTCCAAACTCGCAATCTTTCGTGATGGAACTGTGCGTACCTATGGGGGATTAGCAATTAGCTAATCCGGTTCCTGTTCAGAAGACTCTTGCCTTGGCAAACGCGCATAAACCCCCAGAACTGTACATAGGTCAAATGAGAAGCCCACTAGTGCGGCATAACATACTGTACGTAGGGGAGAAAGAGAGCAGTATGTAGCGTGCGGGGCAACACTCCCGTCACCATACTGTGCATAGAGGGCAAGGTAAGCATTCCATAGCTTCTGTACCTGCTACAATCCACCTGAGGCTGAAAATGGCACCCCTTTGTTGATATGCAGCTCGTTTTTGCCTCCCAAAGTTGCAGAATCGCTCACAGGTTGACACGTCGCCCAGTTTCCGAGTTTGGGCTTTCCTTGCTAAAAATATCTCAACTGGGCCGTCAGTTGACTTGGCAGCAGAGCAATAAAATGTTCCCCTTGTCATTCCAGAGCTAATGACGCGAACACATTTTCCGGTCAAAAATAGCAGTTCCCTAAATTTTAGGAGATGCTTCCATGGCGTCCCTATCGGTCTCCTGACCATCATTGCAGACTACCATTTGACCAACATCTACAATGTGGGTTAATTTACTGGCCCCTTTCAACTTATAAAGTTGCAGTGACTTGACGAGTGGCCCAAATTCCAGTTTGGCGCACACGAGCTTCCATACTCATCAGAATTTAGTGCTAATTGGCCCGGGCAGTCCCTGTCTGACCGACCTAGATCCCCGATGTGAGAAACCCATTTGGCTGCAGCCATTTCACACTGGCCATGCAATGTCCACTTGCACCTTTTCAAGGGTTTTGGGACAAACAAGTAAAAATAAAATAAATATATCTAATACTTATTTACGGAAGGCAACAGGAAAAATATACCTCCTGGTGACAGCAACGCAAGCCAAAAAAATCTCTTGTTCACACACACACACACACACACACTCACACCCACCCTTCCTCTCTTCCCCCCCTCTCGCTCACCATCCTCTCTCTTTCTTGCTCTCTGTGTAGCAGCGCAAGCCAAAAAAATCCCTCTCGTTTACCTGCCCACACACACACACACACACCCCACCTCAGCCTCTTTCTCCCCATCCCTCGCTCTCTCTCTATATCTCATTCTCGCCACTCTCTCTCTCTCTCTCTCTCTCTCTCTCTCTCTCTCTCTCTCTCTGTATAGCCAGCCCGAGTCAGCCATGAAAAAAAAAATCTCTCTCTCCCCCTCGTTCCCACACACACACACTTGCCAACATACTCACACACAAACACAACCCTATACACACACACACACACACTTTCAACCTCAAACCCCTCTCTCTCTCTCTCTCTCTCTCTCTCTCTCTCTCTCTCTCTCTCTCTCTCTCTCTCTCTCTCTCGCGCACAAACATGGGGCCAGCACAGTAGATTATGTCATGACTTCACCATGCTTTATTTCTAATATCGAGGACTTTAAGGTGGGACCCAGACCGGTTGGGATTGCAGTGGATCATGCTCTCTTGACCTTATCAATCTCCTTCCAATACAATGCCTCTCAAGTACAAAGGAAGAAGACGCACACAAGATATACTTTCACACCAGAGACTGATTCAGTCTATGTGGAATAGATCTATAGTAGGATGTGGGCAGCCGAGCGAGTATATACTGTACAGGAGATTACTTCTCAGCTAACAGAGATACTACATGGAGCAGCACAAGAGGCATACCCACATACTCAGCCTGATCAGAAAAGAGGATCTGGGAACATGCCTCAAAACAGTTGGTACGACGAGGAATGCAGAGAGACGAGAACCCAGGTCCAGAAAGAGCTTACACTTGGGACCATCACACATAAGCAGTCTCGGAGTTCTCTTCGGCGTATAGTACGTCGCAAGAAAAGGGCATTTTTAGCCAAACTGGAGAAGGATTTATATCAGCTCTTCTTGAGTCAGGACTCACATGAGGCCTGGCGTTTATTTCACGAGCACTCATCGCCTCCGACAATTACTTCTCCTGAGATTTGGGGTCAATTTATAACATCATTATATATGGTATCTGGACAGCCTCCATTACCAGATCCGCTAGAGCCATGCCCTGCTACTAGTACTTTCTTTACTACGGAAATGGTGGAAAAAGCCATTGATAAGATGAAGACAAGAAGAGCATATGATCATGAGGGTCTAGTAGCAGAACATTTGATCCATGCAAGGGATCTACTTTCAGAAGTCCTTGCTCGTCTGTTTAATCGGGTCATGTTTAATCGGGTTCATTCCACCGTTGGAGTAAAGCAGGGATGCCCACTGTCCCCTACTTTATTTGGTGTGTATATAGATGAGGTATCAGATTACATTGATAGAGAGGGTGACAAAGGTGCTCAGCTTGCAGGGTCATGGATCCCTTTGTTGTTGTATGCAGATGATATTGTATTGATAGCAGAATCACCAGATGGAATGCAGAGGCAATTAGATGCATTACATAAATTCGCGGAGGACAACGGACTGTCGGTGAATTTGGGTAAAACCAAAGGTATGGTGTTTAACACCACACCGTAGTGGGTTAGGAGATCGGCACCTACATTTGCATATGGCCAGGATACAGTAGAGTACACAGATGCATACACATACCTTGGTGTGTTATTTGCAAGACCGAAGTTTACTCTTAAGAAAGCAACGGAGGCTAGATTGTCCACAGCCTCTACAGCCTTGGGAGGGTTGGAGAGGATGTGTTCACAAGTGCAATTTCAGGAACCACGAACAAAACTTTGGCTCTTTGATACTATGGTGGCTTCGGCTATGCTTTATGGGGTCCAGATTTGGGGACCATCTGTGGATCAGGATAATTGGAAGCCAATGGAGAGACCTTTGGTATCTATGATTTCCCGAATGATTAGAGCCAAGGCCTCCGTACCACACGCGATTATCCGAGCGGAACTAGCTGCCCCTCCGATAGAAATTGAAGCTCTTACCAGATCAGCGTCCTTTATACATGGTTTGTGGGATACAAATAATTGCCGATATACTAGATTGGCCCTCGAATCCTCTCGACAGTTAGCAATGAAAGGGGATACATCATGCTGGCATGCGCAACTGTCTTCGTGGTTTCAGAGACACGGGTTCAGTATGGAAAGATTACCCCCCTACCAATACTCTCTTGAGGCTCCATCACTGGCAATTACACGAACGGAGATTAATAAAATCATCCGTCAGGATCTTATACACTTGGATACTAAGAGGACATGGGTAGACCCTACACAAGAATTGGGCACGAAGATGGCCGACTACAAAGAAAACTTCCTACAGCTATCTGAAGATGGATTTGTGATTCGCCCGAGCTACATGGATACCCACCTGTCTATTGGTTTGAGATGTGCTATTGGTCAGATTCGTACATCCTCACACCAGCTGGAAATTGAATTTGGCAGATTTAGGGGAATCCCACCTGAGAGCAGAATTTGCAAGTTATGCGGAATGGAGCCAGAGACAGAATTACACTACATATGCCATTGCACCGTATACTATGAGATACGTGGGCGTTTCCATTGCCTATTTAAAGAAGGCTTTGGACCTCTAGATAGAGTCATGCAATACCAAGATCAAAGATGCTTAGGCTTGTACCTACTGGAAATACATCGGCACAGGGATAACCTAATGAGAAGACAAAGAGCACTACAGCCTCAGAGGCAGATCACAGATTTCTTCGGATCGAGAGCAGCAGGAGTGGAAGGAGAAGCAAGAGAGCAGCAGCCAGCACAAAGGAGTACCCTCATCCATACCAAAGGCACCCTCATTGACAGGGCGATTGAGCTTAGGAAATCGAGACGACCACGACCGAGATGCAGAAGCACACTTCACCGGATGAGACTACAACAAAGGATTAGAAGCATTCTAGCCAGACACCCAGAATGCTCCTAAGAAGTTTATTTAATACTTTGTATTTAGTCACATTTATTTTCACACTTGCACACTTTTCACACTTAGTACTTTAGTACTAAGGTACCCAAACTTTGTAACAAATTCACCACTTTTGTATCAGTTTGATCTCATAGGTCATTCTGGCCTTTTTGAAGACGTTAATATAACATTTCATTTCATTTCTCTCCTTCTCTACTGTGGATCATATGTTCAATCTCAGATGCCTGATAGAGCAATCACGAAGCCGAGGGAGACGCCTCTACTGTTGCTTTGAGGACTTCCGCAAAGCTTTTGACAGAGTCCCTAGAGAGCGGCTGTTACAGCACCTTATATCTCTAGGTATACCGCCAGACATGATATGGTCCATATATGCTTTGTATGAGAGAGTATCAGGCAGAGTCAGATGCCCTGGTGGACTTTCAGATAGCATCACTAGCACCATTGGGGTGAAGCAGGGTTGCCCGCTCTCCCCTACTCTCTTCGGCTTATATATAGATGAGATAGCAGATTACATCAGACAGAGTGGAGGAGCACGTGCCGACCTCTCAGGCACTCAGGTACATATTATGTTATATGCAGATGACATTGTCCTACTTGCAGAGTCACAGGAGGATCTACAGCTCCACATACAGGCTCTCGGCTCCTTTTGTACAGACAGAGGGGTGACAGTGAACCTTGGCAAGACCAAGGTTCTGATATTCCACACTTCAGGGATTGTTCGGAGGAGATCAGTCTTCCCCTTTGCAGATAGCCAGATTGAGGTGGTAGAGTCATATGTGTACTTGGGCATCACGCTCACTGCTAGGACAGGCCGCTTCTCCATGGCACAGGCTGCTAGAGACCGCACCGCCCGAGCATACGCAACGCTAGCTATGCTTGAGAGGGGCTGCCATCACACACATTTTCAGGAGCCTCGCACGAAGAGCTGGTTATTTGACACCTTAGTCACTCCAGCCCTACTATATGCTGCCCCAGTATGGACCCCAGGTATTTCAGAGCAAATGTGGAGCAGACTTGAGAGGCCACAGATACTGATGCTTGCCCGGATGATTCGGAGTAAGCCATCAGTTCCCCATGATATTGTGAGAGCAGAGTTTGGTGCTTCACCTATGGTAGTGGAGGCACTATTCCAGACTGTGGGATATCTTCACAGATTGAGAGACATGAGAGCAGACAGACTACCTTGCCTTGCTCTAGAGGCGTCTCGAGAGCTAGCAGACTCAGAAGATCAGAGGTCATGGTATGCCAGTGTGACTAGGTGGCTTCAGACTTATGGTTACTCTATGGACAGATTGCCTCCTTCACAGTATGATCCAGATGCACCACGCCAGGTCCTCTCACACACTAAGAGGAAAACAATCATCACGTATGAGCTCATACAGAGATACACAGAGCAGACCTGGATTACACCTTCGCGGCCACTGGCCACGAAGATGGCATACTACAGAGACCACTTCCTCACGCTCACTGAGGATGGGTTCATACAGCGGCCTAGATACATGGACATATATCTACCGCATGGCAGAGGGTGGCCATCGGACAGCTCAGAGTATCATCACATCAGCTAGAGATAGAGAGTGGCAGAGCAGCCCGCATCCCACGAGAGGCCAGGCTATGCAGATTGTGCAGACAGGAGGTAGAGTGTGAGAGCCACTTCCTGTGCAGATGTCCCCACTATGCTGAGATCAGATCACGATACCCCATCCTGTTTGATAGACCGAGAGTTTCACTACAGTCAGTGATGACATCATTGGATCAGAGGCTGTTGGGGAGATTCTTGATAGAGATGCACCAGCATAGAGAGCGAGCCCTTGAGATGGGGGAGGGTAGAGCTGAGGACAGACAGACACAGCTCACGGATTACTTCCAGGCTCTAGCACCTACACAGACGCAGCCACAGCCACCCACATACCAAGGGATGACTCTAGCACGAGCTGAGGAGGCCAGAGCTAGACGGAGACCACGACTACCAGGATATCGCTCTCGAGCATCCCAGAGACATAGGAGAGAGGTTCAGGCCATCAGGGCACGACATGCAGCCCACATTCAGAGCAGAGCAGACGCTTGACCTAGCTCACATAGCTAGACTCATCACATCAGGCTCGTGGATGTATCAGATACTACACCCTACCCTCACCACTGGCTGGAGCAGACTCAGCCACATACACCCTACACCCTCCTCCCTCCTATCACAGTTGTATATTCTATCATGTATACCGGATGTTTTGTTATTACCTGGTCACACTACATTTTGTACACAGGATGCTTTGTTATTACCCGGTCACACACCCCATTGTATATACCGGATGTTCGATTATTACCCGGTCACACCCCCATTTTTGTTACTGTGCACGCACACAGGATATCCAGCGGATATATACTTTGTACATTGATTTGTCTCATAGGCCAGTTCTCTTTGGCCTTTTGAAGACGTAAATAAAATCTTTCTTTCTCTCTTGAGCTGAAGGAAGCCATGCCCACACACCGACTCCAAGGGTCGCCACACAAGAGTAGGGTATCCGTACATATGGAACTCTCCCTAGAGAACGCACTATAGGCTCTCTCTTGCTCTATCTCTCTCTCCCTCTCTCTGTCACACGGTCACCATCTCGCCAAAGCTAAGGTTTCCTATAAATACCACTTGAATCAAGATTTCCCTCACATCTTGAGGGGTTTCCATCATCTACGTCTCTCTCTCTCTCTCTCTCTCTCTCTCTCTCTCTCTCTCTCTCTCTCTCTCTCTCTCTCTCTCTCTCTCTCTCTCTCTCTCTCTCTCAGCGCGAGCTGGCCTGTGGAGGGGACGACCTACTGCTACTGAGGTGACGAGTTGCGTGCTGTGGAGGTGACGACGTGCTGCTGTTGTTGGGGATGAGCTGCACGCTGGGCAGGTGACGACCTGCAGTGGAGAGCAGCGCGCTGGGCCTGTGGGGTAGCAAGGTCAGCGGCAGCATAGCACCTTCAGCACCTACAGCGACTGACGTGCATACCCGCAGCAACAACACACCCAGCTGTAGCCTTGCACAGAAATTTGCAACAGGGCAACACGCAGGTACTCACTCTCTCTCTCAACATTCAAGGGGATGGGCTGTAAACACTAGGCTTCCCGTGCGCTCAGCCTCGCCTCCTCGAGCTCGACAATGGCACCTCTTGACAGGAAAGAAGTGGAGGACATGATAGCCAGAGCTATCACACAGGCCAAGAAAGATGCGGACAAGGCACTGAACGCCGAAGTAAGGAGGATGACGGAAAAGATGAAGCAGATGGAGGATAACGTCAGAGGCCTCACAGAAGAAAAGGAGGCCTGGAAGAAAGCATTCGAAGAACTCCGTGACACCTCCAACACGGAGATACACCGTATACAAGAAAGCATCAACCACCTCCGGATCTCGAGGGAAGAGGGGGAAATCTCGAGCTTCGAAGACATAGAAGTAGAGATCAAAAATAAATGGAAAGCAGACATCAAAGAAGAGATCCAGACAGAAATGGAGGCCAAACAATCGGGATGGGTGGAAGTAGTTAAAAAGAATATCAAGAAGGAGGTATGCGAGGAGGTTCACATGGGAGAGCACTTGAGGGTTCAGCTTACTCTCGAGGAGGAGCAATTGCGCCAGATGAGGAAACACAATGTTAGGATCACTGGCCTTAAAGAGGGACCTTCAGCAGAGGAGGATGCACGAGAGCTTTGTAGCCAACTAGGCTACAAAGAGACTATGCCTTTTACAAAGGCATGGCGAGCCGGCCGTGACACCACTCGAGCTCGCCCGTTGATCATGCAGTTACGAGGAGATGAGGACCGCACCACCTTTTTTCGCAAAAGGGTGCTCTTACGAGGCCTCCAAGGCGGCCATATCTTTATGGACGAGGACCTCACTAGGATGCAGATCGAGCACAGGAAATCATGCATGCCCAGGGTCCTTTAGGCACGGAAAGAAGGTATAAAGGCCTTCTTTCGAGATGGTAGAATCTTCATCGACGGCCGCCCAATCTCATAGGGATTCGGGACCTATGAGACACATACACTAGCACAGGAGACACCACTCAGAGGGGCACTCCGGAACTGCAATGGTTCTATATGGACACATCCGGAGCGCCTAGAGGAGATCATCAGTGAGCATGACTTTGTATGTTTTACGGAGACACATGAGAGCCCAGAGAGAGGACTACCTGTAGTCACAAGATTCCAGTGGGAGTCGACTTACAGGACCATCACCAGACAGAGTACAGCTCGGGGGTCAGGAGGGGTGGCCATACTATTCAAACAGAGCTTACACAACCGGATACAGGTGATGAGTAGAGACGAGGAGGCATGCTATATGTGGGTACGGCTAGAGCTCACCCACGAGAGAGGGCTATACATTGCCATATGCTACTTTTCACCACATGGATCGTGATATGCTATCCAGGACCCCTACTCCCGACTGTCGGAGGACATTTCTCACTACACATCACTCGGGGAAGTCCTCCTCATGGGGGACTTCAACGGGAGGACACAGAGCCGACAGTGTGAGATCTATGATATGGAGCAGCCGGAGATCATGAGGGCACTTGATGCAGAGGACATGGGGGTGAGTAGAGTGTCTGCAGATGGGGGACAGGACAACACTGGATATGGCAGACACCTTCTTGAGCTTGGCAGCAGGCACCATCTCGTTATTTATAACGGGATGGCGAGGTGGCCAGATTCTGGGGGATTCACTTGCTTCCCACACAGTGGCGGAGAGAGCACAGTAGACTATTTGTTGGGCTCTACCCAGACAGCAGAGCTTATACACTCCTTCAGCATTGCACGCACACCGATAGGGGCGGATCATACTTATCTCACATTCTCCCTTTTTGCTACACAGCTTGCTGACCCCCTCGCCTCCCCCCCTCACACTTACACTACCATTTCTTTCACTCATGAGCTCACTCCTGTTTATATACATCACCTGCATGAGCACCTTATACACTTAGACCCCACAGCCCCTCTGGACACACTCACCACACACATTACATCCATCTTACACGAGTCAGCCACTCAAAGTTTCCCACATCGCATACACACACCCCCTCCATGCACTGGCACTATGCCACAAAACAGGTGGTACGACGACGAATGTCGAGATCTACACAGACACCTACATATACTGGAGATCAGAGGGGAGATTACACATCGCCAGGCTCAACGCAAGATACAGACACTTACCCGTCGTAAAAGACGGGAGTGGGAGGAGCACCAGTATTGGGACATCTATCATTTACTCATGAGCAAGAATAGTGCTGAGGCATGGCGTCGGATCAGACCTCCCAGGCCATCCACTCCTATTCAGGACCCAGCGGCATGGCACAGATATGCCGAGAGCTTATACGAGATCCCAGGACAGCCACCCATACCTACGCCATCGGCTACCCGACCCACATCATCTACTTTCTTCACCACCCACATGGTGAAGAAAGCTATATCCCACCTACAGCATGGGAGGGCTAGAGATCAGGCAGGCCTACAGGCAGAGCATCTTATATATGGCTGTGATGCATTGGCACCACTCATTGCCCACCTCTTCAACCGCGCGCTTTCAGAGGGATTCCCAGAGTCGTGGACAGCGCACACCATCATGCCTATCCACAAATCTGGGGATGCCATGGATCCTAGCACATATCGCACTATCATGATTGGTCCTATACTGGCCAAACTATATGGCGCGGTTTTAGAGGAGGAGCTCAGTTCTCTAGCAGAGGGAGAGGGCATGAGGACACCAGGACAGGCAGGCTTCCGCCGAGCTTTCTCTACTATTGATCATATCTTCACCCTTTGTTGTCTGATCGACCAGACACGGGTGAGGAAGAGGAGATTATATTGCTGCTTCGTTGACTTCCGCAAAGCATTTGACACAGTACCTAGAGAGAGACTTTTCCGATGTCTGGCTGCGCTTGGGATTGGAGAGGAGATGGCATGGGGGATCTATGCATTGTATGAGCATGTATCTGGCAGAGTGAGATGCCCGGGTGGATTATCTGACACCCTTGTGAGCACCATTGGTGTGAAACAAGGTTGCCCCCTATCACCTACACTCTTTGGTCTATACATTGACGAGATTGTAGACTTCATCTTGCACAGGGGTGGAGAGGGTGTGGATATTGCAGGGACTACTGTACACATACTCTTATATGCAGATGATATTGTCCTGATGTCAGAGACGGCAGAGGGACTACAACTACATTTGCAGGCCCTGGATGATTTCTGCTCACAAAGAGGACTCACGGTGAACCTTGGCAAGACCAAGGTTCTCATATTTCATACATCGGCTCAGATTCGCCGACAGAGTAGATTTACAGTAGCTGGAGGGGATATAGAAGTGACAGGCTCATATGTATATCTGGGGGTTACATTCACCGCAGCATCAGGGACCTTCTCCATGACACAGGCAGCCAGAGATAGACTTACCAGAGGATACGCATCACTAGCTCTGATGGAGAGACAGTGCCACCAGGCCCACTTCCAGGAGCCCCGGACGAACCAGACGAAGGGGTGGCTCTTTGACACACTGGTCACACCTGCACTCATGTATGCCTCGGCCATTTGGGGACAGGGACTGGCAGACTCAGTATGGACACAAATAGAGAGGCCACAGATTATTATGGTCTCCACGATGATTCGCAGCAAGCCATCAGTTCCACACGACATTATTAGAGCTGAGCTGGCTACACCACCGATGTTGGTAGAGGCACTCTTTTAGACTGTTTGCCTTCTTCGCAGATTCAAAGATATGGATCCAGATAGGATCTCTCATAGAGCCTTCATTGCATCTAGAGAGATGGCACAGGCAGGGGACACTAGCTCATGGTATGCCCAGACAAGAGATTGGCTAGCTCAGCACGGTTTTGATATTGATAGACTACCACCACTCCAGTATGACACCCAGGCCCCGACCTATACCCTCTCACGCTCTGAGCAGAATAGGGTCATCAGACAGGAGATATGGCATACATATATTCAGAGGACATGGCGCAGGCCCACAGACACCCTACCTCCTAAAATGCTATATTACTATGAGCATTTTCTGAGGTTCTCAGAGCAGGGATTCATTGAGATTCCATCATACATGCAAGAGTACATGCCACACCGACTTCGGGTCAACATTGGCCAGCTACGAGTGTCATCACATCAGCTAGAGATTGAGAGTGGCAGAGCCAGAGGCATACCACGAGAGGAGCGTACATGCCGGATTTGCCAGACGGAGGTGGAGAGTGAGGAGCATTTTGTCATGAGATGCCCAGCATATACAGAGCTGAGAGAGAGATATGGCATTGGAGACTCATTACAGCAGCATATGATAGGCCGAGAGCAGAGGAGGTTTGGCCAGTTCCTGGTTGCGGCTTTAGAGGTTCGAGAGCAGTTGTTACAACCACGCCAGAGTCACGATAGCAGGACACAGACTACCATCACACAGTTTTTCCGACGAGCAGGACCAGACCCCCCCACACTACCTACACAGAGTAGAGGGCTTACCCTTCTGCAGGCAGAGTCTCAGAGGGCACGTCGGAGACAGAGGCTCCCAGGATACAGGACACATGGGTGTCACCAGAGGGAGATCTCGAGGATACTAACCTTACACCATCAGTATCTAGAGCAGAGTCATGTACCAGCACCAGGAGATCCAGCATTCCAGAGATACCTGAGCAAGCCACCACCGATGTACCACATTCTCTACCCTACATATGTTGCTTGTTTTTAGATACCCTCCCTATCATCTCATGGTGGTATCACCTTGCAGCCCCTAGTTGAGCCTGATGATGCGTGAGCACACCTCGACACGAGGACCCACACTATACATTGTACACCACATGCACCACCCTACCACACCCTCTTGCATAGTATAGGCTCATTTCAGTTTGTACCCTTTTTTTATTTTCCGATGCCTAGAGCATCAACACATGTATATGATATTGTCTCATAGGTCGAGTTCGACCTTTCGAAGACGTTAATAAAGCTTTCTTTCTTTTCTTTCTTTCTTTCTTTCTTTCTCTCTCTCTCTCTCTCTCTCTCTCTCTCTCTCTCTCTCTCTCTCTCTCTCTCTCTCTCTCTCTCTCTCTCTCTCTCTCTCTCTCTCTCTCTCTCTATGGTGTGCAGTATTAGTGCTACCTTAATCACTACTGTCCGCGTTCTAGCCGCTCAAAGCTAGGTGGTGCCCCCTGTTCACTTCCCGTGACGAGTTTGGTGTGCACGGTCCTAGCGTTGAGGCCGTCGGGGTCCGTTTTGCGCTTTGCGCTTGTCAGCACAGATGTCATCATGGCTCTAGCTACATGGCTTTAGCATGGACAACTTGCCTCCCTTCCACTACTCCCTTGATGCACTATCGTTGTCTCTTACACAGGTGGAGATTACTAGACTCATTCATCGAGACCTAACCCAATTGGACACGAGAAGGACATGGATAGAGCCGACACAGGAGTTTGGTACGTAGATGGCTTTCTATAGAGAGCATCTTCTCCAACTCAAAGGGGATGGATTTGTGATTCGACCCAGCTATATGGATGCACAACTATCTCATGGGTTATTGTGTGCCATGAAGGAACGAAAAGCTCTCTGAGTGCAAGTAATGGGGACATGAAGTTGCAGACGAGAGAGAGAGAAATCGACGCAGGTATTTTGCGTGTGCTGTTCGGCGCACCTTTCAACATTATGTTTTATTATTTTAGGGTATATATTATAAGGGTCAATTAAGTGACTCTAGGGGTGGTTCACACCCAAAGAATAAGTGGGTATACTAATATACAGGAGAGGTGGCTAGAGAGCCTTTAGACCCAACAACCTCCCACTTAAAGGTCCGATCTGGTACCTTTAAGTAACTCCCACTAAGTGTAAGCAATGCTGATGTTGTGTCTTAGCAAGACACCTAGTGAGAACATGTGCAGGGTTATCCTATGTTCTGACCTTTGTCAGTGTGACAAGACCATCATCCAATACCTGTCGTATAAAATGGTACCGAACATCTATGTGTTTGGTACGATCATGGAACATGGCATTCTTAGCCACGCATATAGCACTCTGACTATCACAACCAAGCAATGGAGCATGTGCTGGAAGACCAAAAGTCTTCACAAGACGGCCGAGCGAAAGCTTCTGTGACTGAAATATATTCAGCCTCTGTAGTGCTCAGTGCAACAATATTTTGCAATCTTGAACACCAAGAAATAGCTCCACCAGCCAATGTAAAGACATAACCACTAGTAGATTTCCGAGTGTCAAGATCTCCTGCCATGTCTCAATCACAGAATCCCCGCACTAACAATGTACCCTTTTCATAACATATGCACGTGTCATGTGTACCTTTCAAGCACCTGAAAATGCTCTTCATTGCCTCCCAATGTGGTTTTCCAGGATTAAACATAAACCTGCTAACAACTCCCACTGCATAAGCAATGTCCGATTGTGTAGCAACCATGGCATACATCAAAGAACCACAAGCTGATGCATAAGGAATGCTTTTCATAGCATGGACAACTACATCATCTTTTGGGCAATCATGCTCCCTAAAATATGTTCAGTTGCACCCAAATCTTTCATTGAGAAAGCTGAATTCAGCTCCTTTTTCAAAGCATTCAAAGTTTCCTTATGCTTGTCTGCGATCAACATATCATACACAAATAGGACTAGCACAATAAGACTACCATCAGGAGCCTTTTTAGTGTAAAAGTAGTGATCTGCATGACTGCGTTTGAACCCATGGTTTAGCATAAAAGTATCAAACTTCTTGTACCACTGTCTAGGGGTTTCAACCCATACAAGCTGCGTTTTAGTTTGCATACCAAATGCTATTTCCCTGGAATGACAAAACCCTCACACTACTGCATGTACAGCTTCTCATCCAAGTCACCATGTAAGAAAGCCGTCATCACATCCATTTGATCCAACTCTAAATCCAAGATAGCACATAAAACAAACAAAACACGGAGCATAGACATCTTCACCACAAGTAAAAATATCTCTTGAAAATCTAAGCCTTCCTTTTGTGCATAACCCTTAGCAACCAAACGTGCTTTGTACTTGGGTTTGTCATCAACACATTTTACCTTATAAACCCATTTGTTAGAAATAGCTTTCCTACCTTTGGGCAAAGGTACAAGCTCCCATGTATTATTTGCATATAATGACTGTATCGTAGATTTCATAGCAAGCTCCCACTTACTTTTGTCTTCACAAGACTGGGCCTCTTTGAATGTAAGAAGCTCCCCCTCATCAGTCAACAAAATGCAATCCATAGATGACTGAAACCTCTCTGGTTGCTTTCTAACACATGTAGACCTCCTCACCCAATGATCTACATTTACCGGCAATGAGTCTACATTATCCGGAATGTGTATATCATTAATTGGTGGCTCATTTTCAGCATTACCTCGCTGCTGTAATTCATTTTCAGCAAGTTGGTCATGTCGTATAATCCCATTTTGTGCACCTATTTGCTGTCCATTCTCTTGTGGCTGTTGCACAATGGGTTGCTGCTCATTTCAACATTAAAAAGAATCAAGTTTTTAGCCAAAGGTAGCTTTATGGTTGGCTGATTATGCTACCTTCTTCTTGTCAATGTCTACATGTGGAGCATTTTTCAGCAACTTAACCTCATTGAAAACTACATCTCGGCTGAGTATTATCTTCTTGTACTGAGGTATCCAAACTCGGTAACCCATCTCTCCCTCATCTCCATATCCCATGAAGATGCCCTTGATGAATTTCATGTCAAGTACGGTCCTCTGATCAATAGGCACATGCAAAAATACATCGCAACCAAAGACTCGTAAATGGTCATATGAACCCGATTTGCCATACCAAACCTCTTTAGGGATGCCATTAACTAACGCACGATTCAGAGAATGAATGTGCACATGAACTGCAGTTTTAAGAGCCTCTCCCCAAAACTCTTGAGGGAGATTAGTTGTGGACAACATGCATCTCACTCTCTCATAGATTGTGCGACTGTATCTTTCAGCCACACCATTAGATGATGGATTATAAGGGGATATCAATTCCCTCTTGATGCCATGCATCTCACAAAATCTATTAAAATCACATGATACTCTCTCCCATTATCCGTCTTGATAGCTTTGAACTTAAGTCCTTTTTGTGTGGTCACAAATGCATGAAATTCTTAACAAGCACATAACTTTTACTCTTTAGTACATACACCCATGTCTTTCTATTGTGATCATCAATGAAAGATACAAAATACCGTGCACCTCCATGTGAATTCACAGGCATAGTGCAAACATCAGAATGTACTAAATCAAGAACATGCAATTTGCGAGAGACACCAAAGAAATAAGAGAACTTCACTTGCTTTCCATAGATACAAGAGGAGAGAACATCAAGCCCTTTTTCACTCATACGGCCAAGTCTTTTGTGCCAAAGCTCCTTGTGAGAGTGAACTTTAGCTACAGCCAAAAACTTGCCAGGTAATGCCTTGCAATGTAAGTAATAAAGAGTTCCCTTCTTGCTGCCCTTTACAATTAGCATTGAGCCTTTAAGCACTTTCCAAGTGTCACAAATTGCTGTCGTGTCAAGCCACTGAAGAACGGAGCCAACCTGCAGATCCCGGCCGAGAAGCCGAAACCCTAAGTAAAGAAGCAGAAGCAGTAGAAGAAATTCCAACCAACTTATGGTTCCCATTCGATGGGGCCTAAAGTAAAGGGACCAGCACATACACACTCCAACTCACCTGCATAGAGGATGATGACATGGCAAATGTACGGATCTCCGTGAAACGCGTTGGCAGCTTTTTGGGTGCAGGTCTTTTGAACCACATGCTTTTGAGTTTACTGTTTTTCATGTAATTGCTTTTGAGGCCAAGGGCCTTTAAATAAGGCCATGGGCTCTTTCTTTGGCATGCTTCAGTGTGAAGGTGCAGGGATTGGAGTACCGGGATTGTACTCATTTGAAGCAATATAAAGAAATACCGAAAGGGACGCCAACGTTTGGGGCCAGTACTCTCTGGGGTGGAATTCAGTCACTCCGTGTCATGTGTGCTCTCTCTCTTTTTCAATTTAGTTATTATTGAAGTGCTAAAAGTCTGTTCAATCTGTTCTTTTCTATTGGCACGTGGTGCCCGTCTCTTGTGACACCAAGAGCCATCACCAAACATAGTGCAGTAACCCTTGACATCTAGCTGCTGAACTGAAAGTAGACTTTTCTTGATGCCAGGGACGTACCTAAGATCATGCAAAATCAGCTCTTTGCCATTTCCAAGTGTCAAGTGTATAGTGCCAACACCCTCAATCTCACATGCATGGTTGTTGCCGAAGTAAACTTTACCCATACTACCTGCAGTGTATGAGGCAAAGGACTCCAAAGATGGAGTAACATGAAAGCAAGCACCACTATCTACTATCCATGATTGTGACAAACCATCATGTGCTGAAAGTAATGCATCAATTACCTCTCATTTTGTGATGTACATGTCTCTTGCCATTGCCACACTATCATCATGAAATCATGAGTCAACAACAAATGCATCATCCATGTCAATGATTTCTTCAACGACCACACTCGAAACAACGTTTGCCTTGGTAACTTCCTTGAAAGAAGAGTCATGCTCATCACTTTTAGCATTATTAGAATCCTTCTTCTTCTTACCTTGTTGTTTCTTTCTTTCAAGTTTCTGCTTGTAGTACCTGCAATCGGGATTTTTATGCCCTTTGCGTCCACATTGATAGCATGTAACACCCTAGGACTTATCCCTACTCTTACTGTTCTTGCCTCTAATGTTTGTATTATTCTTCTTTTCAGACCTGCCTCTAACATTATATGCTGACCCGCTGCTTTCACCACTGGTCTTTCTTCTAATCTCTTCATTGAGAATAGAACCACGTACACCATCGAATGTCAAAGCAACATTGTTGCTTCCCAGCTGTCAAGCAAAGTTATCAATAAGGATATAGCCTTTAGCTTATCACCAAACGGCTGCAAACCAGAGTCTTGCAACTGACTCAAGATACTTGTGAAAGCACTCAAGTGTTCAGATGCAGGCTTAGACTCATCCAACTCCATGTTTACAAGCTTACGCATAAGATGCGCTTGATTCACATGAGTTGTATCTCATACGTATCTGTCAATTTCTTCCAGATAGCATAGGAGTATCAAGTCGCTTAATGTCTGTGAGCACCTCATCAGACACAGAATCAACCATCTTGATGTAAGCAATAGCTTTCTTATTAAGCCTAGCCCAATTATCATATAACAAAGCTGCAGGTTTCTGTTCCAAAAGTGCATCATTACCGTCTTTCAAAAATAAGATTCCCTACATTCTATCCTTCCACAAATCAAAGCTAGAGCCGTCAAACCTCTTGATTTCAAGAAGAGACTTTGACTCACCACTCATAGACGCATTGGAGGCCATTTCAGTGCAAAAAGTATCAAAATTTACTGCTGTAATTTTATGACAAGAGGCTGCAAACTGAGATTTTAGCCTCTTACAGGCTCAATACTCAGTGTTAAAGAGCAAGAAGTAGTAACACTGCGTTAATGGCAGCCTGCATGTTTGACGAACCCAAGGACAAGTATGCATGTAGGACAAGCAGACATGATGAAACATTGTACATGCAGAATAAGGGACAATAGGGTTCGTGGAGAATCCACTATGCTAACATATCTATGAGGAAAGGATGTGTAGGGCCTTAGCCCAGCATGACGTGCTGTTGAGAATCGCAAGTCACGAGTAGACTTCCTAGATTAACTCTATAATCTAGTCTTCCAGTGTCCTGCACAAAACATCTATTGTAGCTATCAAAAACAGACCTTTCTCACTTGTGCTTCTTGCATAACATTCCACATCCACATCACATCTCTCAAGTCTAAGAAATCCACATAATTAACATACAAAACTCATCTGGATCACCCTTCACGAGTGCACAGTTCAACCCAATCGGTGTGAAAAGCAAACATTTCTTGCATACCGTTTACAAGCAGTGTGCTAATTCATCCTAGAGCATATAAGCCACACCTTGAGCTCATTTGTAAAAAGAGCTCCAAGTCCTCCCAAACCTCACATATTTGCAGTGAGGTGGCCATCATGCATCAACCACTTCACACACAAACATACACATAGGATAAACCCATCTGTTTGACTCTGGTGCACGCACCTGTAGCTGTTCTGACATTCGAAAAGATGGTTGATGCCAGAAAACCACAAGCAATTTGTAAGTTCAAATATATAAAGTAGAAAACAACTTGCAGAGAGTACGAGTTAAGCCTGAAGAACTTCAGTCCTGCACAGCAATTCAAGTTGTTAGAAGCCTGTAATTTTATAAAAACAGTTTTCCAAGTGAATAACAAAAGCAATAGAGGCAACAAGTTTCGTAAATACGTGAATGGCCATCAAGGGCTACACAGCCCCATCAATAATGCAATTTTCTTTCATCAACCAATGGGGCCTAGTGTAACAAATGCCCTTATTTTCCCTCTCTTCTTGAGTTTCCATCTCTACTGACGAGTGAGTCCTCTCTCAAAATTAAATTTTAAACATTATGCCGAGTGTCAAATCCTCCATGAAACAAGCCTATTGCATATGTGGTGGTTTTTTTCCTCTAAAAAAATCACTGAGTACATCAATCTTGCAAAAAATCACTGAGTACATCAATCTTGCAAGAAGTCATAGAGTTCACAAACTTACCAATGAGAGATCCAAAGAGTATAAAGCAAAACATGTATACAATTGACAACACTAGAAAATAGCCATATGATATGAGCCAGTAAGGTCCATCTCCTAGTCCATGCATTTTCATCATGATTCTAAGCCTGTACTGTTTTTCATATACTAAATATGTCATGATTACCTGCATTAAAAAATTTACAAGGTTTAGTTACAGGTGATGAAGATAGACAAATGAACAAGATACACAAGATAGAGTAATACTTGAGGACAAAAGCTTACAGGCAACAATAGTTGGATTACCCACATAAAGAATAGTGGGCCCAGAAGAGAAGCAAAATCTAGTTTCAATTGCGTTTCAACTTTTGGCATCTCAGCTATAAACCACAAGGGTAACTTTGCGTCAGCTCCCTGAAGCATTCGTAGGAAAGCTTGTGCAGCCTGCAAAAACGTGTTTTCTGTAAACAAGGACAAACAAGCGAAGACTACCAGCAATTTCTATCTCCTAACCTGAAGCAAGGATCTCTACAGAAACGCGCTCACTTCAGTTTGTTACACCATTGTTATATTGACAAAAAAGAAGTTTGATATGGATTGACTCCTAAATTATGTCATCCGCGAAAGCAATTCTACAAGAAAAGGGCTGAAGCTAGAGATCAAAAATGTCCTTTAACTTCCAGCAATCAAAAGGATGTCAGGGAGAAGCACGAACAAAGGCATGTAAGCCAATGGGACTCTGAAAACCTCCAAAACTGTGGCCCTTGCAAATGATTGGAAAACCCCAATATCTCTTCCAGGGGGCAAAACAATGATAAACAGTCAAGAAAGAAGGTAACATTTCAAATGGTTTTAACCGCCCAGTATCTCATCCAAAGAGCAAAACAACAAAACACAGGCACGAGAGAAGGCAAAACTCCAATATCTCAAGGGCTTTTCCTCTCTTTGAAAAAATATAAGATACAAAATTAAAAGCCACTAGTAAGATTCTCTGTTAATTTCTAGAATCTCAGGGAAATAAACACGTCCTTCATGTCTAGAAGCATGTATCGTCGCAAGTAACATACCTCTTCACAATCTGCATCCAACCAAAGAAAATATAGTTAACATGCCTTTGGCGTTTTTCAGCATCATCTCATCCTCACAATGAACATTATCCTAGAATAGTTTTGAGGTTGGGATCGCCTTTGCATGAGAAAGGCCCAATTTAAGAAGCATCTGCTCCTCCAAATTGTCTAGAAGGTAGCCTTAAGACCCCGGTCCTTTGAGCTATGGTGCATCATCATCCCATGCCCCCCCCCCCCCCCCCCCCCCCCCCCCCCCACACACACACACACACAGAGCAAAGAAAATAATCAAACATCCAATCTCTCAATGAAGCTGCCCTCCAAACTTTCAATCCTCAAATATCTTATTCATTTGTTCACAAGCACACTGTAGTTTGCCATACCCTATGGTGTGAGTCATTATCATATTTTACCCTACCCCAACATACCAAAATGTAGCATAATTCCATATCAAAATGATCATGGTTACTCTTAAGCTGTATTTGAAATCAATCGTCTTGTTCACCAACCACAGTTGCACCACCCTCTTCCAAATTTGTTGGTGATTTCTGTCGATTCTTCAGTGCTAATGGTTTTGATCAGGCGGCTGAAGCTATCATAGCACCTCTATTTGTGAATAATTCAAGACAATTTTTATCTTTGCTCTGGCATTACTAGCATTTTCACTTGCTGGAGGACCACTCAAGCATGCTCAAGCAAAGAACACCCTCCTATTGAATGCAAGGTACGATCTGTTCTGTGTATAGAGACACAAGCAACGAAACAGCCTGGCATCAAGAAAGAGATGTGCTGACACCTAAGAAAGTTTTTTGTTATGACAACAATGCCCTAATTCAGCCAACACAATTTAAGTATCCATCTGTTATGGAACATGAGTGCATTCCTGTAGTTTTATGGATCCAGCCATACACCAAACGTGTGCCTTGTGCTCTTCAGTGTCTAAATCACATGTTTATTGCCCTCTTATATCGATCCAGACAGACAAGTTCTTTTTCGTCATTGTCCTCCAAACAAGTAGAATGCATAACTTCAATTTTAAAAAAACAGATAAATTGAAGCGGCTTTTACAAGATTTGGAACGTACTAGATTCATAGACCGAGAAACCCGAACCAACCCTGGAGGTGATTCACCAGTGTCATTTTTGTAAGTAGCATTAAAAGCAATGGTGACATCAAACTTCTTTGCTGATGTGGAGCCAAAGTCATAAGCTGGGTAAAAGAAGAATATGTTAAGATCCTGCAAATAAAACATTAACAGACATTTCGACTGGATAGGAAATCTACCAGCAGATATTTCATTTATTTCATTGCGTGGGTTGCCACCTCGAAACCCCTTATAAAGATCATCATTTACAAGGTTGTAGCTCTCTCTCCACAAAAAACTTGGCTCAGCACACTTGATATCTGAAACAGTATCTACTGAGGTCACAAAATATTGTTTTGAATGGGAATGTTCAAATCAGCAGAAAATCACCACCTGTATTAACAGATTCTGACCCAAGCGAGAATGAAAATGGAATGCCATTGCTAAAGCTTGAGCAATTTGGTAAGATGGCGTATGAGTCTCCAGGAGATAGTATGGCCGGCTCAATAAAGTTACTCGAAAAAGTCCAACTAGAGCTCCCCTAATAATAAAATGTCATTGGCCACAATGAGTCTTCCTGCTGGACAAGAATGTTTGCAACAAAGAATTCACGAGTTTATGCAGACATATAAACATCTGCATGAAGCTTCACAACTGCACATAGAAAAACCATGCATGCAAATAAAAAATTGAGACAATGCAAGATGTCTTTTTTGGGGCAAAGGTAAAATGACTCACTGGAGTGAGATCCGAAAGTAACAAGGGATCAGAGAGATTAAAGTTTGACATTTGAAAGAAGAAGGGTACCATGCCTGAAACCAGAAAGATTTTTTTGTTAGCCCTCCAAGACATCATGTGGTAAAGATAGCATTTCAGACCATACACTTATTTGATATGATATGCTTAGAATAACAAACCTTCAGCAAATGATCTGTTTTGGGCTGTATATAGGAATGAAACAGGACATGAGCCAACATCTCTACAGGAAGCAGAGGGCAGATCTGTGCCTTCTTTTGCAACTGCTCGGTACTGAGGTGCAGGAACTTGCAAAAATGCTGGCCACTTTGGCGGAGAATCAATAGGACAAAATACTGCTTGACTTGCACTGGAGTATTCTACACCACACTCTTCCTCACAACCAGAGGTACTTGTACGTACGCATTGACAACCACATTTATACTCTGAACCAGAAAATATTGCATTGATACCCGTTTGAAGCCCAAAAAGGAGGAGACATAGGAAAAATGGGATGGTTATGATGCATCCATTTGTCTTTTTATTCCTTTTCTGTAATAAGCAATGAAGACATTGTTATTCCCTCTTCGCAAAAGAAAGTGCCATTATCTGGCACTCATAATAACTACAGAAAGCAATGTACAGAAAGACCTCATTGATGCCCTTGATTAAACACATATTTACATTTGGATAAATATAGATATGACAAGTAATCCTGTTAGCTGAGCTCTGAGAAAATTGCACGGCTGCCTGCTCATGCAAAAAAACTTTACACTATTACCTTGTGAAGTATAATTTCAGATGTCAAGTAAAAACATTATTGACATCCTCCACCTCAAGTATACTTGAAAGAGCATATCTTAGATGGAAGCTAGTAACCTAACTCCCCCATTTGTCTCTTTGACATTGCACTGCTAGTAATACACATCTTAACCACAACCTTTCTTTTTGTAAATCTTTTAAATTAATTTACAAGTGGGAAACCTCGAAACGAGGAAAACCCACGGAAAGATCATATACAAAAGGAAGAACACAGAAGTGTTCGGCTGTAACAGAGGGCTAAAGCATTCATAGGAAAACAGATGTATCTCTAAGTGATATCACCAACTTCCATGGCAAAACGTGAAGATTGCCTAAGAAAAAGCTTGAAAAACGGAAAAGGATTTGCATCAGAGAAGTGGAACATACAGCCATTACATCAGTGCCACAGGGTCCAATAAGCCCAATATCTGACCCATGTGAAGAAGACTACAAATTACTGTAGGGAAGGCAGGAGAATGCCAGAAGCCAAAAACCGTTTGTGACAGATTATAGAGGGGAAACAATGCCACATACTAGCTACCTACTGGCTCCTCTTTATATAAAACCAATTAATTTCCTTACAGATTCAAATTTCAAGGCTTACATTGCCTAACAATGCTTCAAAAAGCCACATCAGCAGCTACATGACCTGTCACGGTATAGCCTTGGCGATGGTGATGGAAAAAAGCGAGAGACAGCAGGGATGGGATGCTCGCAGAGAAATGAAATGAAATGTAGTATTAACGTCTTCAAAAGGCCAAAATGACCTATGAGACCAAAAGGTTACATGTGGTGAATCTAATACCAGGTCTGGGTACAAAAAGTACAAAGAACTAAAAAGGAAATAATGGGTAGGGGTGGGGTGAAAGCTGATACAAAGGGTGAGCTGATACAATGGAGCTCTCTGACAGTCGAGGCATCATATACATATACATCAGTATCCGGGACGGCTCCTATGTCGCGCCAGTATGGTATGGATCCTATGTCGCAATCTGTGTCGATGTCGATAGGGCCCCCTCATCCGTGGGCGACGGGACCGCCCCAACTCTATCCCCCGATCAAGCAGTATGCCTTTGGTGCCTCTGGTGTTGTTATGCTGTGGGGGCTGCTCAAACTCCTCTGTCTGTGAGACTGAAAGAAATCTGTAATCTTCCACTGTCTCTGGATCTCTCTCATTGTGCCCCTCTTCAAGAGATCCTCTCTGTGTTTGCGAATCTCCAGTAAGTATAATCCGAGGCATCTCTGATCCTGGTATCTCATGACTCTAGAAAGTGGCCCAAAACCCTCTCTGAATAGACAGTGAAAGTGGCCTCATATCTCATAATATACTGGGCAGTGACATATGTAATGTAGCTCTGTCTCTAGCTCTATTTGGCACACCTGACAAACCCTGGACTCAACGGGTACTCCTCTAAATCTGCATGTCACGATCTCTAGTTGATGTGAGGATGTGCGTATATGACCAATAGCACAGCGTATCCCGTGGGATAGATGAGTATCCATGTACCCTGGTCTGATCACAAAACCATCCTCCGTAAGTTGGAGAAGATGCTCTCTATAGAAAGTCATCTTCGTACCTAGCTCATGTGTAGGTTGTATCCATGTCCTGTTAGTATCCAACTGAATCAAGTCCTGTCTGATGAGCCTGGTAATCTCTGCCCTAGTGAGGGAGATGGAGGGTGCATCCAAAGAGTACTGAAATGGGGGTAGCCGGTCCATACTAAAGCCATGTAACTGAAACCAAGATGCCATCTCTGCATACCAACATAATCTATCTCCCTGCAATGCCAGCTGTCGCGAAGACTCTAGTGCTAATCGAGCATATCTGTCTCTAGGGAGAGCCCAAGTGCTATGCATAAATGAAACTGATCGAGTGAGTGCCTCCACTACCAATGGAGGAGCAGCGAGCTCCGTCGTAACAATGTCAGGTGGTACTGAGGCCTTGGCCCTAATCATCCGAGAAATCATAGACACCAAGGGTTTCTCCATACATCTCCATCTATCAGTACTGCCAGCTTTGCTATGAAATGAAATGTTATATTAACGTCTTCAAAAGGCCAAAATGACCTATGAGACCAAAAAGTTACAATTGGTGAATCTGATATCATGTCTGCGAGTACGAAATTAAAAAGAACTAAACACTAGAACACTAAGGAGGAAGGAAATAAACTTGAAGTTGATTCTGGATTGAGACGAGAGAGGATCTTGTTGGACTCAAAGCTTAGAGAGCGAGTGGTGGCTCTTTGGACAGAGGACTTGGACACGCAGGACTCTCCTGCTGACAGAGTGGCCTCTAGACTTGCTCAGCTTAGTCGTTTCTTTCTCCAGGAGTCTACGGCCCACCTGGCTCCCGCAAGGGAGGAGGAGCAATGTCTCCGACGGGGAGTTGCTTCCTTGTAGAGGATATGGGAGCAGCACCCAAACAGTCCTTGGTTGGAGGAGCAGTTGCAGCAGGCTCGCCAAGAGCTTGCGAGCATAGAGGAGAGGCGTCATGAGTTTGCTTTCCATCAACAGGCATCTCAATGGGCCCAGAAGGGGGTGAGAGTGACTCGGACATTCTGAGGCAGTGGGACCCGTCATGCGCTGTCACCAGCGAGTGACTACTATCTATCCTTTTTGTTGATTTCTTTCTTATTATCTATTTACTTTCACTTTTTGGAAACACCCCTCGGGAAATCTAACTGCCCTACATTGCATAGCTAGTGTGGAACTGTCCAGAGGGAGTCCAGGCCTGAGGGCAAGAGAGCACTAAGGTTGGACAAGGACTATGGTTAGCCAAAGTGGAGTCATTGACTAGCCAAAGTGGAATCCTTTGCTACAGAGGCTACATTTCAGTTCTGGATGTGGCCACAGTGTACAAAGAGGGTCGGATGACCTAGAAAGATACAATGGCAGTATCTCCTAAAATTTAGGGAACTGCTATTTTGGGACCTGAAAATGTGTTTGCATCATTACCTCCGGAATGACAAGGGGAACATTTTCTTACTCTGCCATGAAGTCAACTGTACAACCGGTTGGGAGATTTTTAGGCGACAACCCCGAAACGGGAAAATGCTTGTAAATGTGCCAAGTGGCACATTCTGGTGCAGTTTCCAATGCAAGAAGGAGTTGGCGCTGAATTTGAAGGGAAGAAGGGCTCGTTTGCTGATTTTTGCCACAGGTTAAGAGCTATGGAGTGCTTGCTTTCCCTCCTATGTACAGTGCGGTGCCAGGAGTGATGCCCTGCACGCACTACCCTCTCTCTCCTCTATGGCAGTATGTTATGCCCCTCTAGTGGGCTCTTCATTTGACCAATGTACAGTTGTGTGGGTTCATGCGCGATTGCCAAGGCAAGAGCCTCTTGCACAGGTACTGGATTAGCTAGCGGCTAATCCCCCGTAGGTACAGGTGAATTCGGAGAGGTTTCACGCTAGAAATCTCGTCCGATTCAAAGGGCAAGTAGCCCTACAAGTGCGGGAGCTCGAGGACTTGCTACAGATGCGACCGGCACGCAAAACGGAGCCCGAAACAGTGAATTACAGCCTGCTGTGTATTTTTGCAGGTTTAGGGTTTTGGCCCTAAACGGACCCTAATACCCCCAGGAGGTTCGGGGACGCAAGGGGACCGCTGTACAGGTGATCTGGCGCATTTTCGGGGCTGAAAACAGAGAATTCAGCGTGCTGCAGATTCTCGCCAGGTTTTGCAAAGTGCCCGTATGCATCGGGAAAGTCAGTCAATGCGTGGGAATACTGACTGTGAAGGGTCCTAGTACAGTTATGCTGCCGAAATCGGGCTGGAACAGTTGAAATTCAGCCGAGCTTGTGCGGGGCAGCTTGTAGGGAACCACAGTATTTATTCCCTCTTTTAAGCAATAAAGAAATACCGAAAGGGGCGCCTAAGTTAGGGGCCAATCTGGTGTCGGTCTACTCATACAGGTGCACTCTAGCAACCTGTATCCCTTTCCCCCGTGTTGTGTCTTGAAAGTACAGGTAGAATAGACGACTAATAATGGGTGAAAGCTAAATCAAGGTTTAAAGTAAAGTCTACCGCCCTTTTTTGGATTGAACAGGCCGGTTTCATGGTTCCATCGACGGGATTAAATCACTTTTTCCCACAGAAGTGAGCCTTGGTCAGGTTGGGCTTGAAGACACAAGGGATCATAGACCAGACACAGGGAATTGTAATTATGGCTGACAGACCAGATGATGTGACTGAAGAGGTTTCCTCTTCACAGGGTCAACAGACGCATGAAGTGGGTGAGTCTTCAAGACCACCACAGACGGATGATGATATATTCAGGACCCAGTTGGCTACTGCTATGGCTATGTTCACACAAGTAATGCAGAACCCGAGGTTTTTAGCCTTTCTGCAACCTCCTGTTCCGTCTCAGCAAGTTGGGTCACTGGATCATATTCAAAAGCCTGTTAAGGCTCGAGCACAGGTGATTCATACTGCACAATCAATGGAAACACCTGTACACTTGACGGAGAACATGCAGTCTCCACAACCTATGCCTAAGGTGCAAGAACAGGTGGCTGAGATGCCAGTCTTTCAAGCTGTACCAATTCAGTCCGCAACCTTTCAGCAGCCTATAGCTAGTTCTAATGGGCAGGGAAGCAACCTACAGGCTATGCAATAGGTCTTCCCACCACCTTCAGTACACCCTGGCTATTTTGGAGGTGGATCGGTATTCCAGAGCATGGCTCGTCATGCACCTGGAAATCAGTTTTACACGCCAGGAACAGTGTTCGGGGGTGCTCAAACAATGATGCCTAACCCCATGTATGGTGTCACGGGCATGCTACCAGGGTTTCAGAGCACTCATGGCCAATTTGGGATGCCACAGGCAAATTTTGGTATGGCTGGAATTAAAAATCAGCAGCCAAATATGGCGTTTCCAGGTCAACTTAATTGCGGTCAGGGAACACAAATGAACCCTAACAGTGTTCCCATGTTTCAGTCACTTCCATATGACAATTTAACGCTGCTGGAGAGGCCAACTCCGTACAAAGAAGGTGGCAAAGGTGTGTCATTCACGACCTTTACAGGTTTGATGACAGGAAGAAGACTCTCTCATTCCTCCAGCAGTTTGACAAGGCCTATGCAGGGGGAAACTTTACAAAGGCTTCAAAGGTCCGCAAGGCAGCCACTTTCTTGACAGGGAATGCGGGACAATGATGGACAACTTTATTGCTTCAAGGGCAAGCTCCGTCCACATGGATTTACTTCAAGCAGATTTTACAGCAGCATGGTTATCCGATGACTTTGAAGCAAATGTCATGACAAAATGGCACCAGCTTAATGCTGCCACTTGCAGAAATCTGGATGATTACAATCGGAAGTTTTGGAAAGCTCTACTTCCAGTAACTTCCTATAGGTTTGTGCCATTGACAGAACAGATTGAAAAATACTGTTGTGGCCTACCTAAAGGATTGAGAAAGTATTGTACGAAGACAAAAGTCACTACTTTGACGCAGCTCATCAAGGTAGCAAACACTGGCAATGGTTTGCTCAAGGGAGAAGATTGTGAATTTAACACTGGCGTCAAGGCAAGATCAGGCAAGAAAAATTCAGCCAAGAAGCACGTTCCCAATGAGGCTCCTAAAGGGACTCAGGGGTCAGCCAACGCAGGGAAAGGCAAAGCTTCGGCTAAATCAAAAAAGGGACCAGCGAAGAAATGGAAAAGACGTTTTTCTCGCAAGTCTGAAGAGCAAAAGAAGGTCCTAAGGTCAGAGAACAAATGCTTTATTTGTGAGCAGCCTGGCCACATTGCTTACAACTGTCCTACAAAGAAAAGGCCAGCTAATTCTGAAGACAAGGAGGACAGGAAAGGAAAGAATCCCATGGCTGGTCTAGGTCTAGTGCCAGATATGGTGGGCGACAAGCCAAATTCAGATGCAAGTGGGCTTTGCAGAGCATGGGGAAAGGTCAGGGATCAAACAGTGCTTATCTTCTTTGACCCAGGGGCCAAAGCCAACTTTATTTCCCCAGAATTGGCTTTGAAGTTGGGAATCAGACCTGAAGAGATGGGGTATACAGCAGAGGCAGGTTTGGCATGTCCTGGCCATACAGAGGCTGTGACGCCCATCATCGAAAAGTTGCGTCTACATATCCAGTCCTATGTAGATGCTGAAGAATTTTACATCATGCCACTGGACGGATGTGATGTGTTGTTAGGTATTCCTTGGTTGTTTCGTGTACAGGGAATCATGGATGCCTACAACAAAAAGATCACTGTACAGAGCAGGGGAAAGACTCACATTCTGGATGTAAAGCTTAAAGGGGAGTCTATTCCCACTGTATCAGCTTCTGCTATTACTTCTGTAATGAAAAAGCATCTTTCTGCATACTTGGTTTTTGCACGTGAAGTGTCAGATTGTGATGAATCAAATTTATCTATGCTAGATAACGAAAGGTCAATGTTTTTACAACAGTATAGTGACTGTTTTTCCGATTCATTACCGTCTCAATTACCGCCAGAGAGACCCGAGGACCATGCGATAGATTTGGTGCTAGGTAATAAATAGCCCACCAAATAAGCCTCCGTTCAAGGTTAGTGCGGCTCAGCAGAAAGAGATAATGGGCCAAGTACAGGAGCTGTTAGAAAAGGGGCTGATTCAGCCCAGTTCATCTCCATTCAGTTCTCCAGTGTTGTTGGTGCAGAAAAAGGATGGCTCATGGCGTATGTGCATCAACTACCGTGCACTGAACAAGAATACCATCAAGAATAGGTTCCCTATACCTAGAATTGATGATATTATGGACAAATTAGAAGGAGCAGCCATGTTTAGCAGGATAGATCTAAAGAGTGGGTACCATCAGATCCGCATTAGATCAGAGGATGTGCACAAGACTGCTTTTAGAACAACGTTTGGCCTTTACGAATTTTTAGTGATGCCTTTTGGTCTCACAAATGCTCCTGCTACGTTCAATAGGATGATGGACAGAATTTTCCGTCCACACCAACAGTTTGTTGGTACATTCTTTGATGATATGATAGTCTACTCAAAGAATGAAGAGGAGCATAGGCATCACTTGGCCATTGTGTTCAAAGAGTTACGCAATCATAGGTTGCTCGTCAATGCAAAGAAAAGTGAATTTTTTTTGGAAGAGATTCACTTTCTGGGACACATTGTCTCAAAGGATGGTGTCAGAATGGATCCTGCAAAAGTTGAAGCGATCAAGTCATGGCCAAATTTGAAGACGGTGCACGATGGCCGAAGTTTCTTGGGACTATGCTCCTATTACAGACGGTTTATCCGAAATTTCGCTGAGATTGCTTCACCTTTACATGCTCTTCAAAAGAAGGCAGTCACCTTTAGATGGACACAGAAAGAGATTTCAGCTTTTAATCTCTTAAAGGAAAAGATGACTTCGGATCCAGTCATTGTGTTGCCAGATCTTAGGAAGTCATTTGTGGTCCAGTGCAACGCCTGTGGTAGTAGCATTGGTGCAGTGCTAATGCAAGATGGCAGGGTAGTAGCCTATGAGAGCAGAATTTTGCAAGGGCCAGAGATGACCATGCAGGTCTATGAGAAAGAGTTACTGGTTGTGATTCATGCACTCTTAAGTTGGAAACACTACCTGCTAGGTGCAGACTTTGTTGTCCAAACGGACCATCAGACCTTGCGATACTTCTTGACACAGACAAAGTTATCTGAGAAGCATATGCGATGGGCAAATATCTTGTCCATGTTCCATTTTCAGATTGTGCATGTGGAAGGCAAGAAGAACGTTGTGGCTGATGCCTTGTCAAGGAAGCCACAAATTTCAGTTGTGTCGATTCCTTATCATCATGAACTTGATGATATGAGAGAACAGTATGCAAATGATGAAGATTTTGCAAGGGTCTTCAAGCAACTAATGGATGGACAACGTCATGAACACTATCTTCTTAAAGACGGGTTCATGATGATGCATGGCAGATTGTGTGTCACAAAGCCATTGCGACGCAAAGTTATGGAAGAGAGTCATGTCCCACCGTATGCAGGGCATCGTGGTATCGATGCTACAGTTAAAGCGGTTGAGACATTCTTCTATTGGCCTACATTGAGAAGAGATGTGGATGCCTTTGTGCGAGAATGCCAAATTTGCCAGAAGGTCAAGTTTGACAGGCAAAAGACACCAGGGTTATTGCAACCACTACCTATTCCAGATAAACCATGGGAAAGTATTGCTATGGATTTTATCTTTGATCTTCCGAGAACGCAGACAGGAAACGATGGTATTTGGACCATTATTTGCAGATTCAGCAAACAGGCTCATTTTATTCCTGTCAGAAAGAAGATAAAGCCAGATCAGATGGCACCCTTGTTTATGAGCAATATTTTCAAGTATCATGGCATGCCACAGTCGATTATTAGCGACCGTGATCCACGCATGACAAGTTTGTTCTGCAGAGGCTTGTTTGAGAATATGGGCACAACGCTCAAATTCTCTTCGTCATTTCATCCTCAAACAGATGGGCAGTTAGAAGAGGCAAATTCTACTGTCCTAGATCTGCTGAAGTGTTATGTGTCAGAGCATAAAGGAAAGTGGGAGCAATATTTGCCATTGGTGGAATATGCATACAATAATACAGTGCATTCATCAACTGGCAAGGCACCTTTTGAGATAGTTGAAGGTGGCAAGAAAGTTCCTCCCATACTGCATACAAAGGACAAGATATTTGAAGCAGATAAGTATGTTCAGGACATGGATGAAATGTACAAGAAGGTCAAAGTGGCCTTAGAAAAGACTCAGGCAAAGCAAAAGAAAGCAGTTGATCGTAACCGTCGTGAAGTGGTATTTTCACTTGGTGATTGGTGCTTTTACGCTTTGAAAAGGCAAGGTTAAAGAAGATGAAGGGCAAGGAAAGACTGTTTCCAAAGCTCAGCATGCGTTACTATGGGCCTTTTCAAGTGTGCGACATAATCAGTGATGTCGCATATAGGCTGAAAGTGCCTGACATTTGGAAGATTCACAATGCGTTTCATGTGAGTCTTCTCAGACCCTATGTGGGTGATGTGCCAGAAGATATGCCAGTTGAAGATCAGCCGGAAGTCGAGGAACTTGACGAGATCTTGGTCCCGGAACAGATTTTGGCACATAAAGAAAGGAAAGTGAAAGGCAAGGTTGCTAGGCGTTACTTGGTAAAGTTCAGAAACTATCCACCAATGGATGCTAAGTGGATGGAAGAAGGTGAACTTGCAGAGTCACCAACTGTGTTATCACTTTACCTTGAAGCCTTCGGTTTGCAACCTACCTTGACCCCTTGAGTTTCAAAGCTACATGGATTGTCAGTGTGACAATGGCTTTTGAAACAAATGATGTACATGGTATTTAAAGTGAGCTCAAATGAAATACTTGTTACATGAATGTTAGAGCTGTACAGATTGTCAGTTTGGCAATTGCTCTTATGGAATGTCCAAAAGTTTGGTTAGTGCTATAGAAGTGAGTATTTCTTGTCAGTTTGTCAAGGATACAGTAATTGCTTCTATTAAAGAGTACATGTGTAACTGCATTCTTAAACTGTCCGTTTGGGTATGCTCGAAAGTGTTACGGGATCCAACGTGTACTATAAGACAGTGGCAAAATGTGCACCTACCATTTTGTCATTGAAAAGTTAGTGACTCAAAGCAATGGCACAGTGCGAAGCTACCGCTATGTCATTGGGACAGGGTTCACACGCAGGCAATACATGAGTCGACGAGGTGTTGAATACACCAGGGTTGACAATGAGCATGTATGTGTCGACAGGTGTTGAATACATCAGTGTTGACTGTGAGCATGTACGACATAGATGCAAAGGAGGACGTCTGAGATTTCAAGAGGGGGATATGTCACCAGCGTGTGACTACTATCTATCCTTTTTGTTGATTTCTTTCTTATTATCTATTTACTTTCACTTTTTGGAAACACCCCTCGGGAAATCTAACTGCCCTGCATTGCATAGCTAGTGTGGAACTATCCAGAGGGAGTCCAGGCCTGAGGGCAAGAGAGCACTAAGGTTGGACAAGGACTATGGTTAGCCACAGTGGGGTCATTGACTAGCCAAAGTGGAATCCTTTGTTACAGAGGCTACATTTCAGTTCTGGATGTGGCCACAGTGTACAAAGAGGGTCGGATGACCTAGAAAGATACAATGGCAGTATCTCCTAAAATTTAGGGAACTGCTATTTTGGGACCTGAAAATGTGTTTGCATCATTACCTCCGGAATGACAAGGGGAACATTTTCTTACTCTGCCATGAAGTCAACTGTACAACCGGTTGGGAGATTTTTAGGCGACAACCCCGAAACGGGAAAATGCTTGTAAATGTGCCAAGTGGCACATTCTGGTGCAGTTTCCAATGCAAGAAGGAGTTGGCGCTGAATTTGAAGGGAAGAAGGGCTCGTTTGCTGATTTTTGCCACAGGTTAAGAGCTATGGAGTGCTTGCTTTCCCTCCTATGTGCAGTGCGGTGCCAGGAGTGATGCCCTGCACGCACTACCCTCTCTCTCCTCTATGGCAGTATGTTATGCCCCTCTAGTGGGCTCTTCATTTGACCAATGTACAGTTGTGTGGGTTCATGCGCGATTGCCAAGGCAAGAGCCTCTTGCACAGGTACTGGATTAGCTAGCGGCTAATCCCCCGTAGGTACAGGTGAATTCGGAGAGGTTTCACGCTAGAAATCTCGTCCGATTCAAAGGGCAAGTAGCCCTACAAGTGCGGGAGCTCGAGGACTTGCTACAGATGCGACCGGCATGCAAAACGGAGCCCGAAATAGTGAATTACAGCCTGCTGTGTATTTTTGCAGGTTTAGGGTTTTGGCCCTAAACGGACCCTAATACCCCCAGGAGGTTCGGGGACGCAAGGGGACCGCTGTACAGGTGATCTGGCGCATTTTCGGGGCTGAAAACAGAGAATTCAGCGTGCTGCAGATTCTCGCCAGGTTTTGCAAAGTGCCCGTATGCGTCGGGAAAGTCAGTCAATGCGTGGGAATACTAACTGTGAAGGGTCCTAGTACAGTTATGCTGCCGAAATCGGGCTGGAACAGTTGAAATTCAGCCGAGCTTGTGCGGGGCAGCTTGTAGGGAACCACAGCATTTATTCCCTCTTTTAAGCAATAAAGAAATACCGAAAGGGGCGCCTAAGTTAGGGGCCAATCTGGTGTCGGTCTACTCATACAGGTGCAATCTAGTAGCCTGTATCCCTTTCCCCCGTGTTGTGTCTTGAAAGTACAGGTAGAATAGACGACTAATAATGGGTGAAAGCTAAATCAAGGTTTAAAGTAAAGTCTACCGCCCTTTTTTGGATTGAACAGGCCGGTTTCATGCGCACCACTGTGTCCGCCAGTTGAGGATACCTGACAGGTCAATTGCTTCAGAGCTAGAGGATATGCGTGCAGTTGCTACTAACTTTTACCGTGACCTGCTGTCAGCCTCCATCAGAGCGTCACGATGCATGCAGAGAGCAGGTTTGGGCACAGATGCCTTGTCTTGTGACTGAGGAAATGCGCTAGAGGCTTGAGCTGCCTCTTCAGCTAGAGGAGCTCCATGCGGTCCTCAGAGCACTTTCCCGAGGTAGTTGTCCCAATGAGGATGGTTTGACTCCTAGTTTTTTCTTGGAGTATTGGGACTTTCTTGGCTCAGACCTTGCGACACTTTTCAGTACATCTTGCACACAGGAGAGATGCCGAACAGCATGAATGAGGGCTTGATATACCTCATTCCCAAGGAGGGTGGCTTCTTGGATGAGATTCGGCAGTGGTGGCCCATCACCATCCAACTCAGCCTACAAAATTCTCGCCAAGGCTTTGAGTTTGAGGGTTCAGCCACTTCAGGAGACCATTATACATGGGATCTAGAGAGGTTCAAGGAGCGAAGTATCCTTGACAACATCTTCACTTTTTGGGAGGCGTCTGCCCTCGTGCGCCTTCGAGATGAGGATGTGGTGATACTTCTTCTCGATTTTGAGAAGGCCTACGACAGAGTTGACTGGGACTTTTTGGAGGCATACTTACACGGAATGGGAACGGGGAACGGGAACGGGGAGCTCCAAGACGTTTCCGGAACAGGGGGGCCCTTGGGTTGGCGGAACGGGAACGGAGGCCGGAACGGTAGCCTTGAGGGAAAGGGAGAGGGAGAGGGAGAGAGAGCCTTGGGGGAGAGGGTGAGGTAGAGAGCTTGAGACAGAGGGTGTAAAGCCCTTCTTTATATACGAGAGGATGGAAATAACGCCCCTCCCCCCCCAAAAAAAAGTTCAAAAGACCTATCCCAAATTGTCATTTTTTTACACTTTGGCGTTCCGGATTTGCCGCTCTGCGTTCCGCCGGCCGTTCCGAGCCCCGTTCCGGTTATGCTTGGGAAGGGAACGGCGTTCCGTTCCCGTTTCCGTTTCGAGGAGGTGCCACGCTTGGAGGGAACACTACGCAGGATGGGCTTCTCAGATGCTTGGATCAGAGGGCCAGAAGGCCAACCTTCAAAGCCCTAAACCGGCTCTACATACGTTTTGTTGTGCATCAGTCGCGCTGATCAACTGGAGAAAGACAATGGCTTTCTGGGTTGGCAGTGCTCCTACGCCTGATTGGCTGCCTGGTGAGGGTTTTAGATGGATCCCCCCAGGGACTGCATTTCGCTACTTAAGTTGTCAGGTTGGCCTGAACTTGTCTCCTGAGCAGTAGATTGCTCCCCTCCTCCTGTCCATCAGGAGGAAGTTGCTACATTGGAGTTCGGCACGGCACGACTCTCTTTGGCAAGCAGAGTTGTAGTGGCCAACCGGGTGTTGTTGGCTACTATGTGGTACATTACATCTTATTGGATCTTTTCGAGCTCCTGCATCAACAAGGTAGAGAGGCTGATCAGGAACTTTCTTTGGTCAGGACGCGACACTCATATAGCCCGGGCCAAAGTAGCCTGGCAGTTCATCACTCTACCTTGTTCTTAAGGGGGGTTGGGGATCATAGACCAGCAGAGCATAGCAGAGCCCTACTTGGGAAGTTTGTTGTCAGAGGATTGCTTCCAGGGGAGGAGCCCTCGAAGGAGTTTTTGCTTCAGCGGCTTAGAGCTTGAGTGCCTCAGGTAGGAGGCCCTTGGAGACCTTCCATGAGATGGATCTTTACAGAGATACGCAGAGTTGGTCTGAGCAGGAGACTGGAGGATCGTTTTGTTGTGAGCCTGCTTCTCTCTTGGGAGCAGCTGGGGAGAGTCTTGGAGCAACACCAGCCCACCTGCATGGAGGAGTGCTTGAGACAGCCCCTTGTTTGGAACCCCATGGTCAGCACTCAGAGAGGCCAGTTGGTTCGTAGTAGGCCTCATGTTTCTTGGGGTCCCATGGCAGAGGATCCAGCATGCACTCTAGGTGATTGGCTTCAGTTCTCAGGTTTTCTAGAGGAGTTACAAAGCATCCAGCTGCAGGGCATGAGAGGGGTGCTAGAGACAGCAGCTCTCAGATGGATGGGGGCCTTCATGTGACTAGAGGTCCTCATCGCAGTTCGAGCTTGCTCAGACTGTACCCTCCATGTTCTTCAAGATACAGGGCGAGGGTCGACTACACAGAGTCTCAGTAGAGGCTGCACAAGTTGCAGAGTGTTGTTTTCAGAGGATCCGAGTAGTGGGCATCTGCCGAGGACTTGTGTCATCGATACTGACCAGCAGCTCTTGAGACAGGCCATTGGAGGCTTTGGGATTGGGAGAGCTGCCCTCTGGCACGAGTGCAGTGGGACCCTGGAGAGTGGTTTTGGAGGGACCTCTTCTCCTCAGCCGACCATCCAAAGATCCCTTTCTTTCAGTACACTACTCAACTGGGATGTCACCTACTCGCAACACGGAGAGAGGCTCGTCTTGCTACATTACTTCATTGGCAGGAGGAGGGTCTCACAGCTGAGTTCTTGTCAGCCTTTTGGGCGAGGTTGTGGGACGCCAGACAGCCGCGGCGAGTCACTTTGTTCCAGTTGCTAGTTGCACATAGAGCTACAGCAGTGGGGAGTTTGCTAGAACATAGTGGCCTTTGGGCAGCATGCGCAGCTTGTGACCATCCTTTGGAGAGTCAGCATCACTGTCTGTGGGACTGTCATATGGCACAGCAGGTTTGGCTTCGGGTCCTTCGGTTGATGCCAGCTCTTTCCACAGCACGACAGTACACTTGGGGGGCAGCTGGTTGGTGAGCTATCCTCCACCAGCAGGATGATAGTGATACAAGGGGCTCGACCTACACTCCAACTTGCTACAGAGCTTACCCCACAGGAGTGGTACAGTTCGAGAGACTTCAGGGCAGCTCTAACCGCATGCGGGAGCACAGAGAGGAGTTCCTTCAACTCTGGCACCCTCGGCCTTTCTTCACCATAGTTCGGGGTGAGCTTAGATGGCACTACCGTCCACCTGTGTGGCTTTTGCCTCCTCCCATCTCTTGATTTAGCCCTCATTGTACATATGTTGTTTTTCCATTGGGAGAGTCTCCCCTTATGGTTGATGTAGCCCTCTCTAGCAGAGGTGATTTCCCCCGTTATTTGGGTCGAAAGTCAACTTTCAAGGTGGCAAGCAGATCCACCACATGACGACTCCTTGTGATCTGATGTATGACGTACAATCGTAGAAAGGTGAAGTTATATTCAGAGATAGATCATCGGCTCAACTTGTACACAGTGAGGGGGCTATGTAGCTTATTCTAGACAGCAGAGGAGAATGTACATCTCCATTTATATGTGCCTCCTCTTGGGTATCACATCTTGTCAATGCATGATCTTTTGCAGACTTGGCATGGTGGTAGTTTTTGACAAGCATAAGGTGTTGATTTGAGATAAGGTCTACAGCCTGGAGGTCAAAGGGAGTACAGTAGTGAGTGGATTGTACACACTTGATCCTCTCTTTCTTCAAATTTGGACTGACACCTAGTAGATACTTATCTTGAACAAGTTACTTCGTCCCAGATGTCACATGCTGTGCAAAACAAGAGTGGTTACGTTCGTTGGGAGCAGCCGTGTGCTCCAGTTGATTCGGCACAGATGATGGATACCTGAGTATGGGTTATTCTCCAGGGTAATGCATGTTGGAGTTTCTACCAGATGTGTGAGCTAGTGTTGACACTAACAAATGCTAGTTACAATTACACAATGGAGTTTCTAGTGGAGACAAAGCGGCGTGCCTTGCTTTGTTGTCTTCTCAGACGTGGGATAGACGGGCTTCTTCTTAAGATGTCACCGACTAGCTCCACAATGCACGCTAGACCAAGAGTTGAGAGGGGGTGTTGATAGTTTTCCACCTCTCTAGCTGCTCCTGGCGGAGCTGCTAGTGCCCTAGTATCTCCGAAGGGCTGATCATAGGGAGTGAGGGCAATTTTATGGCTGTGCCTGGCCTATGTAAGATGGATTACTCATTTTTTGGCATGTTTCTGCCATCGTTTTGCCCATCCTCTCTCTGTCATATAGTGTGCCTCTTCATGGCCCAGGTCTAGGGTATTTGTCCCTGATGCCCTGTGCAGCTTGTTTTCCATCTACAGGCCTATACATATTTTTTCCCAATTTTTGCCCGTTGTTTTGGACCATCGGGGATTCAAGCAACCTGGTTTTCTCACGATATATAGGGAGGGGTGGTGCACACCCCTTGTATTCTCAATTTCACATTACAATCTGTAGAGCCAGCTTTTTGGGATCTCTTGTCTCTCATATGTTTGTCTCATCTACTAGCGTTTCTTCTTTCCTATAGCATGTATACCCAATCGCCCTCCCTCTCTCTATGCCTTTGTGTTTCATGTTCTCTTCTTCAGGTGCCCTCTCTTGCCCTAGGCGACCCCTCCTCCTACAGCATCCTTGCAAACTGAGCAGAATGCGGCGACGGGGTTGCTCTTAGAAATTTAACACTCAGAGGTTGCCGCTATCCATGATTGGAGACCAAAGGTTGAGCACCTGTTGCCGTTGTTTTCAGCCATAACGATCCATCTTCCGTTGCCACTTTTGACGTCGCTAATTGTGTGTGTGTGCGCGCGCAAGCATGTCACCGGAGAAAGCACCACAGTAGAAATTACCACAGAGTCTGAATTGGATGATGCCTTGCATCATCTGGGTAAATCAAAGTCACCTGGATGGGATGGTCTAACTGTGGAATTTTAAATTGCTTTTTGGGATGATTTGACACATACTTTGCTGGCCATGATTAATCATCATGAAATATACAATAGTTGCCTGTTGCATGGAAACATGGATTGCTCAAGCTTACTCCCAAAAAGAGATTGGTCGATTGCTTACAAGACTGACGACCGATTACTTTCCTGCCTATTGTTTATAAGCTTGCAACCAAAATGGTAGTGCATCGTATTAAAGGCATTCTTTATGATGGCATTCATCCACGTCACTATGGATTTGTCCCTTGTCGAAAAATAAGTGCCAACTTGGCTAATGCCCTGATTGGTAATGAGTACGCAAAGTACACAAAACAAGATGTACTCATTATGCAAGTGGATGTAGCTAAAGCATTTGACACTGTCCTTTGAAATTTCATATCTCAAATCATGTTAACGATAGATTTTGGCTCTGAGTTACTATGGTTGATTGGCATGCAATACTATGGCATGGACGAATTGTCCCTCTCACAGAAGTCGTTCGTCATTTGGGATACCCTGTTGGATGGAATGTGTCACTAAGAGACCAAAACAAAAACTTCACCACATAGGATTGTTTACTGGAAGTCTCGACTTGACCATTGCATGTACACTTGCGCATGGTGCAATCTATTATTATGGCATATGTTTAATTTTACTTGCCTTTGCTACCGTTGTCTCCTAAGGATATTGCTGTTTTTATGTCTGACGCTATGGAAATACTCTGGAAGACACATTCAAATTGTAAAGCTCTCCGTCTTCTTCATATGGAAAGAGTACATTCCCCAAAAAAGCATGGGGGGCTGAATATTCTAAATATTTGGTTTCACATGTTAGCCAGAATATCCAATTTGGTACTGGTCTACTTTGATCAGAAACAATCTTGGACTCAAATGCTTGCAGGCTTATGAGCTTCTATGCATACTAGAGTGTATGGTGATTGGATTGTCAAAGATCGGGACATTCTGTTGGGCAAATTTTAGGGCAAAAATCTTGGCTTCCCTCTCTCCACTCATTTACTATTGGATTGGAAACAGGTTTGGTCACATGTCAAATGGGCTAGACGGACAAATGCACAGATAATTCTCTGTGCAATGAGAATATTTATTGGAATAAGGTTTTTCAAGCTCCTCTCGCTATTCTAGAGCCTACTAAAGCTCACAATCTGATGAAATTGGGTACCGCTTTGTGAATGTAGTGAACAATGCCGGTGATCCCTTTTGCACATGCCTATCAAAAATATGGATTAGGCCTACACAATAGATCTATTTAGCGTGCCGTGAGAGAAATGCTTCAGCCATTAACGCCGGTTCTCAGCCATTATCGCCGGTTCCTCCACTGCTTTGGGCAACAGTCTATGAATGTCTACACTTACTGTAGGCATTTGTTGCAGCAATCGCTGTATGATTGCTACCATGCAGGCGCACTAGATTTCTAATACTTAGTTGTATTTTCCCACTGATTCTAATTTTTAGAACAACCTCATCTATTGAGTTTATTCCTCTTGTACATACAAGCTTACGAATATAGAATAGTGATTTCACACAAAGACATTGTGTGTATGGGTTCATGTGTGCACGCCTGTTTGCCTTGATTGTGATGTGTGGGTGTGCATGTTTACCTTTTTACTAGTTTGGCTACTAATTTCATGATTATTCCTGTTTCTCGGACCAATTAAGGCTCGAGGGTGAGGTATGAGCGTGTCAAAGGAATCGTTGATGCTGTCTTCAAGGCCCCTTCCACATCTTTTGCGGTGACAAATGCATGTCCCTTGCAGGTTGCAACGTCCCAAACTTGGTTGATTACTGACAGAGGTGGTTGGAGGACACTCTTTTGTGTCCAAGGTGGTGTTCCTTGAAGATGCTTCTGTCTACTCTTGATTCGATACAAATTTGGAGATTATTCTGGAGATTTCGCCTTCAAGCTTGACGGTAGGCTCCGCGGTTGTTGATGTTGTGGACTCTTCTACATTGCTATGCTATTTGCTAGAATATTTGGGTGACCACCTCCAGTGGCTCTCGTAGCAACTAGATAGAGTGTAGTATTCCCATTGGCTCCTTGCTGGTAATGTCTATTCTTTTATCACAGCATCATTGGTGGTTTTTCCCCTATGGCTTGTATACCCTTGGTTTTTCACATCCAATCATCTGTAAATTGACCTACTAGTTGTATTGTTGCTTTTGGCCTTTTCACAGTAACATGAAGGTTAGCCAGCCCCATTTGTCCCCGGGCCTGGGGGGGGGGGGGGGGGGGGGGGGGGGGGGGAATCCTGTGAGCTGTGTAGTAAGGTATCTAGGAAAGTAGGTTGATTCATGAACAAAAGAACCAACCCCACAACTAAAGGATAGATATAATCACACCAATAAATTAATAGAATGGGCTTTGTTTATAGAAATAGGGAAACAAATGTCACATATCACTCAAAGTGGCCCACATAAACCAAAAAACAATGTTTAGTAGATGTCTCTCTTACAAAAAAAATAGGAAGAAACATGGTGAACAATCACAATGGCCTACATAAGAGGATGAAAAAGAGTGTGTGTGACCCATAGTTACCCGGAACGGGAAATTCGGATGGGAATGGGGAACGGGGACCTGAAAATGGCCATTCCCTATAACTATGATGTGACCCACTACTCAATGCTCCTTACAGAAATAGGGAAATAAATGTCGACTATCGCTCACACAATGGCCTACTTATACAAAAGACAATGCCTAGTTAATGCCTCTCTGATACGAAATAGGAAGACAAAAGGTTTACCATCATTAGCTTGGCATGTGGCACTAGTCGACAAGCTTCATCAAATAGTCCACAATTGCTCCCAAGAGTTAGTGCTTTACTAAGGACTCGTGTAGGCCAAAAGTTTATCAGATTGCTTTGCCAGCGGCACTAATCGACAAGCTTTATCCAACGATTTACAATTGCTCCCAAGATATGCTTTACTAAGGCCTTATGCAGGCCAAAAATTTACAGCGGTTTCTTATTTCAACCGGTAGATGACAATTTCAGGGAAAATAAAGTAAAGTCGTCACAAGGTTCTCCATTGAATGTACATGGGCTGAAATTTCCTCGACATACACCCTCCCTTTTTGCCAGAAGGAAATGCCAACAAAGGGATGTTGAAGCTGATCTATGGATGACATTCCAACTCGTGAGTTTTGTATTTATATTCTACTGACGGTAACATACTGTTCATATTGATCCACATTGAAGATAAACCGTATCCATTTTCTATACAGTGACGGCGATGCAGAAAAATACTATACAATGGCAATGAAAAAGATTGCATATAATTGGGCATGAACACAGAAGAACGCTGGGCATACAACTTACTTTTCACATTGATGAAAGATGGAGATGGATGAAGAGGAGTTCTAACCTGGAAAGTGAGGTTCTTGCGGAGCAGAGCGTTTGCTTGAGTCGTAAATGAGGTGCCTTGCATTTGGAGGAGCGGTGGGCGATGAGTCGGTTCTTCTTGCTCAGAGCCATTCCGCCTCGCAGGGGAGGCCATCTCATGCAGCTGGCTAAAGAAAGTTCGCAAGCAAGCGAATGTTATCAAGCAGTGTGAGTGTGTGTGTGTGTGTGTGTGTGTGTGAGAGAGAGAGAGAGAGGGTTTGTGAAGAGAAAGCAAGGCTGGTATTTGTTGATGAGAGTGGGAAGTTGGGGACGTGTTACGTGCAGTCTTCCGGAAATACAAAAAAAATAAAACGCTGCTTCCGCGTAGTCATCTTCCGTGTCTGGAGGCTGGCACCGAACCTGAGGCCTGGTACCGTGCCCCTTACTCATGAAGTCAACTGTCAAACTTTTAACAAAAGTAAGTGACTGTCGGGCCATCCTTCTTTCCTTGTACCTCAAGATTTGGCTTGGGAGGTACGATGGGAATCATTATGGGATGGTAGGCCACTAGGCCCTCAGGACTATATGACACGGGCATGGGGGCATGGGATCTATGGTGAGAGCATCGAGCACCGTAGACCTTGTCGGCACCGCAAAAAGTAATCTCGGGTATAGAAGTAATCTCGGTAACAGAAGTAATCTCGGGTTCTCGAGATTACTTTTATACCCGAGATTACTTTTGGTCATATTTGATATAAGAGTAATCTCGGGCCTATACAATCACAATAAACACGTTGGTGCTCGTGGATAGGACATGGGAGTCGCAAAGGTGAGGTCAAGGGTTCGAGGGTCGGCCGCGAAGTAATCTCGTGTGCGAAGTAATCTTGCGTACCCGAGATTACTTTGCCACGATCTACGGCTCTCCTTCATCCCACCGTAGATCCCACCCCCTCAATGCCCGTGTTAGATAGTCCCCAAGATGGTCGGCCCTCGTCACTATATGGCACGGCTCTAGGGCCCAAATTTGGGGACGCGAAGCGGCTTTAATCTCCGTCATCGGATCACAGGGTGAACTAGGGGTGAACTAAGGGTGACTAGGGGCGGGTGAACTGGGGGTGAACTAAGGGTGAACTAGGGGCGCCTAAACTAGGGTATGATCATCTGCCATGCCAACATGGACATGGACGTGCGCTAGTGTGGTGGTAGGGAATTCGTGTGGCAACCGAGACGTCCCAGGTTCAACCCACACACCACGAGGCGGGTGAACTAGGGGTGAACTCGAGGCGCCATTTTTGCTCCGAGTTCACCCTCGGTTCACCCCGAGTTCACCCCCAATTCACTACGTGATCCGACGATCGAGATTAAAGCCGCCTCGCGCCCCCAAATTTGGGCCCTAGATCCCCCCTGGCCAGAGCGGTGCCATATAGTGACGAGGATGGTAGGCGTGGCATCGACGATAGAGGTTGAAATTGGAGACCCGGAAGATCTCCACTCTCATTCCATAAAAACTAAATTCCACATGCCAAAATTAGTGCCAACAAAAACAAATCTCGAAATGTGATGCCTAATTACCTCAAATACTGGCTGATACTAGGCACACTTCTTATTTTATTGGATGGAATCTCAACGGATCCCATCCCAAGGTCTGTGCGCTGTCAGGTCTAGAGGCCAAAAGCTAAACACCCACAGGAATCGAATCCGGTTCATGACTTTGGTACGAGCCTCTACCCTAAACCATCAAGCCAGCACAACTTTCTTGCTCTCTCATTGGCCCCTTTGTTACAGCCCTCCCTTTCCTCGTCCAACCGTTGTGCATGTGTGCGTTCGTCGCCATCCAGCATCCATTCGAATGTCAAATCTCTTGCTCGGTCCATTTGCTGCCAGCCACACTATCCCATTTGTTGGATGCGACCATTCTTCAATTGTTCTCCACCTTGGTTCCTCCCTTTTAATATGAAGGCACCTCCTAAGATTCTATGTTTTTAACAAATTTTTTGAAATCGTAATAAATAGTCACCTCCTCACATTTAGGATATGAACAGAGCCCAACACCCAAACCATTACACCCTCATGCATCTCCTTGCTTGTAAGAGAGTATCTTCTTTTAGTCCTAAAAGCTCTCTCTCGCTCTCGCGCTCGCTCATGTGCACGACAATACTCACAAAATGTGACTTGAGATTATATTAATCAAAAACTCAAAATAAAGCCATGGCACCCAATGACCATACAAATAATAGTTTGATAGATACTCTCATCTCTTATGTAAATTTTGAAGATAACATTTTAAATTTTGTCTATGAGATTATACTAAGCACAGCTTGGTCTTCAAGCATTGTTTGGTCTTCGCATGCTGGCTCACCACTTCCCTTGCAAGTTCCATCCACAATCCACAAAGAGAGAATATAGGAGAGAACATGTTTTGTGTGGATAACAACCTCTTCTTTAAGCACGTTTATGAAAGTCTTTTTTAGACCTTTTCAACGTAAAAGGAATTCAAAGGACCAAAGGATGAGGGTCATAACACATGAAAAATTGCCATCCGATATTCAAAGCAAATACCATGGTCCCGCTAGTTAAGTGGACCAATCAATAATTAGGCCTCCCCAATCTTGAAAAAATAAAAATTCTTTTGAAGCATTTCAAGTGTCTAAGTGAAGGGTGAGTTTAGGAAATGAAAAAACACACTAAGATAATAAAGATAATAAGTCAAAAGACATATGAAAGTGAAAAGTAAAAAGATCTTTTGTGTTTGTGGACGACTTTTCATTAGTCCATTTGTGTCTCTCTTCTTCTTCATTTTCCCTTTAACATTTTCTTCTCTTTAAACTCCCATTCCTCTCTCTCTCGCTCTCGCGCGCGCGCACACACACACACACACAATGTTGTATACATCTTTCTCACTTTCAACAAAGAATAAATAATGTGCACGCACTTTTATAAGCATTTGCAAGCGGTCCTTCATATGTATTTGGCATTTATTTATATTAACTAAAAGACAAGTGTAAAATGGGCACCTGAGCAATTCAAGCCACTAGAATGAAACCTATCACCTAGAAAACATGCCTTTTTAAAATTGGGAAAAGAGTGCATCAGTAGGTACTTTGGCTAGTTATTTATTGAGTATATAAGCTGGACCTGACCTTATGTTTCCTTCTTTGGCATTAGCTACCTTAGTAAATCCCTTTCATGTTGAATGGTGAAGTCCATGTTTCTTGTTCATTATGTGCTTCCAATATTTTGGTGAGGATGACAACCCTTAAAGCATTACACACTTTAAAGTGAGTTGGAGTCATATTACCTTTGCATTCCAAAGAGCTTGCTTGTTGTTGATCAACTTGTGAAGTATCCCACACTCGTCCAAAAGCAATATTTGGCTATGGTCATGTGAGGCTTAGTTATCAGTTATTTGAACAAATAACTGAGCCTCAATCTTGGTCACCAATCTTGGTCACACGCAAAAAGAAGCATTAAATGAATAACCATGCCCACCCTTTGTAACTATGCGAGGCTACAAACTGTGGTTTGAGCTATTGATGCCATTGAATGGTAGGATGCAACGGGGATTCATCTACTTATTGGTTGGTCTGATACATTGAGTAAAAAGAGAGGGGATGCAAGTCTGATTTACCCCTGGTCTCTTCGGGTTGTACAATAGAGGTTGGCGCTGAGTTTTTTGGGGTGAAGATGTATCGAGTCATTGTATAAAAAGGGACCTAGTCTTATGGGCTTTTGTTGCATTTGATATTTGGTTATCATTGGGGTGCTACCGTAATGATCGTGTCGCTTTTGGAGTGTTGTACTGCATGATTGTGGTTTGGGTTGTATTGCATACTATGGTGGAGGTATTTGATAACGCTTGCTGGCGGATGTCGTGGCTGAGAAGACTGAATCAAGTTGTTTTTTTACACATAAGGCATGGTGTCATTACATTTTTTTCAAAAAATAGGAGGGATTGGTACCTTGTACACAATCTAGTCTTGGTGATTTGTTTTGGCTTTATATGCTTAGCTGAGTAGATGCCTAAGCCAAACACGAGATAATTGTTTGGATACTCACCTACTGGGTCTATTCTTGCTAAATACATTAATTAAGGCTCAAGATTCTATTTCACCAAGATTGCAAAAGGAAAAGAAACAATGTTTTTGCCTATTCGTATGGACAATGCATGATGCTCGCAAGTTGACTGTTCACATGGTTACAACGAATCGTACATGAAAAATTAAACTGTCCATTTTGAATTGATCATTTGTGTGGAAACATTGACAAAAACAAAATCAGCAAACAAAAAATAAAGTTGTCCATTTTCAATTGATCATTTGTCTGCAAAGATTGACGAAAATAGAATCAGCAGACGAAAACAGAATTATGGATTGTCTAATGATTGTTTAACCATCCGGTACATCAGTTCATTAGCTCAAACAGTAACAAATATTACAAAACCAGGCAAGTTATCATCTTGCTTGTTGTGAACAATGTACATATTACAAAACCAAGCAAGTTATGATCTTGCTTGCTGTTATACAAAAATGATGTCGAGATAGCTATCATATGGGAGCCCTCGTTAAGAGGTTCGAGAGCCTGCAAACTATTGCATTGAGCTTGTTCAATTGGCTCTTCAGCTGCGTCACTTTGCCTCGCAAGGTAAAGATTTGCTCCTCCAACTTGACGACCTGTACATCAGCAAGATTTGTTGCATAATTCTCAATGGTTTCTTTCAAGGCATGGATAGCACCGATTAGGTCTGAGCGTAGAGAACGGCGGTTGTTCGTCTCATCTCCGACAATCTTTGTCAAAACAGCGATCAAAATGTCATGCATCCTATCAATGCGTTGGTCTTCAATAGCACCAAAAGAGTCCTCTGTTTGTGTCTCCTGGAATTCAGCCAACTGGTTCTCATCATGCTCATCCATGCTTACACTGTATAGAGAAACTTGGACACTCAACAAAACAATTTGTAAGTAGCATGAAAACAACAAGAATCAACTCAACTGTAAAGCAAATGTAGTGACATTAGTGCGATGAACTAGAGGGACAAAGTTGTCGCCTATTTGTGCATCGCTTAGCTCAGTGCCGACGTTGTGGTTTTCAACACTTGCTGGTGATGGGCTGCAAAACAGATTTACTGGCATAAAAAAAGGAAAATTTGGAAAGCATTGTGTGAGCCACAACTTGCATACCTATGTCTTTCTTTCCATCGGGAACAAAACCAGTTTGCCCATGTATCATTAGCAACGAAGATGCTAACAATATCTTCGTATGTTGTGCACGACGGGTAGATCATACAGTTACAAAGAGATTTTATCTTTGCCATTTCCATTCCATGTCCTTGATGTGGAGTTATCCATGAGGATGACGGGTAATATTTTCCTGTCTTGACCATCCTATGCACCGTCGACAAGAAGTCGTTTTCAATTGGGTGCCGTAGTTTGAACTTCCAAAACATCAATGCTCTATCGAATATATTTACTGGTGTCAAGCATACTCTATTTTTTAGCTCATCAGCTCCGTACAAGGTATAGAGCTCTACGCCTTTGTTGACATCAGCAGAACTGATGTTATGCATAACTTTCCTAAAGTGTGGCTCATCTTGTTCCTTCAGGCAATACCCAAGCATCCCCTCAAATGTGTGCATTTTGTGTTGTTTTAGCCCTTGACACAACACCATCCCACCTACAGGAGCCACCCGGTCCCAAACCAAGTATGCCTTGATCTTCTTGTTGATAGCTATTAATGATGTTGCCCACAACCGTGCAACCATTTGGAGATGAAGGTGCAATGCAGTCCCCCCCCTCTCCAATGCACAAAGCCCAGCTAGACATTCGTTCTCAAAAAATGACTTCATGCATCCCAACAACATCGCATCTATGTCATCACCCCCAACAGAGATCGTTACACTAACTTCCATGACTCTACTACTCGGGAGAGAGTGATTAGCATTATTCCTGTTTGCATTAGTTCGCTCCAAACCCTCTGCTGCTCTTGACCTTCTCTTCTTTCGCACAGGAGGGTTATCACAGTCAGCCCTAGCCCTAGCTTATGCCTTCAAACGTGCCATCTTCACTACCTATGACCAACACAAGAAGCTGTATCTTAATTCTACACATGCAGCAGTACAACTGTGTTTGTACAGAATGCAACACATTTGTCTACAAACGACAGAGCGAATTGCAGAAGATGCATTTATAAGCAAAAGTGGATTGCAAGAAATAAGGCAGACTGCCGGATACACTTACCAACAGTGACAAACAGTCCAGGTTTGACAACGTGCCTTGCGTCTCCGCAGTCAGCAGTAGTCTTCAGTCCAGTTTGCGTCGACCTCTCGTCCAGCACCATCTGTGCGCAGCTCGTCAGCTTTTGGAAGAGCTTTTGCTGCTAAAATACACACAACCGAGCAACCGTTGGGCATGGTCAAAACCCGCCAGGTGCTGCAGACGTGTCCCCACCCACCTTTGACAACCGCTAGTGCGTCCCTGGACGTCCACTACTTTCCTTCACGAAGCGCACAGGATCTACGCAGATTCCCCAAAATCAACCTTAAAAAGAAAATTGGCCGGGCCTACTTGTTTGATGTATAACACAATGTTGTTTTTTTGGGGCTTGTATCTAATGTTGAAGATAAGGCTACTTTATTTTTCCTAATGGTTTTAGGGATGGAGTCTGTAAGAGGGATACCACGTGCACTTGCTTGGTCTAGATAGATTATTTGACTAATTTTGCTACATCAGGAAAGAGCGTGACAACCTTGCAATGTAATATATGGTGTTGTATGGTGGAGGGGTAGGTGCAAAATAACTTTGGGCTAATAATGATATTAAGACACTTGGATCGGAAGGGGCGGTGGCCTTTCGATCACAATGATATGTATGTAGATATCTATTTAAGGTCTAATAAGATCGGACTATATAGAAACCATACTCATAATTTGCTTGTATCTTAAAGGGGTAATTACCTTTTTTACAATCATTAAAATAAACCATAAAAACACACACACCTTGTACTTTACAAAACTGGAATACATGTGCACTTTGGAGGATAGTTTTAAGTTTAAAAAGTTGTAAGTTGGACATGGATAACAACTGATATAGTCCGTTGACACCTATAAAACACATTCAAGGCTAACATATTTGTTGCCTTGTTTGAATGGATGCAGGTGAGGACTTTGTCCTTTCTTGGAATTTTTTGGCTTAGCTGTTGTTCGTCCTTGATATACCATACTCTTATCACTTTATCGAACAGATAACACAGATCATCATTTGTACTTATACACTAGAATGAGACCTCATTCTTATAGCAATGTACAAAAATAATTCTAAGATTGAGTTGTTTTTGTGCTACCCCTAGTCACTTGTCTAAAGCTAGCTGTCTTTTGAACTTGTACGTTCATTTGTGTTTGTTTATTAAAATAAAACAGCCACACACACATTGAAAACTTTGAAATTTATAGTGATAGTTTAACTCAAATGTCATTTCCTAGGTTCCATTTTCAAAGGAAACTTACTCTCTCTCATCTCAATTTTATATTGGAAATCCTCAATATTTTAACAAATGAAAATTAGATGGATATCTTTTAATTCACAAGAATTTTTTGACATTCTCCCATGTGAGAAAGGAGCTCTTTTCTCCATATCTTTCCCTATAGTGTTCAATATCCCACCTCGGGTCAACACTCCCCTACCTCCAACTGCACCTAGCTAGGCATGCGATCCTCCCTCGCAATAGATTTTGAGGGAGTCACTTCGTATTAAATGTATATATGGCGTGCGTTCAAAGAATATTTTTAAAACCCTTTATCTGTGAATTTTTGTCAAATAAGATACACCCTCTTTCTATTCAATATTTTTTTTAAAAAATTCCAATTTCATTTTATGGTACCCTTCTGTATGTAAGAAAAAATAAAATTTAATAACCCCTTTGTTGCACTCACGTGATAAACACATAATTATTAAGTGACCCCCCCAAGAAATGGATCATGATGTCATTGTAACATGTAATGTGGCAATTTGTATTTTACTTCTTGTGAATTTAGCCATTGCGGAATAAAATTCCACTTCTCCTTAAAGCATTTTACTTTTGATAATATGTACCAAAACTCACTTGCTAGTTTTTTGGGTGTGTGAGTATGAGAGGCAAGATGGAGAAACTCTGCTATAGATGAGTGCATGATGTACCTGCAAAAATACATGCTACAAATGATAAAACCAAAAGATCTGCATACTTGGTGAATCATCATACACACAATCTAGAGCGGCACACAATTTGAGAGAGATAGAGAACAAGAGAAAGCACAAGAACTCATGTATGTGTACCTTCTAGAGTGGAGTGCTACACATAGCATGAGAGAGAAGAGAGAAGAGAGAAGAGGGATGCAAAGCACTAGGTACAATCCTCCCCCGTGCAAGAGTCAATATTTTCCTCTTGCACGTATTTATTTATAGTGTTTTTCAATGCTCAAAATGATTTTAAACAGTCCATCCATACATAAAGAGAAATGGTAATTTTATTATTGAAGAGATCTTTGATAGTATATGTCCATAAACTTGCTATCATTTGCATAGTCCATAAGCCAAGTGTGTTTTTGCCACCTCTGGCTCTAATAAATAAATGTTTATAAACTTCATTACTTGAAAGATTGTATACACATGTTATCCAGAATGAAATTGATAGAAGTGTACTCATAGAGAACGAGATAGAGCATGAGAACATGATCTACAGGTGTACTTTCTAGATTGGAGTGCTACATAAGCACAGAGAGAGGAAAGGTGAGAATCCAGAAGAGAAATACAAGGCACTAGGTGCAATCTCCCCCTATGCAAGAGTGAGGCAAGAGTCAGTATTTTCCTCTTGCACGTATTTATTTATAGATTTCTTCAATACTCAAAATGATTACAAAATTATCCGCACGGAAATAAAATAGCCATTGCTCATAAAGAAGTCTTTAAAAATAAAATATCCATAAGCTTGCTATCTTTTTGCATAGTCCATAAGCCAAGCGTGCTTTTGTCATCTCTAGTTGTAATAAATAAATTTCCATTACAAACTTAATCCTTATGGCACCGTACATTTGCAAGACAAAAAATATGTAGTTGACTTCACAACTAATAGTTGATGTCTGGGTTGGATGAAGGATTTCCCTTCCCAGATATATGAAACTTTGCTAAAAAAGGCTCTTAAAGATGTTATTATAAAATTGTACTTAAAGCTATTATAGCATTAGTAGAGCTAAAAAGTGCTTTGACAATCAGCTACTTGGACAAAAATTTATCAAAAATCATTACCAACACCCATTATTGACTCTACACCCAAGGTTTGTAACTCCACGGTAGGATGAGCTCCATACGGTGATCACTCTCATTTATTGATGGAAGTAATTATTCTGAGAGAGCCTAACAAACTTGATCTTATGTGCTACATTTCAAAGAATAGAAAAAATGTCTAGATACGAGTGTACCAACCTAAAATTCTTATCAATTTAAGCATTGAAATAAGCATATTAATTTAATAGGGGGCAATGAACTATAATGCATACTTATGTGAGAAAGCTCATAAGTCTACCCTAGCCATGTGAGCATAATGAGAAGCTCATCCCTTTATGTTAAACATTACTCCAATCTTTATATATTTTCAATTTGCAAAAGTTGGTTGAGATCATCATTGAGTCACAATCCAAGTTCATCTTAAGACATATATGTGATTAATATATCCTCACGCAATGAAAAGGCAAGCTCAAGGTGAATTTCTCGATGAATTTTTCTATGTGTGTGACTTTGTGTGTTTGAATGCACTCATAGAGACGTCAATCCTCATTCCGAACATTAGGAGAATAATAGAGAGCTTTTGGAGAGAGCTTTTCTAATCGTTTCACAAGAATAGTGTTTGCAAGGAAAAAGCTTTCTACACCCTCGTTGGAGAGAGCTTTTTGGAGGGAGCTTTCTTTGCTATTTCGCAATTCTCAATCTAACTTGTACACCAAAAAAACTATGCTTCGAACATAGGCGTAGGACAAGAAGATACAAGCCACCCTATTAAAATCACGAAATTCTCAAAAAGGACTACAATATTAAATCAACATCTAACATGTAATGACCAAAACATGTTAGATGTATTTGCATTTCAATTTAACATGTACATTAAAAAAAATTATGCTTCGAATGTAGAGGTAGGACTAGAAGATACTTGCCACCCTATTAAATCACAAAATTCTCCAAAAAGAATTACAAAATTAAATACACATCTAACATGTACTAACCAAAATATGCTTCTCACATAGGAGAAGAACAGTAAGACACAAGCTACCCTCTCAAATCATGAATTTCCACAAAAAGAATTACAATATCAAACTAGCAGTTATAGTCCGTGCCATACAATTAAATGTGGGCACCCGGGGATATAATTGAAATAATATGATTACAATTATGCTTTATGTTGTATGACAACAGTTGAACACACAAATCAGATCCTCATTTGTCGGTTTTCTTTGATGGATAAACATATTGTGGTTTCAATGCAAGTCAAAACTAGCGAAAGAAGATGAAGTAAATATGCTTGCAAGCCATATATGGTTTGTTTTGTGCTACTTGTTCTCCAAAGTCTTGACAATGGAACTACCTATCCCTCTAGTTCTCTTTCTGTCACTCTTTTCTCTCATTATACCTCTCTATCTCTATCCCTATCCCTCCACTTCTCTCCCTCTCTCTCTCTCTCTCTCCATTTCTCTCTCTATCTCTTCCCTCTTGTTGAATTGGCCCCTTGGCTACACTTATGTAGTATGAAATATATTTGATGGCTAGTTTTCATTATGGAAACAGATATATACAACAAAATCATACCATAACATAGATGCAAGTAGACATATTAGTCATGCATGCATAAATGTCTTGAGTGCAAGAATAAGCATATATATGCTATTGTTATAAAGATTGTCATAAAATGTAGCAATAGAGTATGTTCATACACCCACAATTGGTCATATAGATAGACTAACAACAAGAATATAGATGTTATTGTTATAAAAAAATTTCATAAAATATAGCAATAAGATATGTACAATCTATTTTTTGATAGGAACTCTCTCTCTCTCTCTCTCTCTCTCTCTCTCTCTCTCTCACACACACACACACACACACACACACACACACACACACACACACACACACACACACACACTTTTTTTGTAAATTTGCTTTGGTTAATTTACAACTGGGAAACCTCAAAGCGAGGAAAACCCACAAAAAGAAAGGGATACAAAAAATGGAGCACTATGGGGCTCTGAAGGCTAGAAACAATCAAAGTAAATCTTGTAGGTATCAAGAGTGATGTCTCCAGCGTCATAAACAAAATGTAGAGCTTGACCAAGAGATAATTTGAAATAGGGAATGGGGTCAACATAAGTGCCTTGGAACATTAAGGAGTTCCTATGGTGCTAGATGGCACACAGAGTCCAAAATCTGACCAAAGTGAAAAACATCGCAAACTGAGATTGCGGTGATTGGAGCACCCCAAAAAGCCAAAAGCGTATGTGAAAAGAGCCGGAAGGAAAACGCAGCCAAAGAGCAGTTGACACTTGCCGAATGAAGGCTCTGGAGTGGTGACAACACCACAATAAGTGTGGCACGGTCTTCTTAGCTTCAAAGCATCCGGGGCAACGGGAAGGCGCAATATGCCGAGCATGTAACACACTGCCAACATGTAGAGCTCCCACCAAGCAACGCCACAAGAAAACACATTACTTCAAAGGTAGATGACTCTTCAAATGCGAGACAATGTGTGTTGCCACCACAAAGATGACTCGGAAAGCAACCACAACTGATTACCATGATGCACAATCCATACATCAGACTGAAGGATGGCATAGACCCTGCCAGCGGAGACGCAGTCCAATCTAGTAGTAGCCAGATTCCAATAAGAGAAGCGAGAGTCCACATTCAAAGGAGGAATGGGTGAGTGATCAGCAAGCATCCTTTGAATTTCCTGCCAGAGAGGAGAATAGTGAGGACCCAACCGAAGGCGGGACATCGCATCAGCGAACAAAAGAACATAACCACAGTCATCAAGCCAATTAGAGAATTCTTCACACAATGCATGCTTAGGTATCAGCTTGAGAAAACCTTCTTTTCAAGAGGAGGGCAGTTCCTGTTGTTCGCAAACTGTATTGGCATCATGAACAACAGAGGCAACTTCAAATAATCCCAGAAAGACAAGAAAAATTCCACAGAGTGACCATCCCAACCAGAAGCTCTCCATCGACCCAAATCAAGCAAGCTGGCATACAATTCCAACTCAGTGAAAACAGCTTCCAAGTCTTGAGCCTACCGCATCGAAAGAATGGGAGTAACATGCGATAGAAACATGTGACGCGCTTGGCGAGCTTATCTCGTGGGAGAAGAAGGGGCCTCAAAAATCTTGCCATAATGAGAGTGTAGGGATAGTGCTAGCTCTCGAAAAGTGGAGGTCCACTCCCCTGACGGTAATTTAAATCTCCATAAAGCTTGAGACTGCCTGGAGTGATTCAAGTGCTAGAAAAATCATTTAAAAGCACATCCTTTATCTGCAAAAGCCGATTGACGAGCTCAAGTCTTCCATTTGGCCAATTTCCTCTCATCAATGTGCCATAACATAGCGCGAGCAAAAAACAACTCAGTCATTTGAATGTCAGTAAGAGAAGAATTATTAACCAAGTGCATTAATCGGCTACAAGCATCTTTTTCCTCATTACATGTTCCCTTAATTGTGACAAATAATCCCTGCCGTAATTTTGGATAACACATTGAACACGCATAACAAAGCGGAATTAGGCTATGTCCATATCAACATACATCTGGGAGATCAAAGGTAGGATGATATACACAATCATAGCGCAAAAAGGCTCATGCTTGAGATAAGCATTATTGACATGCAAAAGCCTCTTCTTGGGTAGGCATTCATTGACATCAAAAGAGCCAAAACAAAGTGTCAAGCATACACATAGCATAAAAGGGGAGAAAACACAAGTACCACTGCCTATCAACACATCCTCCCCAGTTGTAGGGACCTGAGGAGGTGGGTCAAGACCTGGACCTGGATGATTGAAAATAAAGGCACCTTGTGATGAAGAGGCTTCTCCTGTAACAACTTCCTTGTAAGAGCGGACCACCTTGTCCCAAGCTTTAGCCAAAGAAGTGTTGTCATTACAAGGGAGTTTTTTCTGAGAAAAATTCTTCAAAGGGGGCATATAATTACGAGAAGATGCCGGAATATGGGCTGTAGCAGCTTTAGCGGGTTTCTTGGGCACTATCCAAGTTTGAGAGGTTGAAACCTGTTCTTTTCCTTTGTCTTTAATATTTGGAGAAGCAGAAAGTGCAGACAATTGTAATTGTTTCCCTTTGCCTTTATTCACCCTAGCTGTCGGGGAAGAGGTTGAAGCACCTTTGACTCTTCTTAATAAACTTGCAGTCACTGTGGTTATCCTTTCTTGGCAGTTGAGCTTACCAATCGTAAGTTCCTAGCTTTCACATCGTGATTTATCCTCTCTCGTCCAATCTCTCTCTCTCTCTCTCTCTCTCTCTCTCTCTCTCTCTCTCTCTCTCTCTCTCTCTCTCTAGCGTCATTTTCAAGACCACAACAGCAGCAAGCGTTTCTCTACGTGCCACCCACCTTTAGTTCACTTCTCTTTCATGTGTTTGACTTGCTATTAACTTGAATGATGAAGGTAAAACATTGCGGAATAATAACGGGCTACTCTAGGTGGATAACAGTAAAGCAAGCCTACATGACCTTACCCTAGGTCATTGTCGAGAATTGATAATAGATAAATTACTTTAAAAAACAATTGCAGATGGAACATGCAAGGTCTTGATGACACTCATACCTGTTGCAACATACCAATTGAGGTGTGATTTTCTCCTCCTGCATTGTTAAGTACATCTCTCTCTCTCTCTCTCTCTCTCTCTCTCTCTCTCTCTCTCTCTCTCTCTCTCTCTCTCTCTCTCTCTCTCTCTCCCCCTTCGTGTGCATTGCATCCTTTAATAATTGAAACACGCAAACATGCATTGTCTTTGGCTAACCTATACAATGGACCAAATGCTGCATCAGAGAAAGTTCTATCCAACACCATTTACTTTTGATGCTTGTATTTTAATTCTAATGTATTCCAAGGTGAATAATGTCATAAAATATAATATCTAACTATACCAAATGATTTTCTTATATTAAGCTGATCATTTAATGTGGGAGAATAAACGGGAACAAGAGTTAGAATAGAGACATGTGCTTCTAGACCTATCTCAACACGGGACCAAAAGGAGAGATGGTTGCATCTCAATAGGGGTCCAAAAGGAGATGGTCTATCAAAGAGCAATGTGCAATAAGTGCTTCTAGATTTACCTCAACAAGGGACCAAGAGGAGAGATGGTTACATCTCAATAGGGGTCCAAAAGGAGGTAGTTTATCAAAGAGCAACGTGCATCTCTTGGAGCTTAAAAGACCTTAGGGTTAGCTTCATTAAAGACCTCCAATGGTTAGTGTTAAAAGTCCTTTGACCTTAGGCAAGCTAGGGCTGAGCTTGAGGTGGAAACCCGACCTAAGCTTGAGGTGCTTATCGTGCTTGATGACTAAGGTGCTTGAAATGCTTGTCATGCTTGATGACTAAGGTACTTGAGGTGCTTGTCATACTTAATGAGAAAGGTGCTTGAGAAGCTTCCTATGCATGGGGGGTAAGGTGCTGGAGTAAAAAAGAGACCCTACAAATTTAATAAGGAAGGTGCTTGAGAAGCTTCCTATGCATGGGGGGTAAGGTGCTTGAGTCAAAAAGAGACCCTACCAACTTAATGAGGAAGGTGCTTGAGAAGCTCCCTATGCATGGGGGGTAAGGTGCTTGAGTCAAAAAGAGACCCTACAAACTTAATGAGGAAGGTGCTTGAGAAGCTTCACATGCATGAAAGTCTCAAAGTTAGGGGAATTTTTGACTTAACCTCCCACTCACCCAAAGGGCACCCCTTTTCTCAAAGGGCACATGGGACACATGTCAGACTCTCCCTATGCTTAGCCACGTGGTGTGCTTGAATGCTATTGGTTGGGCTAAAGAGGGGTCCAATGAGCTTCTAGTTCCATCCAAAAAATATCTAGATGTTTTCAAGCTCTCTCTCTCTCTCTAAGGGGTAAGGAGGGCACTTGTCCAAAGACTACCCATGTACTTGAATGCATGTTGCATGTGATTGGCTAGGGGGGAGAGGGGTCCAATGATCTTGAAACATGTGTAAAAGCTACAAATCACCCCAAGCAAGCAAGGGGGGTGCTGGGGTGATATACACCACACGCACACTCATTTTGTGGACGATTCTCACTTGGTGAAAGTTGAGGAACTCCATCTCCCTCTCCAAGCTTGTGAGAAGTGAGAGCCTACACCAACACTCTTGGCTATGGAATGCAAATCCAACCAAGATCCATGCTCCAATGCTTAAGCTTGCCATCTTCTCCATCTTCATTAATATGCTATTATGTATGCTAGCAAGAAGAGTGATGATAAGTGAAGAACTATTTCTTTCTCCTATGGAATGTTTCTTCTTCCTCTTCCCTACCCTCATTCCCCGCTAGATCTCTCCACCTTCGAAGGTGTTTGAGGCCTTGGGACTAAGGCTTGGGATAGTTAATGCTTTCTACAAAGTTTATGTTATGCTTGTGATGCATGAAGCTTTCCATCTTCAGTGCATCACCTAGGTCACAAGGAACACAAAGATTGTATTGTACCAAGTCTCTCTTGATGGAAGAAACTATAATACAAATGCCTATTGGAGGGGGGACAGGCTCCGTATGAATCGGGTCCTCAACTATTGTCATGTTCTCTAAACTCTCTCTCTCTTGCAAAAGTATTGTTCATGCCAAGTTAACTAAGTACCATGTTTATGTTGCTACCATCAATTAAGTTCATCCGCTATGCTTGCAAAGTAATCTCATAATAGTGCTTTATCTAATTTCCTAATTCCGCTACTCTCAAAGTTCATAGGCCATTTCCATTACAAAGAATGTATTGCTTATTTTGTGGAATAAAGAGTCATATAATGCTCTTGCGTGTGAGACTTATACACTTGTCTTCTTATGTATTGTAGCTTGTGTGCAAGCACATTGTTAGAAGTGCACACAAGACCTCCAACCACCCAACCGCCACTCTATAGTGGTGTCAATTAATGTGGAGGCACAATTTTGGGCGACGGCCTATGACATCAACTAGCATTTGGCGGAGGGAGCTTTTTGCATAAGATTAGGGGATCTAGCACAAAGTTCATAGAGAGATCTTTTTCAATAAATTTGCCAACCGGTCCGTTTTCCATAAAAAGCTCCCTCCAAAAGTTCTCTCCGGTCCCCTCGGGGATTCACTCTATATACAAAATGGGATGCCACCTGCAAGCGGACAACTTTGATAAAACCCCTATATACAACTCATATTAGGGAATATGATCCCCCTTTCTACGCTTATACGACAATCAAGGCAGAAAATTATCAGACCCCTATCTTACATATAAAATTTAGGTTTCACATGATCTAACTGAGTAAAACTAGTCAAAGAGCATGTAGCATAGTGACTGGCAACGTACTAAGGAACCACTTATATAGATAACTAGATGTACCCTCAATGTGTCTTAGTTTGACTTTCAAACTATGTGCTCGTTCAGTCTGTACTCTAGCTACTCTTCCAATTTTGACCCATCTAAATTACTCAAAAAACATGGTTATATAGTTGTGTTAGGTTCTACCTTTAAATTTGTATTTATGCAAACTCTTTATAGCTTTCATCCTTCAACAAATGAGCTATAATCTCAAAACTAGAAATTGATACAAAGCAAGTGATAGTTCTTGCATGTATCCTTGTAGCTATTGACTCACAAGTTCAAGGGAAGAATCTTTTGGAAAGCCATGATTTTGAAACACAAAAAAATCCTCTCATTTTTCCTTTTCTCACTTTCTCCCCCCCTCCAACACTACGACCACCAATAAATATGATACCCCCTCCCTTATTTTTAAGCTTGGAAGATAAATTATTGGGGGCCTGCCCCTAAATTATACGCTTATGTTACTTGTAACAAACCCCCCTTCCTTGCACTTCCGTGGTGTGGTACGTTTTTCATGGTGAATCCCGGGGGCCGGTTCTCTACTCCTCAAAAAGGTGAAAAGGGAGTGTGGGGATGTGGAGGAGAGAGAAATGGAAAGAGAGAAATTTTTTGGGGGGACACACCATGTTGAGCAAAAACATAGGAGAGAGAAAGCGTGGGCAAGATGAATTTTGACTCTCGATCCGGATCGCTGTGTATCATCATAGAGCAACGCTTATAGAGAAATTTCTCTCTATAGAGCAAGGTTTACTAGTTAGATTCTTCACTCGATGATTCATATGGATATCCATTTTGGGATGTTAACCATGGTTGGCAAAGAATGGGGTGTGGTGAGTAGAAGCATGAACAATATTATTGTGAGAAAACTCTCCCAATGGTAGTAGATCCACCCAATTATCTTTAGGATAATTGATTGCTCAATGTAGATATTTCTTGAAGACTTCATTTACTTTCTTTGTTTGTCCATCACTTTGGGGGTGAGTGACCGATAAGAGGTTTATATGTACTCCTAGTAACTTGAAAAGACTTTTTCAAAATCTAGAGACGAGTTGTGTGCCTTGATCACAAACAATGTCATCAGGTAAGTCATGGCAACAATAGATATTTGTAGGGAGAGTTTGGTCATACTTTCTCCAGTGATGGTTTTGGTGGTTGGAATGAATAGTTCCATCTTTGTAAACCTCTCCATGGCCACTAGAATGGAGTCAATCCCTATGACAAGGGTAGCTTCATAATAAAATCCATGGATATACTAATCATGGCTTGCTTGGAATAGGGAAGGGATGAAGTAATCCATGAAGACGATGACAAGGGACCTTGGATCTATTGCAAGTGTCACAAGTGTCCACATACACTTTGACAAGTTTCCACATTTGAGGCCACCAAAAGTCACGTGATATAAGCTCGATTGTCTTATTGACCCCAAAATGTCCTATTGTTGAAAGTTCATGCCTCTTTTGTAGTTATTCCAAGCATGTTGAGCCTCATGGAACATAGAGGAGGCCTTTATGGTGAATCAACCCATCAATTTCTTGAAAGTCCTCATTAACACTTCCCTGCCCTTGTGGTTGTGTTTTGATATTCACGGCAAGCAAGTCCCTCAGGAAGTTTGCTTCTTCACTTGGACAAGAAAAGTAGAATCTTTTGGAGCCTTGCTTATGGTTGTGTTTAGCTTAAACTGCTCAGGCTTCACATTAGGAGAAAGTTGGACTCACTTTTGGGCCCTGTAAGAAGTGCCACGTCGGCTTAGAGAGAGAAAATGAAAATGTTCAATTGTGCATTTTATGTGATACTTTTCTTCGCAACAAAAGGCCAAAATGACATTCTTTGGTAGGTAGCCGTCGTCTTTATCATTCTTATCCTTCGTTCTCTTGTCAGGAATCCAACTAACCGTATGACTAATAATTTGAAATGCCAACTTACAAGCGTTCCCTCCAGAAACATAAGCCACACGAACTCTATCAACTCTAAACTTGAGAAAATGGCTTTCCCTCCCAAAACCTGAGACGTTTCTCCGTCTTCTTCTCTATCAACTCTAGGAATGGAGAACGCATCTTTTCCTGATGAAAACACTAATTTGAACTTACAATTCTCAGCCCCTTCATCTTTAACACTTACCCAAAGAAAGAACACACATCATCTTCATGTTGATGTATTGCAAGAGTACGCACCGTTGCAGAAACGTAGGAGGGAGTCTTTCTTATCTCAACGGGAGAAAGAACTTAGAAGGACAAACAAGGAACATCATTTGGATTTGTGGACCAATGGGTCTATTTATCCAAAGGATCCTACGACAAATGCACCACCTCCCTTTGCTAATATCACTAACCTTTTACATTTCATAGGCGATGGCAAGGATGGGCTATTGGGATACACCGAACATTTCGAAATGAGAGGATTGAATGCGGAAAGGCAAAGAAACTTCCTGGCAATGGAGAACATGCAGCTGAAGAAACTTAATGAAGCATGCTCTCAAAAGATTTCATCAAACAAAGAGACAATCCAAGGCCTTGAGAAGAAGATCACAAGTTTGCGAGAGAAAGACACCGTGCTTGGTAGTCAGAAAAGAAAACGAGATCTGTGCAACATTGAGAACATGAAGGTTGGTAGTGGTGGCCTAAAAAAATGAATACGAGCTTTAAGGTAACCCGAAGTTTGTTTCTTCAATGTGCTTCATTAAGAAATGGATACACTTACTTTCCTATACATGATCATAACGCATTGTGCTTTTTTGGCAGGTCTTTACTGCATCCAAACTCGAACGGTGCAGGCTTCAATGCCGGAGTGCATTACAGCCGTCTAGTTCCAAAAGAAGTAGTTGAAGAGATGATAACTCAGAAAAAATTTCGTAAGTTGAAAGGGAGGCTACTTACCTCCTTCATGAACGAGAATCAGCTGGAACCAATGGAAGTGCAAGCAATACTTGATGAGAGTGGTATCTCGCAGATGGGATACAGGGCACTCTTCAAAGCATTAGCTAAAAAGTCTCAAAATAAACTACAGAGAGGATCATTGCTGCCAAAGCCATCACATGTAAAGGCTGCTCGCCGGCATGTAAACGATGAGGTGTTTGAGCAACTTGGGTCACCATTCCATATTGAAGCAACGTTCTTAGGCAAGGGCGGCAGAGGGGTACAGTTTAACGAGCACAACAACCTCTTCGTTGATCTTGAAGCATTGCAAAGGTATGCAGTTCACTTCTTTGACATCAGTCGAGACGAATGCGGTGGGGTTCTCAAGTTTGTTTTGAAGCTCGACGAGTGTGAGGTCCTGAAGAACAAGAAGTTGGAGAGAGTCACCATTACTCTCATGAACACATCTCTGGATCCATCAATAACAAAAGAGGATCCACGATACTTCAGCGTGCAATCAGAAAACAACATTCTAACTCTAGGATCATTTCAGGTATGCTTCGTTCAATCTCTGATAACAAATATATTGATTATTTGGTTGTTGACTTTGTGTTTTCATTTTTCATTGCAGGTTGATAAGGAAAATTTTGAAATCCTCGATTGGGTTTTTAGTCAAACACAAATTCCTTCTATCATCAGTGAACAAAGAAACGGAGCCCTTCTTTCAGTGGAAGGATTTGGTGACTATACAGTGGAATGGCACATGGCAGGTGACTTAAAGACTCTTAAGTGTATGTACAACATAACACACGGAGCAGCTCTGGAAAATGCATGCTTATATTGCATGGCTGATGCACAATCACTTGAGAGTGTGCAATGGATTAGAGCTCCCAATAGGCATCTTCAAGATAAAACTTTTAAACCAGTGCTTGATATTCCTCTGAGTAGAGTTCACGTATGTACACTTCATGCACTCTGTCGAATAATTGAAAAGGTGGTTCATTTGTACATATGTTTTGCATGGTCATTAAAGCCAGAGAGTGAGTCGAAAAGAGTGATCAAATCATTAGAGGGAGTGCTCTCAGACATTGGTTTGCATGGAGGCAATGTCAAAATCGAAGAGGACCCTAAGATGTCTCAAAGTCGATACAAGGTACCGAGGAAAGCATCGATAGGCGAAGTGAAGGCAAGAAGGTTTCTTGGGTTTAGCCTCAAAGATTCAGATAGAGAAGAAAGGAGAAACCTGTTCAACAAATGGAAATAGTTACATAAAGTGGTTAAAGACAATGTTGGTGGTGGGGCAATCCAGAATCAAAAGGCGAATGTGTGGAAATCACTAGACAAAATTTTCCATTACGTTGAGCAACATTGTTGGGACCAAAGTAAGCTCACATCATTTCAAGCAGCCTTGCTGGATTGAAAAAAGGCTTACCTTACAGGGTGGGGTGGGCAACATATCACACATTACATGGTGGGTTGGCATTCTACGTATACAAAAAAAAAAATTAAATTGTACTCTACTGACCATTTTGTTTTATTTCAATGCAGCACATACTGTTCAACCATGGTCCATATTTTGCCAAGACATACGGCTCACTATCAATATGGTCTACACAAGGCATGCAAAAAACCCACTACATGGCAAGAACAGGTTATTTTAAGCACACTCGACATGGGGAAGGAAAAGAAAAGGCCAATAGCCTATTAGAGTTACACCAATGGACTTATAGACGACTAATTCATAGAGCAAGGCAGAAGGAACTTCTTGAGAGTTCAAAAATTACATGGTCTTTACAACACATCCGCAAAGAGAAGAAACAGATGGCTTGGGGAGCTTCAAATGCGGCGGAGCGCCTTGCGAGGTGGCGCCGGTCACGAGTCAGGAGTGGGAGAAGATGGACCTGAGCCCGTCGTTTTTATCCTCTTCAATGCACCTCCTTCTTCCTCACTTTGTACCTCTTCGATGTGCAAGCTCTGTAGACGAGCTCGTTCCTCTATTGATGGCAGCATCCCCACGGGCATCAGGCGTCTTCTTTCCCTCAGAAACAGCTGCTTGTTGTATGGATCTAAGCTTTCCGGGTCTTCAACCCCTGCAGCCAGAGCCTGAGCTGTGTAGGACATGAAATAGGGGGCTCTGAGTGCTTGGCACCCATACCCAATGCCAAATACGCGTAGAGCAAACTGTTTCTCAATCAGAATTAGTCTTTCTACGTTTAGTGGGAGGGGGTGCCCACCACACAATCTTGTAATAACTTTCATTGCAAACAGTGGGAACTTTGCATTGTCATCGGAGTATTCCTTGTGGTATATTATGATCTACATAAAAATTGCAAAGAATTTATATGCCGTAAGTGAGATGAGTGCAATTGCCAAGTACTTGAATTGTTTCTACAAACCTTTTGGTGGTTGAAACGCCTGATGTAGTGAGACAACGCCGCATCCTTGCCTTGGACTCCAGTGACAAGCCCTTGCCGTGACCCTCCCGCTCTTCTAAGGAAACTATCGTCATACACTAGCACCTGGCACCAAAAAAAAATGATCATGATATTTTATCACTGGGCCATCTCTAATACCATCTAAATGCACGAAAAAAGTTACCATCTGATTCTCGTCCATTTCCAGCATCGACCTCCCCCACAAGTGAATAGACTGACTATTCATTACTTGATCTTTGGGTGCCACGTGCCTACCCATGTTTTCCAAGCCGAGTTGTTTTGTTGTCGATTCAAACTGCTCATCTGTTGGCAAATTGGCCTCTCCAGACTTCGCTTCATTGAACATATCTTTGATCAGTTGAGACCCTGAAGTGAACTGTGAGTCACGGACAGCTGTGTCAGCAATAAGATGCTGGTCCACTCCATCATCGTCCACAAACCTCATGTCTGCCTCACAAAAATTTGCAATTGCCGCTAGGCAGTAGTCCTCCCGTATATTGAGCTCATGCATGATATTCCGTGCGCAGAACATAGTGGGTGCCGCCCACCATAGCAAAGCTGGGAGCACAATTCAGAGGCAAAGTCACTTCCTTACTTGGGATTTCTTGCTTGCACCCTATTGCTGCATCCGCAAGAGAAACAAGAGTTAAGCCCGCATAAAATGTTTCCTTTAGTACCTCTACCCACTCTTCTTCTGGGTTGAATTGCACCTCCACATCCTCTACTTCTTCCTCCGGCGCCAATGAACAACTACCGAAAGTTGTTGACTGCGAAGTCTCTGAATCACCATCCGTCTGCAAGTATAAGTAACAGACAAACCCATGGTAGAATTCCAATAAGCGACACTTTTTGAAGTGCTTTATACACCTGTCTTGTACAAGCAGTGCATTGGAGGGACACTTTTCTAGACAGCGATTCAGTCTCCTTGAAGCACTCTTGTTAGGGTCAAGGTCGGCAGGCTGCACATATCTCATGCCATCAACTGTCATAAAATTGTCACAAGTGACTGCCTCATACTGTTGCAAATGGTTTTGTAGGTACTCAAAGGAGCAATCTATAATCCTCTGTATAGAAAAATCTGCATTGAACATTCCTGATAGTTCTGGTGCACGGTGATGAGCACGGGCGTTATATAAGAATGTGAATAGTTTTTCTTCACATGTATCCTCGCTCACATATGTCCCCAGGACTATGATCCCCATGACTGAAAGAAAAAGCAAGCCAAAACTATTTGGTGTCATAACCAAGCGAATGTTGAGCCTCGAGTACCCCTCAATGTCCTTTTTTGCTTGGTTTTGTCCCGTGCACTAATGTCATGAGAGGTGACGTTAGTTGAGTCAAAAACCAATCGAATAGGGCCCCCAGGAATTCTCGAAGGACCCTATTCGCTTGGTTCTGTCCCGTGTGCTAATGTCATAAGAGTTGATGTTAGTTGAGTCAGTACCAAGCGAGTAGGGATCGCAAGAATCATCGAAGGGCCCTATCGACGGGTTATGTCCCGTGAGCTAAGGTCATAAGAGATGACGTTAGTTGAGTCAGAACCAAGCGAGTAGGACCCCCAAGAATTTGCAAAGGACCCTATTCGCTTGGTTATGTCCCGTGTGCTAATGTCATAAGAGTTGACGTTAGTTGAGTCAGAACCAAGCGAGTAGGGGCCCCAAGAATCTCCGAAGGGCCCTATTGGCTTGGTTCTGTCTTGTGACCTAAGCATTCGGAACATGTGGATAAGAACAGAGCATATTATAATATCAGTGATAGATTTATAGGCCTACTCACTCAATATGCCCAAACTCAGGCACGGTCACATAAGGAGTAATTATTCCAACCATGAATGCCGTACGGTCACATAAGGAGTAGATATTCCAACCATGCATGCGTTTTTACCCTAACGCAGTGGCTTCGGTGCGCACACAGTTAACAGCACACAGGAAGGGGAGAGGCAGGGAGAAAGAACTTGTCTCTACAATATCCAATGGCGCTGAGTTGGATGGTGATGTCATAGGCCACCGACAACAAGAACCAAAGGGGGGCGATGGCGATGGCAACACGGCAGCAAAGGACTTGACCCAGTGGAGGTCACTCAATGCAGGATCACGAGAGTTGACCAAGGGGAAGAGCGCAGAAAATGCAAAGGCGATGGCGATGGAGATGGAGATGGAGATGGAGATGGCGAATGCAAGGGCGATCAGCGTTTGACTCTAAATGCAGGATCACAAGAGCTGGCCAAGGGGAAGGGCGCAGAAAAGGCAAAGGCAACAGCGATCTGTTTGTTCCACTCGGAGATGGAGATGGAGATGGCGACTGCAAGGGCGATTGGCGTTTGTCTGACCCTAAACGGTCACTCAAAAAGGCACGTGGACTACGCTCTCAAGGACAACCAGTATTAAATGGTCTCAGATTCCCATGCAGTACGATTTACCAACCGCAATCTCGCGCATAAGTGAAGTTGTCACCCTCGTTGAGGTAAGCATTCTAAGTTGAGACATTACCCCCGCCAAACATCTCAAGTTTCAACTATTCTGCCTATTTTCACGTCCTCTACTGCGCATCATTCTAATTAACTCTACCCTCGTCGATGCTACGCGGTAAGCAAAATCCATCAGCTCTTACTCTCGCGCATCCTCCTTCTCTTACTCTTGTTCTGCTGTGCTTCAGCGATGCGGAACTCTACACACAGTGAAGAGGTATGCTACTTACTACCCTTCTGTGCACTTGTATTTTGTGTAGTTAGTACCAGGCGAATCAGGGAAGGTAAACCTTGTTTGCTGCACCTGTTCGCTTGGTACAGGTCATCGTCCTTGGTCAGTACCAAGCGAATAAGGTAAGGTCACTTAGTCCGAAGGGCCCTATTCGCTTGGTACTGACCAAAATAAAAGTTAAGTGATGTCTACTAGTATAGAGGTCAATACTAAGAAAATAAGGGGAAGGTAACCCCTGCTTGTTGCGGATTTAGGGTTTTCTTTTGTCAAATACGCATTTTGATTTTATAAGAAAGAAACAAAATTACAACTGAACACCGGGTTTTGAGTTAGAAAATTATGGAGACTTTACAAAGAGTGAACTATTAATTTCTGGGGGTTTAGGGTTTACAATAACCATGTAGTCCTTTTCCTTCACAGCCAGGCTATCTCTTCGCAAAGCCTGTTGGCAAAGTTAATGGCTTCCTCATATTTACTGGTTAGCTCAAGCACTTCATCCTTCATTTCCTGAAGCCGATTAATGATAGCCTCCATAGAGCCATTCTCGGCGAGCAATCGCTGCATGTCTTCAGGCCTTCTTGCTTCCAGAGAGTTTTTAAGGATTGAGACCCTCTGCCTGACGAGCAGCATTTGCTGCAGCTTCAGGCTAGCATCCTGCACAGAGCATTTATCAAGTAAGCTCTTTAAACTAGGAGCTTGGAAATTGGGAGCAGAAAGCAAAGAATTACCAGCGGCTTACCTCGAGAATTGACTCTCGTGTTGACAGTAGCCACTCCCGAGCTGTGTCGGTAGAGAACATTAAAGGTAACATCGGGGGAGGGCCAAGGGGGGACCTCATGAGGAGGGCCCGGATGCGGTGTTGCTGGCGCTGCGGTAGTATACCTTGGAAAGGCATCACCACTATCCTAAGCTTCCTTTAGTTGTTCTGCGAAAGCCTGAGGGAGGTTCTGAAACAACTGCTTCTTAAATAGACTTTCAGACATGCCTAAAAAGCAGAGCCACGGTTCTGGCTTATGAGTGAGTGGTCTGTGAGGGGTGGTACCGCCATGCGGTTTCATGAGAGGTGGACGTGGGAGACAGAATCAATGGTATCATCCCCCCGAGATTAGGGGAGGTGATGGGAGGGAACGACATGACAATTAGGACATGTCATTGATATTTTGTTGCAGAGGATGTAAACATGTTCGCTTGCTTGTACACTTTTCTGAGGTCACTACCCAGTGAATAAGGTATTTTGTTGCTAGGGATGCAAACCTGGTCGCTCTGTAGTGACCTCAGAAAATGTAAGTGATGTCTGGTATTACTATTTTCTGAGTCCACTACCGAGCAAATAAGGCAAAACAAACTCTTTTCTATGCGCCTATTCGCTCTGTAGAGACCTCAGAAAATATAAGTCATGTCTGCCACTACTATTTTCTGAGGTCACTACAGAGCGAATAAGGCAAGGCAACTCTATCCTATGCATCTATTCGCTCGTTAGTGACCTCAGAAAATATAAGTCATGTCTGCCATTACTATTTTCTGAGGTCACTACCGAGCGAATATGGCAAGGTAAACTATTTTCTAAGCACCTATTCGCTCAGTAGTGACCTCAGAAAATATAAGTCATGCATGCTATTACTATTTTCTTAAGTCACTTCCGAGCGAATAAGAGGTGGCAACTCTTTCCTATTCACCTATTCGCTTGGTACTGACCATTTTTGAAATCTGATGTCCCTTGTGCTGACAAATGAATTGTCTTTTGGTGTTATTGTATTTGTAGAGATGCCTCGTGTAAAGGCGTGTGCTAGGAGGGCAACAGGTGAATCTTTCAATGCTCAAGCAAGAAGAAGCTGATATGAAGCGCACAGAGGTGTACTGCAAGAGCTGCGGAGGATCGAACGACACGTTCAACCTGCTATTCCACGTCTCCCTTTCCAGCGAGTAGTGCGGAAGATTTGTGAGCAGTGGAGAGTCAGCATGCGATGGGCCAACAGTGCACTCCTCTGCCTTCAAGAAATTGCTGAAGACTACCTCGTGGAATTCTTCAGCGATGGATATATCTTGGCTGCCCATGCACACCGCGTCACTATAATGCCGCGGGATTTTGATACTCTTCGTAGGCTTCGTTTCCGCTACGATGGGCTGCTTCAGCAAGTGCCTATCCGGGATAGTAGAACCATGGATATTCTCAACATCCCCCCTCTCCATCCTCGTACACAACAGACAGAGCCGTCTGGGGTTGAAACAAACAGCAGAAGGACCCGATCACGGGTCGAGAGAAACGACACAAACGGGCAGGCTAAGATAGCTGCAGAGGGCCAAGAGCAAGCCAGAGTGGACCCCGAGGATGTCATGGAAGAAACAGAGACAATTATCGAGGAGCCAACTAGACACCAAAATGAGCAAGTCATGGAGGATCCGCAGCCCATCGTGGACGATGAGGGACAAGAGCAAGTCAGGGTGGAGCCTCAGGCATCTATGGAGGAACCAATATTGAAGGAAAATAATCCGGAGCCTGAGGAGTCTGAAGCCGTTAGGGAGCCTGTTAGGGAGGAGCCTGAGGCAGCTCGGGAGCCAGCTCAAGAAAGGCAAGGGCAAGGCTCTGCATCAGAAGGGCCCTCCAACATATCGGATGAGTCGATTATTTTAGAGAAAATCAACGAAGAGAATGAAGATGAGTTGAGAATTTTGTTGAGCTCAGTTCCTTTGCATGCGCACATACAGCTGCCTGCAAGGTCAGAGGAGGCCTGCATTACCAACCTCGATAATGTAGACTTCATGTGCATGCGCAGTTTCACCGACTCGCTCACAACGAATGAGGTCGTCAATGTTGGTTTGTGGTAATTTTCATGCTCTTTATTTCTCATTCTCATTAAATGGGTCTCTACCGAGACATGGGTCAGTACCAAGCGAAACAGTGGCTAATGAAATTGGATTTTGGTACTACTCGCTCGGTATTGACCCATGTCTTTGCGGCAATTGCCAAGTTTTTCTTTATAATGTTTCACTACCTTAAAGACATGGGTCAATACCAAGCGAGTGTGTTGCTTATGGAATTGGAATCCGCCGCTGACTCGCTCGGTATTGACCAATGTCTTTGCGGCAATCGCGTCAAGTTCTTTATAATGGCTCATTTGAGCCAAGACATGGGTCAATACCAAGCGAATCAGTGGCCGATGGAATTCGATAGCTGCCCCACTCGCTCGGTATTGACCCACTTGGTGTTCAAGTCTAATCTCTGCCATTTGTTCATGTTAGCCACGCGGTCAGCTCGCTTCTGCCCCCTGAGGTTCAAGAGAAAGTATACGTAATAGATCCGCTGATATCGCCTTATCTTCAGAACAACTCAGTTTCCTTTTTGAGTCTGATGAACTGGTTTAGCAGAGTCAACTTTGATCTAGTGCGCTTTCTGGTCACTGCGTACAATCAATCATGAGTATTTTCTTGCCTTGTAAAAAACATCTTTTATTGAGAATCTCTCCTCATCTTTGATGGTGTCTTTGTAGTGATCATTGGAGTCTGATGTTATTTGACATGGAAGCTAAGATTGTTTACCACGCAAACTCCGAGCAAAGCAAGGCGTTTCATGGTCGTGTAAAAACGTAAGATCCATTTGGGTACATATGGAAAGCAGTGTGTCTTTGTAATGTGTTGCTGACTCAAGTGGTTATGTATGTAGTGGCGCGAAACAACTTGTATGCTGTGTAGAGCATCTTTTGTTAGAACATGATCTAGGAAATGTAGTCCGGCACGAACGGGTAACCGTGCCCACGCAGACTGATGACTATAGCTGTGGCTGGCGAATCTGTTTGAATGCCGTGTTTCTCATCAGTCAAATTATGGATATACCGAACGTAAGTAATCTGCTGTTTTATTGTTTGCTGCAACGTATGTATGAAGCAACAGATGTCTGTATCACGCTTCTACAAGAACTTCGATTACATAACTACACCAACAACGTGCGATATTTTTCTGTAATAGCCATCCAGTATATTATAATCTCGGTAAACAGATGCACAAGAGAGGAAGCGGCGAGAGCTGATGAGTTCGAAGAGGCTCGCATTAACGAAATGACGCAACGCCACAATCAAACTCAAGAAGAAGTTAGAAATATGCAAGAAGCAGTAAACCAATATTATGCGGATGCCGTAGAAGTAGAGGAATGGGCTACATGTCGACGGCAAGAGCAAGAACAGCGGGAAGCTTCACAGGTGCAGGAAGCATGGGAAGCCATGGAAGAGGCCCATGATTTCGAGCGACGCAAAAGGATGCCTGAGACCAGTGTCCCCAGAGGCAGAGGTAGCAGCAACCGGAGCAGAGGGCAAGGGAGCAACCGAAGCAGAGGGCAAGGGACGAGTGGCACAAACCGCGGGAGAGGACAGGGGATGAGTGGCACAAACCGGGGGAGAGGACGAGGGACAAGTGGCACAAACCGGGGGAGAGGACAGTAGCAGGGAAAGGGAGAAAATTACTTGTATAAATCTTGACAGAAACAACACAATATGTAAAGTTTTGAAACATTGAAAATGTACATTTTTGAAACATTGTTTGACCGCCAAAAAATATCTCTGCATTAGTCATTTTGAAGAGTACATCATGGTTTGCATGGCATCAAAGCTCTTTGCGTGCACAAGGTATGTGACCTAGCTTCCGGTGGAAGCAATTAAGTGAAGTGTATTTGTTAGTGACTCCTTGCACAATGTTGTTTTCTCCTTGCGCCTTGGAATCTGAAAAGAAGAAAAAGTTAGATTCAGTCATAGTGTATTAAAGACAATCAAAATTTATCGATTTAGTAAGCACCTTTCTATTGTTGAGACTGAATGCATACAATTCCGACAAAAGTGGAAGTTCTTCACATGTAAGATCTATCTTGAGCTGTGTCAGAGTTGTGCTTGACATTGTCTGCATCACAGTAAGTAGCCTGTCTCGAAAGTAGAGCTCCATTGATAAAGGTTTGTTCTCGAGGCTGTTCTCTATATCTTGGTCGAGTGGAATAAGCTGCCCACTAAGAAGATGATATCTAATATAGTAAAACGATACTAAGAAATTGTGAGAGCTTATAATGAACTTGCAAATTATGGACTTCTTTTGCAAAATACAAATTTTTTTTTGTGATTGTTTCCTATCCCAGTTATCGTCTAAAAAGTCCAAACAGCTCTCAGACTTGCAAATGAACATTGTTGCGGTAGTTCTTATTTGCTCATCGAAGAAAAAATCTACAAACACTTCAAGAGGCACAAATAGTGCGAGCCGAACTATTTTTGTGGAAATTGAATACTTGAGGGACTTTTGTATATCCTGAAACAACTTATTCCTGAAGCTTTCACTAGTTTGCGAAGCAGGAAGGGACCAATCCTTGTTGTCAAAGGATGGAAGTGACAAAGGAGCTACACGACCCCAACCAATGGAAGTTCTCAGTTCCACATATGACATATCATAAAAGAAAATTCCATTATCTGCAAGTTCCTTGTGTTGTCTTCCTCGGTACATTTGCTCACCAATAAATGCATGGAAAGCATCAAAAATCCCAACTATACTCTCAACTAGTTGCCAATCTGTCCTATTCGATGGATAAATATCTGAAACATACCAAAGATGATATCCACCACTTAATATTCGAATATAATCATGCACTAAGCGAGATGCCCTAATAACTTACAGTTGGGTCGATGCCTTGGAAAACTTGGAGGAGATGTTTGCAACCTTAAGTCTGCATGCTGGAAAGCATGTTGTATGAGGACCTCTTTCACCCGCTTGCTTTGTGTACACACTTTAAACTCTTTAACTTGACCCTTGAAAGCCTCCACGAAATCATTGTGTTGCCTCCTCTTCCTCCTCCTAGTTTGCAGTAGAACCCAACTTCCGATAGTTATTCGAGATGGAATCCATGCTTGATCGTCTGTAGTATAACTGTTAAAAATGCTAACAGAGTCAATGGTAGTGCTAGGCCTTCGAGAAGTAGACATGGTGTGCAGTAGAATGAATACACAGAAAGGTCAGCGCAAATATAAAAAAAGAAAGAAGTTTTGAGAGGGACCTAGAGCTACTCAAAGTCATATTTGGGCGGGAACAAAGATACTAGATAGAGTCTTCAATGAAAGTTCTGAAATTCCTCGATACATAGTTAGTACGACTTATGGCATTTATGCCTTGAAAGCGTGAAATTGTGCAATTTGATGAACCAAAATAATATTTCCTCCCTTTTTTAAAAAAGAGCTTGACTCCAAAATGTCGATTTTCAACGTAACGTTAGCCTCTTCCTCATTGGTCGAGCTCCACTCTCTCTCTAGAACTGAAAGGCCCAAAAGTGAGTCTAGCTTTCTCCTAATGAGATTATCGATTCTTGTTGATCAGATGTTGTATCTCCTTATTTAGGTAGGTAGGACCTTCTCAATAAGGCATCGGGCTTACCTTGTTGATGACTAGGCCTATATGAAATATTGATAAGATACCACTCCACCTTGCTTGGCAATGATTCAAGGCAGGAAATGACATGAAGTATTCCAAATTCTTGTGATCAGTATAGATTGTGATCTTATGAGGAGCTCCTTCAAGTAGGTGATGCCAGGTTTTGAAAGAGTCGATAATCGCTAGGATCTTTGCGTCATGGATTTTCTAGTTGAGTTCTACAGGCAAGAAATTTCAAGAATGGAAAGCCATCAGATGCACTTGACCATCATTGCCTACTGGGGATAGAATGTCTTGAAGGGCAAAATTTGAAGTGTCTGTCTCTAGGATAAAAGGTTTTGTAGGATGCGCATAAATCAGAATGGGTGAGTTTGTGAAATATATTTTGAGAGTTTGAAATGCTTTTCGAGTCTCTAAGTCCCAAGCAAACTTTCCCTTCCCTATTGATCTTGTTAATGGAGTGACAATATCGGAGTAGTCCTTGATAAAGATACGATAGAAATTTGCAAATCCTAAGAAGCATTATGCATCTTTCATTGACATGGGTGTCTCGCAATCAAGAATAGTTTTCACCTTTTTTGAGTCCATGGAGATACCCTTCTCAAAAATAACATACCCCAAAGACTCCACTTCCAACTGGTGAAAGGAGAACTTCTCTAGCTTTTCATACAAGCATGTTTCCTGAAGTTTATTCAGGACTATTTGTACATGTTGCTCATGCTCCTCTGAATATTAGAAATATCAAGATATCATCAAGAAAGACCACCAAAAAATCATCCAGACGCTCACGGAAGATATCATTCATTAAGTATTGAAACACTACTGAAGCATTTGTGAGACCAAATGGCATGCCAACAAATGCATGCAAAAAGTTGTTTTCCATTCCTCACCTTCTTTTATCCTGACAACATTGTAGGCACCACGAAGATCTGTCTCTGTGAAAATCTTTGCTTTTCCAAGTCGCTCAAGAAGTTCTAGAATCAAGGGAAGGTGATGGTGATTCTTGATTCTGACCTTGTTGGGACAAGTATATCCACACACATTCAAAGGGATCCATCTTTCTTCTTAAAAAACAGTATTGAAGCCCCAACTGGGGATTTTGAATGACCTATGAAGCCCTTCGCAAGATTCTCATCAATATATTGTAAGAAATGCGAAATACAATAAGGATCTAGTAGCAAGGAGAGTAGAGAGAGTTACGATTAGATTAGTGGCAAACCAAAAACTTTAGATTAGCACACTATTACAAAGTGATGGCATCATCTACCCATGCACTCTGAAGGTAGATCTTAGATGGCAATTTAGACAACTAGAGCAAGTAGGAATACAAGGAACTAACAATTCTTCAACAAGGATGTAGTGTGTGCGTCAAGTGTGTACACCATTCTACCAAATTACTGAGGAGAAGGCCTCTTTATATAGATGTAAAGGAGCCTCTAAACGCTCATGTGTAGGCGCCCTTAGATAGCCAAGTCCAAGTAGAACTTGGCCATGTGTCCATGTGTGTGGCCACCTTTGTGTAACCAGGTCCAAGTAGGACTCTCCCATGCACCCATATGTAGCCGCTTTTGGGTAGACAAGTCCTCCTAGAACTCGCCTACCGGCCAAGGAAATCCGGCCACCGATCGCGCCGACCACCAGACAGAGACCACGGACCATCGGCCACCGACCACTGGATGGCCATTTTCCGATTGTCTTTCGGCCACCATTCAGCCAAGATATTTAGAAGAAAGGATTATTTTGGCAAATAAAAGTAGAGATCTCATCGTACAATGTTAGAATCCACCTAATATAGGTGCACCATTGGCTTCTCCTCATATGGGGCCTTACAAACTGTGCAACATATATTGTGGTGGAAAAACTGAGAGAGGTGAGCATTGCATACCAACACCCCCCCTCAATGAACACCCGAAGATGCTCTATGTTGGCTGTGTGCCAACTCCAAGTTGATGAAGATGTTGAAGAAGCTAGTCTTTCCGTAGAGCTTTGGTGAAGATATCTGCACAATTATCTTCAGTAGGAAAATACTCTAGCTCCATACTTTCATCCTCAATTATCTCTCAAACATAATGATATTGAACCTCAATATGCTTTGTGCGTGCATGGAAGACGGGGTTCTTGGCAATCACCATGCAAGTCTGGTTGTCGCATTGAAGTGTTTTTGTTGAATCAAGAGAAACATCTAAGTCCATGAGGACTCGTCTTAGCCAAACTACTTCACAAGCTACAAAACAAGCAACTTTATACCATGATTTTGTTGAAGAAAGAGCGACGGTTGGTTGCTTCTTGCTGATCCAAGAAAACACTCCAGAACCAAGTGAGAAACAAAATCCAAAAATTGACTTTCTGGAGTCACAATCTCCTGCCCAATCATAGTCACAATACCCACTAAGAGTATTTGTGCCCATGCCATAGGCAATACCATGGCCTAAAGTACCTTTGATGTACTTAAGAACTTACATACTTGCCTTTCAGTAGACAGAGAGAGAGAGGGGGGGGGGGGGGGGGGGGGGGGGAGAGAGAGAGAGAGAGAGAGAGAGAGAGAGAGAGAGAGAGAGAGAGAGAGAAAGAAGGGCAGCGGTTGCTTCATTGTCTATTTAAATTTGTGTTGCAGGATGTCACCAAATAATAGATGGGCTACGACCATAAAGCGGGTGAAACCAAGCCCCTCCAAGGGACAAAAGGTTCTAGCCAAGCGCACTCCCATGCGCTTCACGACAGTGAAACGTCTGTCAACGTCCTTAAACCTTCCCGAAAACATTTTAATGGGCCTTGGAAATTCTTCAAGACAGAGGATGACTTCAAAGAGGTGCATGGGTGGTATGATGGGGTTGTCAATCCTCGGGCAATCAAAATGGGAGACATTTCAGATGAAGACTAGGCATCGGTTTTCTATTGTGCAAAGTGTGAAACACGCACAAAAGTAAAGTGTTATTGGGTTCATCGGCACTTGTGTGTGTAGATCATGGAGCGGTAACAAACTCAATGTGTACCAGGATGCCCTTCAATAAAGATCTCACCAACTGGTTTGTGACTCGTGAGGGGTTTTGTATGGGAAAACTGCATAGGGGCCACAAAGAGCGATCATTAAAAGGTAAATTGGGCGTGAGAGGCTACCATTTTCATGTGTACTTATGAGGCGACTCTTGAGTGCCTTCTCAAAAGTGGAATCTACGGCCCAACATAGTGCAGTAAAACATGCATCATCCAAGTCCAAGGTCTTCCCTACTCGCTTACAGTCTGATGACCATGAAAAGATAGTGTTGTATGATTTATATGAAAGATCTAGAGAAAATTTGAAGAAGGTGGTAGCTCATCTTGAATACGAGCAAAGAGAGGTTGAGGAAATTCAACAGAATATAGTCAAACAGGAGGGCAGGTCTAAGGTCACAATGTAAGCGAAGACCTTCTAGGACCTTCTTTCCACCATGGAGCCTAATGATCCCAGGACACTTAAGTTACAAGAGGAGTTTGCAAAGGGAGGATCTAGCATTGCCACACTAAGAAGATCTCTAGATCAAGCCAAGGTAAGACAATATACTTATAGTGGCACATGACCACTCAGAGCTATGTGGAGAATTGTAGTCATGTGGTAACCTATAGGCCTTCATGACTATATAATTCTATGTACACATATACATCGTGATGTCCAGAGTTGCAACTCACATATAATGATGTAGTGGCTATTGTGTTGTGCATCAAATCATAGCTACATACATGTGTGCTTATGTATGTAGTAAAGTGTGTACTTGTAATGCACATTACATAGTCTATGTAGTAAATTGTGGAGCGATAATGCACAATAAATAGCTATATACATAGATGCACATATCTATGAAGTAAAACGTGGATCTATAATGCACAATACATAGCTATGTGCATGTATGCATACCTATGTAGAAACAATGTGCGTGATACATATAAAGTTATGTTTTCAAAAAATCTATGTAGCGCTTATTAGTTTTATGGTAATATTAAACTAAATAGTACTGCATAGACATAATTATATAGTACTACATGGCAAGACATAACTATACTGCACTATATTGTTGTCATACCACTAAGGTATAATTATTGGTACTATGTATGCTAGTCATGTATTGCTAAGTTGCTCTATAAAGTACATAGGGATATATAGCTATATCATTATGTTGTATCTATATAGTTATGTTGTATCCATATAGTTATGTGCCACTATATAGCTATTTATACCACTTTGCACTCTTATATAGTAGTTTTTTAACACATATAGAGATAGAGTGTGCTATTAGTGCTACTATATTGCCGTGTGCTTATATTTTCTCTATAAATACATAATGGTAATGTAATGGTGTAATTACAGAGTGCTGTTTATTGTAATTAACTAGTTCTAGATTGTCCTATAAACTATATCCCTTTTTATATAGTTAGATAATACTGTATATCCTAAATACCTCCCTAATCTTGTATATAATTCTAAGTACACTCATATAGTTACAGACTATGCTATATAGTGATATAATATATTGCAGTCATTTTGATGTTATATACTTGAAGTTGACATTGGGTGACTAGTACAGTATAGGAAAATAGACTTATGTGAATCAAATATTCTTCATTAATGGATTGAAACCTATGTTTGTCGCTTGTGTGTGTAGGTCAAATTGAGTTTGACAAAGGCAAAGGCTAAGCATAAGTCTGATGTTCATAAATATGAATTTTGTAATTCATTGGAAACAATGTTGTTGGAATGATCGCGCCCTCTTTTCCATCCAAGACCACCTTGCACAATCATGCTTGCAACACCATAATAATATTTGTATCTTGTTGTCGTTGTGGTTTTGGATTTGCACGAGAGGCAAGATGTTATGCCACTTTCTTGTGGTCACCGCTACCACTTTCTTTGTTATGCACCAGGTGGTCCATTCCTATCAAAAGTGTATGGTGCTTGATTGTGAGAAGCATGTGCCATCCAAGATGAACGTAATGCTAGGCTTGCAAGTTGAGGCATGCCACTAACACAATCTGTGCATTTTGCAGATCAATGCTCACAAAGTGTCAACAACTCACCTAGCCTTCATCGCATGGACAATGATTCTATGTTCTAATGCCTAGAGAGGGTGCCTGTGAGTGCACTTGGTTGTGGATAGGTTGATCCTAGTCCCTCCACTAGTAGGAAATACTCTAAACCTGCGGCGATTGCGAGGGGGCTGAAGAAGTTTCTATGGATAGTGCCTTGCCTAAAAATGTTTCTATTGAGGGGGATGAATGTAGTTCTCGTGTGACGGACCCCTTTATTGATACTTCCTGGCCAAAGAATGTGCCCAATACTTTGGATAACAAAGAAGCTGCTCTTGGTCCCTTTGGTGAAGATACTTCTTGTCCAAGGACATATTGTGGAATAGGTAAGGAAGAGAGGTAACCAAAACCTGAGGCAGCTAAAAAAGGGAGGGAACGAGCAGCTAAAGAAGGGAGAGAACAAGAACTTGAGGTGTGAGAACTAGATGTCGATCAAACTCGCAAGGGTAATGCTTCTCATTGCATACTTGCATCCTCACTACGATGATTATGTGATTGGATGGCTTCTTATCTTAAACGCTTCTGGGAAATCATGTGTAGATTATGCTTTTGTGATGATCAAAAGTAATGTGGAGAGCGCACTAGCTACACATACTTCCTTTCTGCACGTGCATGTCCCAAAAAGCACATTTGAAACTAGCAAAGGTCCTCATCTTTTTGTATACCTTGCTATGTATCAGATTGAGTTCATTCTTCCTTTATGTCAACAAATGCGAAACTTGGTTGTTTCATACCAAGAATGAAGCTCATATGCTAGAGGTGATCTTCCTAGGCATAGCACTTGGAAGCGAAAAACTGACGTTAATGCTAAGGAAGAGAAGACTGGATATATTGGGCATGCATCACCTGTTGATGAAAAGGAGGAGTGTGACTTTACACTGAGTCAAATGCTGCATAAGAAGAAGAAAGCTAGGAGGACAAAGGAGGCTAAGAAAAAAGTATGTTTTAAAAGCCATCACATCAATACCCCTAAATCAATGTACCTTTGATTATTGTATTCTTGCCATCCAAATCCAAGACACAATGTATTCATGCCAACACAACAGTTTTGTGACTAGCAATACAATTTTATTCTAAACTTTGGCTCCAACATCAATTTACTTTTGATAGAATGTCTATTGCATCTCAGCATTTGTTCCATCCATGCATTCTTCATTGCATCTATTCTTTTAACGTGTTTTTTCAAGGTGTGCACTAAAGTCACAGGAGGCATTGATGCATCTTCAAGTGGATCTAATGTACCCAGGCGGTGCGGGTGAGGACATAAGGCAATCAATTGAGGTCATTGAAGAGCTTATCCTTTGCCATATCTTGGATGAGCCACGATGGGACCCATTACCATTGGAGGAAGATCTGAGGGTGCTCATCCTGGATCTAAATAGGGTTTTGCTGCACACTATACTCTATAGAGAATCAAGCCCCCTAACAATTGAAAATTGCATGGTGTGAACTTGGCAGTCGTGGTGAGTTTACAAAGTGTGTATTGGCAAGGGGGCAGAAGTATTCCTGGATTGGGCATTCCAACATTTCGATTGTTTCTTATGGAGTTTCTATACAGAACAAGAGGCAAAATCCTTGCTTGCCCATTATTTTCCAAGGCTACATGAGGGGTTCAAGGAAGTTATTGGCCAATAGAGGTGTCTAGCTTATCCACAACATCAGATTCTTAGAATTGGAGAGTGTGTCATGTTCAAGCCATAGGGTGACTTTTGGGCATGGCAGCCAAAGTACAGTTTCAACAACACAAATCCTGGTCAATGACACTGCTTACAAGATGTTCAACAATGAGAGGGCCAACTGCTTGATTTTCCCAAAGAATGGAAGGCTCTCAGATGAGGATGCAGTGTACCTAACAACTACGCTGCCGACATGACTGTAGGCTTGGTTGTGTGTTTAAGATCCGTAGGAGTACACCTTTGAGGCATCTCTAAAGAGACCCCTAGACGAAATTAGTTGCGATGTTTATCGTATGTTTCCTAAGCTTCGATAAAAAATGTAATTATCAACTTGCATATATCTTCATCTTTTGTCTGTTGCTAGAATGAAGTTGCACTTGACCTTTTATGGCTATTAGCCTCTGTTGTACCCTTCTTGACATGTATGTATGGTGTGAGAGGATGTGAAATGTCTTTATGGTTAGAATTAAGTTATCTTTGTTTTGAAATGTATGCAGTGATTCCAACACACATGTACATGGCTATTGATTTATGCTATAATGAGGAAGTTGTAATGTGGACAAGAACTGCAGTATTTATTTGTCTATGTGAGAAAGTAGAAACAATGCTTTATGGTCAGAAATGGTTTAGATAATCAACAAGTAGAGTAGAGATTGGCCCCGATCTACGTAATTGAAACAACAAGTAAACATTCTTGCAAAGATTCAAAGATGGGCAAGAAATACATACTCACTTGTCAAAAATAGAAAGTTTGATTCAAAACATTACGGTTTATCCCACATAATGGCTACTATAAGATACAAGTATAAGATAGATTGTGGTAAATACACTCCTGCACATCTATGTTGATGCCATATATCTCAAAATTAGGAGGATTAGACAACTCCATTGGAAATTTGATAGCCCTCACCAGATGAGAGTAGTGGATTGCAACTGGTTTGTCATGCAACAGCTTGTAGTAGCAGTCATCAATATTCTCATAATACCATCCTGACACATAGAGAGACCCTTTTTTGCATAATGTGCCCCATGCATCGTTGACCCTTTTTCTTGCTTGAACTTTAGTTTGGAGAATTTGAGAATGTAAAACTCGACCTTCTCAATGTTATCCGATTTAACATTAACTACAAAATTGTCACCAACAGATAGGAACTCTGTTAGGGAGCCTTCACACCCTTCATATAGAGGATCCATTGTGGGAAGCTCTTCATCATTTGATACCACCTCAGCCGGCTATGACTGCATGCGAGACCAATTTTTAGAGGATGGTCTCGTTTACACAAGATCTCTAGACTACTGCATACACGCATCGCAATAACATGACAACTTGCGAAGCTTGATCTTCGCGGGATTGTGTGTCAAGAATCCACATACACTGTGCATATTTTGTGTTCCCTGAATGTTTTCAACTCCAAATGTATGGCTCTTGTCAACATTGCCAACCTTGATCTCCCAAAAAAACCTCTTTGAACTTTTCTTCTCTTTTAGACCCACTACAACATGCCGTGCAGAAATCGGCGCAAATATCGACAAAAAAAGTTAGTTTTAAAACTAAAAAGCACTGAAATAAGCCTTGGAAGAGACGCCGGGTATCGTAACATCGGTATAAGTACCGGTGTACTAAGCGACGGAATATCCCATGAAATGAGCGTCGGAATACACAATGAAATAACCGCCGATAATATTGTAGCATATTCCGACGTGGCTACCAAGGACTATACTGACGCTTATACCATACTCTATACCGACGACCAAACCTACAAATTTTTTTGGGCAGAGAGGGCTGGGAACTGATGTTGCATGTATTGCAGCAAAAGAAAACAACCCTCTCTACCCGAAGGAAGAGTGCACAAGCAACCGCAATCCACCTACAAGCTGGCGCTAAAGAGCGAGTGTATGGCAATTAGCAAAATTGTAAGAAAAACATAACCACAAAATCAAAATCTTGATCATGGCATAACGGCATAAAGATTTTATAACCATAATTAAAACATGAGTCGAAAACTACAAAACCATAAACATAACCTGTTTTCCATACCATAACCATTACCATATCCATAACAACCATACCATCATCGCACAATTATAACCATAACCATAACCATAACCATAACCATGACCATGACCATGACCATGACCATAACCATAACCATAACCATAACCATAATCATAACCATAACCATCACCATCACATGATTTCCATACCATCATAGAAAAACCATAACCTTAAGTTGACTGCCAAATCTTAACCACAACATTTGTGCCATACCATAAACATAACCATAAAGCATAAACATAAGCACTATAAAATTATACATATGCAAACAATCACTGAGTGAGAAGACCCTCATGGTAATGCCTCCCAGTCGACGTCCTCTCCCTCCTCCTGCAGTTGGGTCAAAAGGGCCACAAGTCCATGCTTGTACCCATACTTCTCCTCTCTGCGTGTCGGAAGACACTTCACGGCAACTTCCTACAAAATTATGGTTTAATCATTAGATAAATCTTCAAATAACATATATATTTTCCATAATTTAAAGCATACGTATAATACTTACAAACTCATGTCGAAGCATATCGTAGCCTCCACTCCGAAGATGTGACGCTCCAGCAGACTCCAAACGTGCTTTGGCTGCATCTCTCTACTGCTGAAATCTCTAAGGATTGTCTTCTATCTCTCGTGCAATCCCCACCCACTCCTCTGCATCGAACCATACCGGCTTGGGACTGCTGTCATTGTACCTGTCTCTCGCCTGTTACTGACGATGTGACATTGTGAACTTTGCCACGCTCAAAATCCAGGGGTTCGAAACTGGATCGTACCCCTCTGCCGGCATGTACTCTCTGTGAATGGCCTCGACAATGTAATTCTTTCTTTCAACATCGAGGTTATCCCAAACCTCCATCAGAGAATGAACAAACTCAATCATACAGAGTTGTAGAATCCTCTGTCGCATGGCCTTTCTGACCCTATCCGCCACAACAGCTCCATCCCTGCTCTTGTACACCTTGCTAGGATCATGCTCGTGTGATCCCCAAGGTATATGTGGTGTACCAATTGGTGAACTATCTACTGAAGAGAGTGGTGGACGCTCTCTCGATGGTGTGTACGCATCGGTAGAACCGCTACCACAACAACCACCGCCTCTAGAACGATGCCTACCTCGTCTCAAGGATGAACCACCCGTCGGTGTAGGGGGCACACGAGTCCTAGGCAGAATGGACACACTAGGCTGAGGTGTGAGGCCGCTCAATGTAGGGACCACACTAGTCCTGGGCGTAGGGTCGGCCATAGTAGGTCTAGAGGGACCTGTTGTCCAAAGATGATGTGCCATCGCGATCTGCTCTAGTATGAACTGACAAAAACGAGTCCATCTTCTCCGGTGACATGCCGTCCAGAGTGACAGGAAAACTAAAACTAGGAGAGTATGGCTCATCGTAATCGGTCATGGCTAATCATACACAACACCCACAAAATACGTTAGTTTACATAAGAAATGCTTAATCAATACAAATAACAAATCCACGAAGGTGCTACACAAATGAATGAATCTAAAGTGTATTGTAGACTAATAAAAAAGAGTTTTACAAAAGAGTTCCTAGCAAAAATCATTAGTTAATCTCTCATCCTATATGAGATCTGATACACCAAAGATGTCTATCTCAATATGTACTTCTATATCTTCGTCATTGAACTCTACTTCTTCATCGCTCTCCACATCAGCTTCAGTATTTGACACCTCATCTCTAGGTTCAGACAATTGCTCACCGCTGACATCCACCTCAAAATCTAAACTTAAAGTTTCCGTCAGTTATGTGCTTTGTTCATGAATCACCTCTTTGGCCTCAACGTCCAATCCTTCACACGCTTGCTTGCTACGTGGAGCAACTTGAACGACATAAAGCCACCAAGGTTTAGACAGATTATTCTCATCATTTTTTGTCCATAGTGGATCGTGTATGAACACAACTTGTTCACAATGCTGCAGAAGTATGAATGTATCCCGCGCATCTAGCCAAAGTATTCAAGCTGGATAGTCTCTGTATTCTCATCCCTGGCACTACTCCTACTTTCTTGGATGAAGCTTGCCCTAACACCACTGTCAAAAGTGACCCTTTGTTTGTCAATCCGTTGCACTCTGAAGTGTTTCCCATGTGACCACAAAGCTCCTATTTGTGATACTGCAGCCACAAAATTGAAACAGACTAAAAGTTATTAAAGCAATGTGATCATGTGGAGCTCGAAAAGAAAGTTGTGAAATATACATGCCAATCGCAACCCCTTGACATCTCCTCTTCCTCTTTAGTAATCAACACTCCATTCCTCTTTGCCTCTGAGATTGTCGCATCTAACCACCGCCCAGTTGGAAAGTCATGCAATTTTTCAAGATGATCTGGAAAAGGAAGGTTTCTAGTGGCACGGTTGCGCTTGAATTGAAGGCGATCTATCAAACGTTGTTGCTTTTCCCCTTCATACCTCTCTAACCACTTTTACATGATGTCTGAGTTGAGAAGGCAAAATCTCATAACCTTTTCTCGCATTTTGATGTCCATCTTCCTAACGATTCCTTGTCCCTACGACTTGTCCCCTGTCACCTTGACGTTGACCTCAGTAGTCTACATTTGGGGCACTCTAGATCAATTGAGACCAAACATTCATTGTTGAGGACAAGAGACTCTTGTACAAGCCATCCTTCGGCCATGCTACCCTCAGGGCGAGCCCTTTGACGATCAAACCCCTTTACATGCATTTGGATGGTAAGAATGCTTGTTGGAAAGTACTTCTCCACCATGCATACTGCTTCAATAGCATTTAAGCATGCTACATTGATGTTGTCTTCTCTTATCTCTTTTGAACTGATCCAGCGTACCAACTCACTGATTTTGTAGATTGTTCTTCTAATGTCATCTGTCAAACAACCCTTTATGGAAATTGGTAAGATGAACTCTAAAAATTTGTACCAATCTTGGGACTTAAGACCACTGAGATTGTCATCTCTTGTAAAATCCGTTTTCAAACTTTGCATGCCCCCTATGGAAGTCTTGAATGAAGGTATAGTCTTCTTCACTTGTTGCTCTTCTGCAAGACTCGGAACCCATGGACCTTTTGATATAGCAAACTTTCCATTGGGTTTAAGTCGAGGCCACACAGGTCATCTCTTTGGGCCTTGCTCTCCCTTTTTCTAGTGATGGTTTTCCATATGATCTCCCCCACATTCTTGAAAATGTGCATTGGGTTGAGCAAATGATTAATCAGCGGGTCACTCCAGTACGGGAGTTCATGGAAAATAGAAAGTCTTTTCATTCCATGTGGCATCCAATCTCCCCTCTCCAGCCACATGTTTTTCCAATCGCTCGCTTTTAGTGGATGCATGTCATGTTTGCATATGTTTGGTACACGTAGCTCATGTCCTTCAGGCAAAAATCTACCATGCTCCTCGTAAACTGTCTTGCTCAAATGCTCAGAGCGGCGGAAGCCTAGTTGAGGACCACCTTTCGAACATGCATGATTGCCCGAGTAACTCAAGCCTGAAACATCACAAAATTAAAATATAAAAGCGTTGGCATAGCCAGGAATCACATGTGTGTGAGGGTTTTAAAGGAACTTACTTGAGCAGTCACCGAAGCCTGGCCAATCATGCTGCATGGTCCACATGAGAATGCTTTGCACATGTTCATTCCGTCGTCCAATTGGTTGGGACATATCAACCACATCGATTCTTGTCCACAAGATTTGGAGCTCTTCTATAAGTGGTGCCAGATAGACGTCCATGTTCTTTGCTTTGTACTTTCCTGGGACGATCAATGACAACAACAGATGGCCCTTCTTGATAGCGAGCCATGGTGGAAGATTATAATTAATCAGACAAATAGGCCACGTGCTCCATGAAGAACTCCGTAATCTGAATGTGTTTACTCCATCCATTGCCAGACCAAAGCGGATACATCGAGGATCATTCTTAAATGTAGGCCAACTTTACTCTATGCGCTTCCATGCACGAGAGTCAGCAGGTACCCGCATCACATCATCTGTCAATCTAGTATTTGAGTGCCATGTCATCAAAGTGGCTATGGACTTGCACCTGAACATACTCTTTATTCTTGGAATGATAGGAAAGTATCTAAGGACCTTTGCAGGGATACATTTTCCTTGTGTGTCCTCCTTGTACCTGTTTGATCCACAATTGAAACATTGTTCCAAGTTTGCATACTCATTGCAAAAAAGTATACAATCATTAGGACATGCATGTATTTTGTGATAATCCATGCCCAAATTAGTAAGAAGCTTTTTAGCGGCTGGATGGGTAGGGGGCATGTGATTCCCTTCTGGCAAGATTTGCTCATTGAGCAACCTGTCGTTACATGAACAAGTCAGCCCTTTGATCACTTTTATGAACTGTAATTCGCACTTTATCATGCTTAGGATACAATAAATTTACCTGAAAACCTCTGTGACTGAGGCGTCAGACCACAAACTGCAAATTAAGCATTACCAACGCTGTATGGAGAACTGAGATTTTTTGCACCAGTGTAGAGTGGCATGCGTGCAAGACTTTGCATCATCTCGCCCTCTTTATCATTGCTATTATGCCGTTGATATGAACGGGATGGCTGAGGTTGGTGGTCCACAGTACTGCGTTCGATGTTGTCGCCTTCTATGTTAGAATCCATGTCAAAGAACGCGTCCAACATCTGTTCCATCTCTACTTCTTGAAATGCCGCATCAGGTATTAGTTGAGAGGAGTCAGTCGATGGCTGCTCGTTTGAAAATCTTCTTCTCTGGGATGAAGTTGGAGCAATATCTACTTGCCGAGTTTGACCTTCAATCTCTAGACCATGAGATCGATAACGCAGGTCTTATAGTTGCTCTATTGGGAAGAGATCGTGATTGCATATGTATTGGTCGCAGATTTTTTGTTTTCGAAAGATCTGATGCTTGCAATGCGCACAAGGACACGCCATCCTATCATCCATACTTTATCTACCAGTGATGCAACAAATAATTAAAACACTCTAGTTGTTATAACTACACACTACTAAGTACATGACAATACATGAAAACCTCACATTCTCTATCTAGGCCCGATCTCCGCACATCTCGCTCTAGAGGTGCACGGAGATTAGGACCACAGGGTAATAATCTCGTCTCTATTGGTCAATGACTATATATTAAGGTTCTTGAAGTCTGTGTGTACTTTTGAAGTCCGATTTCGTTTTTTCTACTATTTGTGGCTAGCTCTAACAATCTCACATTCTCTAGCCAGGCCCGATCCCCGAATACCTCGGTCTAGAGGTGCACGGAGATTAAGACCACAGGATAATAATCTCGTCTTTATTGGTCAACGATTATATATTAAGGTGTGTGTACTTTTGAAGTCCGATTGTGTTTTTTCTACTATTAATTTGTCGCTAGCTCTAACCTAACCTATAACCCAACTTAATGTAACCTAACCTATAACCTAACTTAAGTGAAGTCCGTTTGCGTTTTTAGAAGTACACGAGTCATCTTCGAAGTCTGTTTGCGTTTTTTCTACTATTAATTTGTCGTTAGCTCTAACCTAATCTATAATCTCACCTAACCTATAACATAAACCTAACCTAACCTAACCTAACATAAAAACAATACAATTGTGAGGCGTTTGGCAAAATGACAAGCCATACATCTTGCCCACAATGCATATGTGATGTCGGCAAGCCCTATGGCTTGCCAATTTGTCAATTAGAATTGCGAAGCGATTTTAGAGCCTGAAAACCGCTCGCAGACATATAGGCAACACAATGGCGAGCCGTTGGCAATATGGCAAGCCATAGAGCTTACCCCCAATGCATATATATGCCTTGTGGACAAACTTTATGGCTTGCCGTATTGCAAAACAAATCGCCATTGTGTTGTTTTAAGAGACACGAGGTAATTTTAGCGCTTGAAAATCGCTCGCAAAAATATAGACAATACAATGGCAAGCCGTTGGCAATACGGCAAGCCATAGAGCTTGCCCACAATGCAGATGCATTGTGTGCAAGCTCTATGGATTTCTGTTTTGTCAAATGGATCTCCATTGTGTTGTTTTTAGGGCCGCGAGGCAATTTTAAAGCTTGAAAATTGCTTGCGGATATATAGATAACACAATGGCTAGCCTTTTGGCAATAGGGCAAACCATAGAGCTTGCACACAATACATATGTATTGTGGGAAAACTCATGGCTTGTCGTATTGCCAAACAACTTGTCATTCTGTTGTTTTTAGGGCTGCTTAGCTACTTTAGAGCTTGAAAATCGCTTGCGGACATAAAAACAACACAATGGCAAGTTGTTGACAATACGGCAAGCCATAGAGCTTTCTCTCAGTGCATATGCCTTGTGGGAAAGCTTTATGGCTTGCCGTATTGCCAAACGGATCACCATTGTGTTGTTTTTAGGGACACGAGAAAATTTTAGCGCTTAAAAATCGCTCGCAAACATATAGACAACACAATGGAGAGTCGTTTGGCAATACGGCAAGCCGTAAATCCTGCCCACAATGCATATGCATTGTAAGCAAGATCTATGGCGTGCCGTATTTCCAAAAGGCTTGCCATTGTGTTGTTTGTAGGGCCGCTTAGCTATTGTAGGATTTGAAAAGCGATTGCAAACATATAGAAAACACAATGGCGAGCTATTTGGCAATACGGCAAGCCATAGAGCTTGCCCACAATGCATATGCATTATGGGCAAGCTCTATGGCTTGCCGTATTGCCAAACAGCTTGCCCATTGTGTTATTTTCAGGGCCGCTTAGCTATTTAGAACTTAAAAACCGCTCGCGGATATATAAACAACACAATGGCGAGCCATTGGCAATACGGAAAGCCATAGAGCTTGCCTACAATGCATATGCGTTGTGGGTAAGCTTTATGGCTTGCCGTATTGACAAACGGATCGTCATTGTGTTGTTTTTAATATGCGTTGTGGGTAAGCTTTATGGCTTGCCGTATTGCCGAACGTACCTTAAACTAACATAACCTAACGTAGCTTAACGTAACCTAACATAACCTGACGTAGCTTAACTTGACTTAACCTAAGTTAACGTATAAGATAACCTAACATAACCTAACGTACCTTAATCTAATTTAACATAACATATAATCTGACCTAACATAGCTTAACTTAACCTAACCTAACGTATAAGATAACCTAACCTAACCTAAACTTAATGTAAAACATAAACGAAATTTCTTCAAAACAAAATTTTTTCATAAACCAAACCAAAAAAAATTCATAATTCAAAATGAAATTTCACATCACAAACCATAATTTCTTTTAAAGCATTCAAAGTTTAAAGCATAAGATTTTCTTTTATTACTATAAAAATTAATTTAAATAAATTTAATATGCATTTAGAGGTTCGAGCACTCACGTTCGTCCTATTTAAGCAATAAAAGAAGTTGTAAATGTCTTGGAATCTGCAAAAACGCACACACAAACACAAAGTTAACCCCTAAACCCTAAATCCACAAGTAAACATGAAACAATTGCACCTTAGTGTTATGGGCTAACCCTCAAGCAAGATTAGCACTTCCGAATGCTTGTTTCGCACCAGATCTGTTAGAGGGGAGAAAGGAGAGAGCTTGAGGAAAGGTGCAAGAAGAAGTGAAATGCGCAGAAAAAGCCCGCGGTTTCTTTTTTTTTCAGGTACCGTCGGTACAAAAATCGGTATAGGTGCCGAAAAGCGCGTCGGAGACGGCGTCGGAAAGTGCATGCGCGCTGACGTTGGAATAGGCGACGGAACATGCATCGAAATTTGAAACTCAAATTCTTTTAAAAATTTAGCTCCCTCCATATATACCTACACATATACTGATGCCCACCGGTGACGCCGGTAATGTGGCGGCGGAATTTAAGTGACCTCTTGTAATGCCAGAATGTGTTGTTTCCAAGTCTCTCTGAGAGAAAGGGTACAACATCCCTTGCATTCTTAAGGACAACACCATCTAGCTTTACGTTCCTGTGATAAGGCCCGCTTAACCAATGCTCCAACACCATCATGTTCACCTTTTTGGTGTCCAGGTCCAAAGAAGGTCCATGTCATTTGCATCTTTGTCGATCCGATGTACGTACAAGCACTACAAGAGGTTATTCATATTAGCGACGCTCACACAGCGACGCTCAAAAAAAAAATTTCCCGGCGTCGCTATGAGCGTCGCAAATTTACAAAGAAATTTACGACGCTCATAGCGACGCCGGCTGGGCTAAAAAAATAACCGAGCGCGCCCAAAAACTCAGATCTCAGATCTGAGTTTTTCGGCGCCCTCAAGCAAGGAGCAGGTAACGCTCTCCCTCACTCTCACTCTCTCTCTCTCTCTCTCTCTTTTTCTTCTCCACACACACACACACACACACACGAAGAGAGGAAGGAGAGCTAGGTATGCTCCTTCCCTCTCCTCATTCTCATGTTCCCTTCCCCTCTTTCTCTCTCCCTCTCTCTCTCTCTCACACACACACATACACACACACACATAGTGTTTTTGAGAGAGAGAGAGAGAGAGAGAGAGTACAAACAAAAACAAAAACGCACACACACATACATAAACAAAGAATGCACACACACATTGAGAGAGAAAAAGAGAGAGAGAGCATGCATAAACAAAAAACGCACGCATTGAGAGAGGAAAAGAGAGAGAGAACATGCATAAACAAAAAACGCACACATTGAGAGAGGAAAAGAGAGAGAAAACATGCATACGATCCAAAAAAACGCACACACATTGAGAGAGGAAGAGAGAGAAACTAATTTAACGTCGTAGGAAACTAATTAAAATTAAAAGACCTAAAGATCTAGCCGACGAGGAGTTGAACTCAAGACCTATTATTCAAGAGGGAAATGGCAGAATCAATCTATCATACTTGGCATGGGTGATAGAAAGGTTATACCATTTATCTCTTTTTATTGGCACACACATCCACACACGCGCACACACACAAGAAGAAGAGAGTTATAACGTCGTAGGAAACTATCTTAAAAGACGTTAAAGATTAGGTTATATGTAGACTTACATTAAATTAGATTTAGGTTTATTTTTAACTATATTTACGTTTATTTACGCTAGATTTAGATTTACGTTATATTAGATTAGATTTAGGTCTCCATAGACTGCGATGCCTGCATGAAGCGGGTGAAGAAAGCCCTCAATGGAATATAGGGTATTGCTACCTTCACTCATGGTGGGCTCCGTCGATCCAAAAGTACTGGTGAAATGTCTTCAGAAGATAGGGAAGAAGGTGGATCTTCAGGGCGGCAAGAGTCACTACATCCCCGACACAATGACCATCTAGACAACCTCTAGTCATTCAACAGCAACTTCAAAGTTAGTAACAAGAGCAAGAACGGTCTAAAGGGCCAATTGCTGTCGTCAGATGTGGATGGAGATGAGGCAGCGTCACCGCCGGAAGTTAACTCTCACATCTTTAGTGATGAGAATGCCAACTCTTGCCGAGTTATGTGAAAAATTATGTGTTAAATCAGTTTTAAGGTTCTTATAATCCCTGTTAGTTTAGTTCTTTGTTTTTAATATAACATAATTTACGTTAGATTTAGATTTATGTTATATTAGATTAGACTTAGGTTTATTTAGGTTTACCCACACACACACACACACACACACACACACACACACACACACACACACACACACACACACAAGAAGAAGAGAGTTTTAACGTCGTAGGAAACTATCCCAAAAGACGTTAAAGATTAGGTTAGATGTAGACTTACGTTAAATTAGATTTAGGTTTATTTTTAGTTAGATTTACGTTTATTTAGATTTACTCTTATTTACGTTAGATCGAGTCCACGCAAGAATTACTTACGGTTTAGGGTTTAGAGTTAGACGAACAGTGAAAAGATCTACTGTGAAAAGATGTTAAGATGCTGTGAAGTGCTACAGCTAGAGAAGAGGCAAAGGGGTTTTGTCCACTACATGCAGTATCATGTAGACGTGGGTGTGTAGATTTCTTGTACCCACAAATATAGGTATTGACCAATAAAGACGAGATTATAACCCGGTGGTTCTGATCTCCGTGCACCTCTAGACCGAGGTGTGCGGGGATTGGACATGACTAGAGAATGTGAGGTAGAGAGAGAGAGAGAGAGAGAGAGAGAGAGAGAGAGAGAGAGAGAGAGAGAGAGATAAGACGAAGAATGCCAATAGAATATTAAATTTGTTGTCCAAGTTATAAGTTTTTTATCCTCATTATGAGTAGCGACGAGGATGTGGGACCGTCCAACCGAAACACCTATCTCTCAACGAGGGTCTTATGTCCTTGTAATCAATGCAAGCATGCTGTGCGACGGACAAGACGTGTTTCTTTGCAGCACGTTCGCGAATTTGGCGAGTTCGATCCATCTATTATAGATCGAGTTGTTGCCAATTATAACTCGTCGGACTCTGACGCTGGCCAACAAGCAGCAATCTTGCAACCCAATAGATGTGTTCGCAGGCGCTTTGGTCAAGCAGCATATGTGAGGCCACAAGATGTAGCCTCTGACAGCTCGGGGGATGATCATGCAGAGCACATTCCCAACGAGGCAATGTTTGAGCCCGAGATTGATGAAATGATCGAGACGATCATGGATTCAGAAAGGCTTATCTATGATGATATGAAAAGTGAAGCCGATATGCCATTGTATAATGGAGCACGTATGTCTAGATTGAAAGCACTCCTGGTTCTTCTCAACATGCAGGCAAAGTTTGGATGGAGTGACACTAGCGTCACAGCGCTTTTCAGGTGATCTATTACAATTAGTTTACTTTAATAAAACTCTAAATGCATAATGATCTGATAGATTTTTACACGACTGTATCATATTTTTATGTTGTGTAGATTGCTTAAAGAGCACATACTACCAGCTGACAATGTGATGCCAGATTCCCGAGATGAAGCAAGAAAGATTTTGCGAAACTTGGGGATGGATTACAATTCTATCCACGCTTGTCCTAATGACTGCATTCTTTTCAGAGGGGAATACATAGACATGGAGAAGTGTCCGAAATGTGATTCCGAAAGATATCGAGTAGTGACTGAAGAAGAGTGGGAGTACTCTCGGGGTTGCGCGACCAAGGTAAGTTTGCAATGTACGACTAGCAAGTGACTTTATTTATAAACGTTTGAACAGCCACTCATAATCTTTGTTCGTTGTAGTATAAGTCATACACAGCAGCATGGTGTAAAGGTCGACATTTTAGGGTGGAACAAATCGACAAAAAGCGTTTTACTCAAGATTGTGGAATCATGGCAAAATTTGAACAGTCTAGTCGACGACGTTCCTCTGATGCAGATCCTGTGGTGGCGGAACTCACTTACTTCGGCACGTTGCAAGAGATTTTGAGGATCGATTACAGAGGATTTTTTGTCGACTTGTTCGACGTGCAATGGTTCAAGTTAATCATGGAGGGTCGCAACGCTACTGTGCGTAGAGGAGAGTCTGGTTTTCTTGAGGTGGATTCTACTAAGAAATGGACTGACCTAAGAGACACTTTCGTACTACCCGAGCATTGTGAACAAGTAAGTATGTAAATAGTTAACATCCCCCTTTTACAAGTTATGTGCTTGAAAGCTCTCATGTAAGTTATGTGGCTCTGGCAGGTAATATTTCATCGTACAAAGTCTACATCAAACTGGTGGTACGTCATAGAGGTAGCCCCTCGTAGTGCAAGGACGTATGAAGGCTACCATGTGCCAATCACAACGACATCAATGGAGGAGATCAGAGAAGATGCTCAATCACAAGCCGCTGCGGTGGTGCCAGACGAGCATCAAGATGCTACTACTCTATATGGGGTGCATGCAGAGGAGCTACAAAATGAAATAGAGGATATGTGTTTAAACAGAGAGCTCTATATAGATATAGGAAGTTATGCTGAGTTATGCGAGGATGAGAGAGAGATCTCTTAAAGCCACAAATATTGTATTTGAACAATTTTGCTCCGTGTTGTAAAAGCTCTGGCTCTCTAAGTACTTTCCATGGTGTATAACGCTCTTTTCTACTCGCGCTCACATCTTTTGATTGAAAATTCTGAGTTTTCGACTTGCCTCTTCTATCACTCAATTCATTGCGTCATTGTATTTATATGCGTCATTACTTCATTGTATTTAATGGTCTTTGCGTCATTGTCTACTCTATTCATTCAATATTAAGTTTAAATATTTGTGTGTTTAATGCAGGTATGGATGATGAGGAGTTTCTTTCTTCTTTGTCACCGCAGCAGAGACAGTGGTACGTGGAGCGTCATCGCTCTGGCGCATCATCGCGCGTTCCTACTCCATCCGCATCTCCCTCTCTTTCGGAGCATTCGGCGCGCTCCGAAGCTTCGGCGTCGACGAGACGAGCTTCACACTCGTCTAGACACCGGCGCTCTAGTGGTGGCGGTGGCGGTTGTTGTGGGGATTCCGCCACCGATGCCTCCACACCGCCTCGTGTTCGACGAGGCTCTTTACCCTCCCCTTCTTTGCCCGCCCCCACACCAGCCACAGCATCGCCATCTACGCCAGGTTTTGCACGGCTGACTGTTCCTAGAAGCTACACACCTCTACCTACTCCGCCAGGAGCCACCCCACTCGACACTCCTCGCTTCGGGGCCCAGACGCCGGTGGAGACACCTGACGTCCGTACCCCCATCGACACGCCGCTAGAGACCCCTGCCGGGACACCCAGGTTCACGCGTCACCGGCCAGAGGGCTTGCCTTACTCCGTCGACATCAGCGGCAGCATCATCATGGATGATGACGGCAAGAAGGTGATCTCGCGCATGCGTGGTCTTTGCTCTCAGCTGTTTAGACACTACATACTAAACAAATGGAGTGAAGTACCAAGTGATTTAAAAAACAGAGTCATCAGCATACTTCATGATGAGTTTCCCGTTCCAACACGGGATCAGCGCTTCAATGAAGACCTGATGAAGATTCGAATGCGCGAATACTGCAAACACAAGCGTTCCGAAGTGCAAAAAGCAATCAAGAATGGGTGGAACAGGCCAGATTGGCTGGCCAAAGAAGATTGGAAGAATGCGAAGAAAGCAGCGCGCGAGAATCCCGACAAGTGGAAGCAACAAAAGGATGCAGCCAGAGCGCGAGTAGAGGCAGGGAGCTCGCACCACTTGGGGAGCGGTGGATGGGCATCATTTGAGGCCGATTTTGTAAGTGTTTTCACATTGCTCTTTATGTTCGATAGTTTAGGGTTTATGAGTTTTTTAATTCTAACATAATGAAATCTTTGTATGTTTTGACAGTGGTCGATGACAGGACGTGATCCCACACCGTACGAGCGCGAGTATGCAGGCAGGAAGGGCTTAAACGCCCTGATGGACATTCTCAGTTCTCGCGGCGGCATGGTTAGTATTAGGGTTTACTCTTTTTTATTTTTTGTATTGTTTTATAAATGTCGTTATATGTTTATACTTACTGAAAGCTATCTTATTGTCTTTTTTTGCAGAATCCGACAGATACGCCGCTTGGACGCGATGAGACGTCTGACTAGACGACGTCAGTTTAGCCGTAGCTAGATAGCATTAGTTTAGGGTTTCTCATAGCTTATGTATCATGAGACGGATTTTATACGTCTTTTTGAACCATGTATATTATTACATTTGTCACCGCAGTTCCTTTTGCCAATCAATTCTTTATGCCTATGATGTTGTACAATTGTCATTATTACATTTGCCAATCAATTCATTTTGCCTATGATGTGTACAATTGTCAATTTTGCAAACAATGCGTCTTGTGGGTGACTATTTTGGGTCTATTATCTACCCTTGCACTTTTTTTAAAAAGTGAATCAAGTACAATATGGTTGATGGGTGGCAGGGCATTGAATGCCCTGCCACCAAAAAAAAATTCTCTCGGGCATCGCTATAAGCGTCGCTATTTATGGCTCTGTAGCGTCGCTATGAGCGTCGCTATAGTCTTCTGTGTAAACGTCGCTATGAGCGTCGCTATAGTCTTCTGTGTAAACGTCGCTATGAGCGTCGCTATATAGCGACGCTTATAGCGACGCATATAGCGATGCCTATAGCGACGCTCTCGTAGCGACGCTTGTAGCGACGCCGGGGGTTATAAAAACCCAGTGTATTTCCGTCGCTAACAGCGTCACAAGAGCACACAACCTCTTGTAGTGAAGCATGCAAGGGTCAAAACATCACACATTGAATTGCGGCTACATGTGCTGAATAGAGTAACATTATCTTTAAGAGGCAACATTTCTACGTGTAGAGTACTACAATAATGCTAGTTAAAATTAACCAATTTTACATGGTCTTATTTATTGATATATAACAGTACAAAGAAGAAAGAACGAATAGAATCAAACATTCCAATAAGCAATACAAAATGTTGACAACCATAGAGACCACTTTCTCAGCTCTTACATAGTAGACCTGAGTGATGATATGAAATTGAAGGATCGATGCTTTTGAGAAATGAAACCAAGCAAAAAGAGGCATTTGAATATAAAAGAATGCATATAAAATAAATCATTTAATCGAAACATGGGGTGAAAACCTGAATTAGAAGTTGAAATTGAACTCATTTGTGTTTCGTTTTAAGAGAATGGATTGGATGTTGAAATTGATTTGCATTTCGTCAAGATAGTGGATTGGATGTTCAATTGACCATTTTTGGACCAAGCCTGAAGCACTTCACATCCTTCTTATTGGGTGAGATACCTGTATGGGTTGTCCAAACTCAGAGATGATATCCCTCACATCATTTGAGAGTGCATCACAACACTGCCTTCTTCTAAACATAGATAGAGAGACATTATTCACCATCAACATTAGCCAAAGTTTTCTTCATTGCATACAAGTTTCACTTGTGCTTGTGCACATCCAACATCCTTGTAACCTTTCACAAACTGGGGCAATCTTGGTTTTACATTGCATTTATCAGCAATGCTAAGGTACTCCTTTTCATTACCAATTGGTCATCTAATCTCTGGCATTTTACGCTCACAATGGAGCTCCTAAGTGTAGATAGAAGGGAAGACTTTATGCGTATGTTCTCCGTGAACCTTGCAATCTCATGATGCTCCAAAACTCTCTCTCCATGATGATATTCATGTGCTGCTTATTGAAAAACCTGGCTATTTGTAACACAAGCCCAACAATCTTTGCCACTGCTAGCTAAACTTCCCTCTCTCCTGAACCAAGCTAAGGTTGTTTCTCCTTCTTCGTGGCTCTATAAGACCGTTTCTTCTCAGTCTTATACTACCTAATTGTCTCTGCCACCTACGCAACCATTGTTGCTTGAACAAACGGAACTTCAGGAGTCTCGCTGTAATGACAACCATGTTTGGAATCGTCTAGTAAGGGAAAATATGCTCCCAGAGTGTGTGTGTGTGTGTGTGTGTGTGCGTGCATGCTACAAAAAAAATGTGTGTGTGCGTGTGTGTGTGTGTGTGTGTGTGTGTGTGAGAGAGAGAGAGAGAGAGAGAGAGAACCTCGGTGTCTTTCTGTTTGTGAGAGAGCCAAGGAACGAGCCCGTCACACGGCCTAGTGAGATATATGCTACCAATGTAACTCCTGCATGCCAAGAAAGAAACACATGCACACATTCTTGACCTCCAAAGTTTTTTCAAAAACAAAAGGAAGTTTTTCTTCACTTTCCAATTTTCAACTTGGACAAGCTATTTATCACTTTAAAAGTGGTTGTCCATGGACTTAAGCAATAGGGCCACCTTACCATGCTTCCATCCTACCCCGTGTTTAGGAAAGTCTTTTTCCCTAGGCGGCCTCGTTTCTTCCTTTTTAAGATGCAAACCGGCACTACTAGTAAAATAGTCCAAATTTGCAAGATTTTTGAACTACTTCCTTGTAATTTTTGCGGATTTTTCTTCCCTCTTTCTTGATTTCAAACCGGCTAATCTCTAATTTGAACTGGCTCTAGGCTAAGCTAAGCTGAGGCAAACCTTTCACGAATACTGACTGATTCCTACCTAGCTTAAAGTAGATGGAATTGAAAAGTACATCTGCTAGCAAAAAAAATGGAGAAAAATTACGTTTGTCTTCTATGAGCCTTCTAATTCATGAGTATTTGTATTGGGTTCATCACTTAAAGTAGGAACCCCTTCCTTTTACTCTTCACTTTTGTTGGACAGGATAACTCTTATTAGGAATGTTTCACATGGGAGGGGGTTGCCGTTAGCAACTAGCCCCCACTAAGCCAATATTGAACCCCCCGTTTGTGTTGACTTCCCGTTCGCATGCCCACTATTACTAGCCATGCTTGCTTCACGAGCAGAGTTTGGTAACTTCACCTGTTTGGGTGGAGTTTCAAAGCTTCATCAAAGTTGACCCCCACCCCTTCATGTGAATGCTAGTTTTACTGGTGGGTTGGGGTAAAACCCCCTCGCCCGAAACGCCTCTTCGTTATTTGTATTTTTTTTGTCTCTTTTATAATTCAATAATTATCTCCAAAAAATACCATCACACCCATAATAAAACACTAGTACGGCTGCAGGCCTCCGGCCGCCTCTCTCTCTCTCTCTCTCTCTCTGCACAAGCCATGTCTCTCTCTCACTGAGCGCACTCAAGTGCCGATGACACTATCGGAGCTGAGCCGGATCATGGAGCTTGCGACGTGTGAAGGCGGGCCCTGGAATCCCTCCCTCCTTTGGCAAAAAAGATATCAAAAAGTTTCTTTGGCAAGGCCCACCAAAGTTATGCGAGTCGCGACAGCATGCCATGGCCTACATGCACACAATATGTTTAAAATTAAATAATAATAATGTATGATGTCAAGAATTCCGAACCAGAAAGAGGTTCGTGCTTTGGGGAGACGAGTCGACGCGCACCTCAAGTTTACAGCTGACTTTGGACTCTGCGCTGCACGCTCGTCGCTCTTTCTGCTCGTCCATGTATTTGCCACCTTCAACTTCCCAACTTCCAGGTCCATCTGTCTGCACAGCTTCTCTCTCTCTCTCTCTCTCTCTCTCTCTCTCTCTCTCTCTCTTACTTACACACACACACACCGATTCACCCACTTCTCTTTCGCAGCAGCTTCCGGTATAAAATCCCTTCTCATACAGGCATACCTTCTCTCTCTCTCTCTCTCTCTCTCTCTCTCTCTCTCTCTCTCACACACACACACGCAGCTCGACTCCAATCAACAGAACCCCCTCGCTGCTAAATTCTTCTTAAGACCTCAATCAATTAGCTCATTGTCATTACGCAGTACACTTCACGAGGGAGTACCCACACACAGACTCACACATTGTTGAAAATTGGATTAGAACTACTCAATTTTGCTCCTGTGTCTGCACCTTCATCCCCATGTTGCCTTCCCCAGAAGTACCCATTGCCCCAAAGACACCCTTGCCCTCTCCTAATTCGTACAACAAGCTGCATGGCTTCACGCTCTTTGCACGCCAGCTTTCGGCATTGCTTAAGAAGAATTTCTTCCTCTCGATACGCAGCAAGCGAGCAACCTTTGCGCAGCTGTTCTCCTCGCTCTTCTTCATTTTCCTCATCTTTTGCGTCGATCGAGCAGTGAATGCAAGGCGCAAAACCACCTCGGGATTCCGGAATCTGGACGATCCAGAGGCAAAGTTTGTGACACCCATCCCTGCCTGTGAGACAGGCTACTACATCAAGATTGATCCTTGCTACGACTTCATATGGAGTGGGAGTGGGGTATCCAGAGCATCAGCCATAGTAGAGAATATAAGGAACAACAATCCTGGCCGGCCCATCCCTGAATCAAAGGTTTGGCATTGTTTTTTCTTCATGCTTCTGAGCTTAGTTTACCAGTGAACATACTTGTCGTGGAGGTAATCTGAGTGGCCATAAAAGTAGCTACAATGAATCTTACTTGTTTGCAAGGTAGTGCTTATACACATTAGTAATCTTTACTGTTAAGACCTTTTCTGGATCAGTAGAAGATGTGAGGGTAGTGCTTATACACAATGATTGTCTTTACAGGTAAGACAATTTGCATCGGTAGATGCTGCGAATCAATGGCTTCTTGCAAATCCCATGCGCACAACAGGAGCTTTGCATTTTTTGGAAGAAAGATCCGGTGTGATTGCATATGGTATACAAACAAACTCTACGACAAAAAACGAACGAGGAATCTACGAGGACCCCACCTTTACATTTCAAGTCCCTCTTCAGCTAGCTGCAGAAAGAGAGATTACACGCGTTGTGACTGGAGGTAACTATGCGTCAACATGGTGCATATTCTGCATTTGTTTCTGTTTGCAAATCTAGTGGCTATCTTTTCGGTGGCAGATGGACAAATTGCTTGCATTTCTGACTGCTATTATTGTAAAGCAAACATAATTGGCACCTTACCATAGCTTATATGTGACATGCTTTTTAATTTGTGTGCTTGCATTTATCACCCCTCAATATTCTCACCTTCTCATCAGTAAGTTTGTGCTCTTTTAAAACGTACATTACCTCTGAAACTGCATCACTACAAGGGCCAATGCATCGCTTTGGGCATGGCATAAGTGATGGTAGTAGCAACGCTTTAGCAACACAAAAGCGTTGCGTATGCTTACAAAAAACGTGGATTGAATGACGCGTTACTTGTGGCATATAGGAGGAGTGCCCTATAGACCACCGAGGAGGTGCATAATGCAATGAAATGTGTCCCCGGTCAACACCAAAAATTATTGAAGATTGCGGTTCTCCCTTGGATCCGGAATCCATGCTCATATCTTTGGGCTACATAGGAGACACTGTTGATATGCTTCCACTGCACCAGTTTGATCAACATCTGGATGATCCAACATCTGCACAATATGGTTTTTACTACAATTTGGTGCGTAATGTTACAGATTATGTAGGAAACTCAATGTGCCCATAGCCAAACTAAAGAGTGTCTATGCCGTTCCGCTACCCTAGAGAAGCCTGCTGATGTATCCCATTGGCTACGAGGAGTATGTAACAATTGTGATAAAATAGCAGTGATGGTGACACGGCTGTCTGGATCGCGCTCGCTACTGCTGTGCTTCTTCGCTCCCCATCGCTAAGCCCCCCCCCCCCGCCCCCTCTCAGCGCTGCCCGTCGCTGCCTGGCCTCCCAGCTGGCTGCCTCCCGCCTGCCCTCAACCCCCGCTGCCTCCCCTCGCGCTGCCCTTGTCCGCCCGCCTTCAGCCCCTGCTGCCGCCCCCACCATCAGCCTCAGTTGCCGCCACCCGCCCTCAGCCCCACCTTTTGTGCATTGCCTACCCTCTTGCCACAGCCCGCCAAAAAAAAAAGAAAAAGAAAAATCCCCCCCCCCCCCCGCCCCCCCTCGCCTCGGCCCGTTCGTCCGCCAGTTGGGGTCCTTCCCTCGGTTACTCCTTGCAGTTCGGCACTTTCGGCAGTGCTTCAATTCCTTGGAGCAGTGTTGACGCGCCCGATTGCAGCGCCATCCTGTCGTCCCTTTCTTACGCCACAGCAGTAGACACAGATGGAGGCTCCAGCTTCGCCATAGAGGGACTCGCCAGAAGCCCCCTCGCCCAACCCCGCTGAGCCCACCATTCGACTTGCTCTCTCGCCTATAGAGCAAGCGAGCCTTGCCACAGAGGTAGAGCGATTGCAGGCGACCTCGGTCATCTGCAAGATTCTCGGCACCCGACCTAGCAGAGGAGAGCTGCGAGACCTTCTCCAGGCCCGCCTTCTCGCAGAGGTGGGCAAGATCTTGGATGTCCAGATTCTCGGACGGGGGTACTATCAGATCGAGTTCGAGACCTCCGAGATGGCTTCCAAGGTCATAGCTATGAGTCCACTGGCCATCCGAGCATCACGCGCCCACTTTCGACAGCGGCGACATGGTTTTGACCCGACTTCAGATGTTCTAGTAGAGGAGGCAGACATCCCCATCTCAGTCTGCTTTCAGGGTTTACGGAGGGAGTACCTACCACTTCTTTCCAGGATTGGCTCCGCCATCGGGACTGTCCTAGAGACACCTCGTCCAGTAGCATCAGTAGCTGCCAAGGCGGCTGGCATCCCCTCAGTTCGAGTTTTGGTTAGAGATACCCACACGCTCCCGAAGGTCATCGTTCTGCCTCGGGTGAGTGGGGGTTGGTTTAGACAGAGTGTGGAGTACTCGGGCCTCCCGAACCAGTGCACCTCAGGCCACGACCTGCACCTCAGCCTCAGCCCCAGCCTGGCAAGGCTGGGCCGCAGCCACAGTCATCGGCACAGCGCACAGATTCAGAGCCACCCCCCGAGCCTAGGGCTCCAGCGGAGGAGGGGTGGCAGCAGACCCGTGGCCGTCGACGCCAGGGGCCACAACGACAGCCTGGTACTCAAAGTGGCCCTCAGGTGCCTACTCAACAGCAGTGGGTTCCCACGAGGAACCTCTTTGGTCCTCTTGAGCAGGAGGAGTCCCCTACGCCAGTCTCCACCTCAGCTTCACCCTCGACAGCCGCTCCCCCTTCAGAGTTTCCCTCCTCCTCTTCATCCTCCCCCCCGCCCTCTGCTCCCGTCGCCTCTCCACCTCTCCCCTCTACCTCTGTCGCCCCACCCCGCTCCTCTTCTCCCCCGCTCCCCCCAGCTCCTTCTCCCCCCCCTCCTGCTCCAGTTCCACAGTCGACTCAGGAGACTGGTCCCTCGCCGGCGGCTAGGAGATCTCTTGGAAGCGCCTTTGCCACGAGTCGCTTAGCGAGAGAGGGTCAGCCCTTCTTGCGGCCCCCTCTGTAGATTCAGACATCTTCCCTTGCAGCTATCCCGCGTGGTCTGACGAGCATTGACCTCCGACGCCGCTGGGACTTCTTCAACTACGGGTTCACTCGCTTTCTCGGCGACTCCGCAGCAGACCACGAGGCAGCCTGCTTCAGGGTCCATGCTTTGTTCCTCGCCGCTAGGGGGACAGAGGCCTTGGACTCAGCAGTTGGTTTCTCCTTCCCCCTCAGTGGTAGGGCCGAGAGAGAGTGGTCCCTTGACTCAGTGTTGGGATGGTTACATACACAGGTTCTCGAGTTCTCTCATCACATGGGAGAACTTAGAGTAACAGATTTGCTGCAGACTTTGTGGCCACTGGCCAAGTTTGCGGTGACACCCCCAAACTCAGCAGGATGTAGGCACATTGTGGTGTACTTCTTTGCTGATACGCAGTGTTTGCCTTGCTATGTATACATTCATGAGGACTCCTGGACAGAGGAGGTTGCTTTACGCACTGCTCGCTTTGCTTGGGCTTGGGCTAGGCACTCACTGCAGTCTCGCCTATCTAGAGGACGCTCGTATGCAGATTACTCCCCATCCAAGCCAGCCTCGAAGATAGCCCGTCTTGCTGCTACGGCAGCATCTGTTCTCTCTCGCTCCCCATGAGGATCGTCTCGTGGAACGTGCAGGGACTAGGTGGGCCCCAGTTTCAGCGACAGCGGGGCCGATTGCGTTAGGAGCTTCAGCGTTGCCTTGTGGGAGGAGAGATTGATCTCCTTATGCTTCAGGAGCACCATCTGTGTGAGAGCCGCATTCGGAGATGTGGTCAGATTTTACGTGGACGATATGATACCTTTTGGTCAGCTGCTTTTGGACCTGGAGGCATCCAGGGTGGGGTATGTATGACTATTGCGGATTCATTGCAGCAGGCCATTGTGGACAGAGGGATTATTGTGTCAGGTAGGGCTCAGTGGATTACTATGCAGGTTCAGGGTGGCCTTGTGGGCTTTCTGAACATCTATGCGCCCAATGTGGCGAGTGCTCGTGCCGAGTTTTGGTCACAGATTGTTAAGTCTTTGCCGCAGGCTGACCATTGGTGTGTAGGAGGAGACTTCAACATGTTGGAGGACCATTCTGACAGGATTGGAGGCAGCCATGCTACTGTGCATGGAGTCGAGTTAGCAGCTTGGGAGAGGTTGTGTATGACTTTGAGGGTCTCGGATACATGGCAGCACTCTGGCTTTGTGAGGCCTCCAGCCAGTCTTGCCTTCTCTAGATCGGACCGCAGAGTGGGAGGAGTGAATCTATCGTGGATAGATCGCTTCTACACTAGTGACCACTTCAGTGACTTGGGGGGATCAGTGGGCATCCTGGTAGGGACATCCTTCTTGGACCATGCACCACTGATTCTCACAGTGGTAAACAGGCAGAGGAGTGGGAGCACGATGCTTCACATCCCAGAGTGGGTCTTGTTGGACTCAGCACTCAGAGAGAGGGTAGAGGCTCTCTGGACAGAGGGCATGGACAGCCAGGTTCTACCTGTAGACAGAGTGGCCTTAGGCCTAGCTCAGCGTATCCACTCTGTCTACAGGTTCTACCTGCAGACAGAGTGGCCTTAGGCCTAGCTCAGCTTAGCCACTTTTTTCTCCAGGAGTCTCTTGCTCGTCGGGCTGCAGCGAGAGAGGAGGAGCAGCGTCTCAAATGAGGCATTGCTTCGCTACAGAGGATGCAGGAGTAGCATCCAGACAGTCCATGGTTGGAGGAGCAGTTACAGCAGGCTCGACAGGAGCTTGCTAGCACAGAGGAGAGGCGTCATGAGTTTGCCTTTCACCGACAGGCATCTCAGTGGACTCAGGTGGGTGACAGAGTGACAGGTGCTTTTTTTGAGACAGTGGGACCTCGACACTTGCATGCCAAGGTCAATCAGTTGAGGAGACCCGATGGGTCAGTTGTTTGTGAGCCTGAGGATATGCATGCAGTTGCTACTGACTTTTACCGTGAGTTACTGTCGGCTGAGCCCCAGTCAGAGCGGCAGGATGCATACAGGGAGCAGGTTTGGGCACAGATGCCTTGTCTTGTGACTGAGGAGATGTGCCAGAGGCTAGAGATGCCACTTCAGCTTGAGGAGCTGCACACGGCTCTTAGGGTCCTCCCTCGTGGTAGCTGTCCAGGTGAGGATGGGCTGACTCCCAGCTTTTTCTTGGAGTACTGGGACCTGCTTGGCCCTGATTTGTGTAGTGTCTTTCAATACATTTTGCACACAGGAGTGATGCCTGATAGCATGAGTGAGGGCCTGATTTACCTCATTCCAAAGGAGGGTGGCTCCTTGGATGAGATTCGACAGTGGCGCCCCATCACCATCCTCAACTCAGCCTACAAAATTCTTGCCAAGGCTCTGAGTTTGAGGATTCACCCACTTTTGGAGAGCCTTATACATGGGACTCAGACAGGTTTTGTCAAGGAACGCAGTATCCTTGACAACATCTTCACTTTCTAGGAAGCTTCTGCCCTGGCACGGCTGCGTGGGGAGGACCTTGTGATTCTTCTTCTCGATTTTGAGAAGGCATACGACAGAGTTGATTGGGATTTTCTAGAGGGCACTCTACGCAGGATGGGCTTCTCAGATGCTTGGATCAGAGGGGTGTCAGCTTTGTACAGACAGGCTCACAGTCAGGTGCTTTTGGCACGAGGTAGAGGTGAGCGCTTCATGCTCACATGCTCGGTCAGACAAGGTTGTCCTCTTGCCCCCTTTCTCTTTCTGTTCTATGCGGAGGCGATGAGCAGATTCTTGGTGTCACAGCAGGTTGGTCTGAGGGGCTTAGCACTCCCTATTCGGGGAGACGAGCTACTGGACGCTGAGTTTGCCGATGACTCAGCCTTGTACTTGGAGGGCCAGGAGGCCAATCTGCAGAGATGTGAGAAAGCTTTGGAGACCTTCTGTTGTGCATCGGACGCACTGATCAACTGGAGAAAGACAGTGGCTTTCTCGGTTGGCAGTGCTCCTATGCCAGATTGGATGCCAGGAGAGGGTTTCAGGTGGATTCCCCCAGGGACTGCAATTCGGTACTTGGGTTGTCAAGTTGGTTTGGACTTGTCCCCCAAGCAGCAGATTGCTCCTCTTCTCCTGTCCATCAGGAGAAAGCTATTACATTGGAGCTCAGCACGACTTTCGCTGGCTGGTAGAGTAGTAGTTGCCAACCAGGTGTTGTTGGCAACTATGTGGTACATCACTTCTTGCTGGATCTTCTCGAGGTCTTGCATCAGCCAGGTAGAGAGGCTGATCAGGAACTTCCTTTGGTCAGGACGTGACACTCAGATTGCCCGAGCCACGGTGGCTTGGTCGGTCATCACACTTCCTTGTTCTCAGGGAGGGCTTGGGATCATTGATCCAGCATAGCAGAGCAAAGCCCTTCTTGGGAAGTTCGTAGTCAGAGGACTTCTTCCAGGAGAGGAGCCCTGGAAGGAGTTCTTGCTGCAGAGGCTTCGTGCCAGGGTGCCTCAGTCAGGAGGCCCTTGGCAACCTTCGACCATATGGATCTTTACAGAGATGCGCCGAGTTGGTTTGAGCAAGAGACTGGAGGACCGCTTCGCTGTGAGTTTGCTTCGATCTTGGGAGCTCTTACGGCGTGGCCTAGAGCAGAGACAGCCGACGTACACGGAGGAGCGCCTACGGCAGCCCCTCGTCTGGAACCCCATGGTTAGCACTCAGAGAGGCCACTTGGTTGGTAGTCGGCCTCATGTTTCTTGGGGTCCCATGGCAGCAAGTCCAACGCTCTCTCTAGGTGACTGGCTAGAGTTCACAGGTTTGTCAGAGGAGGTGCAGGGTTTCCAGCTCTACAGGGCATGAGAGGGGTGCAGAGCATGTGTCAGGACATCTCAGAGTCGGTTCCAGCTGAGTGGCTCACGCCTCTCGAGCCAGTAGCACCCCGGTGGATGGGAGCCTTCACACGACTGGAGGTTCTCATTTTAGTCAAGGCCTGCTCAGAGTCTGTCTCAGCCCTGTTCTTCGAGCTTCAGGGCGGGGGACGACTACAGCGAGTTGCAGTAGAGGCCCCGCAGGTAGCAAAGTGCTGTTTTCAGAGGATCCGAGTAGTGGGCATCAGTGGGCGGACCTGCGTCATAGACCCTGACCCAGCAGTTCTTGAGATAGGATACTCGAGGCTATGGGCTTGGAGTGTTGTCCGTTGGCACGAGTACAGTGGGATCCTGGTGAGTGGCTATGGAGGGACCCCTTCTCTTCTGTAGACCACCCAGGAGTCCCGTTCTTTCAGTATACTGTTCGACTGGGACGTCATATACTAGTAGCACAAAGAGAGGCCCTCCCCGCTGCAGCACATCATTGGCAGGAGGAGGGTCTCACAATCGAGTTCTTGGCAGACTTTTGGGAGAGGTTGTGGGACTCCAGACAGCCGAGGCGAGTCACCTTGTTTCAGTGGCTGGTCGCACACAGAGCCACAGTAGTAGGGAGCTGGCTAGTGCATAGTGGTCTCTCGGCCACATGCGCAGCTTGTGACCATTTGGTGGAGAGTCAGCGTCACTGTCTTTGGGACTGTCACTCGGCCCAGCAGGTGTGGCTACGAGTTCTTCGGCTGATGCTTGCTCTCTCCACGGCTCGACAGTACACTTGGGGGGCAACGGCTTGGTCCACCCTCACGGGCCCGGCACTTCAGTTTGAGCTATCTTCCACCAGCAGGATGATAGTGATGCAGGGGGGCGACCTACACTCCAGCCTGCTACAGAGCTTACTCCACAGGAGTGGTGCAGTGAGAGAGAGGAGTGTTGGGAGCTCATCAGTGGCCTGACACTTTGGTTCATCTGGCGGGCCCACTGTTTCCGCATCTTTGAGGCTCGCCCTATGCCACAAGCAGAGACTGTTCGTGACTTTTGGCTAGAGCTGATCCATACTCTCAGAGGACAGCTTGAGGGACTACAGGGCAGCTCTGACCGCATGCGGGAGCGCCGCAAGGCTTTCCTTCGACTCTGGCACTCTGGGCCTTTCTACACCATAGTCCAGGGGGTGCTCAGATGGCACTACTGTCCACCTGTGTGGCTCTTCCCTCCTCCCATCTCTTGATTTAGCCTCATTTTATATATGCTGTTTTTTCATTGGGAGAGTCTCCCCATCATGCTTGTTGTAGCCCTCTCTTGCAGAGGTGGTTGTAGCCCTATGGGCAGTTTTCATTAACTAATAGAAGGATCTTTTTCTCGGAAAAAAAAAAAATAGCAGTGATGGTTGTACTGAACCTAGGATGTGAGCTCGATGTGAGCCTTGAACACAGTATGTGACCCCGGAATAGCCATACAAAATGTCCCGCACGTCTTAAACCATCATGAATACCAACTTTGATAGCAAACAACATCCTAAAAGCAATGGCATAGGGACGACTCCTGCTATATAGTACATCGTTGACATGTCGGTTCATGGCTAGCACGTGCACCCCCAAGTGACAATATGGAGTCCTGCATGTGCAATCACTCACATGACGTAAGATATCTGGTGGCTAACTTCGAGGCTCCAAATGCATGACCAAAACTGCAATTGAACGTGGGGGAGAGTGGCTGCTAACACCCAGGGCCTCGAGTGGCGCAGATAATGAGGAGGGTGCTGCCCTTCAGAAGAATCGCCACCCAATGTGAAGAGTGTACTGAAAGAAGACTGGCTGCGACAGTGGTACCTCTGTCACTCCTGACGAGGATACCGACTGATAAAGCCAAACGAGTAGGTGCTTCTCCTGACAGAGCCCCCCCTTCGAGAGAATCCTCAGCATCATCAAAATCATCCTTTAAACTCACATGATTTGGGGACTATATTGGCTACTGTTTAGGCGAAGTTGGCGTAGGAATAGCAGTTGTCCGAGGTGTAGCAACTGGAGACACTGAAGGAGATAAAAGAGAAGATGGCATGGGAATGGTCCCTGGAGATGCCCTCTCTAAGGTAGCAATGAAGGTTTCATTGAACACTACATCACGAATCACTGTAGTAACCCTGGTATCTAGATCATAAAGTGGGAAACTGCTTATTCCCTTGGGAAAATAGACCCGGCACTCTACAAATGATTTCAGATACATGTCATCAGCTTGACCTTTACCAGCAGGATACAGTTTTTACTACATTTTGCAGCATCACTCTTTGAACCATGTGGAAAGCTCGTTGTGCTCACATTCTGGGCTGAGAGTCTTCTCATACATCCACCACTTTGACAGCCATTTGAACTGAATTCCAACATACTCTTCGCAGACAGTGGGATACTTCAGCAGGCTCTTCTGGGGCAGCAGAGAGTCATCGACGCTCCTTTCTTCACACATGGACGAGATTTTGAGTCCTTTTCAGTCGGGACCATGGTCAAATCACATGGCATTATGCTCCTCCCAAGTGGTTCATTATGCATTCCTCATACAGGCCACCTTGATAGCTACATAAACACTCACATTGTTATCCCTCTTTTCTACATCCTCTGGATGATAGGCCACTGAGCATCTCCAAATGTCTCTTTTGCACGCAGTATACAGCCACCTTTCCCTGCGCGCGCGCGCGAGAGAGAGAGAGAGAGAGAGAGAGAGAGAGAGAGAGAGAGAGAGAGAGAGAGAGAGAGAGAGAGAGAGAGAGAGAGAGAGAGAAATGAAATGTTGTATTAACGTCTTCAAAAGGCCAAAGTGACCTATGAGACCAGAAAAGTACAATGCGGTGTATCTGATACAAAGTCAGATTGACAAAATAAATTAAACTAGGAAAACAAAATATGAATATTGCGGAATCCTAAACTACGCTGATAGGTGTGAAAGGTGAAAGGCGTGAAATGTGTGAACCAAGCAGTACAATGAGAGAGAGAGAAATGAAATGTTATATTAACGTCTTCAAAAGGCCAGAATGACCTATGAGACCAAACTGATACAAAAGTGGTGAATCTGTTACAATGTCTGGGTACCTTAGTACTAAAGTACTAGGTGTGAAAAGTGTGAAAATAAATGTGAAAAACTAAATACAAAGTATTAAATAAACTTCTTAGGAGCATTCTGGGTGTCTGGCTAGAATGCTTCTAATCCTTTGTTGTAGTCTCCTCCGATGAAGTGTGCTTCTGCATCTCGGTCGTGGTCGTCTCGATTTCCTAAGCTCAATCGCCCTGTCGATGAGGGTGCCTTTGTTATGAATGTGGGTACTCCTTTGTGCTGGCTGCTGGCCTCTTGCTTCTCCTTCCACTCCTACTTCTCTCGATCCGAAGAAATCTGTGATCTGCCTCTGAGGCTGTAGTGCTCTCTGTCTTCTCATTAGATTATCCCTGTGCCGATGTAGTTCCTGTAGTTCCAGTAGGTACAAGCCTAAGCATCTTTGATCTTGGTATTGCATGACTCTATCAAGAGGTCCAAAGCCTTCTTTAAATAGGCAATGGAAGCGCCCACGTATCTCATAGTATACGGTGCAGTGGCATATGTAGTGTAATTGTGTCTCCAACTCCATTCCGCATAACTTGCAAATTCAGCTCTCAGGTGGGATTCCCCTAAATCTGCCAAATTCAATTTCCAACTGGTGTGAGGATGTACGAATCTGACCAATAGCACATCTCAAACCATGAGACAGGTGGGTATCCATGTAGCTCGAGCGAATCACAAATCCATCTTCAGATAGCTGTAGGAAGTTTTCTTTGTAGTCGGCCATCTTCGTGCCCAATTCTTGTGTAGGGTCTACCCATGTCCTCTTAGTATCCAACTGTATAAGATCTTGACGAATGATTTTATTAATCTCCGTTCGTGTAATTGCCAGTGATGGAGCCTCAAGAGAGTATTGGAAGGGGGGTAATCTTTCCATACTGAACCCGTGTCTTTGAAACCATGAGGACAGTTGCTCATACCAGCATGATGTATCCCCTTTCATTGCTAATTGTCGAGAGGATTCGAGGGCCAGTCTAGTATATCGGCAATTATTTGTATCCCACAAACCATGTATAAAGGACACTGATCTGGTAAGAGCTTCAATTTCTATCGGAGGGGCAGCTAGTTCCGCTTGGGTAATCGCATGTGTTACAGAGGCCTTGGCTCTAATCATTCGGGAAATCATAGATACCAAAGGTCTCTCCATTGACTTCCAATTATCCTAATCCACAGATGGTCCCCAAATCTGGACCCCATAAAGCATAGGCGAAGCCACCACAGTATCAAAGAGCCAAAGTTTTGTTTGTGGTTCTTGAAACTGCACTTGTGAACACATCCTCTCCAACCCTCCCAAGGCCGCAGAGGCTCTAGACAATCTAGCATCCGCTGCTTTCTTAAGAGTAAACTTCGGTCCTGCAAATACCACCCCAAGGTATGTGGATGCATCTGTGTACTCTACTGTATCCTGGCCATATGCAAATGTAGGTACCAATCTCCTAACCCACTGCGGTGTGGTGTTAAACACCATAACTTTGGTTTTACCCAAGTTTACCAATAGTCCACTGTCCTCCGCGAATTTATGTAATGCATCTAGCTGCCTCTGCATTTCATCTGGTGATTCTACTATCAATACAATATCATCTGCATACAACAACAAAGGGATCCATGACCGTGCAAGTTGAGCACCTCTGTCACCCTCTCTATCAATGTAATCTGATACCTCATCTATGTACATACCAAATAAAGTAGGGGACAGTGGGCATCCCTGCTTTACTCCAACGGTGGAATGAACAATGTCGGAATCCCCTTCTGGAGTACGTACATACCCCGTTACTGACCCATATAAGGCCATGATCCCCCAAATAATCTCTTTGGGGACCCCTAACTCTTGCATCCTGCGCATCAATCTGGCCCTTGGTACTTTATCAAAAGCTTTCCGAAAATCCACAAAGCAACAATACATCCTTCTCCCGTTTGCTCTGCCTTCCTCAATAATATGGCTCTGAGCGTAAGAATATGATTTAAAGTGGAATAACCCCTTCTGAATCCAGCTTGTCCTGTTGCCCTTATGCCCTCATTCTCTGCCCATCTACTCAATTTTTGTTCAAGAATGGATGCGTACAGTCGGGTCAATGTGTGACCTACCATAATGGTACGGTAGTTCCCGGGTATCATAGGATCCCCTGACTTGAAAATAGGTACGATAGTAGATAATTTCCAAGATTCAGGTAATCCTTCACACATGACCCAATTAAACAGACGAGCAAGGACTTCTGAAAGTAGATCCCTGGCATGGATCAGATGTTCTGCTACTAAACCATCATGATCATATGCTCTTCTTGTCTTCATCTTATCAATGGCTTTTTTCACCATTTCCGTAGTAAAGAAAGTACTAGTAACAGGGCATGGCTCTAGCGGATCTGGTAGTGGAGGTTGTCTAGATACCATATATAATGATGTTACATATTGACCCCAAATCTCAGGAGAAGTAATCGTCGGAGGCGGTGAGTGCTCGTGAAATAAGCGCCAGGCCTCATCTGAGTCTTGACTCAAGAAGAGCTGATATAAATCCTTCTCCAGATTGGCTAAAAATGCGTTTTTCTTGCGACGTACTATACGCCGAAGAGCAATCCGAGACTGCTTATATGTGATGATCCCAAGTGTAAGCTCTTTCTGAACCTGGGTTCTCGTCTCTCTGCATTCCTCGCCATACCAACTGTTTTGAGGCATGTTCCCAGATCCTCTCTTCTGATCAGGTTGAGTATGTGGGTATGCCTCTTGTGCTCTCCATGTAGTATCTCTGCTAACTGAGAAGCAATCTCCTCTACAGTATATACTGGCTCGGCTGCCCACATCCTATTATAGATCTTTTCCACATAGACTGAATCAGTCTCTGGCGTGAAAGTATATCTTGTGTGTGTCTTCTTCCTTTGTACTTGAGAGGCATTTGTATTGGAAGGAGATTGATAAGGTCTAGAGAGCACGATCCACTGCAATCCCCACCGGTCTGGGTCCCACCTTAAAGTCCTCGATACTAGAAATAAATCTTGGTGAAGTCATGACATAATCCACTGTACTGGCCCCATGCCTGTGCGGGAAGCATGTGAATCCCCCAGATAACGGGAAATTCTCTAGACCATTAAGTATGGCCAAACCATGTATAGTTTCCATCTCCATGAGATGTCTCCCATATTCAGTGTTCTTTATCCTGTGAGTTTCTAGTTAGCCCCCTCTGTGATAAATCCACTTCTCTTAGCATTTCCCATAGAATACTGCTTGAGAGTTGGCCGTTCTGGCATTAAAGTCTCCTAAGAGAACGATGTCTCCATCTCTAGAAAACTCCCATATGTCATTATTCAATATGGAGAATGGGGACTGTCCTTTAGGTGAGGAGTGGACTGAGGTACTTGGAGGGAAGTAGCATATAGCGATATATAGAAATCTACCTGTCTCGGCTCTCATTCTCACCCACATATACCTTGCTTGCTCATCTTTCCTGATAATCTGTAGTAGTGGTTTCAGCTCCTCTTTAAATAAGACTTCTACTCGTCCTGAACCCGGGCTACTCCGTAGAGATCTCTTGTCTGGTCGACCAGCTGTTTCCCATAAATAACCCTTCACATGTGGCATACGCTGTCCCGGTATCTGGTGTGTCTCTGAGTAGAAAACTATGTCTCTGTCCCTAAAGCTGTCTTCAAAGGCACCTACATCTAGCCTATATGATCCATTACAATTCCACGCCGCTATCCGGAGAGTCACCCCATATGTCTCACACCGTCATGCTGAGCGCTTTTCTAGAACCACTACTTTCCCTCCTCTATAAAAGGTGATTTTCCCCTTTTCTCTTGCTGCCCTGATCTCTGGCATCAACTCTTGCATGTGTGCCACTTGTGCCAATGTAAGGTCATCTCTGAGGAAAATACCGGTTTTCTTAAGAGTTGACCTCTTCTTTAGAAATTCTTTCCTTATTTCTATATTCGGGAAGCGGAGAATAAGTGCCCTATCCTTTACGTTTCCCTTCTCATCGATTCCTTTCTTGCCCACTCTCCATGCACTTGTGTGAGTAGGCTCTGTGATGCCCATGCTCTTCCTCAATGGTCATATTAAATAATGGTAGAAGTAGGTGTGGTCTCGAGCATGTGGGCCTTCCCTTTCTTCGCATCCTCAATCCATTTCTCTGCTTCATCAACCTTTTCTTGTGTCTTAAAAAGACGTTCCGCCCATGAAGATGCCGTTTTCGATTTCTGTTCATCTCCTTCCCGTAGAGCTTTCATCTGATCCTTCATGTCCTCGAGCTCCTTCAGCACTGAAGGTTGGTGGTCTCCCTTCTCCTTAGTTGCAGATTTGCAAGCCGCCAATTCTCCTTTTAGCTCCTCGATTATTGCATCTTTTTCCCCCATGTGCTTTTCCATATTTGTTCTCCATGCTTCAAAACTTGCTACTGCCTCATCGAGTTTCTTTTGCATAACGCATTCTGTTACATTTACTTCGGCCTTGATTAGGTTTCGTAATTCCGTTTCAAGATCTGAATCTCCTCATTCTGTATCCCCTGGATCTCTCTCCTTAGAGAGAGAGAGAGAAAGAGAGAGAGAGAGAGAGAGAGAGAGAGAGAGAGAGAGAGAGAGAAATGAAATGAAATGAAATGTTATATTAACGTCTTCAAAAGGCCAGAGTGACCTATGAGACCAAATTGATACAAAAGTGGTGAGTCTGTTACAATGTCTGAAAAGTGTGAAAATGTGAAAATAAATGCGAAAAACTAAATACAAAGTATTAGATAAACTTCTTAGGAGCATTCTGGGTGGCTGGCTAGAATGCTTCTAATCCTTTGTTGTAGTCTCCTCCGGTGAAGTGTGCTTCTACATCTCGGTCGTGGTCGTCTCGATTTCCTAAGCTCAATCGCCCTGTCAATGAGGGTGCCTTTGGTATGAATGTGGGTACTCCTTTGTGCTCGTTGCTGGCCTCTCGCTTCTCCTTCCATTCCTGCTTCTCTCGATCCGAAGAAATCTGTGATCTACCTCTGAGGCTGTAGTGCTCTTTGTCTTCTCATTAGATTATCCCTGTGCCGATGTAGTTCCAGTAGGTACAGGCCTAAGCACCTTTGATCTTGGTATTGCATGACTCTATCTAGAGGTCCAAAGTCTTCTTTAAACAGGCAATGGAAACGCCCACGTATCTCATAGTATACGGTGCAGTGGCATATGTAGTGTAATTCTGTCTCCGGCTCCATTCCGCATAACTTGCAAATTCTGCTCTTAGGTGGGATTCCCCTAAATCTGCCAAATTCAATTTCCAACTGGTGTGAGGATGTACAAATCTGACCAATAGCACATCTCAAACCATGAGACAGGTGGGTATCCATGTAGCTCGGGCGAATCCCAAAGCCATCTTCAGATAGCTGTAGGATGTTTTCTTTGTAGTCGGCCATCTTCGTGCCCAATTCTTGTGTAGGGTCTACCCATGTCCTCTTAGTGTCCAACTGTATAAGATCCTGGCGGATGATTTTATTAATCTCCATTCGTGTGATTGCCAGTGATGGAGCCTCAAGAGAGTATTGGAAGGGGGGTAATCTTTCCATACTGAACCCGTGTCTGTGAAACCACGAGGACAGTTGCACATACCAGCATGATGTATCTCCTTTCATTGCTAATTGTCGAGAGGATTCGAGGGCCAATCTAGTATATCGGCAATTATTTGTATCCCATAAACCATGTATAAAGGACACTAATCTGGTAAGAGCTTCAATTTCTATTGGAGGGGCAGCTAGTTCCGCTCGGCTAATGGCGTGTGGTACGGAGGCCTTGGCTCTAATCATTCGGGAAATCATAGATACCAAAGGTCTCTCCATTGACTTCCAATTATCCTGATCCACAGATGGTCCCCAAATCTGGACCCCATACAACACAGAGAGAGAGAGAGAGAGAGAGAGAGAGAGAGAGAGAGAGAGAAATAAAATGAAATGTTATATTAACGTCTTCAAGAGGCCAAAGTGACCTATGAGACCAAAAGTTATTGAAAAGAACTGACTGAAACGAAATAGGTGGGGAGGGGGGATGCGGTGAGGGCTGATATAATGGGTTAGCTAGATACAAAGCAGAAACAAAGATGAATCAAATGAGATACAAATCATCAGATGAGTTCCCTCATCCGCCGCTGCGGAATCTCATCAACATCCTCCATGGTCAATACTCTGACTGGTCGTCCCGCATGTCGAGCTAGGATGGTCTGGATCCTATGCTGCCACCTCCGTCGATGATGTGAGGCTCCCCATGGTCGTGGGCGCCTGGATCTGCCTAGCTCAATGGCTCGATCGATCCCCGTACCTTTGGTGTGGGTGGGATCTGAGATCTACTGTGATAACTGCTCCTCTGGCTGTTCCCTGGCTTGTGCAAAGAAGTCTGTGATCTGTCTCTGAGATTGGCTCTCTCGTGATGTCCTCAACAAGCACTCTCTATGTTTGCGCAGCTCTAGTAGAAACAATCCAAGACATCTCTGATCTTCGTATCTCATGACTCTAAAAAAATGGTCCAAAACCCTCTCTAAACACACACACACACACACACAAATGAAATGAAATGTTATATTAAACGTCTTCAAAAGGCCAAAATGACCTATGAGATACAATCCTTGTGGATCTAATCCAATGTCTCGGTACAAAATAAAATGAAGTGAAGTGAAGACTAAAACTAAAAGACTCATATTGTCAGCTTGAAAATCATCATCATCCATGCTCGAGGATGCCCAGCATCGGGCGTTGTCTGAGAAAGTATTGCATTGGTTGCTAAAGAGCTTCGTCAATGTCCGCCTCTGTAAATAATCGTATCGTGCTAGAATAGTCATGATTCTTTGGTGGAGACTCCGTCGATGTCGTGGTCGCGCCCGTAGACGTGGGTGTCTAGCTCTCCCAAGCTCAGTGGCTCTGTCCACTTATATACCTCTAGTAGAAGTGGGCTCTGAAGTCTGTTGCAAAGCATGCTCATCGGGCTGCTGAGTCCCTGCTCTAAAGCAGTCAGTGATCTCTCTCTATGAATGTTTCCCACTACTTGGTCTCCTCAAGAGACTTTCCTTGTGTCTACGCAGCTCTAGCAAAAACAACCCGAGGCATCTTTGATCGTGATATCTCATGACTCTAGCCAACGGTCCAAAGCCCTCTCTAAATAGATAGTGAAAGGCGCCCTCAAATCTCATAGTATACCAGACAATGACAGATGTGATGTAACTCTGTTTCTGGCTCTATATGACATAACTGGCATATCCTGGCTTCTGCTGGTACTCTCCTAAATATGCCAATCTCAATCTCTAGCTGATGCCATGATGTGCACATCTGACCAATAGCACATCGTATCCCATAGGATAAATAAGTGTCCATATAGGCCGGTCTGATCACATATCCATCCTCTGTTAGTTGGAGGAGATGCTCTCTATAGAAAGCCATCTTCGTGCCCAACTCTTGTACCGGCTGTATCCATGTTCTTCTGGTATCTAGTTGAATCAAATCCTGACGTATAAGTCTAGTGGTCTCCATCTGTGTGAGAGAAAGGGAGGGTGCATCCAAGGAGTACTGTAATGGAGGCAGTCTATCCATGTTGAGCCGTGTGACTGAAACCATGATGTTATCTGCCCATACCAACTGGCTGTGTCCCCTTGTAGCGCTAGCTGTCGGGATGACTTAAGTGCTAGCCGAGCGTATCTGTCTTTGGAAAGGTCCCATAAATTATGCATGAAGGAAACTGATTTAGTAAGGGCCTCAACTACGAGAGGAGGGGCAGCTAGCTCAGCCCGAATAATTTCATGTGGAACTGAGGCCTTAGCCCGAATCATCCGAGAGATCATAAAAACTAGAGGCCTCTCCATACATCTCCATCCATCCGTGCTACCAGATCTTCCCTGGTGGTCCATTGAGGGCCCCCAAATCTAAACCCCATAGAGCATAGTTGGAGCCACTAGAGTGTCAAAAAGCTACAGCTTTGTTCGAGGTTCTTGAAACTGAACTTGTGAGCACATGTTCCAAGGCTGCATAAGCTCTCATCAATCTAGTCTCTGCTGAAAAGACTCTAGAAAGTTTCTCTACTCTTACAGAACATGGCGATAGTGTGCTCTCTCGAAACCTCCGCCTAAATGTCTCTTTCGATTTAGGCGGGGTTTCATAAATGTTATCCCCGATATCGACTAGTTGATCCATCCCCAAGCACCCGAAAAATTCCTTGTGCTGGGATCACCTTGGGCCTATGAAGAGAGAGAGTGGCAACCTGCTGCTGTGTGCCGCCTTCGATAGCGCGCAAAAATCTATTTGAGAGAGAGAAATGTGTGTGTGTGTGTGTGTGTGAGAGAGAGAGAGATAGAGAGAGATATGATATGATATGATATGATATATTAACGTCTTCAAAAGGCCAAAATGACCTATGAGACCAGCTGATACAAAGTGGTGAAACTAGTACAATGTCTGAATACAAAAGTACAAAGGTACTGAATGCAAAAAGTAAAAGTGAGAAGTGAGTAGTGACATTGAAAATGAAGTGTAGAGTAAGTTCTCAATGACACTCTGGATGTCGTGCTAGGATGTCCCTGATCCTCTGCTGAAGTCTCCGTCGATGGAGTGTGCTCTTGTGTCTCGGTCGTGGTCGCCTCGATCTCCCAAGCTCAATCGCCCTGTCAATGAGGGTGCCTCTGGTATGCACGCGGGCACAACTTTGCGCTGGTGGCTTCTCTCCTGGCTTTCCCGATCCAAAGAAATCTGTGATCGGTCTCTGTGACTGTCGTGTCCCATGTTTCCTCAACAGACTATCCCTATGCCGTTGTAGCTCAAGTAGATATAAGCCAAGGCATCTCTGATCCTCATACTTCATGACTCTATCTAGGGGTCCAAAGCCCTCCTTGAATAAGCAATGGAAGCGCCCTCGTATCTCATAATATACAGTGCAATGGCATATGTAATGTAACTCTGTCTCTGGCTCTGTACCGCATAATTTACATATCATGCTCTCCGGTGGTATCCCTCTGAATCTGCCCGTCTCAATCTCCAAATGGTGCGAGGATGTGCGGATCTGACCTATAGCGCATCGCAAACTATGAGACAGATGAGTGTCCATGTAGCTCGGACGAATCACAAACCCATCTCCCGAGAGTTGGAGAAGATGCTCCTTGTAGAAAGCCATCTTCGTGCCCAACTCCTGCACTGGCTCTACCCATGTCCTCCTGGTGTCCAACTGTATAAGATCCTGACGAATAAGTCTAGTGATCTCCGTCCGTGTGACTGGTAGTGAAGGTGCATCCAGGGAATACTGAAAAGGAGACAGTCTATCTAGGCTGAAACCATGCTGCTGAAACCAAGAGGTCATCTGCGCATACCAACATGATGTGTCTCCCTGTGTCGCTAATTGTCTAGAAGACTCCAAAGCCAATCTAGCGTATCTGCCTCCACGTGTATCCCATAGGCTGTGCAAAAAGGACACGGATATGGTAATAGCCTCAATCTCTATAGGAGGGGCTGCTAGCTCCGCTCGAATAATCGCATGTGGTACGGAGGACTTGGCTCTAATCATCCGAGAGATCATAGATACCAAGGGCCTCTCCATGTTCCTCCATCTGTCATGATCTGCATATGCTTTAGACAGTCTAGTCTCTGCTGCTCTCCTCGGAGCAAACCTCGGTCCCAAGAATACCACCCAAGATATGTATATGCATCTGTGTATTCCACAGTGTCCTGACCATATACGAGCGTAGGTACCGATCTCCTGACCCACTGCGGAGTAGTGTTAAACACCATAACCTTGGTTTTACCAAGGTTCACAGACAATCTACTATCCTCCGCAAAGCTGTGTAATGCATCCAACTGTCTCTGCATGCCCTCTAGTGACTCTGATATCAACACAATATCATCAGCATATAGTAACAAGGGGATCCATGTCCCTGCTAGCTGAGCACCTCTGTCGCCTTCTCTGTCAATGTAGTCAGAAACCTCATCTACATACATACCAAATAGTGTAGGGGATAGAGGACACCCCTGCTTCACACCAATAGTGGAATGCACAATGTCAGAAATCCCCTCAGGAGTGCGTACGTGGCCAATCACTGAGCCGTATAAAGCCATGATCCCCCAAATGATCTCTGTGGGCACTCTCAACTCCTGTAACCTGCGCATCAATCTGGCTCTCGGTACTGTGTCGAATGCTTTGCGGAAATCCACAAAGCAACAATACATCCGTCTCCCATGTGCCCTACCCTCCTCAATAATGGCTCTGAGTGTAAGAATATGGTCCAAGGTGGAGAAACCCCTCCTAAATCCAGCGTGTCCTGCTGCTCGTATGCCCTCATTTTCTGTCCATTTACTCAGTTGCTGCTCCAGGATGGACGCATACAACCGTGCTAATGTGTGCCCTACCATAATAGTACGGTAATTCCTTGGTACCTTGGGATCCCCTACTTTAAAGAGAGGTACAATAGTAGATAAACTCCAATGCCTGGGCAGTCCCTCACACATGACCCGGTTAAACAACCACGCAAGAACCTCTGACAATAAATCTCTAGCATGTATCAAGTGCTCTGCCACCAAACCATCATGATCATATGCTCTCCTAGTCTTCATCCTGTCAATGGCCTTCTTCACCATCTCAGTGGTAAAGAAGGTACTGGTGTCTGGGCATGGCTCTGGGGGGTCTGGTAGAGAGAGAGAGAGAGAGAGAGAGAGAGAGAGAGAGAGAGAGAGATGAAATGAAATGTTATATTAACGTCTTCGAAAGGGCAAAATGACCTATGAGACCAAAAAGTTACAATTGGTGAATCTGATATCATCTCTGAGTACGGAAAGTACAAAGAACTAACACTAGAAACATTACGGAAATGAATCTGAAGCTGATTCGGAATTTTGATTGAGGGGTGGGAGGGGGTTGTTGGTGGGTTCAAATGAAATCTCTCATCGGTCGCTGTCAAATCTCATCCACATCCTCCATGGTCAGTACTCTGGTTGGGCGTCTTGCATGTCGAGCTAGACTAATCTGTATCTTCTGCTGTAGCCTTCGTTGATGGTGGGAGACCCCTCGAAGTCATGGGCGTCTGGATCTGCCTAGCTCCATGGTTCAGTCAATCAACGTACCTCTAGTGTGGGTGGGCTCTGAGATCTGCTGTGGTGACTGTTCCTCTGCCTCTCCCCTGGCTTGTGTAAAAAAATTTGTGATTCATCTCTGAGACTGTCTCTCCCCTGATGTCCTCAGCAAGCTCTCCTTGAGTCTGTGTAGCTCTAGCAGGAACAATACGAGACATCTCTGATCCTCGTATCTCATGACTCTAGAAAATGGTCCGAAGCCCTCTCTGAACAGACAGTGGAAGCGGCCGCATATCTCATAGTACGCCAGGCAATGACATGTGTAGTGCAGCTCTTTCTCTGGTTCTAAGTGACATAGGTGACATATCCTGACCCCTGCTAGCACCCCTCGAAATCGGCCAATCTTGATTTGGAGCTGATGTGAGGATGTGCGTATTTGCCCAGTAGCGCATCGTATCCCATGAGATAAGTGTGTATCCATGTATGTAGGCCTAGTCACAAAACCGTCCTCCGTGAGTTGGAGAAGATGCTCTTTGTGAAAGGCCATCTTCATTCCCAACTCGTGTGTCGGCTGCATCCATGTGCTCTTGGTATCTAGCTGAATCAGATCCCGGTGTATGAGTCTGGTGGTCTCTGTCCATGTGAGAGACAGGGAGGGTGCATCTAGGGAGTATTGAAACAGAGGCAATCTATCCATGCTGAAACCATGTGACTGAAACCATGCTGTCATTTGTCCATACCAACATGATGTATCTCCTTGTAGCGCTAGTTGTCGAGATGACTTCAGGGCAAGCAGAGCATATCTGTCCCTGGGGAGATCTCATAAACTGTTGGTAAAGGATACTGATCTAGTCAATGCCTCCACCAGGAGGGGGGGGGGGGGGGGGGGGCTAGCTCGGTTTGGATAATCTCATGCGGCACTGAGGCCTTAGCCCGAATCATCGGAGCGATCTCCTTGTAGCGCTAGTTGTCGAGATGACTCCAGGGCAAGCAGAGCATATCTGTCCCTGGGGAGATCTCATAAACTGTTGGTAAAGGATATTGATCTAGTCAATGCCTCCACCAGGAGGGCGGGGGGGGGGGGGGGGGGGGGGGGGGGGGGGGGGGGCTAGCTCGGCTTGGATAATCTCATGCGGCACTAAGGCCTTAGCCCGAATCATCGGAGCGATCATAGAGACCAGAGGCCTATCCATACATCTCCATCCATCTGTGTTGCCAGATCTTCCATGATGGTCTACTGAGGGTCCCCATACCTGAACTCCGTAGAACATAGCTGAGGTCACTAGAGTGTCGAAAAGCCATAGCTTTGTTCGCGGTTCCTGAAACTAAGCGTGCAAACACATCCTCTCTAGTCCTCCCAAGGCTGCATATGCTCTCGTCAGTCTAGTCTCTGACACTCTCCTCAGTGAAAACACCGGTCCACCGAAAACTACCCCAAGATAGGTATATGCATCTGTGTACTCCACAGTCTCCTGGCCATACGTAAATGTGGGTGCTGACCTTCTGACCCACTGCGGTGTGGTGTTGAACACCATAACCTTGGTTTTCCCAAGGTTGACAGACAATCCACTGTCATGAGCAAATGTATGAAAAGTATCTAAATGACGTTGCATCCCCTCTGGAGAGTCAGAAATCAACACAATATCATCAACATATAACAATAGAACCCATGTCTCTGCTAGCTGAGCCCCTCTGTCTCCCTGACGCTCTACATAGTCTGAAAACTCATCCACATACATCTCAAAAAGAGTCAGAGATAGGGGGCATCCCTGCTTCACTCCAATAGTGGAGTGGACCATGTCAGACATTCCCTCAGTAGTGCGTACCCGCCCCACCACTGTCCTGTATAAAGCTAGAATACCCCATATCAGCTCTATAGGCACACCCATGTCCTGTAGTTTGCGTATAAGTCTGGCTCTCGGCATTGTGTCAAAGGCTTCGCAGAAATCCACAAAGCTACAGTCTACCCTCCTCAATAATAGCTCTGAGTGTTAGAATCTGGTCAAGAGTGGAGAAACCTCTCCTGAATCCTGCTTGCCCTGGTGCTCGTATGCCCTCTCGCTCTGCCCATCTACTCAGCTCCTTCTCAAGAATGGATGCATACAGCCTAGCCAATGTGTGACCAACCATGATGGTGCGATAATTCTCGGGAATCATGGGATCTCCAGACTTGAAAATAGGCACAATCGTAGACATACTCCAAGTCTCAGGAAAGCCTTCATACATGGCTCGATTAAACATCATAGCAAGAAGCTCTGCAAGCGTGTCTCTGGCATGGATGAAGTACTCTGCTACCAAACCATCATGATCATGTGCTCTCCTTGTCTTCATCCTGTCAATGGCTTTCCTTACCCTCTCGACAGTAAAGAAAGTACATGTCTCCGGGCATGTCTCTAGTGGGTCCGGCAAAGGTGGTTGCCATGATGCTGTGTAGACTCTAGAGGGATGTGGCATATTCCCCCCACGTCTCTGTGGAGGTGACCGCTGGTGGTGGTGAATGCTCGTGGAATAGCCTTCATGCTTCGCCTGAGTCTTGAATAGCTGATACAGATCCCGCTCTAGCTGAGATAGATAAGCCCTTTTCTTTCGTCGCACTAGGCAGCGAAAGATAATCCGTGACTGTTTATGTGTGGTAATACCCATGAGCACTTTCCTCTGTAATTTGATCCTCGTCTCTCTATACTCCTCATCATACCAACTGTTCTGGGGCATGCTCCCAGACCGTCTCCGTGTAGGCTGACTGTGGGGGTATGTCTCTGATGATGCATCATGGAGTGTCTCTGTCAATAGCTAGTGGCCGTCCAGGCTCTTGAGTGCATAGCTGCCTGTATATCTGTATACACAGAATCCGTCTCCCTCATGAAGGTATACCAAGTGTGCGTGGGGACCTCTCCTAATGGAGCTGTGCTAAACTGAAACGTCAGGGTGAAAGATAGGATAGCATGATCAACTGCCACTCCAATTGGCCTAGTGTCCACCATGAAGTCTTGAAAGAATGGAATGAGACCTAGCTGGGCCATTACACAATCCACTGTACTAGCACCATGTCGGTGTGGAAAGCAAGTAAAACCTCCAGCTGTTGAGAATCTTTGTAGGCCATTTAAAATGGCCAATCTATGTGCAGTTCCCATATCTATCAAGTATCTGCCATACTCAGTGTACTCATCTTGTGATAGTCTGGATAGGCCCATCTCTGGAACGTCCAGCTCCCTAAGCATCCCCTCGGAAGTATCATAAAATATTGTCTGGTGATTGGAAGTCCTAGCATTAAAGTCCCCTAGTATGATAATGTCACCATCCTTAGAAAACTCCCATATGTCATCATCCAAAATAACAAAGGGGGACTGCCCTCTAGGTGATGCATATACTGACGTACTAGGAGGAAAGTAACAAATAGCAATGTAGAGGTATCTGCCCGTCTCTGCCCTGAGCCTCACCCACATGTACCTAGCCTGTTCATCCTTGCGTGCTATATATATCAATGGCTGCAACTCCTCCCTAAATAGAACTGCCACTCCCCCTGAACCCCATCCTCAATGCTCCGATCTTTTCTCGTGTCTGCAGGTTGTCTCCCATCTATATCCGCTCACCTGTGGCATGGATTTCCAAGGGGCTTGATGCGTCTCAGAGTAGAAAATGATACCTCTCCCTGTGAAACTATCCTCAAAGGCACCTACATAAAGGCGGAGTGACCCATTTCAATTCCAGGTTGCCATCTTTAGTGTGGTCCCATAGGTCTCGCACCGTCATGCGGAGCGTCGCTCCAATATCACCACCCTTCCATCCCTATAAAAAGCAATCTTCCCTTTCTCCCTTGCTGCTCTAATTTCCAGCATTACTTCTTGCATATGAGCAATCTGCGAGAGGGTGAGGTCATCTCCAAGAAAGATGCCAGTCTTCTTTAGAGTCGGTCTCTTCTTCAAGAAGTCGTCCTTTGCTTCCATGAAAGGGAAACGGACGATGAGTGTCCTTTCTTTCAAGGTTTCTCCATTGCTCCCACTTTTCTTATTGCCCACTCTCCAGGCCCTCGTATGCGTCTGCTCGTTAACCCCCACCAGTCATGAGTTCTTTCACCTCTTCATCCACATTATCTTGGTCTCTAAGGCCACATATCCTTACGTGTAAGGCCCGCACACGTCTCCTTTGCTCCTCTCCTAGTGTCAAGTTAATGATGGTTGGTGTGGGGGTGGGGGTTATTTCCTTGCCCTTTCCTTTCTTGACAATCTCGATCCATTTTTCGGCATTTTCTGCTTTTTGTTGGCTCTTTGTGATGACGTCTACCCACGAGGTCGTCATTTCTTTTTGTTGCTCCCCACCTTCTTTGATGGCCCGCACTTGTTCTTTAATTGTGTTAAGCTCTTCAATTACTGAGGGTTGAAGCTCTCCCTCTTCGAGGACGTTCTGCGATCGCACCTCTGCAAGCTCTTTCTTGACTAGTGCGATTTCCTCATCTTGGGCCTTCACACGATCCTCAAGTGTATGTATCGTGCTTTCCTGTGCCGCCACGCGCTCGTTGAGTGCGTTAATTTACCTAGGATGTGGCGATTGATCTTGCTGATGGACTCACTCATTTCTTCTTTGCATTTTTGAATGGCATACTCCATAGGGTCATCCTTGCCATTTTGTTTTCTCATGATTGAAGGCCGCAAAAGGAAAGGGAGAGAGATAGAGAAGTGAAGAAGAGGACAAAAGCTTTTTTTTTTTTCTCTCTCCTCTACCCTCTTTCTCTCTCTACGCTTGCAGATTCTTTCTGTACGCCTTTTTTTCCCTCTACCCTCTTTCTCACTCTACGCTCGCAGATTCTCTCTCTCTCTCTCTCTCTCTCTCTCTCTCTCTCTCTCTCTACGCATTTCCTTTCAACTTTCTCTCTCTACGTACTTTCTTTCCGCATTCTCTCTCTATGCTCTCTTTCTCTCTCTCTCTCTACGCTCTTTTTTTCTCCCCGATTTCTCTCTCTACGTACCGAACAGCAAAAAGGGGGGCAAGGGGGCGGGAGCAAGGGGGGGGGGGGGGGGGGGGGTTGAGCGAGCGGGGGAGGGGGAGGTGAGCACGAGGGGAAATGATATATTAACGTCGTTGCAAGGTCAAAATGATCTATGAGTTACAAACTGGTGAATCTGATACCATGTCTGGGTACAAAAAAAGAGATACGAAAATGAATCTAAAAGTGCTACTAGCTGGAACGGTGTGGGGTATGTGTGACCACTGAAACAATGGGTGCCCAATACAAGAGAGTGATATAATGGGCAATGAATCCATCCTCATGTGTACTCTAGATGTCGAGATAGTATGGCTTGAATCTTTTGTTGTAGTCTCCGTTGCTATGAAGCTCATGTCCTCAGTAGTGGTTGTCTCAAATCTCAATGCTCAGACAAAGAGAGTACTGCAGGTGTGAAGAAATCGGTAATCTATCTCTGGGATTGTCTCTCCCCACATCTCCCTAGTAAACTATCTCCGTGTCTGTGTAACTCAAGTAGATACAGTCCAAGACATTTGTGGTCCTGATAGCTCATGCCTCTCGAGAAGGCTCCGAAGCCCTCTCTGAATAGATATTGGAAGCGACCCCGTATCTCGCAATACGCTTTACACTGACATATACAATGCATTTCTGTCTCTAGCTTAGCATAGGCGGCATATCCTGCTAGTTATTGGTATCCCTTTGAATCTACCAGTCTCAATCTCAGGCTCGTATCTGACCAATGGCACATCGTAACCCATGAGATAGATGTGTATCCATATAGCTGGCTCGAATCACAAACCCATCCCTAAATGGAGAAGATGCTCCCTATAGAAAGCCATCTTTGTGCCCAACCCTTGTGTCGGCTCTATCCATGTCCTCTTGGTGTCCAACTAGGTCAGGTCCTTGCAAATGAGTCTAGTAATCTCCATCCGTGTAAGAGAGCGATGGTGCATCAATGTAAGGTCTTGGCAAATGAGTAGTAATCTCCATCCATGTAAGGGACAGCAATTGTGCATCAAGGGCTCTATCCATGTCCTCCTGGTGTCCTGGTGTCCAACTGGGTCAGGTCCTGGCAGATGAGTCTAGTAATCTCCACCTGTGTGAGAGACAACGATGGTGCATCAAGGGAGGCAAGCTGTTCATGTTGACATTTGCGCATAGCAGCATTATGCGTCCCCCTGTTAAGCTAACTATCGAGGACTCGAGGGCCAATTTGGCATATCTGTCTCTAGTAGTATCCCATAAGCTGTGCATAAAGGAGTCTGATGTGGTAGCGCCTCTATCTCCATTTGGTGGGGGGCTGCTAACTACGCTCTAATGATCTCATGTGGCACGGAGGCCTTGGCTTTAATTAGTCGAGAGATCATAGATACCAAGGGCCTCTCCATACCTCTCCACCCACCCTGACCCACAAAGGGTTCTCGAACCTGAACCCCATAGAGCATAGCTGAAGCTACTGAAGGAGTACGAGCGGAAGTGCGACGCGAGAGAGAGTGCGAGAAGAAGAGCACGACGATATGGTGAACTCGCTCTACTGTAATGTGTAGAGCATAGTGAGTTCTTATTAGATTTTAACAAAAGAATATGTGTACATACCTGGCGGCCCGCCCACTTACCTGGGCGACCACATTGGGCTTTATACCCCAACAACCTTCCACTTAAGTCCAATGTGGTACTTTAAGTGTGAGAGAAGCTACTATACAAGCTAATATACAAGAGATGTAGAGAAGTGATGTACTACCCTACACCTAACTGCTTGCGAAAATGCGCAAAGCTCTTTGAGGGAAGTCCTTTTGTAAGTAGATCAACAGGATTTTCTGTGGTGTGAACTTTGACAAGCTGAAGTTGCTTATCCTCGAGCATTTCCCTGATGAAATGATACTTCACATCCACATGCTTTGTCTTTGAGTGATAAACTAGATTGCGAGCCAATTGTATAGCACTTTGACTATCACAATATAACACAAGCATCTCTTCTTTGATTCCCAAATCTGTTACTAGTCGATTAAGCCAAATTGATTCTTTGCATGCCTCTGATGTTGCAACATATTCAGCCTCTGTAGTAGACTGAGTAACACAATCTTGTAATCTAGAACGCCATGATACTGCTCCACCAGCCAATGTAAAGACATACCCTGACGTAGACCTTCGGTTGTCTAAGTCACCTGCATGATCCGAGTATGTAAAACCCTTTACACTTAGCTCCTGACTCCCATAGCATATACGCATACTCTTTGTAGCTTTCAGGTATCTCAATATTCCTTTCACTGTCTCCCAATGTTTCTTGCCTAGGTTTGACATGTATCGACTTACTACTCCCACTGCAAATGCAATGTCTGGGCAAGTAGCAATCATTGCATACATCAAACTACCCACTGCAGACGCATATGGAATCTTATCCATTTCAGCTTGTTCTTCCTCAGACATAGGACAATCTTGTTTGCTAAGTTTCACATATGGTGGCAATGGAACACTCAATGCCTTTCCCTTCTCCATATTGAAACGTTGCAAAACCTTGTCAATATACTCGGTTTGAGATAACCAAATCAACTTCTTTGATCTGTCTCTCTCAATGTGCATACCAAGTATATGACTTGCCTCACCCATGTCTTTCATGTCAAACGATTTTGCCATCTTTGACTTCAAAGCTGAAATTTCTTCCAAGTGCTTGCCAGCAATCAACATGTCATCCACATACAAAATAAGGATCAGCCAACTGCCATCCTTAGCCTTCTTTGTATATAGATAGTGATCCAACTCACTACGTTTGTAGCCTTGAGAAAGCATAAACTTGTGGAATTTATGGTACCATGCCCTCGGTGATTGTTTTAGGCTATAAAGACTCTTTAACAACTGGCATACCAAATCTTCCTTCCCTTTCTCAACAAACCCTTCTGGCTGCTGCGTGTAAATTTCCACATCTAAATAACCATGCAAGAACGCTGTCTTGACATCCATTTGGTGCAACACTAAATCTAATATGGCAACCAATGCAAGAAAGCATCTCAATGTAGTCATCTTGACCACCGGAGAGAAGACTTCATCAAAGTCAATGCCTTGTTCTTGCTTAAAGCCCTTGGCAACAAGCCTTGCTTTGTACTTTGGCTGACTATCATGAGCGGTGATCTTATACCTGTAAATCCATTTACAAGGTAGAGCCTTTTTGCCCTGTGGTAATTTAACTAGCTTCTATGTCTGGTTTTTATGCAGAACTGTCATCTCTGACTGCATGGCCAATTGCCAATTCCCGAAGTCCTTCATTTGCACTGCTTCCTTGTAACATGAAGGCTCATTGCAATCAGTCAACATGACATAGTTCATAGATGGAACAAACCTATCAGAAGGTCGCGTGATACGTCCAGATCTACGCAAAATAGGTGGCTCAGGCTCAGCCACAACCTGTGGTTCCACTCTATCCTGTCCTTGCTCCTCTTGAGCTCTGACATTTTGTCTTGCACGTGCAGGTCCATCTTCTTGGAAGACCATATCATCTCTGCCACTGAATCCTTCTGCAAAACCTTGCTAGGAGATCTATTTATAAGATGAACAGCTGTTGATACAGCTTCAGCCCAAAACCCATTTCGCAGCTGTGCATTAGACAACATACTTCTGACCTTCTCTTGTATGGTCCTATTCATCCTCTCAGCAACACCATTTTGAGGAGGATTGTAAGGAGCAGTAAGTTCACGTTTTATACCTTTTGACTCACAAAAGTCCTGAAAGGTCTTTGAAACATACTCTCCACCATTGTCAGTGCGTAAGCATTTAAGCTTCTTGCCACTCTGATTCTCCACAAGTGTCATAAACGTTTTGAAAACACTAAACGCTTCATCCTTGTGCTTGAGAAAGTAAACCCATACTTTCCTCGAGTAATCATCTATAAATGTCATAAAGTAAGAAGCCCCCCCTAGAGATAGGTTAGGCATAGGTCCACACAAATCACTATGAACAAGTGCCAACTGTGTATCTCTTCTATTGCTTCTATGCTTATGTGGCTGCTGTGTTTGCTTGCCATACAGACAATGTTCACAGAATTCAAAATCATTAAATGAAAAGCCAGGCAAATAACCAAAACGAGACAAGATTTCCATTCCCTTCTTGGACATATGTCCTAACCGGCTATGCCACAAAGAAACGTTCGGCTGCTCGGTTACATTGATTACATTTTTAGAGACATTTGATACATAAATCATGTAGAGTCCTCCAGACTTTAGTCCATGTGCTACTGTCATAGAACCTTTGGATATCTTCCACATGTTATGTCCAAAAGTGGTGACGTAGCCAGCATCATCAAGTAAACCTGTGCTGATCAAGCTCTTTGTAATTGCGGGAACATGTCTCACATTTTTCAGCGTGAAAGAAGAGCCATTCTGAAACTTCAATGGAACATCTCCAACACCTAAGATCTCACATGTCTGCCCATTGCCTAGCCGAACATGATCTTTAGTGGTCACATAAGAGGTAAACAACTCCTTGTTTGGAGACACATGAAGTGATGCCCCTGAGTCTATAATCAAGTCACTGAGTGCATTTCCATCAGATGCTGTAAGAAGAGCTGAGTCCATTGTATTCTTCAAGAAGTAGATGTCTCCTGACACTAAACTGTCATCCTCTGCAACAGTGTTTGTCACATTTATTTCTTGAATCTTCATAGAGGACTTGTTCTTCTCACCATGGTCTTCAGCTTTCTCTTTGCCTTTTTCTGCTTTCCATTCTCTGCAGTCTCTTTTCATGTGACCCTTCTTGCCACAATGGTAGCATTCTATGTCACTCTTGCCTTTAGCACTACGGGACTTGCTACGAGATTGATTCCTCTTTCCACCTACTTTTCTTTGGTCCTTCCCCTGACAACTAAGGCTGTTCCTTTGCCTTTGTCCACTGTCTTTCTGTTGGTTTCTTCAGTAAGCAGACTGCCTTCTACACCTGCTATGGGCAAACCATCTAGAGGTGTAGAATTACTCAAAGCTGTGCGAAAAGTGTCCCAACTTTCCGGTAATCTGATCAACAGGAACATAGCTCTAACAGGTTCATCAAACTTGACACCTTGAGCTGACAACTGACTGTAGATGGTGTTGAATTCATTCAGATGATTGGACATAGGTGTCCCTTCTTTCATCTTCAAGTCAACAAGCTTCTTAACACTAGGTTGGTAACCTAACAGGACATAAAAGTGTCCTTTCAAGGTTTTGAAAAAAACCTCCAAAACCATAGTAGATCCACTCATCTTGTAAAATCCTTTCATGAGGTTATAGTTCAAGGCCTACTACACATGGAAAAAATAAGAAACTTGTAAAATTTCTCATCTTTTGGTCACACCAAGCCTCCAAAGTTGATGGACTAGTACATTTTCATCAAAACAGTCATTTCTTATGTTTTGTTGCATAAAAATAAGATTACGGATTTTTGTAGGACTTGAGATAAATTCCCTAGTTAACTTCAATGGGTTGGTGATCAGAACATATGATTGCTTCTCACTCACTATTTTTTGTTTTGCCAAAAGAAATAGGTACAAAAAAGTTGAGTTTTTACCATTCTGCAAACCTATCATCAAAGTTTCTATAGCCACGCTCAATACAAATACTATATGCATGTTTTCTTAGTTCCCTATTTTCCTTTAGGTTCATAAGGAGCCATGGAGTATGTCAAAAGAATAATACATCTCTTACCAAGGGGAATCTTGGGGACAAAGATGAAGTACTAAATACAGCAAACATGAAAAAACTGGGTTCAACATTATGAGTTGTAGAATCCCATAGAAACTATTCAATATCTAGCCAAATTTGATCCTTATGACTACATATGGTTACTACCTACAAAATGCATGTAGTTGTTACAAGAAACTAACAATATTGAAAAAGCTATACTTGATATACTAGAATGTTTCATTTTCTTCTATAATTGAAAAAATCAACCATCGTTGTCTACTATGCAAAATAGGGTATTAGGTGCCCCAAAACTCAAGGAATATTAGCTTTATGTTACAATATGCGACATAGAAAATCAAAACTGCATTTGGATATCATGAAAGCCACCAAAAAAATCATAGAAGAGCTAAAATTGGCTAAAAAACAGGATTTGACATTTTTTGTAATTTGGCCATAACTTACAACTTTAACATTTATTTCTCCCTAGAAGCATCAGGACATGTTGAGGACTACTAAAGATAGTTCTCTAGCATTATAGACCTCAAAAACATGAATTCTAGAGTGGTATAGTTGCAAAAAGTTGAAAAAAGCCAAAAATAGGACCTGTTTTTTCACACAATTCAGGTTGTGAAATGTTGTGCAAGGACAAGGTTAAAGATGGAATTGATATTCCAAAAAAATGTCGAGTTTTTTTCAGCTCATGAGACAACTTTCTAGACAGATAGCACCTCAAAATCCATTTTGAAACTCTTGACATAATTCAAGGAAAATGGTCACTTAACAGGACATAAAAGTGTCCCAGAACATAAAAGTGTCCCATTACCAACCTAGTGTTAAGCCAGTATACTTGTGAAGCCCCACTCGCTTGTCATAAAGATCACTCAGCTTTGTCCATGCTTCATAAGCCATCTCGTCTACTACATTGAAGTAAACGCTTTCTGCCAAAGTCAGCATAATGGTAGAAAGTGCCAATTCATCCATTTCGCTCCATTCATCTTCGTCCATATCTTGTGGTTTTATCCCCTTGAGCTTTATAGGTTTTATCTGCTTCTTTTGTACCAACACGTGCCAAATCTGCTTCTTCCACAATGAGAAATTGGTTCCATCCAGCTTCTTGATATTGTAAAGAGCTGTGTCCTGTGATCCAGCCATAGCTATGCTTCACAGTAGTTTACTTTCCTCGGAAAAATTCGGCAGAGTTTCCCTTGTAAACCGACCTCTGAACCAATATCAACCTGTCAAATGAACCAAGAAAGCTTCAAATTCTGCGAGAATTTCGGCAGAGTCTCCTTTGTAAAATGGCTCTGGTGTACTAAAAAATAGACCAAAAATAGCTCAAAAAACCACTGTCTCTCTAACACTGTAAGCTGTGGGTAAACCTGTCCTGCATATGTACTGTCTCTCACTGTCCTGTCACTGTCCTGTTACCATAGACTGCGACAATGCCTCAACGGCAGTAAAGCAAAGATGCAATCCCAACTGTCTAACTCACAGTCAATACATCCTAGCTGCCTATCTAAGGGTGCTCGAGGGATCGCTCCAAGACTTGTATCACCGAAAGGATCTCAACATTCGAGAATCCCCCAGCTCAATAAAACCTCACTCGACCCTCAACAAAAGGCTGCAGTAAATCTGACAATACATAGACTTCCCACAGAGTCATACATCCACAAATTTTCCACTATATGCTGTAACCGCTGCGGCGGTTGTTTGCTGCGTAACTCACAGCCAGCAAACCCTCAACAGACATACATCATCTCTGACAATACATCCCATGTGGAAGTACCTGCAATGTTAGGATGAAATCTAGAATATGAAGCAACAAACACAAGCTACCTGATGAACTAGTGGATGTCGCCTACAATCTGTGTGTAGATGCGTCCGTGTCGTATGTGACACGCCTCCAAGAAGTGTGAGCCGTCCTTCGTTGTGTAGACAGCCACAAATCAGCACTCTGGAAGTGCAAATATCCTCAGCACTTGCAGTCGTAGGCCGAAACCCCAAATTTGCAGAGTCGGATATGCACCCGCCAAGACCACGTAGTCGAAAATGGTCTGCGCAGAGATTTGTCGAAGCCGAACGGTTGCCGAGATGACCTATGTCTTCGCCTGTCGAATGTCACTCCAATCTGGGCAAGTGACTCTAGCTTCCTGCAATGCTGTCCCGAGCCTCGATCTGAGCTCTGATACCAGCTGAAGGAGTACGAGCGGAAGTGCGACGCGAGAGAGAGTGCGAGAAGAAGAGCACGACGATATGGTAAACTCACTCTATTGTAATGTGTAGAGCATAGTGAGTTCTTATTAGGTTTTAACAAAAGAATATGTGTACATACCTGGCGGCCCGCCCACTTACCTGGGCGACCACATTGGGCTTTATACCCCAACAGCTACCAAGGTATCAAAGAGCCAGAGCTTTATTCGGGATTCTTAGAACTGAACTTGCGAACTCATCCTCTCCAATCCTCCCACCAAGGCCGCATACACTCTGGTCAGTCTAGTGCTCTTCAAAGAAAACCTTAGCCTAGTGAAGACTACCCCAAGATAAGTGTATGCATCTATGTACTCCACAGTCTCCTGACCATAAGTGAATGTAGGTACTGATCTCCTGATCCACTACGGTGTGGTGTTAAACACCATAACCTTGGTTTTACCAAGGTTTACAAACAATCCACTATCCTCTACAAAGCGTCGCTGCATACCCTCCGGTGAGTCAAAGATCAACACAATATCATCATCATATAACAACAATGGATTCCATGTCCTTGCCAGCTAGGCGACATAGTAGCATATAACAACAATGGAACCCATGTTCCTGCCAGCTGGGCACCTCTGTCACCCTCTGTCAATGTAATCAGAAACCTCATCTATGTACATACCAAATAGAGTGGGAGATAGTGGACAACCTTGTTTCACTCCAAAGAGAGAGAGAGAATATATGAGCCAAACTTTTCAACTTAAAACAATTAATGAATGACTACCCACCCTAGGCACATATATAGTGAAGTAGGTGTGGGTAGGGCAATCACCTAAAAATACAGACTTTGGGCCAAACCTAAAAACCCTATTGAAATAGGTAAAAATGGAAAACCCCTCATTGGTCAGACCAAATTGAAAAATGTCTGGTCATGCATCTTACATGCAGCACAGTGGGTGGCCAATCCGGGAAGACGACTAGCCACACAATAGTGCCAAGACCATGAGCACCGGGGGATAAAAATCTAAGCTGACCAATTGCCACCCTGGCTGTGTATGATAAAAAGCCCTCCATATATCTGGGTCTTATACATGGGTCTTTGTATAAGACCATCCTCCGAGATGCTCGTAATCTTATCTCTGTAGTATTGCATCTTTCGTGGACCATGTCTGTTGTGGAAATACAACTGCGCTTTAGAAGCCACCTTGGCAGAGTACTATGAAATAATTTTTCTAACTATTATCACTTCCCACATGAACCCATCACATCACAAGCCAGCCTTGCGAGGGAGTTACTTTGGAGAGAGCCCATGGCATTATATTGTGTGAGGTGGCCATTCTTGCGAGGACTGCATCCACCACATTGCCATAATAGACAGATAAGGATTATCACAACCTCTCGTAAGAGGCACCGGCCAAGATTCCACACCTCCCTAATTATGTCAGGAGGGAGATATTGAGTTCTGAAGGAGACAGTGAGCAGAACAGTTAACATGAGTCTTCATGTCAAATGTACAGATATTTTTTTTTTCCGAGAAAAAGATCCTTCTATTAGTTAATGAAAGCTGCCCATAGGGCTACATCCACCTCTGCAAGAGAGGGCTACAACAAACATGATGGGGAGACTCTCCCAATGAAAAAACAGCATATATACAATGGGGCTAAATCAAGAGATGGGAGGAGGGAAAAGCCACACAGGTGGACAGTAGTGCCATCTGAGCACCCCCTGGACCATGGAGTAAAACGGCCCAGGGCGCCAGAGACGAAGGAAAGCCTCGCGGCGCTCCCGCATGCGGTCGGAGCTGCCCTGTAGTCCCTCAAGCTGTCCTCTGAGAGTATGGATCAGCTCTAGCCAAAAGTCACGAACAATCTCTGTTGGTGGTACAAGGCGAGCCTCAAAGATGCGGAAACAACGGGCCCGCGAGATGAACCAGAGAGCTAGGCCGCTGATGAGCTCCCAACACTCCGCTCTCTCACTGCTCCACTCCTGTGGAGTAAGGTCTGTAGCAGGCTGGAGTGTAGGTCGACCCCCCTGTATCACTATCATCCTGCTGGTGGAAGATAGCTCAAACTGAAGTGCCGGGCCCGTGAGGGTGGACCAAGCCGCCGCCCCCCAAGTGTGCTGTCGAGGCGTGGAGAGGGCAGGCATCAGCCGAAGAACTCGTAGCCACACCTGCTGGGCCGAGGGACAGTCCCAAAGACAGTGTCGCTGACTCTCCACCAACTGGTCACAGGCTGTACATGCGGCCGAGAGACCACCATGTACAAGCCAGCTCCCTACTGCTGTGGCTCTGTGTGCAACCAACCACTGGAACAAGGTGACGCGCCTCGGCTGTCTGGAGTCCCACAGCCTCTGCCAAAAAGCTGCCAAGAACTCAACTGAGACCCTCCTCCTGCCAATGACGTGCTGCAGCGGGGCGGGCCTCTCTCTGTGCTGCAAGTATATGACGTCCAAGCCGAACAGTGTACTGAAAGAAAGGGACTCCTGGGCGGTCTGCAGAAGAGAATGGGTCCCTCCATAGCCACTCACCAGGATCCCACTGTACTCGTGCCAGTGGACAGCACTCCCAAGCCCATAGCCTCCAGTGTCTTGTCTCAAGAGCTGCTAGGTCAGGGTCTATGACGCAAGTCCTCCCACAGATGCCCACAACTCGGATCCTCTGGAAACAACACTCTGCTACCTGCGGGGCCTCTACTGCAACTCTCTGTAATCGTCCCCCACCCTAAAGCTCGAAGAACAGGGCTGGGACAGTCTCTGAGCAAGCCCTGACTGAAATGAGAACCTCCAGTCGTGTGAAGGCTCCCATCCACCGGGGTGCTACTGGCTCGAGAGGCGTGAGCCAATCAGCCGGAACTGACTCTGAGATGTCCTGACACATGCTCTGAACCCCTCTCATGCCCTGTAGCTGGACAACCTGCACCTCCTCTGACAAACCTGTGAACTCTAGCCAGTCACCTAGAGAGCGCGCAGGACCTGCTATCATGGGACCCCAAGAAACATGAGGCCTAGTCCCAACCAAGGGGCCTCTCTGAGTGCTAACCATGGGGTTCCAGACGAGGGGCTGCCGTAGGCGCTCCTCCGTGCACGTCGGCTGTCACTGCTCTAGGCCACGCCGCAATAGCTCCCAAGAACGAAGCAAACTCACAGCGAATCGGTCCTCCAGTCTCTTGCTCAAACCAACTCGGCGCATCTCTGTAAAGATCCATCTGAAGCAGAAGGAGGGGGAGAAGGGGCTGGGGGGGGGGCGGGGGAGAGGAGAAGCGGGGTGGGGCGGCAGAGACATGGGGGGGGGCGAGGTGGGGAGTGAGCGGTAGCAGAGGGCGGGGGAGGGCATGAGGAGGAGGAGGGGAGATCGGAAGGCGGAGCGGCTGGCGAGGGTGAAGCGGAGGTGGTGGCTGGCGTAGGGGGCTCATCCTGCTCAAGAGGACCAAAGCGGTTCCCCGTGGGAACCCACTTCTACTGAGTAGGCACCTGGGGGCCACTCTGAGTGCCAGGCTGTCGTTGTGGCCCCTGGCGTCGACGGCCACGGGCCTGCTGCCACCCCTCCTCCGTTGGAGCCCCAGGCTCGGAGGGTGGCGCTGAATCTGTGCTCTGTGTCGCTGGCTGTGGCTGCGGCCTAGCCTTGGCAGGCTGGGGCTGAGGCTGGGGTGCGGGTCGTGGTCTCCTCCGTGGACAGGCCTTCGTTAGGTGGCCCATCTGTCTGCAAATGAAGCACTGGTTCGGGAGACCCGAGTACTCCACACTCTGTCTAAACCAACCCCCACTCACCCGAGGCAGAAGGATGACCTTCGGGAGCGTGTGGGTATCTCTGACCAAAACTCGAACTGAAGGGATGCCAGCCGCCTTGGCAGCTACTGATGCTGCTGTACGAGGTGTCTCCAGGACAGTTCCGATGGCGGAGCCAATCCTGGAGAGAAGTGGAAGGTACTCCCTCCGTAAACCCGGAAAGCAGACTGAGATGGGGATGTCCGCCTCCTCTACTAGCACATCCGAAGACGGGTCAAAACCATGTCGCCACTGTCGAAAGTGGGCGCGTGATGCTCGGATGGCCAATGGACTCATAGCTATGACCTTGGAGGCCATCTCGGAAGTCTCGAACTCAATCTGGTAGTACCCCCGTCCGAGAATCTGGACATCCAAGATCTTGCCCACCTCTGCGAGGAGGCGGGCCTGGAGAAGGTCTCGCAGCTCTCCTCTGCTGGGACGAGTGCCGAGAACCTTGCAGATGACAGAAGTCGCCTGCAAGCGTTCTACCTCTGTGGCAAGGCTCGCTTGCTCTGCCGGCGTAAGAGCAAGTCGAATGGTGGGCTCAGCGGGGTCGGGCGAGGGGGCTTCAGGCGAGTCCCTCTGAGGTGAAGCTGGAGCCTCCATCTGTGTCTACTGCTGAGTTGAAGAAGCGGGCGGCGAAGAAGAAACCTGCAAACAAGTCAGCCAGGCACTTTTCCGAAGAGAAAGTGCTGCCGAGCTAGGTGCAGAGGGCCTTCGGGAGCGAAGAGGATGGGGGGGGGACAGCGAGGGGGAAGAGGGCAGCCGTGCAATGTGCGGGTGCACAAGCAGCAGCGAGCGGGGGGGATGGAGCGGGGAAGGCAGAGCGAGAGGAGGGCAGCGGGCTGCGGCAGCTAAGGGGCAGTGCGCAGACAGGGGTGGGCAGCGGGCTGCGGCAGCTAATGGGGCAGCGCGCGCAGATAGGGGGGGGCAGCGGGTGGGTTGAGAGGCAGTGCGCAGGGGCTGAAGGGGGTGGGGGGGCAGCGAAGGGGCAGCGGGGGGAGGGAGGGGGGGGGAGGAGAGCGATGGCGCAACAGCAAAGGGGGGGGGGCGAGCAGCAGTAGCGGGCCAACCTTACTACCGTGGTCTAAAAATTCTGTCCATGATTCTATTAAACGTGGCAAGAGCATTTGTCAAATGTACAGATATTACATTAGATTTTAGAGGAGGTATTTTTAGCTCTAAGCCCACAACGTAACGTTTAGAGGACTTGTACACTTGGGGTTTTAAAGGCCATGTTAGTGTTTGCAGGTATTTCTTTCTCCCTCTGCCTGCCCCATTCTTGACTTTAACTCCTAGCTACATAATTATCAATGTTTTACATCAATGTTGCTAATTGATTCATTATGCTGGTGGATAGACTCAAATATTGAATGGTCCGTTGCATTCAAAGAATTTGCACATCCAAATATAGAGACCTTTTCAGTGGCTGGAAGAGTGGGAGCATTGTTTCTTTTTGCTGCTTCTATGTTTGGATTTGTCGTCCAAATGAGTAGTATTGTGGGAGAAAGAGAATCAAGATTACGGCAGGTATGCTATGATTTTTTCAAATGGGTTCTCATGACAGTTTTGTTGAAACTCAATGAATCAAGTTTTGGTTACTTGTAGGCAATGTCAATCATGGGACTCATGGATTCAGCATATTGGCTTTCTTGGCTTTTATGGGAAGTGGCGTTGGTGCTCGTCTCATCAATTCTTATCGTGCTCTTTGGGATGATGTTTCAGTTTTATCTCTTCGTGAACAACGACTTTGGCGTGCTTTTCTTTTTATTTTTCCTCTTCCAATTTAATCTGGTAATTCTCATCCTGGTCTTGCTTCTTTTTGGCAGAAGAGGGGTGAGCCCTATTGATCTTGCTGAACTTGTTGAATTTGCAATACTTTTAAAACTTGATTGTCTCTTGTGTTGGAGTGTAGCGACTCTTTCTTCATTGATCATGTGAATTTGGAGCTGTGATTATTCTTGTCCATCAAGATTCCATTTTCTCTTGCACATCCAAGCCTGCTTCTTGCAGCCTTTGCTCGCTATATTAACATATTTAAAGGAAGACTAGATGTTACCTGAGAACCAGAAGAGAACTCACTACTGCTGACCCTGCCATCGCCAAACCCTCCTCTCTTTTTCCCAGCTCCCTTGTGCTCCAGCCCCTGCCCCATGGCCATTGTCCCCCCCCCCCCCACCCCCACCCTGCCCCTTCCTTCGCTCTGGCATGCTTCCGCTTTCAAGAGCTTCTGTGTGTGCACCCATACGCTCACACATGTTCCCTTTCCCACCATTGCCCTGCAACAACAAGACACTGATGGGAAAAAGAAAATGCTTAATTAAGTGATCCTGTTGTAATGAGCTCGCTGCTGCCCTCGCCCTCGCCCTCTCCCCCCTGTGCACGTACTGCCCCCCCTTCTCTGTCGCCATCGCTCCCCCCCCCCAAGCTGGTCTCGCGCTGTCCTGTCCTGCCCTACCGCTGCCCGCAGTCATCACCAGCGCGCAGCCTATCCAGCGAGCAAGCAGCCCCAGCGCGCCCGCCCCCTTTCGCCGCACCTCAGCCCGCCAGCCCCGCCTCGCAACCCCACTCCCTCCGCTTCGCCATTTTCCCCTCCACCCCTGTTTTCTGCTCGGTTGAAGTCGTCATCTCACTCGACGTACTCGATCGCAGAAGGCCACCACTCGCCATCGACTTTTCGCCCTTTCTTCACGGCAGCAGAGACTAATGGAGGCTCATGCTCCACCTGAGAGGGACTCTCAGGAAGCCCCCTCGCGCGACCCTGCAGAGCCCACCATCAGACTTGCTCTTTCACCGACAGAGCAAGCGAGCCTCGCAGCAGAGGTGGAGCGCCTCTAGGCGACCTCCGTCATCTGCAAGATTCTCGGCACCAGACCTAGTAGAGGAGAGCTGCGTGACCTTCTCCAGGCCCGCCTTCTCGCAGAGGTGGGCAAGATCTTGGACGTTCAGATCCTCGGACGAGGCTACTATCAGATCGAGTTTGAGATCTCCGAGATGGCGTCCAAGGTCATCACCATGAGCCCCTTGACCATCCGAGCAGTTCGAGCCCACTTTCGACAGTGGAGACATGGTTTTGACCCTGCTTCAGATGTTTTGGTAGAGGAGGCAGACATTCCCATCTCCGTCTGCTTTCCTGGTTAGCAAAGGGAGTACCTACCACTTTTGTCCAGGATAGGCTCAGCGATTGGGACTGTCATGGAGACACCTCGCACAGCAGTCTTAGTAGCTGCCAAGGCGGCAGGCATTCCCTCAGTTTGCGTTCTGGTTAGGGATACTCACACTCTCCCGAAGGTCATCCTCCTTCCTCAGGTGAGTGGGGGTTGATTGAGACAGAGTGTGAAGTATTCGAGCCTCCCGAATCAGTGCTTCATTTGTTGACAGATGAGCCATCTTGCGAAGGCCTGTCCACAGAGGAGGCCCCGACCTACACCATAGACTCAACCCCAGCCTGCAAGGGCTGGCCAACAGCCACAGGCAGAGACACAAAGCACACAAGCAGAGCCACCCTCCGAGCCTGGGGCTCGAGCGGAGGAGGGATGGCAGCAAGGGCTGGCCAACAGCCACAGGCAGAGACACAAAGCACACAAGCAGAGCCACCCTCCGAGCCTGGGGCTCGAGCGGAGGAGGGATGGCAGCAGGTTCGTGGTCGACAACGGCAGGGGCCACAGCAAGACAGCCCGGCACTCAGAGTGGTCCTCAGGCGCCTGCCCAGCAGCAGTGGGTTCCCACAGGGAACCGATTTGGTCCTCTTGAGCAGGACAAGGTCCCTGCTCCAGCCCCCACCTCAGCTTCACCCTCGACAGCCCCCCCTCCCCCGAGTTCCCCCCTCCTCATCAGTCCCCCCCCCTCCGCCTCCTGCTCCCGCCACCTCTCCCCCTCGCCTCTCTACCTTTGCCGGTTCCCTCCGCCCCTCTTCTCCCCCACCTCCCCCTCCCCCATCTCCCCCTGCTCCTGCACACCCCCCCCCCCCCCCCCCCCCGGTCCAGTTCCACTGTCGACCCACGCGGCAGGGCCATCTCCGGCTCCTAGGAGATCTCTTGATAGTGCCTTTTCCACGAGTCGCTTGGCGAGAGAGGGACAACCTTTCTTGCGACCCCCTCTACAGACACAAACGTCTCCCTTTGTAGCAGTCCCTCGTGGTCTGACGTGCTTCGACATTCGGCGCCGATGGGACTTCTTTGTCTACGACTTTACACACTTTCTCGGCGACTCCTCATTAGACCTTGAGGCTGTCTGCTTCAGGGTTCATGTTCTGTTCCTTACAGCTAGGGGGATAGAGGCCTTGGACTCGGCGGTTGGCTTCTCTTTTCCCCTTTGCGGCAGGGACCAGACTGAGTGGACTCTCGACTAAGTGTTGGAGTGGCTCCATACACAAGCCCTAGAGTTCTCTCACCACATGGGAGACCTAGGAGTTACAGACATGCTTCAGACTCTGTGATCATTGGCCAAGTTTACTGTGACCCCTCCAGATGCAGCAGGATGTAGGCACATTGTGGTTCACTTCTTTGCTGATACGCAGTGCTCGCCATGCTATGTACACATGCATGAGGACTCCTGGACAGAGGAGGTTGCTTTACGTACGGCTCGGTCTACTTGGGCTTGGGCCAGGCACTCTTTGCAGTCACGCCTATCTAGAGGACGCTCGGATGCGGATTACTCCCCATCCAAGCCAGCCTCGAAGATAGCACGTTTAGCTGCTGCGGCAGCATCTGTTCTCTCTCGCTCCCCATGAGGATCGTCTCATGGAACGTGCAGGGATTAGATGGGCCTCAGTTTCAGCGTCAGAGGGGGCCGATTGCGTCACGAGCTTCAGCGTTGCCTTGTGGGAGGGGAGATTGATCTCCTTATGCTACAGGAGCATCATTTGTGTGAGAGCCGCATTAGACGAGTGTCGTCAACTATTGCGTGGACGATATGATACTCTTTGGTCAGCTGCTTTTGGACCTGGAGGCATCCAGGGAGGGGTATGTATGACTATTGTGGATTCTATGCAGCAGCAGGCCATTGTAGGCAGAGGGATTATTGTGCCAAGCAGGGCTCAGTGGATCACTATGCAAGTTCAGGGTTGCCTTGTGGGCTTCCTGAACATATATGCGCCCAATGTGACGAGTGCACGAGCAGAGTTTTAGTCACAAATTGTCAAGTCTCTGCCGCGCAGGCAGAGCAGTGGTGCATAGGGGGTGACTTCAACATGTTGGAGGACCCTTCTGACAGGATTGGTGGTAGCCATGCTGCTGTGCATGGAGTTGAGTTGGCAGCTTAGGAGAGGTTTTGTATGACTCTGAGGGTTTCGGATGTGTGGCAGCACTCTAGCTTTGTGAGGCCCCCAGACAGCCTGGCCTTCTCTGGTTCGGACCGCAGAGTGGGAGGAGTAAATCGCGGATAGATCGCTTCTACACTAGTGACCATTTTTGTGACTTGGGTGGGACAGTTGGCATTCTGGCAGGGACTTCCTTCTCGGACCATGCTCCAGTGATCCTCACAGTGGCAGATAGGCAGAGGAGGGGAAGCACGATGCTTCGCATCCCTGAGAGGGTCTTGCTGGACTCTGCACTCAAAGAGCGAGTAGAGGCTCTTTGGACAGAGAGCTTGAGCATGCAGGATTCTACTGCTGACAGAGTGGCCTCAGGACTAGCTCAGATTAGTCGTTTCTTTCTCCAGGAGTCTTTGGCTCGCCTAGCTGCAGCGAGAGAGGAGGAGCAGCGCCTCAGAAGAGGCATTGCTTCGTTGCAGAGGATGCAGGAGCAGCATCCAGACAGTCCTTGGTTGGAGGAGCAGTTACAGCAGGCTTGCCAGGAGCTTGTTAGTACAGAGGAGCGACGCCATGAGTTTGCTTTCCATCGACAGGCATCTCAGTGGACACAGGTTGGTGACAGAGTGACTGGTGCTTTCTTCGAGGCAGTGGGACCTCGGCATACGCATGCCAAGGTCAGTCAATAGAGGAGGCCTGACGGGTCAGTTGCTTCTGAGCCAGAGGACATGCGTGCAGTTGCTACTGACTTTTACAGTTACTGTCTGCAGAGCCTCAGTCAGAGCGTCAAGATGCATGTAGGGAGAGGTGTGGACATAGATGCCTTGCCTTGTGACTGAGGAGATGCGTCAGAGGCTTGAGCTGCCACTTCTGCTTGAGGAGTTGCACACGGCTCTTAGTGCATTCCCCCGTGGTAGCTGTCTAGGTGAGGATGGCTTGACTCCCAGTTTTTTCTTGGAGTACTGGGACTTGCTTGGCCCATATCTCTGTAGTGCTTTTCAGTACATCTTGCACACAGGAGGGATGCCTGACAGCATGAGTGAGGGTCTGATCTACCTCATTCCCAAGGAGGGTGGCTCCTTGGATGAGATTCGACAGGGGCGTCCCATCACCATCCTCAACTCAGCCTACAAAATTCTTGCCAAGGCTCTGAGTTTGAGGATCCAGCCACTTCTAAAGAGCCTTATATATGGGACTCACACAGGTTTTGTCAAGGAGCGCAATATCCTTGACAACGCCTTTACTTTTTGGGAGGCTTCTGCCCTAGCGCGGCTCCGTGGTGAGGATCTGGTGATTCATCTTCTCGATTTTGAGAAGGCTTACAGAGTGGACTGGGACTTTCTAGAGGGCACTCTACGTAGGATGGGCTTCTCAGATGGTTGGATCAGAGGGGTGTCAGCTTTGTACAAACAGGCACACAGTCAGGTACTTTTGTCAGGAGGTAGAGGTGATCGCTTCATGCTCACACGCTCAGTCAGATAGGGCTGCCCTCTTGCCCCCTTCCTCTTTCTGTTCTATGCTGAGGCGATGAGCAGGTTTTTGGTGTCGCAGCAGGTTGGTTTACGGGGCTTAGCACTCCCTATTCGGGGAGATGAGCTACTAGACGCTAAGTTTGCTGACGACTCAGACTTGTACTTGGATGGCCAGGAGGCCAACCTTCACAAGTGTGAGCAGGCTCTTGAGACCTTCTGTTGTGCATGTGGGGCACTGATCAACTGGAGAAAGACAGTGGCTTTCTCGGTTGGTAGTGCTCATGTGCCCGATTGGATACCAGGTGAGGGTTTCAGGTGGATTCCCCCAGGGAGTGCAGTTTGGTACTTGGGCTGTCAGGTTGGTTTGGATTTGTCTCCCGAGCAACAGATTGCTCCCCTCCTCCTGTCTGTCAGGAGGAAGTTGTTACATTGGAGCTCCACACGACTTTCTTTGGCTCACAGAGTTGTAGTGGCCAATCAGGTGTTGTTGGCTACTATGTGGTATATCACTTCTTGTTGGATCTTCTCGAGTTCTTGTATCATCCAGGTAGAGAGGCCGATACCAGTGTAAGGTGCAACGGAATGAATGTTGTTCTTTATCAAGATGAGTGATCCATATTTGCTCAAGGTTCCTTTTAGTTCTTATGGAAGGGAGAGCCTTCCGTTCTTAATGGGGAGTGCTATGATCACGAACAAAGTGAGTGGACACTGTGCGTGCAAGTGTATGAGACTGAGAGATAAGAGAGAAGAGAGATACGACACCAGAGACGTTGTAAAACCCTCCTCTGAAGGCCCCACTCTCGTCGGCGAGAGTGGTCTACTTATGATTACACAAATGGGTACAATGATGATGCATGGACTGATGCAACTCGAGGCTATGTCGGTGACGACAACGGGGATGACGACACTGTCCTAAGGGCTGAAATCTGCAAGCTTCTGACTGCTGTCCAAAAACGCTAACTGCTGAATTTTCGGGGCTGTTTTGGACTCCTGAAAAACGCCAGTTTGGCTGCGTTTTCCGAGGCTGAATCTGCTTGACAAAAACGCTGATGGCTGTTGTGATCTATGGCTGAAAACGCTGCTGAAATTGATGCTGAAAAACGCTGATTGGTCTGCTGCGTTTTGGGCTGAACATGCTAGGTGACTGCTGACGATGGGGAGATCTGGAAACGCTAGGTGTAAGGGTGGGGCTACGGTCCAGCATTTGCTGAAAATGCCAAGGCAAAAAGTGGGCTGCTGGCGAGGATGCAAAACGCTAGGTCTTGAGGGAAAACGCCAAGGGGATCCTGGCGAGTCTTGCTGAGAGAGGGGAGAACCTGTCGCCGAAGCCTGCTGTTCTCCTTGCTCATCTGCCATTTAGTGCTAACTTTGGTTTGCTTATATATATTCTTACCCAAATTGCCCTACCTACTTTTGTTGGGAAGTCACTTAAATTAATAAGTGAAAAATGTCAAAAATAGGGAAAATAGGCTAAAATCACTGGAAAATTCCCCTAACTAATTCTGATGGATTTTGATGGGAATGCTTATGATCATGCTGTGTGTAACCAGAGGATATGCATCTACACTAAGTGACTGGGCATGCACGGTCTACGAATAGACTCACAAAAAGTGCCAGATCACTTCTAATCTAGACTGACTAGACTGACTGAACCTTGTTATGGGGTAGCTTGTCCACGGACACATAGGGTTGGATGTGTCACGTGACAACACCACTAATGCTTGCACACCTACTCCACAGTTGCAGATCAGCCTAGCGTTTTTCAGCATTCAGCATCTAGATTTCAGCCATAGCCGTCTCGTCAGATCGTAGTTCCGACCCAAGTCAACCCTAGCGTTTTCTGTTTTCAGCCCTTAGCCTCGCAAATCCAAGCATTTCTCACAATATCCCATCAGCATCTTAGCATCCAGATCCATTGTAGCATCATTTGTGCAATCTAAAGCAAATACCTCTCTAGCGATAGAGAGGAGGGCCCTTGGAGGGACCCCATCCGGTGTTAAGTCTTTTTTCTCTCTCCACTCACAGAGCCTTCACTCCATAGTTACCCGGAACGTGAACGGGAGGGTCCGGAACGGGATCGGAACGAGGAGGAGGAGGGGGGGCCCGGAACGGGAACGGGGCCGGAACGGTTGACAGAAGTAAGGCTTGAATTACCTCCATTCAGCTTAGTCCCAAATCAACTCCTAAACAACCCCAAAAAGGCCCCCAAACCTGTCCTCAAACTGCCCCAAATAAGTCCCCCAAACAGCCCCAAATCTGCCCCCAAATGCCTAGTTTTTTGCCCCAAAATGCTTACTTTTGCCTGTTCCATGCCGCGTTCCGTCGTTCTCCCTCACGTTCCATCTCGTTCCCCCCGTTCCGGAACGGCATTCCGTTCTCAACTCCATTTCGGGAACTGGACTTGTCCAGAACGCAGTTTCAGAACGTTTGGGTTGTGTTCCACCCGGTCTTCCGGAACGGCATTCCGTTCTCGACTCAATTCCGGGAACGAGACTCGTTCGGAACGCCGTTTCGGAACGTTTGGGCTGTGTTCCACCAGTTCCCTATTACACTGCTTCACTCACAGTATCTCTCTTCTCTCTCTAGTCTATTGCACTTCTCTCTCAAGAAGTAAAAGGAACTCTCTCTCATGAAGTAAAAGGAACCTTGAGTACGCACTAAGCACTCATCCTGAATTATCATCATAAATCACTTCTATTGCATATTACATTGTAGCCCTGCTACCCTTCCAAACAGGCATGCGAGCGCGCACACACACCACCTACATGCACATACTAGAAAAAAGAAATGAAAATCCCACCTCCAAAATGAAGTGCTTAATGCTTAGGATAGCTTTTGATGTATAGTGCAACAATGATTCAGGATACTTCAACATTATAGTAGCTTTTGGATGCAGAGTGTGACACGTAGATCAGCACCAATCTTTGTTTTGTAACTTTATACTAAGTGTAGTTTTTTACTGGATTCTTGTGTATTTGATGTACTTTGAACCTCTTTTCTGATGTGCCACCTTTGTTTGGCTTTATGGTTTTTGTTGTCCTCCAACAAAAGATTGGATTTGCCCTCTTGCTATCAACTTTTCTGAGTAGCTCAGCATCAGCAAGGACAGTTGGCTTCGGTGTCTTTATTATTGGTTTTCTTGCACAGGTACTTTTTCTTCATCTGCCCCTAATTTTTGAATCCTTGGCTGCTGCAATTTAATCTACCACTTACCTTTCTTTCTGTAGTTGGTCACTGCGTTTGGTTTTCCTTATGACGAGCAATTCTCGAAGACGTATCAGGCCATATGGTCAGTGTTCCCTCCAAACCTACTTGCTATTGGCTTGCAATATCTTGGAGATGCTACATCCACGAAAGAAGCACGCGGTATTAGCTGGGCAGGTCGCACAAGGTGCTCAGCTGCAACCCCTGATTGTGTCATAACAATGGTATTCCAGATTTTTACCTCTGTTTGGCAAAAATTCTCACAAACCTTTTGCCTCTCTGTTTACTCACACAATCCTACTTGATTTTCTTTGAAGGATGAAATCTATAGATGGCTCACGGCAACTTTTTTTGTCTGGTTTTTCCTTGCGCTGTACTTTGACAATGTTCTAAAAGATGTCAACGGTGTAAGTAAGCCCTGGTATTACTTCCTTTTGCCATCTTACTGGACGGGGAGATCATCCAGCCACGCAGGTTTGTGTCAGCTTAACTTTTCCTTGCAGTCACATGCTGTACATGATGTGAGGGTCTTGATGCATGTTTATATGTATGATATACAGATGGCGGTGCATGTTGTTGCACTGGTTCTATTGCAATCCCTTTGGAAAGCGCAGCAGTTGATGAGGATGTTGTGGCAGAGGAGCGGTTTGTGCGAGACCAAGCAGCAAGGCCTTATGATCCAGATATTGCTGTCAAAGTTTGTGGTTTGATGAAAACTTTTCAGGGGACCAAAGGATGCTGCAGATGTAAACGATCTCCTGCATTTCATGCTGTCAAGGTCGGTGTATGTAAATAAACTTGGAAGTAGACATTGCCTAAATCCTCTTTGAAAAATTAATATGAAATGCTATACCTTGATGGGCCCCTTATTCATGAGTAAAAAAGTTGTTGCATTGATTTTATGTATCAAGTTTCCTTCTATTCATGCAAGAGTTTCATCGTGGTAGGAAGTAGAGCTTTGCCGTCTTCTTTCTCTTCGCAATAGCAGACACGGATGGAGGCCTCTGCTTCACCTCAAAAGGACTCAGACAAAGCCCCCTCGCCCGACAATGTGGAGCACCATCCAACTTGCTCTCAAGCGAGCCTTGCAACAAGGTGGAGCTCCTCCAGGCCACCTCTGTCATCTGCAAGATTATCGGCACCCGACTTAGCAGAGGCAAGGTGCGTGATCTCCTCTAGGCCTGCCTTGTCTCGGAGGTGGGAAAGATCATCATGTGCAGTTCCTCAGGCATGGAGACTCCCAAGATGGTGATCAAGGTCTTTGTGATGAGCCCTCTGGCCATCCGAGCAGTTAGGGCTTATTTTCGACCATGGTGCCAAGTTTTGACTTAGCTTCTGATGTTCTTGTTGAGGAAGCAGATTTCCCATTTCGATCTACTTCCCTAGCCTCAGGAGAGAGTACCTCTCGTTGTTGTCAAGGATTGGTTCCGAAAGTGGGACCATCTTTGAGATACCGCGCAAGCAACTTCAATCATTGCCAAGGCAGCAGGTATACCTACAATACGTGTTTTGCTTCGGGACGCCCACTCTCCCGTGAAGGTAGTCCTACTACCTAGGGTAAGTGTTGGATGGTTCCATTAGAGCATGGAGTATTGGGGACTCCCGAACTAGTGTTTTCGTATGCAGATAGATGGGCCATCTCGTGAAGGCATGTGATCGTAGGAGAATCGGACCCGTGCCACAGACTCAGCCTACCAAGGCTGGCCCAGCACAACAGATAGAGACTCAGGGCTAGGTGTCAGGTCAGCTGATGGTGGTGCATGGTCGTCGTCGTCAGGGACAAGCTCGCTATACAAGCCCCATGATGGCCGACCTATGATAGACCAGCAGCATTGGGTTCCTACGGGTAACCGTTTTGACCCTCTATAATAGAATATGCCTGAGAAGACTCCTTTACCTCACCCTCGCCACCACCAGCTCCCGTTCCTCCCCCGCCCGTCACTCTTGACTCCCCCGCCCCCTGCCCCCCCCCCCCCCCCCCCCCCATCTCACTCACTATACACCCTCAGCATCGTCTCCTGGCCCGTCTTATACCTCACCACGGTTCAAGTGACACGACTAACAAAGTCAACGATGCAGAAGCGCAGAGCAATGGTAAGAGAATATGCGAGAGAGAAATGAAATGAAATGAAATGTAATATTAATGTCTTCAAAAGCCAAAATGACTATGAGACCAAAAGGTTACATGTGGTGAATCTAATACTAGGTCTGGGTACAAAAAGTACAAAGAACTGAAAAGAAAATAGCGGGTAGGGGTGGGGTGAAAGCTGATACAGAGAGAGAGAGAGAGAGAGAGAGAGAGAGAGAGAGAGAGAGACTTGTTGTTGAACCAACCAACTTGGAAATGAATTAGTTATTATACAATGGGGGCAAGGTATATACTAGCCTGGGGGCCCTTGAGTACCCCCTCAACAAGTTACCCTACCCAAGACTTTGACAAATAAGTAAAATAAATACCTAAAGCCAAAACAGATATTGGGATCACAATGGGCTATTCACTTGAGATGCTATAACTTTAACACCCTCTTTGCAGCTCATAGTGGACATATGTAGGAAGACCAAGTCGATGTAGAAGCTACCATGGACACCCCAACAGCTGTAGACTCCATTGATATACCTCTGTTATGCTTCCACCAACTTTTTACCTAAGAAGAATGACATCTTGAGCATCGGTTGCCCCACAGAAAAATTTAATAGTAGACCACACTACGTCCAAGAATCCCCATTTGTGAACTGTGAACACGTTCTATCCATAATCCAGCCATCAACAATGGATTAGTGCACACATCCATAGTGTTTTGTATACGTCGCATTGGCTCCTTGTTAGATGCATGTGCCTTGAACTCCTATCCATGGGTTCAAACAACAATAGCTAGAACTCCAACACATGGGTCCAAATCATTTGTAGGGAGCACCATTTGTCTCATAGGTCATTTTGGCCTTTTGAAGACGTTAATTTAACATTTCATTTCATTTCTGCCTCCCACAAGTCTCTCTCCAGCTGAATCTTGTCGCGGCATCAGCCACTTGACTAGAAATCTGGAATCGTGGCTAGTGTGGCCACCACCACATATGCCATGCCGATTTCTTGAGTGAAATTGTTATTACCGCTCTCTTTGTCAAGCTTGCCTATGCCTTTGTCCCTTGCAAGCTCCTCCTGTTACAGAAACGAAAGCGTGATTGTACACTTTTAGATCTTATTTACGATTTTTCATAAAAAGAAAGAAACTCTGCATAATATAAAGTTGAGAGGATAATGCAAGAAAATTGACACAGCACTAGGGACCAGAAAATGGGCTGGTCCCCCCTTAGTAGGAGATTTCTTATCATTTTTGATAATTACAAGCGCATAAATTCAAACCGTATACGCTGCTGTTGTCCCAGTCACTACTCTGATGCGTAAGAGCACATAAATTCATAAGCCTAGCGGTTGAAATTTTCATTCCTGTAGCTGTGAATGGCTAATTCTGTCACAAATGCGGGCACCACGTGCCAATAGAAAAGAACAGACTGAACAGACTTTTAGCACTTCAATAACAACTGAACTGAGAGAGAGAGAGAGAGAGAGAGACGACACGCGACACGGAGTGGCGAAATTCCACCCCAGAGAGTATTGGCCCCAAACCTTGGCGTCCCTTTCGGTATTTCTTTATATTACTGCTGATTCGCAAAGTACAACAGCCGGGGAGCACCTCCTCTGCAATCTGCGCGCTGAAGAGTGCCAGAGAGGGCCCCCAAGGCTTATATTTAAAGGCCCAAAGCCTAAAAGCATCAAATATGAAAAGCTGACCCCAAAAATCACTTTCCTAAAATTTCGGGATTTCCCTAAAAATCCGCCGCGAATTCCGGGACGTTCGTACAGGTGCCACATCATCATATTTTGATGTGCAAAGTCTTTTGAGTGTGTTCTGCTTTATTTTTAATGCCTTTATGCCACTTGGGGCCCCATCGGACGGGGTCCCCATAAGTTGGTAGGACTTCTTTTGTTGCTTGTTCTTCTTAGGGTTTCTAGAATTAGGGTTTGCAGGTTTTAGGGTTAGGGTTTCCAGAATTAGGGTTTGCAGGTTTTAGGGTTAGGGTTTCCAGAATTAGGGTTCAGCAGTTAGGGTTTCTGGCAGAAATTAGGGTTTGTAGGTTTTAGGGTTCGGGTTTCCAGAATTAGGGTTTCAGCAATTAGGGTTACCACGTCCTCACTCTGTGACACTTCTTCTACTGCTTCTTAGGGTTTAGGCCCCTCGGCCGGCATCTGTAAGTTGGCTCCATTCTTTAGGCTTTGACACGTCAGCAGTTTGTTACATCTCCCCTTCTTGAAAGAGAGTAATCGTCCGCGATTACAGCATATCTGCAAAACAACTCAAGTTAGCTCAAAAATTTCCGAGGGACATTCCGAGGGACAATCAATTTGCTCTTTTTATTAAGGAGTTAGCTTCTCCTTTCGGTTGTTTTGATCAAGGAGTTAGCTTCTCCTATCGGCTGTTTTGATCAAGGAGTTAGCTTCTCCTTTCCGCTCTTTTGATCAAGGAGTTAGCTTCTCCTTCGGCTGTTTTGATCAAGGAGTTAGCTTCTCCTTTCGTCCAGATTGGAACTCTTGATATTCCGGCGTAGTAAAATTAGCCATCACACCCAGACCGTACTGATCTTCCACGGGTGTCTTGATGCACTAAAATTACATACCCAGGCAATCTCATCCAATTAGGAATATTCAGTAATTGACACATCACAATGCAACACAAATGCTCACATATGCATGTTACAAGACACAACAAACAGCGCCGCTGAGCACTCCTCCGAGACAAACGGTCTGCGGTATGAAGCTACTCAACGACTACCTCGTCACTCCCTCCGCAAATAACCTAAGAAGGTCCGGGCCATGAGCTCAGAGGACTGTACAACCAAACGCTCCCCAGACCACAGTCTGCGTCGCTCGGAGGTTCAAGCATACAACGAAACGCTCCCCAGGCTTCGGCCTGCGTCGTTCCGAGGTTCAAACAATATCAAGACAGTATTTCTCACTCCTCCACTCGGGAGTAAAAATCACCAATCAATGAAACCGGCATTGAAACCAAAGTCAAACATTTCAAATCGGCACCAAGACAGACTTAAAGCAGATAGCATCCATTTCAAACAAAGTCCAAACAGGATCACCAAACAAGATCAAACAGAACTTAAACTTAGAAAGCAATCTCGACATCAATCGAGCTCGAAAAGTCGACTGACTTTCCATCTTGAAGCCTGCACCAAAAATTAGGGTTAGGTTCCTTCCATGAGGTCGTAGCCGAGCACAACATGGTCCATCAGCTCTTGGACAGACAGTGTTTCTTTGGCGGCGATGGTAGTCCCAAGAGATAGCAATCACACTGAACCTCCAAGGTCATCTACTCGTGAAGAGACATCTACTGAGAGATGTCGAGAAATTTCAATTTATAATCTGCTAGGGTTTCCATGGCAAGCATTTCAGGATACCCCACTCTGCCAGAAGTTGCACTCTGAAGGAAGATGTCAGAAACCATATAACCTCGGGCAAAAAATTTTCTTGAAAGCTTGCCAAGTACTTGGAGTATGCTGCTTGGTAGCTGTAGAAATCAACATCTGCATAGCACTGCTTCTGAGAAAAACAGTGACTTGAAACAAATCTGGATCCTTCTCTTGCAAGTGATCTTAATTGGCTTATGCCCTGTAAGACACTGTGGTGAAGACGGGAGCGCGCCCGATGCGCGATGAAGTAAGGGTGGGAATGGCTAATAAGTCTCGATTGGAGGGCGAAGATACCTCGAATCAAATTCCAATAGCTCTGTCTGCTCTTTTGTAGGACCGGTATGCTTTTAGAAAAGCACACGCCTGATGCTCTGATACCACTGTCACAAATGCGGACACCACGTGCCAATAGAAAAGAACAGACTGAACAGACTTTTAGCACTTCAATAACAACTGAACTGAGAGAGAGAGAGAGAGAGAGACGACACGCGACACGGAGTGGCAAAATTCCACCCCAGAGAGTATTGGCCCCAAACCTTGGCGCCCCTTTCGGTATTTCTTTATATTACTGCTGATTCGCAAAGTACAACAGCCGGGGAGCACCTCCTCTGCAATCTGCGCGCTGAAGAGTGCCAGAGAGGGCCCCCAAGGCTCATATTTAAAGGCCCAAAGCCTAAAAGCATCAAATATGAAAAGCTGACCCCAAAAATCACTTTCCTAAAATTTCGGGATTTCCCTAAAAATCTGCCGCGAATTCCGGGACGTCCGTACAGGTGCCACATGATCATATTTTGATGTGCAAAGTCTTTTGAGTGTGTTCTGCTTTATTTTTAATGCCTTTATGCCACTTGGGGCCCCATCGGACGGGGTCCCCATAAGTTGGTAGGACTTCTTTTGTTGCTTGTTCTTCTTAGGGTTTCTAGAATTAGGGTTTGCAGGTTTTAGGGTTAGGGTTTCCAGAATTAGGGTTCAGCAGTTAGGGTTTTTGGCAGAAATTAGGGTTTGTAGGTTTTAGGGTTCGGGTTTCCAGAATTAGGGTTTCAGCAATTAGGGTTACCACGTCCTCACTCTGTGACACTTCTTCTACTGCTTCTTAGGGTTTAGGCCCCTCGGCCGGCATCTGTAAGTTGGCTCCATTCTTTAGGCTTTGACACGTCAGCAGTTTGTTACAAATTCTGCTTTGTACTTCCGATTTCCTGAGCGGGAAATACTTATGTTGTTATCTTGCTCGTGTAGGGAGTACCCACACGAGATCTTCTGGGCTGAATTTCTTCTTCTGGATACGATCCGAATGCTGAAATTTGTGTGGACAGACCGTACTATGCTTGTCTGAGTGCAACTAGTCCACACAGGGACGCACACAAGCTTTGTGGGCTGCCCTTAACTGTTCTCACGCGCTTCGTGACCTCCTACAAGCTCTTCATGGACCCGCAGCAGCAACTCCTTGGAGAGAGAGAGAGAGAGAGAGAGAGAGAGAGAGAGAGAGAGAGGATTGTGCGCGGCTGGAAACTGTTGCAGAGGGCTCCCAATTGCTAGCGCTACCTGCTCTTATGCCCTTCGTGTAAGTGTTTTGGCGATCTGGCTGTATGCGCGCGCGCGAGAGAGAGAGAGAGAGAGAGAGAGAGAGAGAGAGAGAGAGAGAGAGAGAGAGAGAGAGAGAGCAAATAGCAAAGCGCAAGCTTCTCCAATTTTTTAACGCTATGGCTGAGTTTTTTTTATGTTTATTATATTTGGCCGCGTTCATACTATCTGGCCATTGAGTTTATAAGGTTTTAACCTTTTAACTTAAAAACACACGTAAAAACTCAATGTTCTGACCAAATTGGAGCATAATTAGCTCGATCATCTTCATGCTTCTCCCGTCTCAACCTGTTTGCTCTCACCGAGACGTATTTACACTCTGTCCGGAAATGGGCGGCCACGCTGAAAATATTAAATTATGACTTTTCTGAGCCCTTTAGGGACACTATCTTATTCATGCGCTTGTTCCGATCGATTCTGCACTATGTCCAGCTACTGCTCTGCTTATCATACTATACGGACCGGGATAAATTCCCAAATGGCACATTGCACCGAGAAATTTACCCGTTCATAATTTATTGATACCATAAATTCGTATATTCATACTATGTGCACAAAAATCATTTTCATTTAACTGTAGCCGTAGCTAAAAATATTACATCCCTCTCGCTTCTAAACAGTTGTCCTCAACTGTAAGGCTTCATGATACTTATGCAGGATGTCTGGAAAATCTTACAGGTCTGGTTCCGTCATCCACCAAGCATCTTTAGGGGAGTAATTGGTAAACTTTTCTAAGTACTTACGATGAGTGCTTCTAGACTTCAATTGGCGTTCCTGATGATGAATGATCTGTCCTGGAAGAAGTATTTCTTCAGTTTCATCTACCTCATGAGGATCTTCTGTAACTCGTTCTACAGGAAATTCGCCAACGAAAGGTCGTTGAAGGCTCATGTGAAAAGCATTATGGATTTTCCAATTCTTTGGAAGATCTAATCTAAATGCTACGTCGTTTATCTGTTCTGTAATCTTAAATGGGCCATAATATGTGTTGGAAATTTTTATAACCTTCCCTTTTTGATTGGCCTGTTTCTTAAGTCGCGCTTTATCAAGCTTAAGAAGAACAAATTGTCTTTCAGTTAGCGTGAGATCATGACAATGTTTATCTGTTGCTTTCTTATGCTTTTCTTGAGATTTAAGGATAGCGCATTTCACTTGCGTGTAAGCGGTATCCAGATCTCGAATAAATTCATGAGCTACAAATATCTTTTCCTTAGTGAGAAGGATTGGGGGAAGATGTGGTTTCCCATAAATAACTTCAAGACGAGCTTTTCCTGTAGAGGAATGTATGGTGTTATTATGGGCAAATTCTGCGAGAGGTAGATAATTCTCCCATTCTCTTTGGTTATCTGAGACATAGCACTTCAAAATGTCTAGGATTGTGGAGTTACACGTCTCACTTTGTCCATCAATCTGAGGATGATAAGCCGAAGAGAAATTTAGCTTAGTTCCTAAGTTCGTAAAAAGTGCTCGCCAGAAATCACTGATCATTCGTGGGTCGCGATCACTGATAATCGTTTTAGGCATACCATGATGCTTAAAAATCTGGGCCAGAAATATCTTGGCCATGTGATCAGCTTTAATGGTTTTTCTTACTGGAATGAAATGAGCTTGCTTACTGAATCTGTGTATAATAGTCCAGATTGCATCATTTCCATTCGAAGTGCACGATAAATCCATTACAAAATCTATGGCGATACTTTCTCAAGGTACCTGTGGTACCAGAAGGAGCTGAAGCAAGCCAGGAGTCTTATGGCGATCATACTTAGCTTTTTGGCATGGTACATTCTCTGACATATTGATCTATGTCAGTTCGTAGTGTTGGCCAATAAAAATATCTTCCTAGGGCCTGTGTCGTAGACATTATGCCTCTGTGGCCTGCGTAAGGAGAAGCATGTGCTCCAACCATTATCTTTGTTCTAAGTGGACGCGCCACACAAAGAGCCTGATAAAAATAAAGGTGACCATCCTTAATTGAGTAGGGAAAGAGTTTGGTACCAGTTTGTAGCTGTTGCCAAATTTCACCAAAATCGGAGTCATCAGGATACATCTCAGGTAGAGATTCCAACTCTTGATGATGTATACTTGTTATGGCATTTACTTGGGGCCATCGAGAGAGCGCATCGGCCACCATATTCTTACTTCCCGAAGTGTGTAAGATTTGGAAGTGAACCATGGAGAGAAAATTGGCCCACCTCATCTATTTCTCAGACAACTTGAGTTGAGAGAGAAAATATCAAAGGCTCTGATGGTCTGTCTTGATCGTAAAATCTGCTTCCAAAAGATAGTGTTTCCAAATTGAGAGTGGATAACTGCCATGAGTTCCTTCTCATAGATGGAAGCATGAGAAGTCATCTACTGTCATAAGCTATTGTGTGGCCTTCTTGGTTTAGCCAATGCAATCACCTGAAGCATCACAATGCACTTCAAATGGTTTCCGAAGATCAGGCACAAGTATGGGTCCATGGGTGAGTAGGTACTTAAGCTTTTCAAAAGATTCCTTCTACTTAACTCCCCTTACAAAACATATCTTTTTCTTTCTGAGATCATGGAGAGGTGCAGCTACATGGGCGAAATGGCGAATAAAACATCTGTAATAAGAACAGAGGCCGAGGAAACTTCGGATGTCATGAACGGAAGCAGGTTGTGGCCAATCTGAAATAGCTTGAACCTTTGTTGGGTCCATGCGTACTTGATTATAGGAGACACAGCTAGTGAATCTCTGTCAAGAAAAATTCACTCTTCTTAGCATTAACTTGAAGTTTATGTTGTTGCAGTTCTTGAAACATAGTCTGTAGGTGTCGTTTGTGTTCTTCCTCTGTGTGAGAGAAGACTAGGATGTCACCAAAGAAGATTCCTGTGAACTGTCGATGAAGACGAAAAATTCGGTCCATCATTTGATTGAAAGTTGCTGGAGCGTTAGTAAGGCCGAAAGGCATAACTAGAAACTCGTACAATCCAAAAGTTGTTCGGAATGCAGTCTTATGTATGTCTTCAGGAGCAATACAAATCTGGTGGTAGCCGCTCTTAAGATCTATGCGGCTAAAAATTCGTGGCCCTTGTAGTTTGTCTAAGATATCATCGATTCGGGGAATTGGAAATCTATTCTTAATTGTAATCTTGTTGAGAGAACGATAGTCGATGCACATTCGAAAAGTGCCGTCTTTCTTTTGAACAAGCAAGACTAGTGAACAGTGAGGAGAAGTGCTAGGTCGAACAAGACCCTTATCAAGAAGTTCATTTACTTAAACGTTTAAGGATTTCTTCTTGTTGTAAGAGACTAACTCGGTAAGGTGGCTGATTTGGGGGTGAACTTCCCGGAATGAGATCAATACAAAGATCTTCCGATCTCTCAGGGGGTAATTCGTCTGGAAGAGTGTCAGTAAAACAATCCTTAAACTGATTAAGAAAAGTTAGCCGATCATGATTGTCACGTGTGCACTTCACTTGCGCTACGTGGACACGCTTTTGCCATAGTCTAGCATCAGTCATAGCCTAGCTTAGGATTGAGCCCGGCACTTTGTGAGCCTCTAGCAGGACGTGCATGTCCAGGCCGGTCATAGTTGCATACCCTCTCTTGCACAACAACAATCATTTCATCATGCAGGCATTTTACCGCATGAACCACCTCTTATAAGTCATTTTATTAAAAGAGACTTTTGGAATTCTTTTTGTAAGTTTGTTGGGGAGCTTGCCCCACCCAGCATATAATTCCTAAAAATGAAACCCATTGGGCACTCAGTAGAGGCAGAAGAAGCAAGGACATAGAAAGGGCAGGCACAGCAGCAAACCGATAGGTACCCTCAGGCTCCCCAGCGTTTTCTCAGCAGTTCAGCCCAGTGGTTTCAGCATAACAGTTCAGTGTTTTCAACCCAGAGCCACCAACGTTTCAGTTTTTAGCCCTTAGCTTCGCCGGACCGCAACTCCCTGTTGCAATTCCTCGCCGCATTGACCAACCAGTAGTAGATCAGCCTGGCATTTTCAGTTTTCATCCAAGACAACCAGCGTTTTGCGATTCCAGCCTAGATTAGCCAGCGTTTTGCATTCTCAGCCTTTGCACGACTCGGCAGTTGCAGATCAGCCCCATAGTACTGCCACAGTAGCAAATCCATAGCACAGCATCTAGCGTTTTCAGTTTTCAGCCTTGACGCCGTCGTCGTCGACACCATCATCGTTATCGACATTGTCATCGTCATCACAGTCCCTATCTTGACGATGACACCTTCGTCATCGTCATCGCAGATCCCTATCTTGACGACGACACCTTCGTCGCCATAGTCGCAGATCTCGGACTTGACGACGACATCATCATCGTCATCGTCACAATCGTCGTCGTCGACATAGTCAATATCAAGTACCACAACATCAATACACATTAGCATCAGCATCCAGTCATTGTAGTAGCATTGTGCAAGAGTAAAGAAAGTAGCATTGAAGTAAAGTGTCCCTTGTGTTTGCGTGCGGAGCACTAGATCCGAGCAAATCCTTATTCTCTTCCGTTGCACCTGACATTGGTATCAGAGCTCTGTGTGCGCTGCACCTAACATTGGTATCAGAGCTCTGTGTGCGTTGCACCTAACATTGGTATAAGAGTCTTGTGTGCGTTGCACCTGACATTGGTATCATAGCTCTGTCCGTGCTTCAGCCTCGCGAACTCAAGGGAAGAACCACCAAAGAACCCCAAGTACCCAAGAACCATCAAAAACCCAAGTTGAACCAAAGAACCCAAAGAACCTCTCCCAGTTTTTTTTTCCTGAAGAATCTTTGAGTCCCAACCATGCACTTACCAGATACCATCTTCATTGCCATGTCTCTGAAGGAAGATCGACATCGGATACACGAAAACCCAGATCTTGAGTACTAAGATCTCCTAGCCTTGTATGCGGATATGGAAGGAGTTGAAGACAAGATGCCTAAACCACTTTTGCATTCGCATTCGCATGTAGCGTGCATCCATTTCCTTCGTCATTGAACCTTTGGAAAGGACTCCGGAACCAAACCTCAGTCCATCAGCACCGGCAATGTTTTCACCACAGTCAGTGTTCGGGGAACAGCTCTTGCTACAGCAGGCAGAGTCATCATTGTCTGATATAGAGCCAAGGCTAATATTCGGCAATCGTAGTAAGGCTGGATAGTGACCCTTACACGCTATTTGCATCGCGAGCAATATCCACAGCACCCACAATACCATCAGTCCCTGGTTTTGGAGGAATTTTCATTGGTGATGCATCCACAGCATCAGAAGCATTCATCAGTCAGCATCAGAAGTACAAATAGAAGTTTGGCAGTTGTGCCTCACTTTTAAAAGGGGGGATGTCACATGGGCACTTCACTTGCGTCACATGGACACGCTTCTGCCATAGTCTAGCATCAGTCATAGCCTAGCTTAGGACTCAGCCTGGCACTTTGTGAGCCTCTAGCAGGACGTGCATGTCCATGCCGGTCATACTTGCATACCCTCTCTTGCACAAGAAGAATCATTTCATCATGCAGGCATTTTACCACGTGAACCACCTCTTATAAGTCATTTTATTAAAAGTGACTTTTGGAATTCTTTTTGTAAGTTTGTTGGGAAGCTTGCCCTACCCAGCATATAAATCCTATAAATGAAACCCATTGGGCACTCAATAGAGGCAGAAGAAGCAGGGACACAGAAAGGGCAGGCACCGCAGCAGACCGGCAGGCACCCTCAGGCTTCCTAGCGTTTTCTCAGCAATTCAGCCCAATGTTTTCAGCATCAGCAATTCAGCGTTTTCAGCCCACAGCCACCAGCGTTTCAGTTTTCAGCCCTTGGCTTCGTCGGACCGCAACTCCCTGTTGCAGTTCCATTGACCAACCAGTAGTAGATCAGCCTGGCGTTTTCATCCAAGACAGCTAGCGTTTTGCAATTCTAGTCCAGATCAACCAGCGTTTTGCATTCTCAGCCTTTGCACGACTTGGCAGTTACAGATCAGCCCCGCAGTAACAGATCCATAGGAGAGCATCTAGCGTTTTCAGTTTTCAGCCTTGACGCCGTCTTCGTCGACACCATCGTCGTCATCGACATCGTTATCGTCATCGTAGTCCTTGACGACGACACCTTCGTCATCGTCATCGCAGATCCCGGACTTGACGACGACACCTTCATCGCCATCGCCGCAGATCCCGGACTTGACGACGACATCATCGTCGTCATCGTCACAATTGTCATCACCGTCGTCGACATATCGTCATCAAGTACCACAGCATCAGTACCCATCAGCATCAACATCTCAGCATCCAGTCAGGGTAGTGGCATTGTGCAAGAATAAAGAAAGTACTTGCTCTGGCAACAGTGCAAGGGGGCCCTTGAGGGTAGGGACCCGACATCCCTATGTCGTCCCTTTTCTCTCTCTTGTCTCTCTCTTGCTTCAATTCAGTTCAGTTCTTTCAAGTGAAGTAAACTTTCCCTATGTTCCTCGAGAACCAGAGGCAGTTTTAGATCATCGTACCCGTCATTCTCGCCAACAGGCTTATGACGAGTACTTAGTTAAATGGAAGGGTCAACCTGAAAGGTTCGCTACTTGGGAATCGGTTAGAGATTTGAAAGCTCACTATCTTCACTTCATTGATGAGGACATCAATGGTTCTTAAGGGGGGAAGTATGTTATGTCCCACTTACAAGAGAGGGGATCTAGCCTAGACGCTGTCGAGATGGGCGTCCTGTGTCTGTACGGACATAGTGTCAACCCGGCCAGTGTGGCCAGCCATTATTATAAAAGGGAGGCCAAGGCCTCATTTGTAGTTATCAACCCCCACTGGCAAAGTGCCAGTGGTTAGCCCGTGAGGCTAGGAGTGTGCAAGGTCACCTCAAGGAGGTGAGGCCGGGTGGTATGGGACGCTCGGTCTTACAGGTGCACGGCTACGTCCTCGGATGCTGGCCCTAGCACGGTGGAGCTGTCAGATGGTAGCTATGGTCAGGTGGTTCATCCGACGCGTGTCTGTAGGCCGTCCGTGTAGCCGGGAGATCCACTCTGCGTGTTCGTTTCAATGTCCCTGCCAGTTGTGCTCCTCTAGGAGATAGCGGGCAGCCCTGTTTCACCCCGATAGTGGAGTGAACCAAATCAAAAATCCCCTCTAGAGTGCATATATGCCCCACCACTGACATATAAAGAGTCATCATCCCCCAAATCAACTATGTGGGTACCCCCACCTCCTGTAGTCTGCACATCAATCTAGCTTTGGGTAATGTATTGAAGGCTTTGCGGAAATCGAGAAAGCAACAATAGAGCCATCTCCCATGTGATCTCCCCTTCTCAATAATGGCTCTTGTGAGTGTCAGAATATGATCAAGAGTAGAGAAACCTCTCCTAAAACTGCATGTCCTGCTACCGTACACCCTCTCTCTTTGCCCATCTACTCAAATGCTGCTAAAGGGTGGATGCATACAACAGTGCCAATGTATGTCCAATCATAATACTGCGGTAGTACCAGGCTCCATACGGTCCCCTGACTTGAAGATAGGTACAATAGCAGACAAACTCCAACTATCAGGTAGACCCTCGCACATGCACGGCTGAACATCACTGCTAGAAGCTTTGCAAGCAGATCTTTGGCATGTAAATAATGCTCTGCTACTAGGCCATTGTGATCATATGCTCTGGTGGTCCTCATCCTATCAATGGCCGCCTTTACCATCCCGGCGGTAAAGAAAGCACGTGTCTGGGCATTGGCTCTAGCGGATCTAGAAGAGGTGGCTGACCCAAGACTATGTAGAGAGATAATGCATACTGACCCCATACCTCCATAGAAGTGATAATTGGTGAGGGTGAGCCCATGGAAGAGTCGCCATGCCTCACCTAAATCCTGGCTCAAAAACAGTTGGTATAAATCCTGGTCTAACGGAGCTAGAAACGCCCTCTTCTTCCGTCACACCAAATGTCGAAGAACAATCCGTGAACCTCCCTCTGAAGTCGGGCTCTCGTCTCTCTGCACTCCTCATCATACCTGCTATTCTCCCCAAATCCTCTATGCATAACCGTCTGTATATACCATCTATATAGACAGAATCAATCTCTGAAGTAAAAGTGCATCGGGTATGTGTAGATGTTTGTGCCACTCGAGCTGTGTTGAACTGGAATGATACGGTAAACGTGAGGAGGGCGTGATCTACTGCTACCCCAATAGGCCTGGGCCCGACTGTAAAGTCCTGAATAGAGGGTATAAAACTAGGCTGAGCCAAAACATAATCCACTATGCTAGCCCCATGTCTATGAGGAAAACAAGTGAACCCACTTGATGCTGGAAATCTTTGGAGGCCATTCAAGATGGCCAATCCATGTGCAGTCCCCATGTCTATCAGATATTTCCCATATCCAGAGTGCTCCTCATCCTGCAAACACCTGGCCAATCCCATATCATTGACATCCAATTCTCTCAACATTTCCTCTGAGGTATTGTAGAAAGCTGTCTGAGAGAGAGAATAAGAAGTGAGAACTAGAATAACCTTTCTATCACCCAAGTGTGGTAGATTGGTTATTCCGATTCCCTCTGGAGTATTAGATCTTGAGTTCAAGACTCGTCGGATAGATCTTTGAGGTCTCTTGGGTATTGTTCCTGCAATGTAAAAATCTCTCCTCTCTTCTCTTTTGCTGCCTACAGACTAGCGACAACTTCAAATTTTGTACTTAGCTTAAGCCAGTCTTGATTACAATAATTAGGAAATAGTTTCCTAGATGAGCCCATTGATTGTTGGAAGTGGGCGGCTTCAGTACTTAAGGGTATTGTCTTGATATAAGCAGGCTGTTATTCTGAAATTTTTGTTGAAACATGATGCTTTATATGTGAGGTCTCTTTTTAAAATCCGTTGCTTAGTGTATAGGGTTACTTTGATCCCTCACTGTAAATTGACATCAAGTTGTGCCTCTCCTTGCAGGACCTTTGGGTTCACATGGAGAAAGACAAACTTTTTTGCTTGCTGGGTCCCAATGGGGCAGGGAAGACCACAACGATCAACTGTCTCACCGGAATTGTTCCGGTCTCTGGGGGTGATGGTATGTGTATGTGCCATTATATTTAAATGGTCAGAAAGCATAACAGCTTCACAATTATAACTTTTTTGAAACCCCCTACAGCTTTGGTTTATGGAGAGTCTATAAGAAGCACTCAAGGCATCGCGAACATACGAAGTTACATGGGAGTTTGTCCACAGGTGGGTGCCACTAAATTTCAGCTTGCTTTTTTGGTCAAATACGCTGAGATCTAGAGAAAATTCTTTGGAGCATTCAAGTTGTTATTGAGCAATAACATCTTGGATTTCAGTTTGATGTTTTATGGGATGCCTTGACTGGTCTGGAACATGTGTACCTTTTTGCCAGAATCAAGGGTCTACCATCGTCTTTAGAAAAGCAGGTAAATTGCCGCGTTTATATGTTCCATAGGTACAAGCCATGTTCAAGGCACTTAATAGGACCAGGATGTGGACATGTCAAAATGCAGATGGCCACAGAGCTCCTATCACAAGTTAGATTGGAAAAGGACATGAATGCACGTGCAAGAACCTACAGCGGAGGGATGAAGAGGCGCTTAAGTGTTGCCATTGCTCTGATTGGAGATCCAAAGATAGTTTACCTTGATGAGCCAGTAAGTCATTTTTTGTGAACAAATAGGAATCTTTTACTTTGGTTGGGCTGCTTTCTTTGTGATATAGTGCCAATAATCTAAATTGTCAACAATTTTCCCTTACAACAGACTACTGGTATGGATCCAATCACTCGGAGACATGTGTGGGACATTATTGAAGGGGCAAAGAAAGGGAGGGCCATCATCTTAACAACCCATTCTATGGAGGAAGCAGATATTCTTAGCGATAGGATAGCTATAATGGCCAAGGGAAAGCTTCGTTGCATCGGAACATCCCTTTATTTGAAGTCTCGATTTGGAGCTGGCTACATTGTTAGTGTGAGTTTGCTCAAAAAGAGCAATGGTAAACCAACACCAGAAGGTGCTGTGCATGCAAATCTTGTCAAGAGCTTTTTCAAAGAGGTACTGCTCATTTGTTTTCCATTAAGAGTATGCGGCTTACATGAAGATGCATTTGGGAGATCGTTGTCATCTCAATTTCTACTGATATGGTATATACAGAAACTTGAAGTAGAGCCCAAAGAAGAGACTTCTAATTTCCTTACATATATTATACCAAGAGAGAGAGAAGATCAACTGATGGTATGGCCCATCTTATAATGCCCATGTCTTCATATGTCTTCTTTCGTCTGTTTGACATGATTGCCGTATTTTCATGCAGAGCTTCTTTGATGAGTTGCAAGACAAGCAATCTGAGTTTGGCATCGCAGATATTCAAATGTCTTTAACCACGCTCGAGGAGGTCTTTTTGAATATTGCAAAGAAGGCAGAGCTTGAAAGTGCAGCTGAAGAGGGCCGCTTTGAGACGGTAGTCCTAACGGATGGAGGCTCATTGAGGGTCAGTTTAGGTCGAATCTTTATAGTAAGCCTGAAAATCTCTTGGGTCTTCAAGAGAGCTCTCATCAGATTAGAATTGTTTTTTTAGGGTTGCAGGTTACCCTTTGTGTTTTGTGTCTTGATTCTTTGTGCTTCCAGACCAATCCAATTCTGTTTTTCGGACTATATGCAGGTTCCAATAGGTGCAACATTTGTTGCAGTTCCAAATTCGGAGACCGAGGAACATCCACAAGGCATGATGATCAAACTAGATTGGCAACAAGATGAGAGTGGCAGGCTTTGTTTAGCAAGACAATCAGATTTGGTGCCATTCTCACCTTCATCAGAGCAAGTTGTGGGTGTTGTTCCAGTTTCTCGAGGTAGCTTCAGGATCGGCAGCGCTAGGAATTCCCGTGGCAGAGTTTCTCTATGAATCACCCATCACTTCTGCACCAAGGAGGTGTTGTCCATACAAAATCACCATGTAATTCTCTTTAATTGTGTTTACGTTATCCAATAAAATATTGGAAATCATCTGTATAACCATTCCATTCTTAATGAAATTCAACATTCCATTGATACCCTTGACCATTCTCAATCTGATAAATTGAATGAATTCTCATGATGGAGTGGGCAGTTGGCACATGGACGTACGCTTGAGAGAACAAGAATCTTTTCTTGATTAAGTTGCATGTCACATTGCCTACAAAGTAATTTAGTTGGCATAGTTTGATACCATGACTGATGTACCTTGTAACTCAAGTTCCAAAGACATTTGCACACCAATGTTACCTCTTTTTCTTAAGGTTTTCCTGTTGGTGCTCAACCAAGTAAGGAAGATAAGCATTCAAATTGGCTTGTAAAGGACACCAATAACATTATTTTTATAGGCATGCCCCAAAGGCGTGAGGCCTTAGTGATGCCTCCCCTTTTTGCTAATAGAAAAGAAGAGGTTATTTTTTTAAAAATGCACAATTTCTGATTGGTTGAAAGAGATAGAAGATACTCATTACAAAGGGAACCGTATATATCAAACTATGGCACTTAATCATGAGAAGGAGATTCACTCTATATAATATATATCTATCTATTCTGGAATTGGGGGTAGTCATCCACATGGTTGCACAATAGATGGTCCTCTGCCTTCCTCTTCAAAGCTTCGGGGCTTCCTTGCCAACTGGACGCCATGGCAATGGCGACATGGCCGGCCAAGAACATCATTATTTTGACGCTTTGCTAGTTGTACACTTTGCTACCATCCCCAAAGCCTCAAGAGTTGCAAACAAACCATTGCCTTCTGCATCCCATCTGCAACATGGAATTGAACTGCGAGAATGAGGAAAAACTTAAAGCTCTCTGCTGCCATCACCAAATTAGCCTTAGAGGCTAAAGCTGCTTATCCCGTTGCTTCTCTCCAGTGCTTTGAGCGGCTTTGCTCCTCTACCCCCAATCTCTCTCGTGCTTTAATCTACGACCTCAACCTCCCATTCTCCCAATATCTGTTTATTGCTAGATCTGCCGCCCCCAGCTGCTCTATTGCCATCGTTTGAAGTGTTCATCCACCCCCCTCTTGCAGCATCCCTTGTTCTAGTCAACTGTCTCTATATTTTGTGCTCTCAAAAATATCACACGCTACCATCATCTGCTCACTATACATCGCAACCTCACATACTCACGCAACTAGTGGAACGACGACAAGGTGTAGGAAAAAGTGGCCAATGGTAGGAGGAGAGCTCATGGTGGTGCTCCACACAGCAGGCTGCACGTGAGGATGCCGGATCATATAAGAGAGCATGCAGAGCTCAGGGCCGCTTGGCGATGGGCAGAGGCCCTGATCCATTGTGAGGGCAGGCAGAATTTTAGGGGGGCGAGGTGCTCAGGGGGTAGGGTTCCTTGGGGCCTGGATAGTTGTCCGGTGGGCATGGGCGTGGGGCTAGGGTGGCTTTCTGTCTACAAATTTGGTGCCACCTTGTTCAGCTTGTCAAATACAGAAATGGGCTGCCTTGGATTCTAAGCTGCATCCCATTTCTTACATTGTTGGGTATGGTAAAATCAATTCATGAGCCTCTACAGCTTGCTTCATCCTAGCCACCATAGGCATCCCATCCCACTCTCCTCATTTCCTACCAGAATTTATATCCTAAAGCTTCCTCCTTTCCTTAGCTACACCTTAGCCTACCTATGTGGCAACGAATTCCATCACCCTCTGTCCCGCATCTCTCTCGTCTAGTTATACCTCCTTTTCCTTCTCTCTAAGCGTAGGCAACCTGTAGAGCTTGCATTTGCATATGACATCACCCAAGTCTTCTCTAGAGATAGAAGGCTGCATCTCACATCACACAGTGGGGGATATGGCAAGCGACCAGGTGGAGACAAGGGTATGATTTACCCCAAGGAATCTGCATGATGGCAAGGAGATTAGAGGGGAGATGGAAAGTTATTAATGCTCCCCCCCCCCCTCTCTCTCTCTCTCTCTCTCTCTCTCTCTTCCTCTTCGAACCGAGCTAGCTGCCCCCCTCTCGTAGTTAAGGCCCGTTCTAGATCAGTTTTTTTTCATGCATAATTCATGGGACCTCCCCAGAGACAGCTATGCTCGGCTAGCCCTTGAGTCATCCCGACAACTAGCGCTACAGGGGGACACAACATGCTGGTATGGGCAGATGACATCATGGTTTCAGTCACATCGTTTCAGCATGGATAGACTGCCCCCATTCCAGTACTCCTTGGATACCCTCCCTTTCTTTCACACGGACAGAGATCACTAGACTTACACGTCATGATTTAATTCAACTAGATACCAGAAGCACATGGATATAGTCGATACAAGAGTTGGGTACGAAGATGGCTTTCTATAGAGAGCATCTTCTCCAACTAACAGAGGATGGATATGTGATTAGACGGGCCTATATGGACACTCATTTATCCTATGGGATATGATGTGCTATTGGTCAGATGCGCACATCATCGCATCAGCTTTAGATTGAGACACGCAAATTTAGGAGAGTATTGGCAGAAGTCGGGATATGCCAGTTGTGTCATATAGAGCCAGAGACAGAGTTACATCACAGTTATCATTGTCCGATATACTATAAGATACAAGGCCGCCTTCATTGTCTATTCAAAGAAGGCATTGGACCGTTGGCTAGAGTCGTGAGATATCAGGATCAGAGATGCCTCGGGGTTGTTTTTGCTAAAGCTGCACAGACACAGGGAGAGTCTCTTGAGGAGACCGGGCAATGGGAGACATTCACAGAGGGAGATCGCTGACTTCTTTAGAGCAGGGACTTTGTAACTAGATGAGCCTGCTTCACAACAGACTTTAGAGCCCAGCTATACCAGAGGTATATTAGTGGACAGAGCCACTGAGCTCGGGAGAGCTAGACGCCCACGTCTACGAGGGCGATCACGAGGGCGATCACGACATCGACGGAGGCTCCACCAGAGGATCACGACTATTCTAGCACGATATGGGAAACGCCCAGTACGACTATTCACAAAGGTGGACATTGATGAAGCTCTTCAACAATCGGTGCAATACTTTCTCGGACAACGCCTATGCCGGGCATCCTCGGGCATTAACGATGATTCAATCTAACGATTATAGTCTTTTAGTTTAGTCTTTCACTTTACTTCATTCTATTTTTGTACCCAGACATTGGATTAGATCCACAAGGATTGAATTAGTTTGGTCTTACAGGTCATTTTGGCCTTTTGAAGACGTTTAATATAACATTTCATTTCATCTCTCTCTCTCTCTCTCTCGTTGTGCAACTTTTCCCTTAACTTTTCTTTCCTTATGTGCCAAAATCTTCTCAGGTACCAAGTTTTCATCAAGTTCCTGAACTTTTGGTTGATCCTCATCTGGCATATCTTCTGGCTCATCACCTACAAAAGGTCTTAGAAGACTCACGCGAAACGCATTATGAATCTTCTAAGTGTCATGCAATTTCAGCCTATAAGCAACATCGCTAATCTTATCAAGTACGTGAAAAGGCCCATAGTAACGCAAGCCGAGCTTGGGAAATAACCTTTCCTTGCCCTTCATCTTCTAAACCTTGCATTTTCAAACAGTAAGAGTACCCAATCACCAGGTGAAAACAAAAATTCACATCAATGACGATCAGCAGCCCTTTTCTGCTTTGCCTAAGTCTTCTTTGCACACAGCATGATCATAAGCATTCCAATCAGAATCCATTAGAATCCTTCAGGGGAATTTTCGAGTACATTTAACCCATTTTCCCTATTTTTGACATTTTTCACTTATTAATTTAAGTGACTTTTGTTGGAAAGTAGGTAGGGCAAATTGAGTAAGTTTGTATATAAGCAAACCTAGGCTAGCACTAATTGGCAGAAGAGAAGGAGAACACAAGCCGCAGGCAGCAGGTTCTCCCTCTCTCTCCCCCCCTTGGTGGCGTTTTCCCTCCAAGCAAGAACCTCAACTTCCTAGCGTTTTTCATCAAGTCATCCTCGCCATGAAGACCCCAGCCACCTGGCGTTTTCAGCCATAGCCTCATCGCCAAGGCCTCCCTGCATCCAACGTTTTTCATCAAGAAGTTTCATCGCCCTAGTCACCCCTTTGCTAGCGTTTTTCAGCAAACCAATATCGCCCACATCCCTGGCGTTTTCAGCAGTTCATAGTAGTAGATTTTCAGCGTTTTGACCGCCCCAAAACAGCGGTTTTCAGCCAGCAGGAATCAACCCCAAACCAGCGTTTTGGTTTTTAGCAGAATTCAGTCATTAGTGGTTTTCGACAGCAGATAGAGTGCATCAGTTTTCAGCCTTAGCGTCGATCTCGTCATCCCCGTCGTCGACATCGATATAGCCTAGACTTGCATCAGTCACATGCATCCACTTTGTACCAGTTTGTGCAATCAATAGTAGACCACTCTTGCCAACGAGAGTGGGGCATTCGGAGGAGGGTTTTACAACGTCTCTGGTGTCGTATTTCTCTTCTCTCTCTATCTCTCAGTCTCACACACTCTCATGCACAGTGTCCATTCACTTTGTTAGTGGTCATTGCACTCTCTCATTAAGAACGGAAGGCTCTCCCTTCCCTAAGAACAAAAGGAACCTTGAGCACATTACGGAGCACTCATCTTGAGCAAAGTTCAACATTCATTCCGCTGCACCTTACACATCATGACTTGCATACCCCCAAAGATTGTTCCTGGCATGTATTGCCAATTTCCAGGCGCATAACTAGCCATGCTTTGCAACACAGATCCACCCCCAAAATACCCAAGATGTATCATGGGTAGTGGAAGAACCTGTTGCATAGCCTGGAAACTGGTTCCCTGTCCATTTAATGCAACATTTGGACTCTAAAGGGTGGCTGGCTGAACTGGCAAAGCCTGTGGAATCGGCGTCCTAACCACCTGTTCAACATTTGGACTCTAAAGGGTGGCTGGCTGAGCTGGCAAAGCCTGTGGAATCAGCGTCCTAACCACCTATTCATGGACAGAAGGAATTTGTCTTGGAGCCCCAACTGACTCCGCAACATGCGAGTGCTCCCTGCCCTGCTGAGATGCATAAGTGACCTGGGCCTCAACAGGTTGCTGCATGAAAAAGTTGCCTTGCCTGCTGTGATACTCGTAGCGCTTGCAGAACTTCCATAAACCTAGGATTCTGCACCAACCAAGATAAACATATTCAACCAACTGCGTCCTAAACGCATCCTCGTCTAGTTGCCCAGTCATAAACCCTTGAACTTGTGGAGCATTCACATTAACAAAAGGTACAGACAAGGTGTTAAGACTTACACCACTCTGCTGCTTCACAGGTCTAGGGCATGCATGTATGGCTAGTGTGCCTCTGGACTGGCCACCCTTTGCATATGCATTTTCTTTGCATTGTCCGACCGTCCACCTTTGTCCAGGCGCCCTCTCATATTTCATTTATTCCTTGTTGGGTTGTGGGGGATTTTTTCCAAGCATTGCCCTACCTCCCCTTGGGCACCTACTTATGGGGCCAGGGGGGTATCCACTTCCACAGTCAGTCACATCTGTTGTATTGAGGTTCTCATGCTCTAGTAGTCATGGGGGGCTGATCACCCCCTCTTCCTACATCTAGCGTTTGCTCTCTCTCTCTCTCTCTCTCTCTCTCTCTCTCTCTCTCTCTTTTTTCCCCACACGCCCACTCTATTGGTATAAGAGCTTCAGGCCCTCCATTGATCTGGCGCTACATCAGCATCGGGTTCTCTCCCAAGAAGATCAAACCAACCAGCGTTTTCTTCAACAGCAACATCTCTGCTTGTCTGCAAGAGAGGGTGGCCCCATCTTCTGGACAGCTTCCATCGCGAAGGAAAGCTTTGCCATCTGCGTTTCTGCTGGAAACCATCAGATCTGCCGTTTTCCCTTCTAGTGCTAGGGTCTGGGACCCTTTTCCTTGCCGGATATGCCCCTTTTCAAATTGCGTTTTTGCAGCCCATCTGCATTTTTGGGAGCATCAGCGTCTTCAGCATGGAGGGGCAGCGCTCAGCTTCTGGACCCTACAGATCTTGCCTTCCCACCCGGCCTTCCATCTGGTGCATTGCCGGCGTGATTCCTCTTCATCTGCTACAGTTTCAGCCATAAACACCTGCTGTTTTCTCTATTTTCAGCCCACCTGGGGTTGTTACATTGATTCCCCGCCTTCCCTACACCCTCTGCACCGCTCCGGACCATGTTGGGAGCGTACGAGCACGCTGAAAATCGCTGGACAGCAGCGTTTTCATCCCCTCGCAGTTTGCATTTTTGGGTGGACAGCAGCCTCTTGGCTTGTGTTTTTAAAAGACGATGAAGTTACCTCCTACCAGGACACCATCCGGTGGTGGCCTGTACGGTCTCTCAGTGACTGTTGCACTACACGGTATCTTCGGCATCGGCTTGATCATCTATGGGCGTACGATCCTTGGGAGATCCTTCATTGCAGCCATCATTCGGCGGTTGCGCACTCCAGAGGGGGTGGTGACATGGTTTGCTATGGACACACCTATGCACTCATTAGAGGAGTTCACACGAGATATGGCCATGCTCATGGCATATGGGATCACGACATTCCTAGAGAAGACACCACCATCTTGGGTGAACAGACACTTACCACTTGACCTTGACACGTCAGATCACTTGCATCTACATTGACTGTGAGTAACACAACCTGAAAGATGGACCGGGAGCGATGGAAAAGAGAGTGTGATTGGAAAACGAGGGATGCGCTACTGGCGATCAAATTCCTCAACATCGACGTCTGGTGTCCAGCGCTCTAAAACCGACAGCCGGGTCTTTGGAACAATAGGAGAGCGACTGTAGAGAGACTCGGCGCAGCGCTCGTCTGAAAGATGCACCTGAAAGATGCCACGACCCAGCATGATGAGCTCTAAGATGTTGCCTTCGAAGCCACCCAAGGCAGACTAAAGCCATTCTCGAACTGTGCCATGCAAAGGGGAGAGGCCCACCATACGCCCATCAGACCCAAGTAATGCCCCAGGTGAAGGGTGCGTGGGCAGTCATCAAGACGCCTGGCACAGGTGTTGTGGCCACCATGGAGCAAGAACTAACCAAGGGTAGAAGTCTGAAATGTCAAAGCACTCTCTCTCTCTCTCTCTCTCTCTCTCTCTCTCTCTCTCTCTCTCTCTCGCGCGCGCAGGCAGGCAGGCAGGCACGCACGCAGGCAGAGGGCTCGCGCCACATAGGGCTCACGCCACACTCAGCAGGACAGCGAGCAGGCCCTCTCTCTCTCTCTCTCTCTAGCGCGAGGCTGAGCAGTAACGCGCAGGTTTGGCTCTCTCTCTTGGCCCAGCAGGAGTTAGGCTGCACGCACCTGCACCTGCACCTGCACTGGTCACGGGTGAGCTAGAGGAGGTAGCGCACCTGCCTTGGGCAGCGAGGGCGAACGGGAGAGCAATACGCAGGTGGCCTAGAGGCACACGCAGTCAGCTCCTCTCTCTCTATCGCCTAAGGCTGTCTATCGTGAGCTTCATCGCGTAAGGCTGCCTATCGCCTATCGCCTACGGCTGCCTATCGCGAGCTGTTGGGTTAGCCTATCGCCTAAGGTCGCCTATCGCGTGTTATTGAGTTAGCCTATTGCCTAAGGCTGCCCATCTCTCTATCGCCTAAGGCTGCCGGTTGCCGCTTCTTCACGCGCGATAAATTCCCCAAAAGGCGCCTCAGTTGCCGGAGTTTGGTTCACGCACACGTCAGTTGCTGCTCCTTCACGCACGCGTCAGCCTGAAAAGTCTTAATACGATCTCCATTCTCCATCAGCTTGTAGCAAGGGTCACCACATTTGCGGGTCGGGTTCGATGGATCCACCTATCGAAGGGGAAGGGCCGGGTGTAGGTAGCTACACCACCCCAAAAAAGACAACAGCTACATTTAAGCGGAGAAACAGAGATACTGTACTATCACCAGGATCATTACAAGTGGGGAAAACGTCCAAGATACATGATGAACTAATGATGGAGAAGGTCCAAGTGATGCTCAAATAAGAGCTAAACTACATGAGAGATGACATAAGGAAGGAAATGCACACGAGCGCTGAGAGCTACAGGAACTCCATGTATGGATACATGATGAGAGAACTAAGGAGAGAGATCCGGGGGATACAGAATGAGGAGACTCAGAGCTTGAAAACGGAATTACGAAACCTAATCAAGGCCAAAGTAAATGTAGCAAAATGCGTTATGCAAAAGAAACTCGATGAGGCAGTAGCAAGTTTTGAAGCATGGAGAACAAATATGGAAAAACACATGGGGGAAAAGGATGCAATAGTCGAGGAGCTAAAAGGAGAACTTGCGGCTTGCAAATCTGCAACTAAGGAGAAGGGAGACGACCAACCTTCAGTGCTGAAGGAGCTCGAGGACATGAAGGATCAGATGAAAACTCTACGGGAAGGAGATGAACAAAAAGCAAAAACGGCATCTTCATGGGCGGAACGTCTTGTGAAGATTAATGGTTGATGAAGCAGAGAAATGGATGCGAAGCAAGGGAAGGCCCAGATGCTCGAGACCACACCTACTTCTACCATTATTAATATGACCATTGAGGAAGAGCAAAAAAGGAAGACTCGGGCTCTGCATGTGCGGGTCACACGAGTCAAAGACAAAGAGAATGTAGATGAAGAAGTGAAGGAACTGCTACAACGCATGGGCATCACAAAGCCTACTCACACAAGTGCATGGAGAGTGGGCAAGAAAGGAATCGATGTGAAGGGAAACGTAAAGGATAGGGCACTTATTCTCCGATTCCCGAATATAGAAATAAGGAAAGAATTTCTAAAAAAGAGGCCAGCTCTTAAAAAAACCGGTATTTTCCTGGGAGATGACCTTACATTGGCACCAGTGACACACATGCAAGAGTTGATGCTAGAGATCAAGGCAGCAAGAGAAAAGGGGAAAATCGCCTTTTATGGAGGAGGGAAAGTAGTGGTTCTGGAAAAGCGCTCAGCATGACGGTGCGAGACCTATGGGGGGACGCTCCGGATAGCGGCGTGGAATTGTAATGGATCATATAGGCTAGATGTAGGTGCCTTTGAAGACAGCTTTAGGGACAGAGACATAGTTTTCTACTCAGAGACACACCAGATACCGGGACAGCGTATGCCACATGTGAAGGGTTATTTATGCGAAACAGCTGGTCGACCAGACAAGAGATCTCTACAGGGTAGCCGGGGTTCAGGAGGAGTAGCAGTTTTATTTAAAGAGGAGCTGAAACCACTACTACAGATTATCAGGAAAGATGAGCAAGCAAGGTATATGTGGGTGAGAATGAGAGCCGAGACAGGTAGATTTCTATATCGCTATATGCTACTTCCCTCCGAGTACCTCAGTCTACTCCTCACCTAAAGGACAATCCCCTTTCTCCATATTGAATAATGATATATGGGAGTTCTCTAGAGATGGAGACATCGTTCTCTTAGGAGACTTTAATGCCAGAACGGCCAACTCTCAAGCAGGATACTATGATACTTCTGAGGAAATGCTCAGAGAAGTGGATTTACCAGAGGGGGCTTACTAGAAACTCACAGGATAAAGAACACACTGAATATGGGAGACATCTCATGGAGATGGCAACTATACATGGTTTGGCCATACTTAATGGTCTAGAGAATTTCCCGTTATCTGGGGGATTCACATGCTTCCCGCACAGGCATGGGGTCAGTACAGTGGATTATGTCATGACTTCACCAAGCTTTATTTCTAGTATCAAGGAATTTAAGGTGGGACCCAGACCGGTTGGGATTGCAGTGGATCATGCTCTATTGACCTTATCAATCTCCTTCCAATACAATGCGTCTCAAGTACAAAGGAAGAAGACACACACAAGATATACTCTCACGCCAGAAACTGATTCAGTCTATGTGGAAAAGATCTATAATAGGATGTGGACAGCCGAGCCAGTATATATACTGTAGAGGAGATTACTTCTCAATTAACAAAGATACTACATGGAGCAGCACAAGAGGCATACCCACATACTCAACCTGATCAGAAGAGAGGATCTAGGAACATGCCTCAAAACAGTTGGTATGACGAGTAATGCAGAGAGATGAGAACCCAGGTCCACAAAGAGCTTACCCTTGGGATCATCACATATAAGCAGTCTGGGATTGCTCTTCGGCGTATAGTACGTCGCAAGAAAAGGGCATTTTTAGCCAAACTGGAGAAGGATTTATATCAGCTCTTCTTGAGTCAGGACTCACATGAGGCCTGGCGCTTATTTCACGAGCACTCACCGACGATTACTTCTCCTGAGATTTGGGGTCAATATGTAACATCATTATATATGGTATCTAGACAACCTCCACTACCAGATCCGCTAGAGCCATGCCCTGTTACTAGTACTTTCTTTACTACGGAAATGGTGAAAAAAGCCATTGATAAGATGAAGACAAGAAGAGCATATGATCATGATGGTTTAGTAGCAGAACATCTGATCCATGCCAGGGATCTACTTTCAGAAGTCCTTGCTCGTCTGTTTAATCGGGTCATGTGTGAAGGATTACCTGAATCTTGGAAATTATCTACTATCGTACCTATTTTCAAGTCAGGGGATCCTATGATACCCGGGAACTACCGTACCATTATGGTAGGTCACACTTTGACCCGACTGTACGCATCCATTCTGGAACAAAAATTGAGTAGATGGGCAGAGAATGAGGGCATAAGGGCAACAGGACAACCTGGATTCAGAAGGGGTTATTCCACTTTAGATCATATTCTTACGCTCAGAGCCATTATTGAGGAAGGAAGAGCAAACGGGAGAAGGATGTATTGTTGCTTTGTGGATTTTCGGAAAGCTTTTGATACAGTACCAAGGGCCAGATTGATGCGCAGGATGCAAGAGTTAGGGGTCCCCAAAGAGATTATTTGGGGGATCATGGCCTTATACGGGTCAGTAATTGGTTATGTACATACTCTAGAAGGGGATTCCGACATTGTTCACTCCACCGTTGGAGTAAAGCAGGGATGCCCACTGTCCCCTACTTTATGCGGTATGTACATAGATGAGGTATCAGATTACATTGATAGAGAAGGTGACAGAGGTGCTCAACTTGCAGGGTCATGGATCCCTTTGTTGTTGTATGCAGATGCTATTGTATTGATAGCAGAATCACCAGATGAAATGCAGATGCAGCTAGATGAATTACATAAATTCGCAGAGGACAGTGGACTGTCAGTAAAGTTGGGTAAAACCAAAGTTATGGTGTTTAACACTACACCGCAGTGGGTTAGGAGATCGGCACCTACATTTGCATATGGCCAGGATACAGTAGAGTACACAGATGCATACACATACCTTGGGGTGGTATTTGCAGGACCGAAGTTTACTCTTAAGAAAGCAGCGGATGCTAGAATATCCAGAGCCTCTGCAGCCCTCGGAGGGTTGGAGAGGATGTGTTCACAAGTGCAGTTTCAGGAACCACGAACAAAACTTTGGCTCTTTGATAGTGTGGTGGCTTCCGCTATGCTTTATGGGGTCCAGATTTGGGGACCACATCTGGGGATCAGGATAATTGGAAGTCAATGGAGAGACCTTTGGTATCTATGATTTCCTGTTAGAGCCAAGGCCCCTTCGATAGAAATTGAAGCTCTTACCAGATCAGTGTCCTTTATACATGGTTTGTGGGATACAAATAATGGCTGATATACTAGACTGGCCCTCGAATCCTCTCGTCAATTGGCAATGAAACGGGATACATCATGCTGGTATGCGCAACTGTCCTCGTGGTTTCAGAGACACGGGTTCAGTATGGAAAGATTACCCCCCTTCCAATACTCTCTTGAGGCTCCATCACTGGCAATTACACGAACGGAGATTAATAAAATCATCCGACAGGATCTTATACAGTTGGATACTAAGAGGACATGGGTAGACCCTACACAAGAATTGGGCACGAAGATGGGCGACTACAAAGAAAACTTCCTACAACTATCTGTAGATGGATTTGTGATTCGCCCGAGTTACATGGATACCCACCTGTCTCATGGTTTGAGATGTGCTATTGGTCAGATTCGTACATCCTCACACCAGTTGGAAATTGAATTTGGCAGATTTAGGGGAATCCCACCTCAGAGCAGAATTTGCAAGTTATGCGGAATGGAGCCGGAGACAGAATTACACTATATATGCCACTGCACAGTATACTATCAGATGCGTGGGCGTTTTCATTGCCTCTTTAAAGAAGGCTTTGGACCTCTAGATAGAATCATGCAATACCAAGATCAAAGATGCTTAGGCTTGTACCTACTGGAACTACATCGGCACAGGGATAATCTAATGAGAAGACAAAGAGCACTACGGCCTCAGAGGCAGATCACAGACTTCTTCGGATCGAGAGAAGCAGGAGTGGAAGGGGAAGCAAGAGGCCAGCAGCCAACACAAAGGAGTACCCACATTCATACCAAAGGCACCCTAATTGACAGAGCGATTGAGCTTAGGAAATCGAGACGACCACGACCAAGATGCAGAAGCACACTTCACCGGAGGAGACTACAACAAAGGATTCGAAGCATTCTAGCCAAACACCCAGAATGCTCCTAAGAAGTTTATTTAATACTTTGTATTTAGTTTTTTCACATTTACTTTCAAACTTTTCACACTTAGTACTTTAGTACTAAGGTACCCAGACATTGTAACAGATTCACCACTTTTGTATCAGTTTGGTCTCATAGGTCATTCTGGCCTTTTGAAGACGTTAATATAACATTTCATTTCATTTCTCTTTCTCTCTCTCTCTCTCTCTCTCTCTCTCTCTCTCTCTCTCTCTCTCTCTCAAGAATAATAAAGTAGAGCCAAAAGAAGAGAGCAAAACTGTCAAGATCGAAAGGATGGCACTACTCTGTCCAAGAAACCCGAGATAGGACGTGGAAGAAAATGTCCAAGGGCAGCTCCTATGAAGGGCAACTAAACAAATTGGACATTCACTTATGAAATTTGTGCACAATAGTGTTGCAACAAATCATCAAGGTACTCCAAAGAGCTTGGACCCTTTAGTCTGCAAAAGCAGAGGCCACGGTTGGACAACAAGAAACTGTAGGTTTTATCTGACAACAGCAAGGGTTGGCAATGGCGTGCAGCAACAAACGAGGACCATCAGGGTTCAGAACAGCACGCAAAGCAAAGGCCTTGAGCTGAGCAAGGGCGTAGGTGATGGGATTCGTGTCAAGATTCCGAGAAAGTGGCCAAGCAGTGTGATGCTTGTCAAAGATCAGGTAGGCCTATAGCTAAGGATCTTGCTAAGAGCTCTCTCTCTCTCTCTCTCTCTCTCTCTCTCTCTCTCTCTCTTTTGGGAAAAGTCAAGGCTGTATATTACTGAGCACAATATAATCCCAAGCGGATGCTAAAATAGCCTATCACGTGGGGTGTACAAGCTGAATGTAAGGGTGAGAGCCACTATAGTGACAACTCGACTAGAACAATCTCATGGTGGTCTGTGTGATGAGTGGAGGAGAAACCACCGAGGGGGGGCATAATGCCATGTAATCTGGCCACCTGTAAGTGTGAAGAAGAGTGGGCATCGGGCCCAACGCCGAAGGAAGGCAAAACGACGAGCCTCTGCTGCTCGAGATGTACCCGAGGAAGAATCCCACTGCCAAATCAGGGTGTGAATGATGTCCAGCCAAATGGCAGTGAGGGTATCCTGAAGGAGTTGTGGAGCCGCACTGAGAATGTGAAGACAACGAGCTCTCCAAACATTCCATAGTGTAATGCTAGTGATTACTGAAAAAAACTTCATCACGTGTTTGAGGATCCCCTTGCCAAGCAATCTGTGGTAACATAGCCAAAGTCCCTCGCCGATAACCAGTCGAGGTAAGCATAAGAGTTGGATCTGTATCTGAGCCCTCGTAGAAAAGATGCGGTTCGGGCATCGGCATCAACCATGAGACAGAGCCCCAAGTGAGAAATCCATGCTGAACACCCGCTCTGCTAAGTAAAAAGCAAACTGGTAGCCACACTACATGAGAAGTTGAGCATGACCAAAGACAATGTGCAGGTGACTCAAGTAGTCGCAAAGGACAGCGAGTACATAACGGATCATGACCCATAGTAGCTAGCCAAGTCCCAACTGGAAGTCCTACATGTGCAATCATCCACATGAAAAAAGAAATACAACGAGCCGCATGTAAATCCCAGATGGCTGACCAAAACTGCTGTAGATAGGCATGGGAGAGACTTGAATGTAACCAGAAACGCATACGAGTGGGCTGACCTGGGTGCTGTCTCATCAATGCTAATCGTCCAATTCTCTCTCTCTCTCTCTCTCTCTCTCTCTCTCTCTCTCTCTCTCAAGCGGCGGCGGCAAGAAGGCGCGAGGGCAGTGAAAGAAGAAGAGAGTCAAGCTCGCCCTGCTCGACCTGCTGCTCGCCTTGCAACTGCTCACGCGGCTCGGCTGAGACTTGGCTGTTGGACCTGCTGCTCGCCCTCTGCTCGCTCGCCCTCTTTCTCTCAGCGCGAGGGCAATGTGAGGGCAGTGACATCCTACGCGAGGGCATCCTACGTGAGGGCAGTGACATCCTACGCGAAGACATCCTACGTCACAGGCAGGAACATCCTACGCAAAGACATCCTACGTGAGGGCATCCTACAAAGAAGACATCCTAAGAAGTAGTTCCCACACAACATCAAAAGCAAATCAAAGGAAGTGCTCTCTCTTTTGTGAAGGGTGAGTTCAACCTAGGTGAAGAGATACTTCACATAAAAGGGAAATTCTCTCTCTCTCTCTCTCTCTGAGGGCTGCGCGAGGGCCGTACGCACACGCTCTCTCTGCAAGCTCTTCTACGAGTAGAAGGACTTCCTCACCGTAATACCCTACCCCACATTTGTGGCTCGGGTTCGATGGATCCGCCTACCGAAGGGGAAGCACCGGGTGTAGATAGCTACACCACCCCCAAAAAAACAACAGCTACATTTAAACGGAGAAACAAAGATACTGTACTATCACCAGGATCCTTACGAGTGGGGAAAACCTCCAGGATACATGATGAGCTAATGATGGAGAAGGTCCAGGTGATGATCAAATCAGAGCTAAACTATATGAGGGATGACATCAGGAAGGAAATGCACGCGAACGCTGAGAGCTACAGGAACTCCATGTATGGAGACGTGATGAGAGAACTAAGGAGAGAGATCCGGGGGATACAGAATGAGGAGATTCAGAACTTGAAAACGGAATTACGAAACCTAATCAAGGCCGAAGTAAATGTAACAGAATGCGTTATGCAAAAGAAAATCGATGAGGCAGTAGCAAGTTTTGAAGCATGGAGAACAAATATGGAAAAGCAAATGGGGGAAAAAGATACAATAATCGAGGAGCTAAAAGGAGAACTTGCGGCTTGCAAATCTGCAACTAAGGAGAAGGGAGACAACCAACCTTCAGTGCTGAAGGAGCTCGATAACATGAAGGATCAGATGAAAGCTCTACCGGAAGGAGATGAACAGAAATCTAAAACCGCATCTTCATGGGCGGAACGTCTTTTTAAGACACAAGAAAAGGTTGATGAAGCAGAGAAATGGATTGAGGATGCGAAGAAAAGGAAGGCATAGATGCCCGATACCACACCTACCTCCACCATTATTAATATGACCATTGAGGAAGAGCAGAAAAGGAAGAATCGGGCTCTACATGTGCGAGTCACGGGAGTCAAAGACAAAGAGAATGTAGATGAAGAAGTGAAGGAACTGATACAACGCATGGGCATCACAGAGCCCACTCACACAACTGCATGGAGAGTGGGCAAGAAAGGAATCGATGTGAAGGGAAACGTAAAGGATAGGGCACTTATTCTCCGCTTCCCGAATATAGAAATAAGGAAAGAATTTCTAAAAAAGAGGCCAACTCTTAAGAAAACCGGTATTTTCCTGGGAGATGACCTTACATTGGCACAAGTGGCACACATGCAAGAGTTGATGCTAGAGATCAAGGCAGCAAGAGAAAAGGGGAAAATCGCCTTTTATAGAGGAGGGAAAGTAGTGGTTCTGGAAAAGCGCTCAGCATGACGGTGCGAGACTTATGGGGCGACGCTTCGGATAGCGGCGAGGAATTGTAATGGATCATATAGGCTAGATGTAGGTGCCTTTGAAGGCAGCTTTAGGGACAGAGACATAGTTTTCTACTCAGAGACACACCAGATACCGGGACAGCGTATGCCACATGTGAAGGGTTATTTATGGGAAACAGCTGGTTGACCAGACAAAAGATCTCTACGGGGTAGCCGGGGTTCAGAAGGAGTAGCAGTCTTATTTAAAGAAGATCTGAAACCACTACTACAGATCATCAGGAAAGATGAGCAAGCAAGGTATATGTGGGTGAGAATGAGAGCCGAGACAAGTAGATTTCTATATATCGCTATATGCTACTTCCCTCCAAGTACATCAGTCTACTCCTCACCTAAAGGACAGTCCCCTTTCTCCATATTGAGTAATGACATATGGGAGTTTTCTAGAGATGGAGACATTGTTCTCTTAGGAGACTTTAATGCCAGAACGGCCAACTCTCAAGCACTATTCTATGATACCTCTGAGGAAATGCTCAGAGAAGTGGATTTATCACAGAGGGGGCTTACTAGAAACTCACAGGATAAACAACACACTGAATATGGTAGACATCTCATGGAGATGGCAACTACACATGGTTTGGCCATACTTAATGGTCTAGAGAATTTCCCTTTATCTGGGGGATTCACATGCTTCCCGCACAGGCATGGGGCCAGCACAATGGATTATGTCATGACTTCACCAAGCTTTCTTTCTAGTATCGAGGACTCTAAGGTGGGACCAAGACCAGTTGGGATTGCAGTGGATCATGCTCTCTTGACCTTATGAATCTCCTTCCAATACAATGCCTCTCAAGTACCAAGGAAGAAGACACACACAAGATATACTTTCACACCAGAGACTGATTCAGTCTATGTGGCAAAGATCTATAATAGGATGTGGGCAGCCGAGCCAGTATATATTGTAGAGGAGATTACTTCTCAGTTAACAGAGATACTACATGGAGCAGCACAAGAGGCATACCCACATACTCAACCTGATCCGAAGAGAGGATCTGGGAACATGCCTCAGAACAGTTGGTATGACGAGGAATGCAGAGAGACGAGAACCCACGTACAGAAAGAGCTTACACTTGGGATCATCACATATAAGCAGTCTCGGATTGCTCTTCGGCGTATAGTACGTCGCAAGAAAAGGGCATTTTTAGCCAAACTGGAGAAGGATTTATATCAACTCTTCTTGAGTCAGGACTCACATGAGGCCTGGCGCTTATTTCACGAGCACTCACCGCCTCCGACGATTACCTCTCCGAGATTTGGGGTCAATATGTAACATCATTATATATGGTATCTAGACAGCCTCCACTACCAGATCCGCTAGAGCCATGCCTTGCTACTAGTACTTTCTTTACTACGGAAATGGTGGAAAAAGCCATTGATAAGATGAAGACAAGAAGAGCATATGATCATGAGGGTCTAGTAGCAGAACATTTGATCCATGCAAGGGATCTACTTTCAGAAGTCCTTGCTCGTCTGTTTAATCGGGTCATGTGTGAAGGATTACCTGAATCTTGGAAATTATCTACTATCGTACCTATTTTCAAGTCAGGGGATCCTATGATACCCGGGAACTACCGTACCATTATGGTGGGTCACACATTTACCCGACTGTACGCATCCATTCTAGAACAAAAACTGAGTAGATGGGCAGAGAATGAGGGCATAAGGGCAACACGACAAGCTGGATTCAGGAGGGGTTATTCCACTCTAGATCATATTCTTACACTCAGAGCCATTATTGAGGAAGGAAGAGCAAGCGGGAGAAGGATGTATTGTTGCTTTGTGGATTTTCGGAAAGCTTTTGATACAGTACCAAGGGCCAGATTGATGCGCAGGATGCAAGAGTTAGGGGTCCCCAAAGAGATTATCTGGGGGATCATGGCCTTATAGGTCAGTAACTGGTTATGTACGTACTCCAGAAGGGGATTCCGACATTGTTCATTCCACCGTTGGAGTAAAGCAGGGATGCCCATTGTCCCCTACTTTATTTGGTATGTATATAGATGAGGTATCAGATTACATTGATAGAGAGGGTGACAAAGGTGCTCAACTTGCAGGGTCATGGATCCCTTTGTTGTTATATGCAGATGATATTGTATTGATAGCAGAATCACCAGATGGAATGCAGAGGCAGTTAGATGCATTACATAAATTCGCGGAGGACAGCGGATTGTCGGTGAATTTGGGTAAAAGGTCAGAAGATGAGTACCTATTTTTACATATGGACAAGAGATAGTGGAGTATGTAGACTCCTATGTATATCTTGGTGTTGTATTCAATCGACCTACTTTCTGTATGAGAGGTGCTGCATAGGTGTCATTAACGAGGGGATATGCAGCATTAGGAGGACTAGAGAGGATATGTTCATAGTTGCAGCTTCGAGAGTTTTTGGAGCCATGTACTAAGTTCTTGCTCTTTGACACTTTGGTCACTTCTACCATGCTTTATGGAGTGCAGATATAGGGGCCTAGCCTAGATCATCATAGTAGATCAGGGTGCACATATGATGGATAGAGATCCATGGAGAGACTACTTGTATACATGATCTCCAGGCTGATCGGATTGCGGAGGCTCTTGCTAGATCATTGTCTTTTATTCATAGCACATGGGAGCTCCCACGCGACTAATATGCACGACTAGCGCTTGAGCCATCACCCCATGTACTAGTGAGGGTGATATTTCATCTTGGTTTGCACAGATATCATCTTAATTTGAGCTACATGCATTTAGTACGGACATGCCCCCTTTTCAGTATTCCCTAGATACACCATCCCTCACCCTCACACAATAGCAAGATTATCACACATGACCTCATTAATTGGCTGTCTCCGTCGCGTGAGTTGGAAACGACGATGGCTTTTTATCGATACCTTCTTCTCCACACGACAAATGATGGGTTTATCTCACGCCCCAAGTATATGGACACCCACCATTAGATGTATTATTGGTTAGCTACACACCTCATTTCACCAATTAGAGATAGAAACTGACCGAGAGGTAAATCCCCAAGGGAGAGATTATGCCAAGTTTTCTAGAGAGAGCCAAAGACTGAGGAGTATTAATCTGTGAGCACACACCATACTATGAGATCCAAGGGCATTTTTATTATATATACCTAGATGAAAGAGGGCTTATTCAAAGAGGCATTTTCATTGCTTATTCAAAAAGGGCTTTGGCCCCTTATCCGCATCATGGATTACTATAATCAAAGGTGCCTAGATCTCTTCTGTAAGAGACCCGTAGACTCAGAGAGACTAACCTCAGAAGCAAAGGACCTACACAAAGAGGATCAATACACAAGCCGATCGCTACTTTTACAGAGGGACTACTCAGGATGGCCCACCACAAGTTACCCAGTCACACCCTCATTGGGGCATCCTTCTTCGTTGAGCAGCACGCCCCCCTAGAGAGCTGACAATGGAGGATATTGAGGCCATTGTAAAGACCCATGAGAGAGTTCATGGGATGATCACCATTGTAAACTTTCTCCGTTGTCCTTCTCATTAGCTTTGATGTGATTGTACCCCTCCCCATATGTTTTGAGATGATGTAATATGTGATGCTAATGATGATGAGGAGGAGGATGTAAGGTAGGCTTACATGCCTACCCACTCTAGGTACCCTCATTTTAATATATTTTTATGTTCCCCGAATATTGCATTAGAGTCCCACATGAATGTAACCTTTTGATCTCATACGCCATTTTGGCCTTTTGAAGACGTTACATATAACATTTTATTTCATTTCCTTTCTCAGATATCCATCTAGGTGGAGACTCACATGCCCACCTCACAAACAAATCAAAGCTATCATCAAGTGCCATCGGAGGTGGATGCCATGATATCCAAGTCACATAGACCTACATTTTCCCATGGCAGAGACACTTCATATCGAGAGGGTATTTCAGTGATACCTTGTATGTTTGGACTATGGATGTAATTCTTAGATAGGTAGCTCATTTCAGCCTTTAGCTTTAGACTTACTTTTCTCTTTCTCTCATATGAGAGATTTCCTTCATTGCATGTGTTCTGGTTTGGTCTCATACGTTGCATTGGCTGTTAATACTCTCTCTCTCTCTCTCTCTCTCTCTCTCTCTCTCTCTCTCTCTCTGAGTATGCATACCTCTCACTCTCCTTTGCTAGCACACCATTTACATACACCCTGTCTACCTGATGAGGGTATTTACCTGATGAGCAAGGCTCCAGTTGTCCTCCATACTACATACTTCGGCATTTAGCAGCTTCCCTCAGAGCTCTACACACGTCGCTGTGCACAACGCACATTGGGAGGAGAGCGACAAAAATAAGGATCAAGGAGTTCAAGAGCTAGACTTGCCATGGGACTAATCGACTTCGAAGTTCTGGACCAAGGAGTCCAAGTGAGTTTCAACTTCGACCCAAAGCAAGTTTTACCAAAAGGGATATCGTTTCTGGGGCAATTCTTCCATCTACTGGCCATCCTCTCGGAGGTTGGCTACCCCCTAAACCGTTCAATGGCAGTCACACATAGTCTTTGTTTGAGGGTGATGCTTGATGAGTATGGACGATGGTACTATGTCGTAAACCGCAAAGACTTGGAGAGATATGCGTACTTTGGTCACGCTTCAAACACATTCGTTTGTTTGAGGGTTCTAGTTCTAACGCTTTAGACCTTTGAGTTGAAGTGAGTTGAAGTCAAAAGAGCTTTTCTTTTTGGGATAATAATCGACAACTTTGAGGTTGGTGGCCCACAATCATCAAAAGATTTGGGCCATCAATCGCAATAAAGAAAAATGGAATCGCCACATCATCGCTGTCTCACTAGGCCTTGAGTCAAAACTACCTTGTCATAGGAGGCTTGCTAGACTTGTACCATTTACTCATGTGTAGGAATGTAGCCACACCATGGTGCCACTTTAGAGTGTCACCCATCCACTTTCCTTGAGGATCCACAGAGATAAAGTGATCGTGCAAAGAGGCTCTACCATGCCCTCGACAAACACGATACTACAGTCCCTAAAGCCTCACATAGACACATCTACTATCTTTCACCACAACGATGGTGGAGTGGGTCATATGATGTCAAAACCATAAGCGGGTAGTTGATCACACAAGCATACATAGCTTCTCATCTATGCAATCGGTCCTCTAGTCCCTTACATTCCACCTATATTCAATGAAGAACTTGTAGGGGGCCTACCAGAGGGCGAACTATGCACACCCATTGTGACTATCCACAAAGTCTTGGGACTATCGAGGCCATTATCTTCAACACCATTTGGTAAGTCAAGAGAAAATTATTTTCACATTAGTAGGCGGTCAAGTTGAGGTAGACGGTATGCAATGCTCAGAATGCTAGAGCGTTCGTCCCATCGATTCATCTTGCTACATGAGAATGAATTGGGAGTCGAGGTCATAGTGGAAGGGTGGTAGATGCTCTTAAGTCTAGGCCATGGGAGGTGAATGGATTGGGAGTCGAGGTCATAGTGGAAGGGTGATAGATCCTCACTAAGTCTAGGCCATGGGTGCTACCTCTAAGGACAATGACATGCTCCTCGGCATTGGAAATCTATATCATGGCTTGTTTGGTGGTAGCTATCTCTTCAATCCAAGGCAAACAATGCCTTAAGGCAGGGCGAGGAGCCATCAAAGCTCGATGAGGGTTTTATCATCCATATTTAATTATCTTAAGAGGTTTAAGCAAGGCTTAAGGTTCATTTTTTACAATCACGGTGGATATCAAGAAGGCTTGATTCATTACAAGCACGGCTTGTAATTAATTCTCTCAAGTGGTTCTATATCATGCTTTTACTTATTGATTGAGTGATTCACAAGCATGGCTTCTAGTACAACGAGGATTGTTTGTTGAGAAATCATGGAAGGCATCATGCAAAGAGTAAGGCTCTATATATAGTTTGTCAAGAAGGCAAACATCTCCCAAGCATTCTCGAAACCATGGTTTTTGTAGCAAGAGCGTTTTTAGAGATCTTAAAAGAGGTCAAAAAATGCAAATGTCTATTGTTGCATTTGTAGAAGCTATACGCAAAGCACAGAAGTTTTGTGGACAACTGTACACAGGAAGGTTTAACGTATGCTTTTGCTACGACACACAACAATTTATCAAGGCCAACATTGACCAACTTATGATTGATTGTTTCGGCATGGTCGATTTTAATTAAGGTATGCAAGGCATGCACAATGGTGCAATAAGGATTTTGATTGGCATTTATTTTGCCATTTAGATATAAATATCTTTTGCTAACCATTTGCTTCTCGACCTCAATTTCGACTTCAGCTACGGCATCGGCATCGACTCACAGGCTACAGGTTTCAGTTCTTGCGATATTCTAGTTCTAGTGGGAGCAATTTTTGATGCGTACATGCATATGTTGGCACTTTTGACAGTGTTTGAGCTCTTTTGAGAGCAGTTTGACTCCCCACATGGATATTTCTTTGCATGCACATGCTTTTGGTGCATGTTTGAGCGTCTGACATACTTGTACGTCTTTGTGGATACTGCCATTGTACGCTTTTGTGGAGCCATCTTTTGGCTAGTACGGCAGTCCCGGCCATTTCTGAAACTTGGTCCATTCTGAGACTTGGCTATATGTTTTGCTGCATAACCTACCTTGTTGAGGATCGATAGCGTGAGGTTTTCATTGAGCTGGGGTATTCTCAAATGTGGAGATACCTTCGGTGATACAAGTAGCTGGAGCATCCCTTACAAGGCCTCACCATAGGACATGTATAGAGTGGTATAGGTGCTTTTGACGCCGAGTTGATGGTCTATGGTCAGTTTGATAGTTTATGCACCTCGGTTGGTCTCTATACAGTGCGCTTTTGAGAGGCATTGCCCTCTTTTATGTTTTGTGAGTGACATACTTGATCATTTTGTCTCATATTTTAGTTGACATAGTCTCAAATACAAAGGAGACTTTGCCAAAAAAATTCCACAATCTTTTGGTAGTTTTGTCATACTAGCAAAGACCGTGACATTTATGACATAAAGAAGTTTGATGGTACTAATTTTCAGCTTTGGAAGAACCAAATGCATGATATGCTTGTCCTAAAGAAGAAAACGTTGCCTATTGCCTAAGCGGCTAGAATTGAAGATATGCACATGACTCAGTTTCAGTGGGAGGAGCTTGATGAGCTATGTAGGTCTACGATTAGACTGCACTTGGTGAGTTGGTGTACTTTTCAGTGTTAGAATGCGAAATTGCTCATGCTTTATGGCAGAAATTATGCGACACTTATGGAAAGGATACGGCTAGCAATAAGGTTTTCATGATGCAAAAACTTTTCAACCTTCGTATGAAGGAGTCAGCTAACGTTGCCAACCATATCAATGATTTTGATTGTCTTTTTGCCCAGATTCGTGCACAACGCATGACCATTGATGATGAGATCAAAGCAATCTTTTTGCTTTGTTCGTTGCCACCCTCTTGGGATATCTTTTGCACAGCTGTTAGTAACTCTACTCCTAATGGTACACTAAAATACGTTGATGTTAGTAGTGCACTTTTGTCAAAGGAAATGCATCGAAATACCATGACTAGCTCGCATTATGGCAAAGCTCATTATGTGCAAAGGGATGATAAGCAACGTAAGGGCCGTTCTTCACAATGTGAGTCCAAGAAAGAGGGAAATAGAGATGCATCAAAGGGTAGATCAAAGTTTCGTGGTCGCCGCAATGTTCAATGCCATTATTGTGATAAGTTTGGTCACATAAAGAAGGATTGTTATGCTTAGAAGCGTGACAAAGAGAAGGGAAAAGGTAAAGGCAAAGATCATGATGATAAAGAGGAGAAACCAAAGAGTTCGGCCAAGATTGAAGAACTGAACATAGTTCAGGATGACATTGATGCGCAAGACATTAATATGTTGACTAAAAATAATGATGTCTTTTATGATGCACATGAAACTCTATCTTTGCAAAGTTATATGCCAATTGAACTCTTTGTTGGTGGTGAAGTATCCTATATATGGATTCTTGATTCGGGTGCTTTGTTGCATGTCACACCTCATAGGCATTGGTTTACTACATAGGAGGAAACCATTGGCTCTATTACACTTGGTGACAATTCCTCTTGTGACATTGTTGGCGTAGGTGACATTGCCATGGTTATGGCAAATGGGGTGAAGTTCATCATCCATAATGTGTGTCATGTTCCAGCCTTGACACGCAATCTGATTTCAATTAGGCGTCTTGATGACTTGGGTTACAAAGTCACTTTTCATCAACAGTCTTGGCGTGTTGCGAAGGGTCATCTTATTATAGTCGATGGTTCTAAAGTTGGTTCACTTTATCCTCTTTATGTATCTTATAAAAACAGTGTTCTTTCTGTAACCGAGCTGCCAACCGTTGCTTTGTGGCATAGTCGGTTAGGACATATGTTAAAAAAAGGAATGGAGACACTCTCTCATTTGGGCTACTTACCGTCTTTGTCATTTTTTTATTTTTCCCTTTTGTGAGCACTGTCAATATGGAAAGGGAACACAGACATATCGTACACATTCTTTTGACAAAGAAAGAAAGCCCTTAGAACTTGTGCATAGTGATTTATGTGGGCCTATGCCTTCTAAATCCCATGGTGGTGCGTCCTATTATGTTACATTCATTGATAATGCAACATGGCATGTTTGGGTCTACGCCATGAAGTCTAAAGATGAGACATTTTCTTGACTCAAGAAGTTATTATCTAGTGTTGAAACTCAGTCTAAATATAAGTTGAAAGCTTTGCGCTCAGACAATGGTTGAGAATATGTCTCCAAAGAGTTTACAGACTTTTGTTCAAGTAGGGGAATTAAGCGTGAGTTTACAACTCCTTATACCCCTGCACAAAATGGTGTTGCGGAACGAATGAAATAGGACCATCCAAGAGCATACCTTTGGAGTTATGTTCAGGACATAAATTGTCTTTAAAAAACTCCGCACTCATCCAGGTCTAGCCAGAGTACTGGTCTAGTTCCCTCTCATCCAGGTCTAGCCAGAGTAGGCTGGGTCTAGTCCTCTCTCGTCCAGGTCTAACCAGAGTAGGCTAGGTCTAGTCCTCTAACCAGGAGGTCTAATCACTCACCCTAGCCTAGTGGAGTCTGGTACAGTAAGTGAATGTCTTCGTGCTCAAGGCTCGGGTGGGCTTGCGGTTACTGCATGACACATACAAGGCAGTCAAAAGAGCGACAAAGCCCACTACTAAGTCCCTTGAAGTACTACCACAGGAAGTGTCAGCCCTTCGTGCCAAGCAGAAGTCCACCAGCCCCATTACCCCTACCTTCTCCCTCAACCAGTTCTACACCTTCCCAATCATCCCCATCAATAAACTTCTCACCCATTGTGTTACAGCAACCTCCGATGCAACAAGCTCCTGCATAGACATCCACGGAAGGGCTCACAAGGTTCTAGCTAAGGTGAATATTAAGTTTCCGACTTTCAAAGGTCTCTTCACAGAGGATGTTGACAACCATGCCCAAAGGTTTGTTTCTCTCTACAGAGGTCGTGGCCTCAATGGAGAAGATGCCTACTTAGTACTCTTCCCATCTACCTTGGATGGATTAGCAGACAAGTGGTACAGTCAGTTTGCAGAGAACCACTTTACTACGTGGGCTACATTAAGACAACAACTTTGTGAAGCTTTCACGCCATGCGATTTTCAAGAAAAGTTTCTAGATGAGTTGGCCAACTTGCTGCTTCAGGCCAAAGAGACTTTTGCAGAACTCATGACGCGAACAAAGTCTCTGGTGCCCATGCTTCCTCAGCCACCAGGTGAGTTCATGGTCAAGAAATGGGTAGAGAAGGCTCTTCCAAAGACTTCTCAGTAAAAACAAAGAGAGAATCTCCGACCTGATGCCACCTTGGAGGAGTTTGTTGCGGCTGCTACTAGGATAGAGGGGACAAGGAAGCTGTCTACTGACTCTTCTCAGGTAGAGACTGCCTCTGTACTCTTGGAGAGTCCATGTGACCCTTTGACTTCTTTATGTAGGGAACTTGAAGCCCTAAAACTACAACGCGCTCTTCAAGAGGAGAAATCAATCTCTCTTAGACAGGAGAAGGCCCCACATCACGAGGCTTTGGATCAAATCAAGAGGGAGCTAGAAGAGTTTAGATCTCAGGAGGAGACTAAGGCTATGGTATGGTGCAGCTCATGCCACTCTCTAGGACACCCTCCACAGGATTGTCCCCTTCGTGCTTATTGCCACTTCTACGAAAAGTTTGGGGCATGAAGATAGGGATTGCTACTATATCAAGAGATTACGGCAGATACAATATAGTCTCGGTCCTACTCATCAACAAGGGCCACCACCTGCATCCAACATGGTTTCCCCCTATGGCCATCCAAACCACATGCCACTTTTGTTGACAGCACCTCCTATGCAAGGTATGCAAAGCACTTTTCCATCTCAGAGCTTTTATCATACCCATGCTCCCTCATCACCTCAAAGCTTCTATGCATCCACCTCCAACTCCATGCACCAGGAGCAAGGACCACCTCGCCCTTCGACTCGCCCATTGAATCGACCCATTTTCTGCTACAGATGCAGGGAATATGGTCATTACCAAAGTAAATGCCCCCCGCCCGAAGGGTCCCCTCCCTGTCGTCATTGCCATGAAATGAAGGATCACTACAGTAAGGATTGCCCTAAACTTTATGCATCCACGACTTTGAACCCAAGTCAAGGCCATAATGAGTTTACCTTTCCCAAGCTCAATTTGATAGCAGTTAGGACCATTCCTCAGCCGCCCCCTTTTGACCATGTGGTTACCCCTCAAGATAAGATGCAGTTGGTCGAGGAGCCAGTGGGCGTCCTCACTTGGGCCCAGAGATCCGCTCTCGGTCTTAGCATTCCTGCACGTTCAACTTCCCCCCACATTCTAACAACAGTGGATATCCTGCGTTCAGCTGTTGACAAGCCATCACCCAGTGACAAGCAAGAATCCAAATCTTTGCTCTCCAATATTGATGAAGCCTTCTTGGAAGCAGTTTCCGATCTACAAAAGATCAAGGTCTTAGAGAAACCACTCGTAGAACAAGAAAAGCTTACAGTAGAGACAATCTTGAAGAACACCTTCCAACAAGTGTGCCTCTATGACATGTTGCGGCTAGATGCAAGTTTTAGAAGTGACACCCTTGCAGTTATTCAATCACTTTACCCCGGAGCAGGTCCTAGTGGCGGGCACCTCTCAGTGCAACCATCAGAGCCCTATATGATACCCTATCCTGCTTCTCCCCTCACTCATTATAGAAGCCCTCGTCTCACCGTGTCCGTCTTGGGGCGGCAATCCTCAGGAGTGATAGTGGATGGTAAATCTGGCATCAACCTGATGCCCGAGTTCACAATGTTAGCTCTAGGTCTACAGCCTACTCACCCTACTCCCTTCACAATTACATTGGCTGACCACAGTGGACAGTCTACCCAGTGGGTATAGTGGACAAAGTGTCTCTGCAGTTACAAGACTTCACCTTTAACTTGGATTTTGTGTGGTTCGTCTTCCCCAAGTTGAGGGAGGATTTCCCTTGCTCGTCGGACCATGGCTATGACACACTAAAGCGCTTCATGATTGGGGAAAATACACAATGTGGATACATACTCCTGGCTCCCCAATGCAACGCATCCTCCTAGAAGGAGACATGGATCCCGTAGTGTAGCAAAGCTCTTTGTCAATGGAAACCAGCCCGGAACAAGAACAACCTACTCTACATGAGGGGTCACAAGAAGATTTGTTGGATAGGTTAGAAGCTACCAAGTATATGCCTTGTTATGGGGTATCTATTCAATCGTTGTCGAAGGATGCAGCAAATGTAGGTGTCACAGCAAAGGTCATAGAGTGTGATGAACTACCCTTTAACATGCTTCCGCAGGACAGGTTCCAAGCAGATCTATTGCTGATGTTTCTGCCTTCTTACATTTTTTCCTCTATGGCATTTTCTCGCCCCTCTTCTCCCCCCTACCCACCCTCTCTCTCTCATCCCTACCCTCACCCCTACCCACCCCCTCACATCCTCTCTCGCCCCTACCTTCCCCCTCCCACCCTTAATCGCCCCTGTCCACCCCCTCTTGCCCCTATCTTCCCCCTCCCACCCTTACTCGACCATGTCCACCCCCTCACACCCTCTCTCGCCCCTCCCCATCCCCTCCCAACCTCACTCACCCCTACCCACCCCCTCTCGCCCCTACCCTCCCCCTCCCAAATAAAGGAGAATATTATTAACATGAAAAGATTGAGAGCCAGATTTTATAAGGTTGACCCCCCCCCCCCCCCCCCCCCCCCCCCTCCCCTTCTCAGAAGGCTTTTCATTGCTCATTCTCTTAAAGCTCTTTGCAGCAAAGAGAAGCTTGAGTATACATAGGACTATGGAGGCTAAGATCTCCATGACTCAAGCAACTTAGTGGCTTCCTTGATCGTCATATGTCGTTCTCCTCTTCTTCAAAGCATCAATGAAAAAGAAATACAAGTATATTGCAGAGAAAAGAAAAGGAATCCTTAAAACTTTGGTTATGAGCTTCATAAGGAGAAGCTCAATAGCATAGTATATGCCATACTAGTGGAGGCTCTTGAATCTTTAGAAAGACTCTCATGATTGTATTAAATGACCTCTATAATCTCAAAATTATCTTTCGATACAAATTTGTAGAGCTTGAAAAGAGCTGAATTTTGATAAAAAGAATATTGCAATCCAACCTTGGATGAGCGAGTTAACCCGATTTAGTGAAGACTACCTTTTCCTCCCTTCTCAAAAATAGCAACTTTGAATTTTTAAGAGGAGGTGGAAGAGTTCAAAGAACTGGAGTATAAATGAGGGGGTTTAGCCCCTTTTCAAATTTTTGAAGGGGGGTATGAAGGTTCTAAGGCATCATGCCCATCCACATGCCCTTCTACCAAGTCTGCATCCACCATAAGCCATATTTTGTTGTTTTGAGTCTTATAAGATTCGAGATCTTAGGAAACTTTTTCATAAACTTATAAAATGGAATTCATCTTTTGGCACTTGCTTAGCCATGAGTGCATTTCTTTGCATGCCTACATTCCTTCGACATGTGATTTCTCTCTCTAGTGTGGAGTTCTTTCAAAGTTGCTAAAAGAATTTATAAGTTCTAATTAAGGGAATAAATGTACTTCATTACTGCTAACAATGAATTGTAAAAAATGTAAACATTGATGTACGTGTTGCAATATGATTTAATGAAGTGAAACTTGAAACCCTTGCATTTAGATGTTCTTCATTGTGAATGTTGCAAATATTCCCAAGGTTTATGCATACAGATGGACACATACTTGTGGCAGCTCCGCCTGCCAGTAGACTTGCTATCAACTTCAGAAATGTGTGCAGATAAAATGTTAATACACGCTTGCAGCAGCTCAAGCTCCCAACCATTGAGTAGATTGGTTGTCTATTATGGAATGGTTTCAAGTACAAAAAAGGGATCCTCTATAAAATGCTAATGGACCAAGCATTAATCATTCTTTATAAAAAAACATAGTAAAAAATGATCATGATAATAAGGGTGAGATAATGAATTTTGGCCTACTCAAATGATTTCTTTCTCTAGAATTGGCAATTCTAAAGGGAGAAAATAAAAAGAGTGAAAGGGCCTAGATGGTAATGATGGCAAAAGGGTGCATCCCAAGACCCTAGGATGTCAACAAGGATCATGATACCTTTAGAAGTGCATATGAGAAGTCAAAGATGACTATGATTGTCCAAGCAAGATAATATTTAGCTCTTGGTCTACTTAAATTATTCACTCTTTGGGAAAATTTAAGAAAGAACAAGGGCCAAAGTTATAATGATGGCAAAAAATTGCATCACGAAACTATAGGGTGTCAACATCCATGATGCTAGCTTAAGAAGTGCCTAAGAAATCCTCCACTAATAAGAAACATAATCGAGAATGATTATGATTTTCAAGGATGAGAAAATGTCACAAAATTGAACTTTTGGTCTACTTAAATGATTTTCTCTCACTAGAATTTTCATTCTAGTAAGAAAAAATTAGATAGAGTGGAATGGCCACAATGAATATTATGGTAGAAAGGTGCACCACATGACCTTATAATGGGTTTTAAGCCCTAGTTAAAGTGTCTAACCCATGGGGGAATCTGCCCTTTGAGTAAACTGATATGCACCACTCCTCTTGTGGAGTTATTGCATGGTAGAAAGGGAGGGTTAATATTTGTTACGCTTCTATATATGTAAAAGTCTTTTCAATAATAGAACACAACATATTGTTTTTGGTCAATCTCTGTTGTCTAGCTCTCTCTCATTGTCCTTCCTCTGCACGCTCTTTTCTCTACCATGGTGAAGTTACGTTGCCATCCCCCATAGGCCCGTCCACTCCCGACAGTGGTATCAGAGCACTAGGAAGAGTCCTTGGTAGGCAGTGTTCTAAAATGCAAGCAAAAAATGACAAAGAGCTTTACATATCACTTCTTGAAACGTTGCACTTGTGGGTCTCATCGGCATGGAGGATTTTCACTACATTCCAAAACGCATGCTAGGCGGTGGGCTACCTACTCAAAATGTTGCTAGTAAACACGCACGTTGGTGGTTGCATACAATAATAGAGAAGACAAGATTCAAGGTAGGCAACCTCTCAGAACATTTCAAAATGCCGCTAACAACAAGCAATGATAGATAGGTAAGTGTCCAAACAGGCTTGTAGTTTTTCAGCCATATGAACGATAGCTTTTTTTTTAGCTTAACAACTTCAATGGGGTTTTCCAAGTGGTGATAACAATAGAGGTAGGTTCTCGGAAAGTATATTAAAATACTCTTCCATGGTGGTGCAAAATATTGAAGCCCCAAGCAATATGTGGTAGTCGGAACTCATGATCGATTTTATGTTACAACATAATTCATTGCAACTAGAATATATTGCAATTCATTGTTGTCCTGTGGTCTTAAAGACAATATTTATGATACATCTACAAGTTGGAGTGTTTTTTGCTACTATGCCTTCAGAAAATTTTGAAGTTAAAGGATTTTCGACGTGGATCTTCTCAAGTGCAACCACAAATTTTCTTGTAGATTTCAAAAAAATGTTTTTATGTTCTGTGTCATAGGTTCGTCATGGTTTTATTAAATGTCAGTTGTTGGCTTGTCCCATTTGTACGGGTATAGACACTCCCACATAGAAAAGTGGTAAGACCTCCCAAGTTATCTGTTTGATTTGAGTTCTTGTTGTTCCCACTCTGATTGTTGTCCAAGGGAAGTACACATACCCGATGTTGTTGTCAAGGGGAGGGGGCTTCTATTCATTGTTTTAGGTGGTATACTGAACTCTTCCATTTTTTTTTCTCAATCGATTGTCAGTGGTTTAGAAATATTTTCTCTATTGTGCACTTATTTAGTGCACAATAGTCCCCACACGTACGGTAGGACTTATCCTTATTTTGCACTAAAAGCACAACTGAGTAAAAAGGAGATGAACTTGGGCATACTATTGTCTTTTCTATAGGCTCATTAACTTGGGAGAGAATCTTCCTTTGTGTGTGAAACGTGATAAGGAGATCTATTAAGTGGAGCAATTCTAAGTAGTAGTTCAACCTTATGGTCACCATCCCCTCTTGAGTGAGGTAGTTCACTTGGGATAGACTTAAAAAATCGATCACTGTATGATTGAAAGAAAGACATGTGACTCATTTTATCAATAAAACATAAGTTGGTATTAGATTCTTGGGTGATGGGAGAGGAGTCTTGGGCAATAAGAATTTAAAAGGAAAGAGAAGACTTTAATGATTTGTGTACACATACATGTAATACCATTGGAATTTTACTTCCCTTCCTCTTACTACTAAGACTCGTGGCTCTACCTCTATGATGAAAATTATGACTCTATCATGAAAACTAAGTTGAGTAGTCATGTGATGAAACCATGATGCTCCTAAATATACATCTTTATGAAGCAAAAGAAGTATAAAGGATTCTTCTTGTAACAGTAATAAGCTTAAGCTTCTTTTTACTGTTTGGTTAACTTTGCATGAGGTTGGTGATGTAAGAATTTCTCACTCTTCTTGTCATAAAATATAATATCTAACTTTACCAAATGATTTTCTCATATTAAACAAATCATTTAATGTGGGAGAATAAACGGGAACAAGAGTTAGAAAAGAGACATGTGCTTCTAGACCTATCTCAACACGGGACCAAAGGAGAGATGGTTGCATCTCAATAGGGGTCCAAAAAGAGATGGTCTATCAAAGAGCAATGTGCAATAAGTGCTTCTATACCTATCTCAACACGGGACCAAAAGGAGAGATGGTTGCATCTCAATAGGGGTCCAAAAAGAGATGGTCTATCAAAGAGCAATGTGCAATAAGTGCTTCTAGACTTACGGCAGCAGGGGACCAAGAGGAGAGATGGTTACATCTCAATAGGGGGTCCAAAAGGAGGTAGTCTATTAAAGAGCAATGTGCATCTAATGGAGCTTAAAATACCTTAGGGTTAGCTTCATTAAAGACCTCCAATGGTTACTGTTAAAATTCCTTTGACCTTAGGCAAGCTAGGGGTGAGCTTGAAGTGGGAAACCGACCTAAGCTTGAGGTGCTTATCGTGCTTGATGTCTATGGTGCTTGTTGTGCTTGATGATTAAGGTGCGTGCTTGATGACTAAGGTGCTTGAGGTGCTTGTCATGCTTGATGAATAAGGTACTTGAGGTGCTTGTCATACTTAATGAGGAAGGTTCTTGAGAAGCTTCCCATGCATGGGGGGTAAGGTGCTTGTCAAAAAGAGACCCTACAAACTTAATGAGGAAGGTGCTTGAGAAGCTTCCCATGCATAGGGTGGTAAGGTGCTTGAGTCAAATAGAGACCCTACAAACTTAATAAGGAAGGTGCTTGATAAGCTTCCTATGCATGAAAGTCCCAAAGTTATGGGAATCTTTGATTTAACCTTCCACTCACCCAAAGGGCACATGGGACACATGTCAGACTCTCCCTATGCTTAACCACATGTGTCCCATGTGCCCTTTTCTCAAAGAGCACATGCGACACATGCCAAACTCTCCCTATGCTTAACCACATGTGTCCCATGTGCCCTTTTTTCAAAGGGCACATGGGACACATGTTAGACTCTCCCTATGCTTAACCACATGGTGTGCTTGAATGCTATTGGTTGGGCTAAAGAGGGGTCCAATGAGCTTCTAGTTCCATCCAACAAATATATAGATATTTTCAAGCTCTCTCTCTCTAAGGGGCAAGGAGGACACTTGTCCAAAGACTACCCATGTACTTGAATGCATGCTACATGTGATTGGCTAAGAGGGAGAGGGGTCCAATGAGCTTGAAACATGTGTAAAAGCTACAACTCGCCCCAAGCAAGCAAGGGGAGTACTGGGGGGATATACACCACACACACACTCATTTTGTGGATTCATTCTCACTTGGTGAAAGTTGAGAAACTCCACCTCCTTCTGCAAGCTTGTGAGAAGTGAGAGCCTACACCAACACTCTTGGCTATGGAATGCAAACCCAACCAAGAGCCATGCTTCAATGCTTAAGCTTGCCATCTTCTCCATCTTCATTACTATGCTATTATGTATGCTAGCAAGACTCAGTGATGATAAGTGAGGAACTATTTCTTTCTCCTATGGAATGTTTATTCTTCCTCTTCCCTACCCTCATTCCCCGCTAGCTCTCTCCACCTTCGAAGGTGTTTGAGGCCTTGGGACTGAGGCTTGGGATAGTTAATGCTTTCTACAAAGTTTATGCTATGCTTGTGATGCATGAACCCTTTCCATCTTCATTGCATCACCTAGGTCACAAGGAGCACAAATATTGCATTGTACCAAATCTCTCTTGATGGGAGAAACTATAATACAAATGCCTATTCGAGGGGGGACCGGCTCCGTATGAATCCGGTCCTCAACTATTGTCATGTTCGCTAAACTCTCTCTCTCTCTCTCGCAAAAGTATTGTTCATGCCAAGTTAACTAAGTACCATGTTTATGTTGCTACCATCAATTAATTTCACCCGCTGTGCTCACAAAGCAATCTCACAAAAGTGCTTTATCTTATTTCCCAATTCCGCTACTCTCAAAGTTCATAGGCCATTTCCATTACATTGGTATCAGAGCATTTGGTTTCTCTTTTTGTGCTTAAGAAGAGAGGTCCTTAAGTAGCCTATTAATGGTTGTTTTTTTAATTATATTAGGGTAAGCGGGACTGGGATCTATTACCGGTTTTGTTGAGCCCACTATGTGGGATATGGTGCACACCTCGAGAGCTTTGGTCTTAATAATGAAGTCTTTTTAAACTTGCCTACAACTTTACCATTATTAGCCATAAGAAGTCCGAAAGGGGCTATCCCTCGGCAACTTCGCTATGATAGACTCACTCCACTACTCTCTATAATTAACCAATTTGAGCCGTGGGTGTAGATACTTAAGTGCCTATTTTCAAAGGCTAAGAGGAGTAGCAACTAAGGTTTTGAATTGCCAAAGCATACACTAAGTAAACACATAATTTTAATTAACATGGATGACATTAACCAAGAGAGTAGAATGAACATTGATAACTTTGATTTTGCACATGAAGGTGCTAATGATGATGCCCCCATGTTTGTTAATTATCTTGTCACTAGGTTGCAACAAGCTATGGGCAACCCCGCTTTACATGCCAAAGCTACTCAACAACTTCGTGCTTATGGGATTTCCTTTCCTATCCAAGAGGAGAGAGAGCTTAGGAGGCCTCTTGATGAACCCCCAAAGAAGACTCTCTCCCATATGGGAGGAGGAATCCAAAGATCAAGAAAGTAATGAATCCCTAAATTCCTCTGAAGATGTGGCTCCACGAAGAAGGTGGACTAAACGATCACCAACTCCTCCCAGGAGGAAACAGTTAACCCATAGTCCTTCTCCTCATCACTCCAAAAGCGAAGAGAAGAAACAAAGGAAGAAAAGGGCAAGAAAGAGGTCACCCTCTTCTCCTTCTTCTTCACCTTCCTCCTCTTCCGACGAAAGCAAAGTTATTCTCCTAGAGAATACAAGAGGGGAGGACATCGCAAATCTTACCCTGCATGGCAAAGGTCACAAAAGCTAAAGAATTTCAAAGAGGGAGGAAAGAGTATCTCTTTTCTCACCTATGATGGGCCATGGCACCTTTGGTGCTACCGACAAAGTATTGGCCTTCATCCAACAATTTGATGCGGCCTTTGGAGACGAGGGCTTCACAGAGTCCTCCAAGCTACGCCATGTAGCTATGCACTTCCAAAAATCGACTCGTCAATGGTGGGCTAGCCTTCTAGCAACAGTGAAGCCCCAAAGACATGGAAAAATGTATGAGTTTCCATCGTGAAGCAATTCCTTGCAAGCGATGCAAAGGACAAAGTGCTCACCGAATGGTGGAGTTTGAGTCTCTTATGAGTCTATCCACAAATATGTGGACAAGTTTTGGGATTTATATCTCAAGATATCGTCTTTCAAAAGATAGACTTCGCCGAGCAAAAGCAACAATATTGTGCGGGATTACCCAAAGATATGGCCAAGTATGTCAACTCTCAACGGCCTGATTCTATCACCGAAGTAATCCACCACACCGTGGTTGCTTCAGGCATCAATTTCCAACAAGGGGCTAGAGGAATGTCAAGCTCATGGAAAATAAAGACAAAAGTGATTCCAAGAGGAAAACCAATGCCCAAAATTCTTACCAAGGCTATTCCAACAACAACAACAATCGGTCCAAGGAGAAGGGAGTTTACAAAGGTAAATATAAACTCTCTCCTAAAGAGCTAGAATCTTTTTGTAAGGACCACAAATGTTTTAAGTGTGGGGAGCAAGGCCATGGTTATCGTCCTTTCCCCAAGAGAATTGCCCGCAATAAGACTCCTAGTGCCTCCATGTTTAAAGCTCCAAAAGAGGATGCTCATCGCCAAGGATTTCTCCTTTCCTATGCTTGGGGAAAGATGGAAGAGCATGATGCCTTTATTTTGTTTGACCCTGGTTCAACTCACAACTTCATATCCACGAAGTTGACCACTAAGCGAGGCTTACAAGCCCATGAGATGGGAGATGCATTGAAAGCCAATGGAGCTATCAAGGGACAAGACGTCTCAGTTACTTCCTTAATTAAAAAATTGAGGCTTCATGTCCAAAGCTATGTGGACAAAAAGGATTTCTTCATCTTTCCTCTCAAACATGAGAATGTTATCATTGGGGCACCGTGGTTTAACTGCATGGCTTCCAACATGAAGTTCCCTGAAAGGAGAATCTACTTCATCTACAAGGAAAAGAGCATGTACATAGATGCTAATGAGCTGGGGAACACCATATCCCTGCAATAAAGGGAATCAAGAGGAATTAGAGTTGTCTAATTTCCTAAATGCAATCCAAAATGTTTTGATTGATGACATCCCTAGTGATCTACCTCTAAAATGAGGGATGATGACCATGCAATTGAGCTCCTACCAAGAAGCTCACCGCCTAACAAGCCTCCTTATCGAGTTTCACAAGCTCAACAAGAGGAGATGATGAGGCAAATGCATGAATTGGTGGAAAAAGGGATGATGAGATCTAGCTCCTCTCCATTTTGTTCACCATTACTTTTAGTGCAAAAGAAAGACGACACATATCACAATAGATCACTAATTTAGATCACTATTAAAAATAGATTTCCCGTGCTGCGGGTAGAAGATCTATTTGATAAGTTACAAGTTTTGGTCTGACAAATTCTCCAGACACATTCAAACTCATGATGGACAAAAATCTTCATGCCATTCAAATTCTCTTGAGGAGTACAAGCAGCACCTCCAGGTAATCCTTCAAGTTGTGAGAGAGAATAAGCTCTTCATTAATAAAAAGAAAAGTGAATTTTTCCTACAAGAGATTCAATATTTAGGTCACATTAGGTGGCACCCGTATGGATCCAACAAAGTTAGAGATAATAAAAGGATGGACTAATCCAAGGAATCTACAGGAGGTACGAAGCTTCATAGGTATGTGTGCATATTATAGATGCTTCATTGAAAAATTCTCGCTAATAGCAGGCCCATTACATGACTTAACAAAAAAGAACGTTAAGTATTCATGGACTGCAGAAGTGCATGAAGCTTTTGAAGAAACTTAAGGAGAATCTTATTTCTCAATGTGTGCTCACACTATTAAATCTCTCAAAGACATTTGAGGTCTAATGTGATGCTTGTGGTGATTGCTTTGGAGCTAATTTGCTTCAAGAAGTACATGCCATAGCATATGAGAGTCAAAGACTCAACTTCGATAAGTGAGTATTGGAAAAATACAAAAAAGAGCTACTAGTTATTCTATATGCCCTAAACACGTGGAAACACTATCTCTTAGGGACTCCATTCATCTTACGAATGGATCACAAAGCCTTAAGAACTTCATGATGTAAACCAAGCTCTCCGACAAACAAAAGAGGTGGGAAATTTTTCTTTTATTTAAATTTCATATTGCTCACATTGTTGGCAAGCACAATCAAGTGGTCGATGCACTTTCACAAAACGACCAAGGGTAAATGTGGTGTCTATAGCAACTCACAATGATCTATCTTTTATGATAGATGAGCATGCTATTGACCGTGACTTTAAGTACGTAATACAGCCTTTGCAATAGGGAGGAAAAAAAGAACCATTCACCTTGAAGGATGGTTACCTTCCAAACGGAAATAGGCTATGTGTTAATCACCCATACAATAAGAAAGTCATGTATGAATCCCATACTTCTCCTTATGCGGGCCAAAGAGGAGTTCCATAGTCTACTCTTCGAGGAGTAGAAATGTATTTCTGCTCGTCTACCATGAAAAGTAAACATACAAAAGTATTTTTCAAAATGCGTGGTATACCAAAAGTTGAAATTTGATCAAGGTAAGCAACTCGGAGTGTTTTAGTCGATAGGCTTAACAAGAAAATACACTCTATGCCTGTCAAAAAGACTATTAAGGCACATCAAATGGCAACCCTCTTCATATCTCAAATTTTCAAGCATCGTGGCTTTCCAACATCCATAGTGTTGGACAAAGATCCTAGAATAACTAGTAATTTCTAGAAGGGTCTCTTTGAGAATCTAGGAAGTAGATTAAATTTCTCGTTCAACCTATCATCCACAAACGGATGACCAAAATGAAATAACTAATCTAATGATTCTTGAATCTACTAAAAGCCTATGTCATGAAGGTAGATCAACGTTCTCAATGATAGAAGTACCTACCTCTTATAGAGTATGCACACAATGACATCGTCCATACTTCTATGGGGAAATCACCTTTCGAGGTTAAAGAGGGAAGATCCAAAAGTCCCTTACTACTTAAAGTACATGGGAAGATCTTCACCTGCTGATGAATATACTCGAGACTCACAAGAATCTTTTTCAAAGATTAAAGAGGTTATATCCATCTCAAAGCAAGGGCAAAAAGGGATGCTGCTAATAAGCATAGAAGAGCCTTAGCCTTTAAGAAAAATGATTGGGTCTTGCTAAAGTTTCTCAAGGCTCATCTAGGGCATTCTATGAGCAAGAATCCTTCGGGCCACCAAGAGTATTATGCTAAACTAGCAAAAAAATACTATGGTCCTTTTTAAATTCTTAAGCCAATCAATGAGATGGCTTATCGATTAAAGTTTCCCAACCATTGGCTCATGCACCATGTTTTCCATGAGAGCCTACATAGGCCTTACAAAGGAGCACCATCAAAAGAAGCAATAGTTGTAGACCATCCAAAAATCAAAGATCAAGAAGAAGTACTTCAATCTAAGTCCATCCTATGACATGAAGACAAGGTATTAAGAAACAGTAAGATTATTTGATGATATCTTATTAAGTTAAAGAATTATCCCTTTGAAGATGCTAAATGGATGCAAGGAACCTAGCTTGAGGATCATATGAACCTTGTCAATGCTTACAATGCTGCACTAGAGTAAGCATATGAAGATGCATTTTAAATGAAAAATGTTTTTGACTTATAAGACTAGTTCTCTTTTTATTGTGCACAAATTTAAAGAGTATGCATGCTTAGAATCATGTTTGTGGTAATGACATCTCCCAAACACCAAGTAGAACTTGTCACTCTACTTTGGAAGTATGATATGGACTAAAGAGCAGACATGCTTGCGGCAGCTACGTCTCCCAAGCACCAAATGGACTAGTCATCCATCTTGAAATGATGTCATAGGGTAAAAAGGGATCCTCTACCCGCTAAGAAACATGGACTAATGACTAGACTTTATCTTCTCTACCTCATAGTCGAAACCGACTATGATTTCAAGAGAGAGGTAATGTCGTAAAATATAATAACTTTACCAAATGATTTTTTCATATTAAATTGATCATTTAATGTGGGAGAATAAACAGGAAAAAGAGTTAGAATAGAGACATGTGCTTCTAGACCTATCTCAACACGGGACCAAAAGGAGAGATGGTTGTATCTCAATAGGGGTCCAGAAGGAGATGGTCTATCAAAGAGCAATATGCAATAAGTGCTTCTAGACCTATCTCAACACGGGACCAAAAGGAGAGATGGTTGCATCTCAATAGGGGTCCAAAAGAAGATGGTCTAACAAAGAGCAATGTGCAATAAGTGCTTCTAGAATTACCTCGGCAGGGGACCAAGAGGAGAGATGGTTACATCTTAACCTTCCACTCACCCAAAGGGCACCCCTTTTCTCAAAGGGCACATGTGACACATGTCAGACTCTCCGTATGCTCAACCACATGGTGTGCTTGAATGCTATTGGTTGGGCTAAAGAGGGGTCCAATGAGCTTCTAGTTCCATCCAACAAATATCTAGATATTTTCAAGCTCTCTCTCTCTAAGGGGCAAGGAGGACACTTGTCCAAAGACTACCCATGTACTTGAATGCATGCTGCATGTGATTGGCTAAGAGGGAGAGGGGTCCAATGAGCTTGAAACATGTGTAAAAGCTACAACTCGCCCCAAGAAAGCAAGGGGAGTGCTGGGGGGATATACACCACACACATACTCATTTTGTGGATTCATTCTCACTTGGTGAAATTTGAGGAGCTCCACCTCCTTCTCCAAGCTTGTGAGAAGTGAGAGCCTACACCAACACTCTTGGCTATGGAATGCAAACCCAACCAAGAGCCATGCTTCAATGCTTAAGCTTGCCATCTTCTCCATCTTCATTACTATGATATTATGTATGCTAGCAAGACTCAATGATGATAAGTGAGGAAATATTTCTTTCTCCTATGGAATTCCCTACCTACCCTCATTCCCCGCTAGCTCTCTCCACCTTCGAAGGTGTTTGAGGCCTTGGGACTGAGGCTTGGCATAGTTAATGCTTTCTACCAAGTTTATGCTATGCTTGTGATGCATTAAGCTTTCCATCTTCATTGCATCACCTAGGTCACAATGAACACAAAGATTGTATTGTACCAAGTCTCTCTTGATGGGAGAAACTATAATACAAATGCCTATTGGAGGGGGGACTGTCTTCGTATGAATCCGGTCCTCAACTATTATCATGTTCTCTAAACTCTCTCTCTCTCTCTCTCTCTCTCTCTCTCTCTCTCTCTCTCTCGCAAAATTATTGTTCATGCCAAGTTAACTAAGTACCATGTTTATGTTGCTACCATCAATTAAGTTCACTTGCTATGCTCACAAGGGAATCTCACAAAAGTGCTTTATCTTATTTCCTAATTCCGCTACTCTCAAAGTTCATAGGCCATTTCCATTACACTTCTAGTCCTTGATTGTGTTTTAATATTTACAAGCCTTATTGGACGTGACAGAACAACTATTGGTTGAATGAATCTTGAAAGGTCTTTGATACATTAGCCAAAATTTTGTCCTTGATATCATATAGTATGGTGTGCTTTTATCTTTATAAAAATCTTTAGAAAATCACACTTATACTCTTTTATAACAAGGGAGACTCATGATGCTTTAATTGATAATTGGATCTTTTACTGCAACATTTATGTGCTAACATTTATGTCTCAGGAAAACATTTTGAGAATACACAGAATCATTTGCTAAAAGTAGCAATCAATCAACATTTTAAAACTAAAACGTTTCCAATGTGTAAGCTTGTTACGTACTCTTTTGCTACCATATTGAGATGGTGTCTTTCATCATTACTACATTGAGTCAAAGGCCTAGGCAATCACTTTTCAAAATGTGTATCATATCACGTGAGTTTACAAAAAAGGATAATTAATGTTCACAAATGTATACTTTTATGTATAGAGTAGAGAGGGTGGAGGTTTTTAAATAGGCCCACAAGGTAAATATGGCATGTATATTGGGATATTATTGATAATCTCTTGAATGTAAATGATATAGAAAGATTTTGTATGAGTGGCTACCTTGGGCTCAAAGATCACACCCACACTTGTTTGCTTCTAACTTTGTACAATGTATCCTTAGCATGGACAAACTATTTTGATATGCTTTATAAAGTAAAAAATATATTATATAGTAGTGATATGCTTGGACTAATGAATGTATCATTTTGATGTATGGTCAAGAGTCAAGCTTTTCCACATTCATTTTGACTTGAGATTATCATGTGTGCTACTTATGAGCTTAACAGGTGTATTACAAAAGCTTTGCAATATATGAACCCTTATGAACCATAGCATGATAAAAAGCCATCTATTGATCACATCCGTGTTTTTTATATGTAGCGCAAAATATTGGATGATAATGTTATTAAATACATTTTTGTTGGTTGCAATACTGAAAGCAAAGATTACAGGTTATACCATCCACAAACAAAGCGTATCTTGGTTTCACGAGATGTTGTGTTTGTGGAAGATTCCGTTCATCCTTTGTTATCATGTACAAGAGACAATAATGTAAGCTCCCACGACATTTATCAAACTTTTTTGCCTCTTTGTAATGGTGAAAACTTGAATGTAAATTTCAAGGAGTCAAATGTACAACCTATGGGGGTTTTTAAAAATGCTACAAATGACTCTATTATTGATATAGACGTACATGATGTACGTAATGTGGAAAGGATAGAGAATGAGGAGGCTAGAGGTATGCCAAAATGGCTGGTGCATACTTTACATGACAATAAACTTGATGCACCTATGTCTAGTTATACTCATTTAGGTTCTTGCCATGCATCTTATGCATCAGATTGTTATGCTTTGGATGTTTCTAGTTTATGTGATGTGGAGGAACCTCTTTCTTTTGATGAAGCACAAAATTCAAAAAATTGGATGGTTGCCATGCAATCAAAATATGATGCACTTATAGAAAATGACACATGGACTGAAGGAGTACGAGTAGAAGTGCGACGCGCGAGAGAGTGCGAGAAGAAGAGCACGACGATATGTTGAACTCGCTCTACTGTAATGTGTAGAGCATAGTGAGTTCTTATTATGTTTTTACAAAAGAATATGCGTACATACCTGGCGGCCCACCCACTTACCTGGGCGACCACATTGGGCTTTATACCCCAACAACCTCCCACTTAAGGTCCAATGTGGTACTTTAAGTGTGAGAGAAGCTACTATACAAGCTAATATACAAGAGATGTAGAGAAGTGATGTACTACCCTACACCTAACTGCTTGCGAAAATGCGCAAAGCTCTCTGAGGGAAGTCCTTCTGTAAGTAGATCAGCTGGATTTTCTGTGGTGTGAACTTTGACAAGCTGAAGTTGCTTATCCTCCAGCATTTCCCTGATGAAATGATACTTCACATCCACATGCTTTGTCTTTGAGTGATAAACTGGATTGCGAGCCAATTGTATAGCACTTTGACTATCACAATATAACACAGGCATCTCTTCTTTGATTCCCAAATCTGTTACTAGTCGATTAAGCCAAAATGATTCTTTGCATGCCTCTGATGCTGCAACATATTCAGCCTCTGTAGTAGACTGAGTAACACAATCTTGTAATCTAGAACGCCATGATACTGCTCCACCAGCCAATGTAAAGACATACCCTGATGTAGACCTTCAGTTGTCTAAGTCACATGCATAATCTGAGTCTGTAAAACCCATTACACTTAGTTCCTGACTCCCATAGCATATACGCATACTCTTTGTAGCTTTCAGGTATCTCAATATTCCTTTCACTGCCTCCTAATGTTTCTTGCCTGGGTTTGACATGTATCGACTTACTACTCCCACTGCAAATGCAATGTCTGGGCGAGTAGCAATCATTACATACATCAAACTACCCACTGCAGACGCATATGGAATCTTATCCATTTCAGCCTGTTCTTCCTCAGACACAGGACAATCTTGTTTGCTAAGTTTCACATATGGTGGCAATGGAACACTCAATGCCTTTCCCTTCTCCATATTGAAATGTTGCAAAACCTTGTCAATATACTCTGTTTGAGATAACCAAATAAACTTCTTTGATCTGTCTCTCTCAATGCGCATACCAAGTATATGACTTGCCTCACCCATGTCTTTCATGTCAAATGATTTTGCCATCTTTGACTTCAAAGCTGAAATTTCTTCCAGGTGCTTGCCAGCAATCAACATGTCATCTACATACAAAATAAGGATCAGCCAACTGCCATCCTTAGCCTTCTTTGTATATAGACAGTGATCGAACTCACTACGTTTGTAGCCTTGAGAAAGCATAAACTTGTGGAACTTATGGTACCATGCCCTCGGTGATTGTTTTAAGCCATAAAGACTCTTTAACAACTGACATACCAAATCTTCCTTGCCTTTCTCAACAAACCCTTCTGGCTGCTGCATGTAAATTTCCACATCTAAATCACCATGCAAGAACACTGTCTTGACATCCATTTGGTGCAACACCAAATCTAATATGGCAACCAATGCAAGAAAGCATCTCAATGTAGTCATCTTGACCATCGGAGAGAAGACTTCATCAAAGTCAATGCCTTGTTCTTGCTTAAAGCCCTTGGCAACAAGCCTTGCTTTGTACTTTGGTTGACTATCATGAGCGGTGATCTTATACCTGTAAACCCATTTACAAGGTAGAGCCTTTTTGCCCTGTGGTAATTTAACTAGCTTCCATGTCTGGTTTTTATGCAGAGCTGACATCTCTGTCTGCATGGCCAATTGCCAATTCCCGGAGTCCTTCATTTGCACTGCTTCCTTGTAACATAAAGGCTCATTGCAATCAGTCAACATGACATAGTTCATAGATGGAACAAACCTATCAGGAGGTCGCGTGATACGTCCAGATCTACGCACAATAGGTGGCTCAGGCTTAGCCACAACCTGTGGTTCCACTCTATCCTGACCTTGCTCCTCTTGAGCCCTGACATTTTGTCTTCCACGTGCAGGTCCATCTTCTTGGAAGACAACTCTTCTAATCTCCTCAACCCTCTCTGGTTTAGAATGATATTTGGCTTCATTAAAGTGCACATCATTACGGCAGATAACCTTTCTGGATTCTGGATCCCAAAGTCTGTACCCCATCTCACCAGAATTACCATAGCCTAGAAAGATGCACTTTCTACTCTTTGGCTCAAGTTTGTTCCTAAATTCTTTTGGAACATGAGTATATGTCTCACAGCCAAAGACTCTGAGATGCTTGTATGAGGGCATTTTGCCTGACCATACCATCTCTAGCACTGAATCCTTCTGCAAAACCTTGCTAGGAGATCTATTTATAAGATGAACAGCTGTTGATACAACTTCAGCCCAAAACCCATTTGGCAGCTGTGCATTAGACAACATACTTCTGACCTTCTCTTGTATGGTGCTATTCATCCTCTCAGCAACACCATTTTGAGGAGGATTGTAAGGAGCAGTAAGTTCACATTTTATACCTTTTGACTCACAAAAGTCCTAAAAGGCCTTTAAAACATACTCTCCACCATTGTCAGTGCGTAAGCATTTAAGCTTCTTGCCACTCTGATTCTCCACAAGTGTCACAAACGTTTTGAAAACACTAAACGCTTCATCCTTGGGCTTGAGAAAGTAAACCCATACTTTCCTCGAGTAATCATCTATAAATTTCATAAAGTAAGAAGCTCCCCCTAGAGATAGGTTAGGCATAGGTCCACACAAATCACTATGAACAAGTGCCAATTGTGTATCTCTTCTACTGCTTCGCTGCTGTGTTTGCTTACCATATAGACAATGTTTACAGAATTCAAAATCATTAAATGAAAAGCCAGGAAAATAACCAGAACGAAACAAGATTTCCATTCCCTTCTTGGACATATGTCCTAACCGGCTATGCCACAAAGAAACTTTCGGCTGCTCAGTTACATTGATTACATTTTTAGAGACATTTGATACATAAATCATGTAAAGTCCTCCAGGCTTTACTCCATGTGCTATTGTCATGGAACCCTTGAATATCTTCCACATGTTCTATCCAAAAGTGGTGACGAAGCCAGCATCATCAAGTAAACCTGTGTTGATCAAGCTCTTTGTAATTGCGGGAACATGTCTCACATTTTTCAGCGTGAAAGAAGAGCCATTCTGAAACTTCAATTGAACATCTCCAACACCTAAGATCTCACATGTCTGCCCATTGCCTAGCCGAACATGATCTTTAGTGGTCACATAAGAGGTAAACCGCTCCTTGTTTGAAGACACATGAAGTGATGCCCCTGAGTCTATAATCCAGTCACTCAGTGCATTTCCATCAGATACTGTAAGAAGAGCTGAGTCCATTGTATTCTTCAAGAAGTAGATGTCTCCTGCCACTAGAGTGTCATCCTCTGCAACAATGTTTGTCACATTTATTTCTTGAATCTTCATAGAGGACTTGTTCTTCTCACCATGGTCTTCAGCTTTCTCTTTGCCTTTTTCTGCTTTCCATTCTCTGCAGTCTCTTTTCATGTGACCCTTCTTGCCACAATGGTAGCATTCTATGTCACTCTTGCCTTTAGCACTGCGGGACTTGCTACGAGACTCATTCCTCTTTCCACCTTTGTACTTTTCTTTGGTCCTTCCCCTGACAACTAAGGCTGTTCCTTTGCCTTTGTCCATTGTCTTTCTGTTGGTTTCTTCAGTAAGCAGACTGCCTTCTACACCTGCTATGTTCAAACCATCTGGAGGTGCAGAATTACTCAAAGCTGTGCGAAAAGTGTCCCAACTTTCCGGCAATGTGATCGACAGGAACATAGCTCTAACAGGTTCATCAAACTTGATACCTTGAGCTGACGACTGACTATAGATGGTGTTGAATTCATTCAAATGATTGGATATAGGTGTCCCTTCTTTCATCTTCAAGTCAACAAGCTTCTTAAGCCAGTATACCTGTGAAGCTGCACTCTGCTTCTCATAATGATCACTCAGCTTTGTCCATGCTTCATAAGCCGACATCTCGTTTGCTACATTGAAGTAAATGCTTTCTGCCAAAGTCAGCATAATGGTAGAAAGTGCCAATTCATCCATTTCGCTCCATTCATCTTCGTCCATATCTTCTGGTTTTATCCCCTTGAGCTTTATAGGTTTTGTCTGCTTCTTTTGTACCAACACATGCCAAATCTACTTCTTCCACAATGGGAAATAGGTTCCATCCAGCTTCTTGATATTGTAAAGAGCAGTGTCCTGTGATCCACCAGCCATAGCTACGCTTCACAGTAGTTTACTTTCCTCGGAAAAATTCAGCAGAGTTTCCCCTGTAAACTGACCTCTGAACCAATATCAACCTGTCAAATGAACCAAGAAAGCTTCTGATTCTACAGGAATTTCAGTAGAGTCTCCTTTGTAAAATGGCTCTGGTGTACTCAAAAAACAGACCAAAAACAGCTCAAAAAACCACTGTCTCTCTAACACTATAAGCTGTGGGTAAACCTGTCCTCCACATGTACTATCTCTCACTGTCCTGTCACTGTCGTGTAAGCATAGACTGCGACAATTCCTCAACGGCAGTAAAGCAAAGATGCAATCCCAACTGTCTAACTCACAGTCAATACATCCTAGCTGCCTATCTAAGGGTGCTCGAGGGATCGCTCCAAGACCTGTATCACTGAAAGGATTGTTTTAGGGCATAACTACGCCCCTGTTCATACTCACAAGCACGACACAAACAACATACTTATCATCCGATGACACGACTAACCCGTAGGTGCACGTAGGAAATCTCGTTAGCTTGTCAGGCTGAGACCAATCTACACATACGCACTTTTATGATGCATCAATCACTAACCCTGGTAGAATGCAACCCACTCTATCCCTAGCCGCTCACAACACCGTTTACACTTCCAATGAACTCGGAATCGCATCAAACCTTCTAGGCACCATCCTCTCACTAGGATATACTTACCTATAAGTCTAATCTCACTAGGTCATAGACTAACAGGTCATAATCCAAAAGTGGGCGAAACTTAAGTTCATGAGTGTCTGTGTGTAGCTAATCTCTTTCTCATTCCATAAAGCACTTGATTGTTGAAAACCGACACTGTTTTTGTGCTACTTACAAGCAAAACAAGCTCGAGGAAGGATCAATCGCGAACAGGCGAACGACTCGAAAATGTGAATGCGTGGCGTGGGCGCGTAGCTCTCGGAGAGACTACCGCGATGGTGTAGTCACGTCGTGAATCCGGTGAGGGAGAAGCGCATAGCGAAGAGGATAAGACTCTCTCTCTCTCTCTCTCTCTCTCTCTCTCTCTCTCTCTCTCTCTCTCTCTCTCTCTCTCTCTCTGACTCGTACGACACAGGATTAATATTCAAAAACAATGTTATTCAAAAATGGTTCTAAGGTGACTTTTATACTTTAGTCACCTTAGCTCAAAAATGTACATGGGGTTCTCTTACTCATTATTACAAAGTGGGAACAAATCTGAGTCCTAACTAACTGATTAATCTTTACATGACCTAGACGAATGGATCAAAATGATAAAACGTCTTTGACATAAAATGGGAATCTGATATGCTTTACAAGATGGCCTCATTACAACAGTTGGACAAATGGGGCTCCAACATTCCCCCCCTCCTAGTTCATGTCTACCACGACATGATTGTCTTTGTCTTCAGTGTCGTTGTCGTCCTTCTTGGTTGATTTGATGTAGAAACGCATCATATCGCAGAGACTCGCTTGCCATTAATGGGCCAAAAATTTTGGACTTGTACATGAAGAAGCCTGTGTAAAATGCTTCTTCGAAGGTTTGGAGATAGTAGCTCGGCAGAAACATTAGCCGTCTGAAAGAGGGATACAATAATGGCTCTGTAGGTGGCCCACTTAGATCATATGACAGCTCTAAGATGCTTCTTTCGGTATTCATATACTCTGAAGTCCAGCTTTCTGAGAAGACTGTGAGACAGGCCAAAAAGGTTCGAGCTATTTTACATAGCATCTTGCTGGATAGGTCGGGAGAGCCTCCGAATTTTGCAATGGCGCCCTGAAGGGTTTTCACCATGTAAGAACCGGATATTCTCTCTCCCTCTGCAGGCCCTGGCAATACTGGATAATTTAGCCATGTCGGATTTCTGCTTTGTAGTGCTTTATGTTGGCTGTAGGTGTATGTTCGGGGAGTTGGGCAAAAAGTTCTGTCATTCCTCAGCTCAAGCGGTGCATTGACTAAGTGGATCAGGTTATTATGATGAGCCAAGAGACATTGACGCCTCCACTTTGGTTGGCAGTTTACTATTCTGTTTCGCTGTTCCCAATCCTGTAATTCTCCTTCAAACACTGGCACTTGTTCTTCTTTTGCGAGCTGTCGTTGATGTGTTAGAGATTCGTATTTCAGTAGAGCATAGGGTAACATAGGGGCATTCCATTCCTCCCGTAGCTCTGCTACTGTTTTGCCTGATTTGGAGAGCCCTTGTAGCATCTCCTTTTCTAGTTGCATTGCCTTGTACCATATCATCTCTGATTGTTTTTCCATTTGCTCGGCCAGCCTCTGCTCTTCCAATCTCGTGACTGAATCTTCGTCTATTTCTTGGTCTTTGGAGCTAGTTTGATCAGTTTGTGTATCTGGGGCTTCCTGATCATCTGATTCTCCCTCGTATTCATCTTGACCCCCATATACTTCGGCGAGTCCAGCCAAATCCGTGGCTGCTTGCTCCAGGTGCACTCGTACCTGTCCTTGGTGTTGCCTTGCAGTTTGAAGACTTGCGATTTGCGCAGCCATTGTTCTACTATTGATTTGGAGAGCTTGAAATTCCATCTCTTTTTGAGCTGCAGACTCCTCTAACTGTTTTACCCTGATGTGCAAGTTTTCATTTTCTTCCCTGAGTGATTTGGAAACAATGCTTTCCATTTCACTGTCAGGAGCTGGTCCTTGTTGCTGTTCACTTTGTAAGTTTGAAATTTGCCTTTGTAGTTGATCCTCTTCTCTAAGCGCACTTTCAGCTATCATTAAGCATTGTTTTCTTTCCAACTCCAGCTCCCTCTTTAGCGCAGCCACTTCTTCTTGTGGGTGGACTACCGGTGTTGTTGGTAGCGACGTTTTTTGTTTCTTAGCTCGTTCGATTTCCCTTGCTTGTATATCTGTTACTGCCCTCAAATCTTTGACTTCAATTTGTAAGTCATCGATGACGACTTGCAAACTTTTGACTGTCTCCAACGCATCTTGCTTTTCTTTTTCCAACTTATGGATGTATTCATCTCTGTCACTGACATCTTCAAGGAATACGTTGATTGTATCTTCACAAATGGCATTGAAATCTTCAAACTCCTGTAAATTGTCTTTGAGGAGATTTACCATGCTTTTGAGCCCCAAGATCCCAGCATCTCTGATGCTGATCAATTTTAGAGTGTCATCTCTTTGCTCCTGCAGTCTCATAACTTCTTGATGGGTTTTTTCTAACTTCGTTTTGTTGGACCTGTTCTAATCAGCTAACCATTGACTGTGCAGTCTTGTTCGGTTTAGTATTGTCTCCATTGACTGCAAATCTTCATCTATAGTAGCTTCCAGCTCAATTTCTTGAGAGGAGGAAGCTTTATCTTTTGTCTGATCCACCTCCTTTTGCTTGCCTTTATCAATTTGTGATACGGTTCCAGTGTTTGGGTGACCATCTGTTCTTTCTTCTTCTTCTTCTTCACTGGGTGGTGTATGAACTCTCTCATCACGATGTGAGCTTTCTGAATGCGAAGGAGAGTCAGCAAGTGGGGTAGATTGCCTCTCACTTGTCTTTGGCCTTGGAGATGGCGGTGGTGTTTCCTGATCTTGTGAAGTTGGCCTCAACTGATCTCTCAAAGTTTGGAGATCCTCCTCTTCTAGTAGCAATTCTGGTTCGTCCCTAGCATTTCTTTCTTGGATGTACCTCTCGAACCAGTCCAACTCAAAAGCTGGGTTGTTTTTATTCTTCGTTCTCAGTGTGTAAGTGCTACTAGAAGGTTTCCAAGTGGCGCCTACATCGCCTCGTAGAGATCTCTCTAGAGCAAATCCTTCTAGCATCCTTTTCATTTTTGCTATCTTCTGCAACCTGGTGTTGTTTTCCATTTCCGCTTTCCGCTTCTTTAGTTGGACATCTTCCTCTTCAGTTCTTTTTTCTTCTTCCATCTTTTCTTGTGTACTTCTTGTTACTCTTTCCAGCCTGCTTCCTCCAATGGTGTTAATAGAGGCCGGTACTTTCCTTTGTGATCTGTCTTCGATATTCTCTCTTAACACCAGCCAGTCGTTTTGATGGGGAGCAGGTGGCAGCTGATCTGCCGCACCTATGGCCTGGTATATGATTCTGGTGAGGACTTCTCCTCCTGCAATGTAATTTGGCTTGTCCTACCTTAGCTTTGTCACTTCTTCAAACAGATATGATGTGTGATCTATATAGAACTCATGGGTCATTCCCATAGCCCATGTTAGTGTGGTTGAGATGCTCCCGTGTGGTGTAGTGTATCTTGGTGGTCTTTTCCTGTAGCTCAACAAACACTGATTGTAGATCTGTGTCAGTTCTCTTACTTCCGGGTTTGCTATGAGTTCGAAAGATGGTAGTTTGGACTTTTGCAAGTAGACTCTGAGGTTTTTCCTTCTTTCTCTCATGTTGGCTCCTTGATCAGACAATTTCAATGCCTCCTTGATGATTTCTTTGGTGATCTGGATCTCCATCACTTCATTATCCATGCCTGCCACTTTGCAAGTTCCATCTTCTTGGATAGTCTCAATTAGGTGTTGTACCCTCTTGAAATCTATCCCTACTGGTGGTAGTGATACAAAGTTCCACAAGCCAACTTTTTTGAGCCATGACCTTTGCGGTGATCTTTTCAAGTAATTTTCTGCCTCCTTGGGGATCATCACTGTATCCACTAAATTTCTTTTGTCATCCACATATGAACCTTGATAGATCTGAAAGGCTGCTGCCTGTTGCACGTCTGCAGGTATCTAGGTGGCCGTTGGCTTTAGTGAATTGGGTAGAAGTGCATAGGGTATTGCACCTTCTGTTGCCAGGTTCTTGCCTTTTCTTTTCCCCGGAGAAGCATCCATGGATCCTGTATTCACAATTAACAGTTAATGTACAAACATAGTACTTCTCTTCTAAATTTATTACCACTTAATCATGCATCTAGATGAGCCTTCTTAGTCCCAAGATGAGTTAAGGTAAAATGTTAGCAGATAGACAAGCTCTTCCATTGTGCGACTTTGACGGCTTCAAATTAATGCTGTTGGTGAAGGAGAACAAGTCCAAATTCCTTGAAATTTTGTGTGGTGTAGGTTCATAGGGCATGTAAGGTCACTCTATAATCCCAAACTAAAAATCAGTTCAATTGCAACTTTTGCTCAGTCTATCGCGATAGACTAGCCATCTTTTGACAAGGGTCCTATTTTGCAGTTGTGCCTCCACCAATTGGTTTCTCATACCTTGCACATGATCTGATCCCATTTTCACCTCAAATGAATGTCAAGTGACCCCTTTTTGGATCAACTCTCATTTTTCCAGATTCCTTCCAAGGAGATGTTGGTCTATCTCCTTCATTTTGTGTTGTTTTGGGCTCAAACTTAGTGGGTAGTCTTCTTGCATCATGTTGAATCCAACTGTTAATTCAAATTTTTGGTTAGATGGCCTAGTATCCCTCTGCTTAGTCTATCGCGATAGACTGGTACTCAGTGTCAATTTGTCACTTTTTGGCTCTGTGATCATCTATCTGCCTTCTCCAAGTTGATGTAAGGTTTCTTGACCTCTCACATGTGAATTTTAATTGTCTGCCCTTGAGATGTCCTGTTCTGACTCTGAGTTGTCGTCATGTCTTTCTCGGCTTGCCATATGAGTCCATCCTGTCACCAAATTTGGTGTACTGCCTTCATGTGCTTTCCCAAGTCTGTTTTGTGAAAATTTTGAAAAGTCTTTCCCCCAAATATTGTAGTAGCAAGTCTATCGCGATAGACTAGGTTATTTGGCCAAAAGAGATCCCTTTTGCACTTTGATTTGATAATGGTGGTTAATATTCCTTGTTAGAACCCCTCATGAAGCCAAAATCAAAATTTTACTTGTCTAATTGTAAATTCAAGTCTATCGCGATAGACTAGTACTTAGTCATTTTTACCTTTTTTTTTTTTAATGTTAGTTGACCACAATGGTGTTAATAGGCTCTCCTAGACACACACATCAAGTTTTAATCAATTTAGAAGAGTGTACTCCCTGTTTGCAGCACTTAGATGGTCCTGGAGTCGAAGTAGACCACTTAGGTGATGGTCGCCGTTCCTTTTGGTCATTGTATGACTCCAGCTGTCTTTTATTTCCTTTTGACCTTCCATCAAAGCAGTCGGTGTTGTTTTGGTGTTTACAACACCAAAAACGACCATTTGGACATCTTTCTGGCCTGTTGCTGGCATTTGCCCTAGCGAAAGAGCTTTTTTCCTGAGTGGACACATTCCATCTCGTAGTTGACCTCTTTTGGATATACCTTGTTAAATTTGGTGTCATTTTGTCATTTGGTCGGCCCGTTAGAGTATTGTGACGCTTTGTGAAGTTTTCGTCAGATAGGGACTTTAGGCTCCGTTTTGACGAACTTTTTCATGGTCTAACCCTTCAGTCAGTTTGTCGAGGTTATTGGCTTGCTGTCTATGAGTTTTGGCTCATTTCCGATCACCTTGGTTAAGTTGCCCTTTTGCAGGTCCTGTGAAATTAGGGTTTTCTGAGCGGCTTCCTTCGCGCTTTCCGAGGTCATAGGCCTGATCCCTAAGCTATAGGCATTGTGCCTTTCAATTTTGGTTCCATTTGGTGGCCTCTAGGTCTCCCTAACACCCGGTCTACCGTATGTGTGCACAGGTTGTGATTGTGATGCTAGCGAGGTTTTGCGACTAACTGAAGTAAACAACACTTAGAGTCAGTGTTGACGAGCGTACCTCTCATATCTGATGTCGATCTGGTGACCGTGCGCGATGGATGAGCTTCTGGAAGTCTCAACTGCTGTAGGGAGCTCTCTCTCTCTCTCACAATGGAAAATGGCTCAAATGAGAGATTTCTAGCCTAGCCTCTCTATATGTAATCGAGACTCCGACACAAAATTTTCCCATATTTTACTTGTGGCCATAACTTTTTGCGAGATGCGGTTTAGGCTCGTAAATTTCCTGATTTGGACCTCGGTTGCTCCAGTTCTACAATTTTTGTAGATTTCTCCTATTGGAGGTCCCTTCATGACGGTGGTCATTTTGCCCTATCACCTTTGCAATCCCTATTTTTTCTATGTCTTCTTTACCTTGCTCCGATCAGGCGTCTCTTCTTTTGTGTTTCCATTTGGATTACGGATATTTTTCTATAATTTTTGCTAGAAAATGGCTAAAATAAAGCAAATAAATCCCAAAATAACCCAAAAATAGCAATTCTAACCTATAAAAATACCAATGAAAAGAAAAACACTTTGTAGCTCACTTTTTTCTCGTCTATGTACATTCTCACTCATAATCGTCAACCTTGGCCTATTTTTTGCTGTTTTTAGACGTTTTTTGGCCAGATTTGACTCTCTTTATAGTCTATACACATCCCTAGGGGCTCATGTATGATGATTTGGTCCCCAATTCTGATTAATTACAAGGGCATATTCTTTTTCCCAAAATCACACAATAAAACGCAAAAATGGTTGAAAAATTGCTCACAAACATTGCCCTCTAATATATGACATGAGTCATGAGTCCGCATTTGGAATGCCTCCCCCCCTCCTAGTTGTAGTCCTCCCGGACGACAGGGTATCGTCAAGGGTATGTGCTGTGCATGGGTGTGAACTCGTGCTAATGCAAGCCTTGTAATATAGCCCTATATGCATGTGCAGTCAATGCATGTAGAAAGAATTGATGCGGTGTAAGAGGAAGGTATAAGCGATTCGCTTATTGGCATTTTTCGTTTCATGTGGTAGCTTGAGTTGGCTGGCAGATTTTCTTTGCAAGGAGTAGTTGTAAATCTGCCGCTCTTTGTTTGATTGTTTTCCATTGGTTTTGAATTGGCGTATGTGGATCCTTTGAAGTCGATATTGTCATATATTTTGTTGCATTTTCTTGTGGAACATTTTTTCTTTCCCCTTTGATGACTTGGGTCTTATAGATCCTTGTAGTTTTTGTTGTTGATTCTGTTTGTTTCCTCGTGCTGTTTGCATGATGTGGCTTGACATTGACAGTTGTAGATAACTGCTCGATGGTCATCTTTGGCCTCCCTTCTTGTGTTGTTGGCCTGTTTTGAATTGGCAATTTTGGCCGCCATACCAATATAGTCCGTTGCGTAATCGACCGATTGACTGTGGTTCTTTGAAGTTTGCTGGCTTTTGGTGTTTTTTAGTGCTTTAAAAGAAAAAAACTAGGTTTAGTGTAATCCCACCTACCAATTTTAATATTTATGCCTAAATTTTAAAATTTCATGTGAGAAAACCTACAAAATGTAGAGAAATGTAGCGTAAAAATCTTCAAGTATAGTGAAAAGTACGAGATGATCCTATATGCACATAAATTTTGGATCTCTTTTGTAGCTTACAAACCTTACATGGGTCTATTTGCGGTGATAGGTGCCTAGGGGAGGCCAAACTCTAGGGGCTCTTTGCTAGGAATTTACTAAGACCCTTGGACCATCAATGGGTCCTCCCAGGGTGCTAGGTGCCTACGGGAATCAAACTCCAGAGGCCACTTGCAGTGTTGGTTGCAAGTGGAAAGTCTTAGATTTATTAGTGCAAATTTTGGCAAGTCCATTTGACCATTATTTCCAAGGCCAAAATCTCCACAAAGTAGATATAATCCATGGCAAATTACTAAGAGTCTTGGACCATCATTTGGTCCTCCTGGGGTGCTAGGCGCCTAAGGAAGGCCAAAATCCAAAGGTTAATTAAGGCAATTTTAGCTAACACGTGCTTTCTTGGGGCAGTTGGCATTTATTGGGACTCTTGGACCATCTCTCATTTATTAGTGAAAGCATAGGGCACTTGGCATTTATTAGGACTCTTGGACCATCTCACATTTATTAGTGCAAATTTCCTACAATCATTTGACCATTATTTCCAAGGTCAAAATATCCATAAAGTAGATGTAATACATGGCAAATTACTAAGACTCTTGGACCATCAATGGGTCCTCGTGGGATGCTAAGCTACTAATAGAGGCCAGAATCAAGAGGTTCATAAAGGAAATTTTAGCTAACCCATGCTTTCTTTGGGTGCTTGGCATTTATTGAGACTCTTGGACCATCAATGTGTCCTCCTAGGGTAAACTCCACATGCCACTTTGCAAAGTTGGTTGCAAGTGGAAAATCTCATATTTATGTGTGTGTGTGTGTGTGTGTGTGTGTGTGTGTGTGTGTGTGTGTGTGTGTGTGTGTGTGTGTGTGTGTGTGTGTGTGTACATATATGTATGTTGTCAATTGAGAGAAAAATGTGACCTAACTATGCAAAATCCATGATACAATGCAAGCTTGACATTCAATACATGGTAGCAATGAAACCTAGCAAAATGTAAGGATGACTCAAGCATTATTGTTACAAGGAGCATGACAATGCCCAATACTTGACCAAAAATGTAACCCAACACAACACTATTAGATTTTCTTGAGAGCTTCATAACCATTGCTTGATAACGATGCAACCTAGTACACCAACAACTCAAGAAATGGTGTCACAAAGAATTGTCCCAAGAATGCACATTTTCTTCCAAAATTCCTAAATGTGTCTTAAATAAGCACCTTGTACCCTTTGATAGTGCCCGTGCATACGCATAAGATCATGTGGTCTAAAGGCTGGCAACAACATAAAGTCAACCAAATAGCATTCATGAACCTCTTTTGTATCAAAAACTTCCTCTTGGCATACCTAGAGAATGAGTCCACAGAGAGTGGATGCACCGTGTGCACTACTTTCTCCTTTCTAGTAGCTTGTGCATCCCCTTAGGACAATCTACTTGTGCATGATTTCCTGACAAACAACTGAAACAAAGATTCTCTTTCCTAGTGCTCTCAAAATACTATTTAGAGAGAGGTTAGCGAGGTCCCTTGTATCCCTTCTTGTTATTTGCATGAGATGGTGCACATGTGCTATCATTTTTACTAGACATGGTTCATTGTGCTTTATAAAATGAAAGGGCATACTTTTGCATTTCTTATAAAATAATGGTCTTGAATTATGGCATCTTTTCAAGTTTTAGGATCTTGTGTCTTGACCTCCTCCTTTGTAAGCTTTGGGGCCCAATAACTCTAATAAACTAACACAGTTGTTGGAATTTATTCAACCCATCCATGACATCCTCATAATGAAAAATGCATCGGTTTAATGTGCTATGCCATCTCATTGAACATGAATCCCAATGTTTATCCTTCTCATTGTTTGGAAGGAGCTCCTTTTGAAATACTTTCTCATTGGTTGGAAGGAACTCCTTTTGAAATACTTTCTCAATATTGGCCAATGTTTTAGGATGATTATGGGTTTTGTACATCATTCACCACTTGTAGGCCTTGCTTCAAGGAGCCTTCAAGTGTCAGGATCATGTGCATTTCCTTGAATCGACAAATTCTGATAAAATGACTTATCAACAATCTGGTAATCTCATATTCAAGAGAACTATACCAACTCCTGGAATATAGAAATAGGAATGAGGGACCTAAAAGCGGTTTGGGTAGCTTAGTGGGAACAGATATGACAATTGCCATTGGAAAATCTTCCAAAGAATCGAAAGACTTATTCGACACTATGGATGACTGGCTCAGGAGAGATCGTTTTGTATTTGTGCCACATAAACCATGGATATCTCGCCATTTACTAGGGGAAGTATCAACAATGTCTTTGTTACGGTCTTTGTCCTCACCACAAAAGTTGGGTGGTTTCCTGCTCTTAAGCCATTCTTCCACTTCTTTCGGGTCCAAAGATGGTAACAAATCAATCTCCTAGTAGAATATCCAACCCGTTGGATAGGTTTATCTATTGGGACTATGACTAGAGCAGGTGTGTTGCTCTTGGCTATAAATAATGCTTATGATGTGTCTTGTTGAGCCATAAATTGACTATGAGATTTGATCACCTAGTAACATTATCATTTAATATAGTTGTCTCATGTTGTAATGCTACTATGTGTGCTTCTACAACCTTAAACTCTTTACATTCAACCAAAACATAATCTTTCAAATTTACCATATCCTTGTCTTCTCGTGCCATGCAAACTAGGATTCGTATATCCACTGAAGGCTAAATTTCTCAAGTCAAAGTGATGGATTTCTAGAATATTCATATTTGCAATGTTTGCTCCAAAAGGAAAAGAATTACCTCAATTTTGTAGATTGAGAGCTAGTGTAGCCTTTCCCAATGTGTTGCAAAGGATGAATTTATCGTCAATTGTGTTGAATTGATGTAATTTGTCAATGGACATTGACGTACTTACACTTTGCAAGTACTTTGGTGCTTGAGGAAGCTAGATTACGTATGAATTCTGCATGCATATGCATGCAAGTAGTGATTTGAAGAGATCTTAATGAAACCTTCACATACTTGGATGAACAAACTTGATTGGAAAGGTTATTATAATATGTATTCTCTAAAATTGATTTCCACATACCTTGGAATTTTGATACTTCTATGCCAAACACAACCTTCACTCCCTTGGATGCTTCATAGAGCCCTAGCTTTGGACAATTTTGTGTAGATCACGCGAGAGAGAGAGAGAGAGAGAGAGAGAGAGAGAGAGAGAGAGAGAGAGAGAGAGCCATAGCCCCGACTCAGCTTTGCATGCATGCAAAAGACGCACCGTTTTCCCCTCCTTTTTATCTGATACCACTAACAAGTCAAGGGTAAACAATGGTGAGCACTCCTCCCATTGAATCCCCTATATAGAGCTCCTCGTGCCATTCATTCGTAGGAAGTACCCTTGTTCTCACAAGTATAATGAAGGAAATAATGGCTACATGTTGTGTCATCCACGATCTAAATACATAGTGTCCAGTCAAGGAAGATGTTGCTAACATTCTTTGTTATGTGTATTAGCCAAAAAGGTTATCATTTATCGCATTTGCATGGAAAATTCTTTCCAGTGTTTAGTGGTAATCCATCAGATTATATGGATGTTGGGGTAATTATCAACCCTTCTAGGGATCTATTAATAATTTTATGATCATCTTATTCTGTCATTTGATATAAATGGTGCACTTGCGAGAGACAAGAAATTGAATAGTCATCTATTATGTCAAAATGGGGTAGATTGTGCATGACAATAAGTTGCATGCATCACTCCACTATGCTAACTTGTTTTGGGCCTCAACATGCATCTTCTGTTGAAAGTTATCTTGCCTTGATTATTTCTAGTTTGTATTTTGAGGCAAAACCTTTGTCTTTTCATGGAAGCTCAACAGTTTAAACATCGGTTGATTGTTATACAGTCAAATATAACGCTTTGATGAAAATTTTTACATGGTCTTTATGTTGATTTGTCTTGTTGTAAAAGGGAAATGGAAATAATTAGGTTTATAAGTCAAAATGTAAAATCACGGTATCTTCCAAACAATTAGGCACAACGAAAGGGCACAGACTTGAATAAAACCTCTGCTCCCACTTGCTTTATGACAACCATTCACAGCATGTGTGGATTGGTTGTTGTACATTAGCTAGATAGCAAAACAAACTTTTTGAATGATGACCTAAAGAAGCAGGTTTATGTAACACAGCCTCATGGATATGTTCAATACGTCCAAGGACCATAAGCAAGCTAGGGTTGACCTTGAGGTGGGAACCCTACCCAAGCTTGAGGTGCTTGTTGTGCTTGCTGACTAAGGTGCTTAAGGTGATGTGGGAACCTTGCCCAAGCTTGAGGTGCTTGTCATGCTTAAATGACTAAGGTGCTTGAAGTGTTCAATTCAAACATGATCTCTCAAGAGGCATAAAAGATTGTCATGCTTAAATGACTAAGGTGTTTGAAATGTTCAATTTAAACATGATCTCTTAAAAAGCATAAAAGACACATAACAAGATCCTCCCCGTTTTGCCCTTATGATGTGCTTGAATCCTATTGGATAGGCTTTAAAGGGGTCCAATGAGAATTTAGATGCATTTAAAGAAATAATTAATCTCTTTCTCTCAAAGAGGAAAAAGAGGACACTTGTCCAAATGATATAATTAAATAATACGAAAGAGAGAGAGAGAGAGAGAGAGAGAGGGGTGGACCAAGCAGGAGAGGGGGGATGATTTGGACATCCTTATACTCTCCCACCCCACACACAAACACACACACACACACTCATTGTGTGAAGTGAAAAGTGCAAAGTGCAAGAGCTCCATCTCCTTCTTCAAGCTTGTTGAGAAGTTGAGAGCCTACACCAACACTCTTGGCTATGGAATGCAAATCCAACCAAGAGCCATGCTTCAATGCTTAAGCTTGACATCTTCTTCATCTTCATTACTATGCTATTATGCTATGCTAAGCAAGAAGAGTGATGATAAGTGAGGAACTATTTCTTTCTCCTATTGAATGCTTCTTCTTCCTCTTCCCTACCCTCATTCCCCGCTAGCTCTGTCCACCTTTGAAGGTGTTTGAGGCCTTGGGACTGAGGCCGGGGATGGTTAATGCTTTTGCAAAGTTTATGTTATGCTCGTGATGCATGAAGCTTTCCATCTTCATTGCATCACCTAGGTCACAAGGAACACAAAGATTGTATTGTACCAAGTCTCTCTTGATGGGAGAATCTATAATACAAAAGCATTAAGAGAAAGTTGGACTCACTTTTGGGCCTTTCAGTTCTAGAGAGAGAGTGGCGCTCGACCAATGAGGAAGAGGCTAACGTTACGTTGAAAATTGACATTTTGGAGTCAAGCTCTTTTTAAAAAAAGGGAGGAAATATTATTTTTGTTCATCAAACTGCACAATTTCACGCTTTCAAGGCATAAATGCCGTAAGTCGTACTAACTCTGTACCGAGGAATTTCAGAACTCTCATAGAAGACTCTATCTAGTATCTTTGTTCCCGCCCAAATATGACTTTGAGTAGCTCTACTTCCCTCTCAAAACTTCTTCCCTTTTTCATATTTGCGCTAACCTTTCTGTGTATTCTAATGCACACCATGACTACTTCTCGAAGGTCTAGCACTACCATTGACTCTGTTAGCATTTTTAACAGTTATACTATAGATGATCAAGCATGGATACCATCTCGAATAACTATCGGAAGTTGGGTTCTATTGCAAACTAGGAGGAGGAAGAGGAGGCAACGCAATGGTTTTGTGGAGGCTTTCAAGGGACAAGTTAAAGAGTTTAAAGTGTGCACAAAGCAAGCGGGTGAAAGAGGTCCTCATACAACATGCTTTCAACATGCAGACTTAAGGTTGCAAATATCTCCTCCAAGTTTTCCAAGGCATCAACCCAACTGTAAGTTATTTTGAGCATGTCGCTTAGTGCATGATTATATTCGAAGGTTAAGTGGTGGATATCATCTTTGGTATGTTTCAGATATTTATCCATCGAATAGGATAGATTGGCAACCAGTTGAGAGCATAGTTGGGATTTTTTATGCTTTCCATGCATTTATTGGTGAGAAAATGTACCGAGGAAGACAACACAAGGAACTTGCAGATAATGGAATATTCTTTATGTCATATGTGGAACCGAGAACTTCCATTGGTTGGGGTCGTGTAGCTCCTTTGTCACTTCCATCCTTTGACAGCAAGGATTGTTCCTTGCCAGCTTCGCAAACTAGTGAAAGCTTTAGGAATAAGTTGTTTCAGGATATACAAAAGTCCATCAAGTATTGAATTGCCAGTTCAGCTCGCACTATTTATGCCTCTTGAAGTGTTTGTAGATTTTTTCTTCGAAATAAGAACTACCGTAACACTGTTCATTTGCAAGTCTAAGAGCTGTTTGGACTTTTTAGATGATAATTGGGATAGGAAACAATCACATAGCAAAATCTGTATTTTGCAAAAAAAGTCCATAATTTGCAAGTTCATTATAAGCTCTCAAAATTTCTTAGTGTCATTTTACTATATTAGGTATCATCTTCTTAGTGGGCAGCTTATTCCACTCGACCAAGATACAGAGTATAGCCTCGAGAACAAACCTTTATCAATGGAGCTCTACTTTCGAGACAACCTACTTACTGTGATGGAGACAATGTCAAGCACAACTCTTGCACAGCTCAGGGTAGATCTTACATGTGAAGAACTTCCACTTTTGCCGGAATTGTATGCATTCAGTCTCAACAATAGAAAGGTGCCTACTAAATGGATGAATTTTGATTGTCTTTAATACATTAAGACAGAATCTAACTTTTTCTTCTTTTCAGATTCCAAGACGCAAGGAGAAAACAACATTGTGCAAGGAGTCACTCACAAATACACTTCACTTAATTGCTTCCACCGGAAGTTAGGTCACACACCTTGTGCACGCAAAGAGCTTCGATGCCATACAAACCATGATGTACTCTTCAAAATGACTAATGCACAGCATTTCTGGCGGTCAAACAATGTTTCAAAAATGTACATTTTCATTGTCTTAAAACTTTACATATTGTGTTGTTTCTGTCAAGATTTATACAAGTAAATTGCTCTCTTTCTCTGCTACTGTCCTCTCCCCCGGTTTGTGCCACCGGTCCCCTGTCCTCTCCCTCGGTTGCTGCCACTAGTCCCTTGCCCTCTGCTCCGGTTGCTCCCCTGCCCTCTGCTCCGGTTGCTGCTACTTGTGCCTCTGGGGACGCTGGTCTCGGGAGTCCTTTTGCGTCGCTCGAAATCATGGGCCTCTTCCAGGGCTTCCCATGCATCTTGCTCCTGTGAAGCTTCCCTCTGTTCTTGCTCTTGCCATTGACGTGTAGCCCATTCCTCTACTTCTGCAGCGTCCTCATAATATTGATTTATTGCTTCTTGCATATTTCGAACGTCTTCTTGAGTCTGATTGTAGCGCTGCGTCATTTCGTTAATGCGAGCATGTTCGAACTCCTCAGCTCTCGCCCCTTCCTCTCTTGTTCGTATGTTTATCAAAATTATAATATGTTGGATGGCCATTACATAAAAATGTCGCACATCGTTGGGGGTGTAGTTATGTAATTGAAGTTCCTGTAGAAGCGTGATAATAGGAAAGTAAGTAAAGATGTTGCTTCATACAAACGTTGCAGCAAACAATGAAACAACACGATTACTTATGTTCGGTACATCCAAAATTTGACTGAGGAGCAACAGGACATTCAAACAAGTTCGCCAGCCACAGCTATAGTCATCAATCTGCGTGGACACAGTTACCCGTTCGTGCCGGATGGTATTTCCTAGATCATGTTCTAACAAAACATGCTCTACATAGCATACAAGTTTTTTCGCGGCACTACATACATAACCACTTGAGTCAGCAACACATTACAAAGAGACACTACTTCCAAATGTACCCAGATGGGCCTTACATTTTTACACGACCGTGAAACGCCCTACTTTGCCCGGAGCTTGCGTAGTAAACAATCTTAGCTTCAATGTCAAATAACATCAGACTCCAATGATCACTACAAAGACACCATCAAAGATGAGGAGAAAGATTCTAAATGCAACATGGTTTTTACAAGGCAAGAAAAAACTCACGATTGATTGTATGCAGTGACCAAAAAGTGCGTTAGATCAAAGTTGACTCTGCTAAACCAGTTCATCATACTCAAAAAGGAAACTGCGTCGTTCTCCAGCATAGGCGATATGAGCGGATCTATTACGTATACTTGGTTTTGAACCTCAGGGGACAGAAGCGAGACAGCGTGCCTAACATGAATCAATGGTAGAGATTAGACTTAAGATATTTCAGCAGGCTGTCACTGCCACAAACCCATGAGTCAATACCGAGCAAGTGGGGCAGCTATCGAATTCCATAAGCCACTGACTCGCTTGGTATTGACCCATGTCTTAACGGTAGTGAGCCATTTAATGAATCAAGCGTGACTTATAAAGAAAAACTTGACAACTGTCGCGAAGACATGGGTCAATACCGAGCGAGTAGTATCACTATCCAATTCCATAGCCACTGTCTCGCTTGGTATTGACCCATGTCTCGGTAGAGAGCCATTTAATGAACCAACCGTTACTTTTAAAGAGCATGAGAATTACCACAAAGCAATGTTGACAACCTCATTCGTTGCGTTGGAGTTTGTGAAACTGCGCATGCACAGGAAGTCTTGTTGATCGAGGTTGAAAATGCAGGCCTCCTCTGACCTTCCAAGCAGCAGTATCTGTCCATGCAGAGGCGCTGCGCTGAGCAGAACTTGCCACTCCTCTTCGTTCTCTTTGTTGATTTGCTCTAAAATAATTGACTCATCTGATAAAGGCTCCTCGTTGGATGGCCCTTATGATGCAGAGCCTTGCCCTTGCCTTTCTTGAGCTTTATCCCTGGCTGCCTCAGGCTCCTCCCTAACAGCCATAGGGTCCTCCCTAATAGGCACATACTCCGGATCATTTTCCTTCAATATTGGCTCCTCCATAAATGCCTCAGGGTCCACCCTTGCCTACTCTTGCCCCTCATCAACCCTTACTGGCTGCGAATCCTCCATGACTTGCTCATTTTTGTGTCTAGCTGGCTCCTCCATAACTGTCTCTGTTTCTTCCATGATTGCCTCCGGGTCCACTCTGGCTTGCTCATGCCCCTCTGTGGCTATCTCAGCCTGCCCATCTGTGTCGTTTCTCTCGACCCGTGATCGTGTCCTTCTGCTGTTTATTTCAGCCCTAGACGGCTCTGTCTGTCGTGCACGAGGATGGAGAGGGGGGATGTTGAGAATATCCATAATTCTACTATCCTGGATAGGTACTGGCTGAAGCAACCCATCGTAGCAAAAACGCAGCATCCGAAGAGTATCAAAATCCCGCTGCATGATAGTAACGCGGTGTGCATGGGCAGCCAGGATATATCCATCGCTAAAGAATTCAACGAGGTAGTCTTCTGCAATTTCGTGAAGGCAAAGTAGTGCACTGCTGGCCCATCGCATGCCGACTCTCCTTTGCTCGCAAATCTGTCGCACTACTCGCTGGAAAGGGAGACGTGGAATAGCCGGTTGAACGTGTCATTCTATCCTTTGCTCTTGTAGTACACCTCTATGCGCCTCATATCGGCGTCTTCTTGCTTGAGCATTCAAAGATTCACCTGTTGCCCTCCTAGGCGTGGCCTTTGCACGAGGCATTTCTACAAATAGCATAACAAAACGACATTTCATTTGTCAGTACAAGGGACTTAAGATTTCAGAAAAGGTCAGTACCAAGCGAACAGGTGCATCGGATAGAGTTTGCCTTCCCTTATTCGCTTGGTACTGACCTTAGAAAATTGTAATAGCAGACATCGCTTATATTTTCTGAGGTCAGTACCAAGCGAATAGGTGCATCGAAAAGAGTTTGCCTTCCCTTATTCACTTGGTAGTGACCTCAGAAAAGTGTAATAGCAGACATCACATATATTTTCTGAGGTCAGTACCAAGCAAACAGGTGCATCGAAAAGAGTTTGCCTTCCCTTATTCGCTTGGTAGTGACCTCAAAAAAGTCTAATAGCAGACATCACATATATTTTTTGAGGTCAGTACCAAGCGAAAAGGTGCATAGGAAAGAGTTTGCCTTCCCTTATTCACTTGGTAGTGACCTCAGAAAAGTGTAATAGCAAGCAAACAGGTTTGCATCCCCTGCGACAAAATACCAATGTGAAGGAGATGGTTAAGTCCATGTTGTCCTAACTGTCATGTCATGCCCTCCCATCACCTCCCCTAATCTAGGGGGGTTGGTACCATTGCTTCTCCCTCCCATGTCTACCTCTCATGAAAACGCATGGTGGTACCACCGCCTCACAGACCACTCATCAACCAGAACCCAGGCCCTGATTTTCAGGCATGTCCATCTAGTCTATTTAACCATAAGTTTTTTCAGAATCTCCCTCAAGGTTTCGCAGAGCAACTATAGGAAGCTTAGGATAGTGGTGATGTCTTTCCAAGGGACACTCCCACAACGCCAGCAGGACCCGCATCCGAGCCCTCCTCATGAGGTCCCCCCCTTGGCCCTCCCCCGATGGTATTGTTAGCGTTCTCAACCGACACAGCCCGGGAGTGGCTGCTCTCAACACGGGAGTCAATCCTCGAGGTAAGCCGCTGGTAATTCTTTCCTTTTTGTTCCCAATTTCCAAGCTCCTAGTTTGAAGATCTTATTTGCTAAATGCTCTGTGCAGGATGCTAGCCTCAAGCTGGAACAAATGAGGATCTACAAGCACAGAGTCTCAATCCTCAAAGACTCTCTGGAAGTAAGAAGGCCTGAAGACCTGCAGGGATTGCTCACCGAGAATGGCTCTCTAGATGCTATCTATAATTGGCTACAGGGGATGAAGGATGAAGTGCTTGAGCTAGCCAGTAAATATAAGGAAGCCCTGAACTTTTCCAACAAGCTTCAGGAAGAGATAGTCTGGCTGTGAAGGAAAAGGATTAACTTCTAACTGGTTATTGCCAACCCGAAACCCCCAGAAATTAGTAGGCCACTTTTTGTAAAGTCTGAAACTTGGCCTTTACGCCTGTCCCTATTGTTTTCTAACTCACAACCCCCTACATGGGTGTTAAGTTGTAATTTTGCTTCTCCCTTATAAATTCAAAATGCGTATTTGGTAAAAAAAAAACCCTAAAGGGCTTACCTTCCCCTTATTTGCTTAGTATTGACCTCAGAAAAGTGTAATAGCAAACATCATTTATATTTTCCGAGGTCAGTACCAAGCGAACAGGTGCATCGAACAAAGTTTGCCTTCCCTTATTCGCTTGGTACTAACCTCAGAAAAGTGTAATAGCAAACATCCTTAATAAAGACGATGGTCAGTACCAAGCGAAAAGGTGCAACAAACAGGGTTTACCTTCCCTTATTCGCTTGGTACTGACTACACAAAATACAAGTACACAAAAGTGTAGTAGCATACCTCTTCACTGTGTGTAGAGTTCTGCATCACTAAAGCAGTGCAGAACAGGAGTAAGAGAAGGGTGCGCAAAAAGGAGGAGCACTAGAGAGTAAGAGGAGATGCACAAAAAGGGTTGAGATGGTTTGCTTATTGCGTAGCGATGATGGGGGTAGAGTTAATTAAAATGATGGGCAGTAGAGGACGTGAAAAGAGGCAGAAGAGCGCTCATATGGGGCGAGTGTATAGTTGAAATGTTTGGCGGGGGTACTGCCTCTAAACTTAGAATGCTTACCTCGACGAGGGTGACAACTTCACTTATGTGCATGATTACACCCGATATTGTGGTTGGTAAATCGTACTACATGGGAATCTGAGCCCATTTATTACTAGTTGTCCTTGTGAGCGCAGCCCACGTGCCTTTCTTGAGTGACCGTTTAGAGTCATACGCCAATCGCCCTTGCAATTTCCATCTCCATCTCCAAGTGGAACAAACAGATCGCCATTGCCTTTGCCTTTTCTACACTCTTCCCCTTAGCCAGCTCTCGTGATCCTGCGTTTAGAGTCAAATGTCGATCGCCCTTGCAGTCGCCATTTCCATCTCTAAGTAGAACAAACAGATCGCCGTTGCCTTTGCCTTTTCTACACTCTTCCCCTTGGCCACCTCTTGTGATCCTGCGTTGAGCGACCTCCACTGGGTTGAGTCCTTTGCTGCTGCGTCGCCATTGCCATCACCACCTTCTGGTTCTTACTGTCGACGGCCTGCAACATCACCATCCAACTCGGCGCCATTGAATATTGCAGAGACAGGTTCTTTCTCCCTGCCTCTCTCCCCTTCCTGTGTGCTATTAACTGTGTGCGCACTAAGCCACTGCGTTACGGGGTTAGAGCACAATGGGAACAACACTCCAAGGGCCAAAGAGTGGTCGTTAGGATAAGATTAGAAGTCTCGCACCACATGGCTGGAATACTTACTCCTTATGTGACCATGCCTGGGTTTGGGCATAATGAGTGAGTGGGTTCTATATATCTATCATGGATAACATTAAATGCTCTATTCTTATCCACCTGTTCCAAATGCTTGGGTCAGAACCAAGCGAATAGGGCCCTTTGGAGATTCTTGGGGCCCCTAGTCGCTTGGTTCTGACTCAAGTGGCGTCAACTTTTATGACATTAGCGCACAGGACAGAACCAAGAAAATAGAGACCTTGAGGGGTACTCGAGGCTCAATATTCGCTTGGTTATGACACCAAATAGTTTTGGCTTGCTTTTTCTTTCAGTCATGGGGATCATAGTCCTGGAGACAGACGTTGTGGGCGAGGATACATGTGAAGAAAAACTATTCACTTTCTTATACAACGCTCGTTCTCATCGTCGTGCACCAGAACTATCGGGAATGTTTAATGCACATTTTTCTATATAGAGGATAATAGATTGTTCATTTGAGTACCTACAAACCCATTTACAATAGTATGAGGCAGTCACTTGTGACAATTCCATGACAGTTGATGGCATGAGATATAATGCACCCAGCCGACCTTGACCCTGACAAGAGTGCTTCAAGGAGACTGAATCGTTGTCTAGAAAAGTGTCCCTCCAATGCACTGCTTGTACAAGACAGGTGTATGAAGCACTTCAAAAAGTGTCGCTTAGTGGAATTCTACCACGGGTTTGTCTGCTACTTATACTTGCAGACGGATGGTGAGTCAGAGACTTCCCAGTCAACAACTTTCGGTAGTTGTCCATTGGCATCGGAGGAAGAGGTAGAGGATGTGGAGGTGCAGTTTGACCCAGAAGAAGAGCGGGTAGAGGTATTAAAGGAAACATTTGATGCGGGCTTAACTCTTGCTTCTCTTGCGGATGCAGCAATAGGGTGCAAGCAAGAAAGCCCAAGTAAGGAAGTGACTTTGCCTCTGAATTGCGCTCCCATCTTTGCTATGGCGGGTGACACCCACTATTTTCTGCTCACAGATATCAATGCATGAGCTCAATATACGGGAGGACTACTGCCTAGCTGCAATTGTGAATTTTTGTGAGGCAGACAATGTGGTTTGTGGATGATGATGGAGTGGACCAACATCTTATTGCTGACACAGCTGTCCGCGACTCACGGTTCACTTCAGGGTGGCAACTAATCAAAGATACATTCAATGAAGCGAAGTCCGGAGAGGCCAATTTGCCCACAGATGAGCAGTTTGAATCGACAACAAAACACCCCGACTTGGAAAACATGGGTAGGCCCGTGGCACCCAAAGCTCATGTAATGAATAGTCAGTCTATTCACTTGTGGGGGAGGTCGATGCTGGAAATGGACGAGAATTAGATGGTAATTTTTGTCGTCCATTCAGATGGTACTGGAGATGGCCCAGTGATAAAATATCATGATCATTTTTTTTGTTGACAGGTGCTAGTGTATGACGATAGTTTCCTTAGAAGAGCGGGAGGCTCACGGCAAGGGCTTGTCACTGGAGTCCAAGGCAAGGATGCGGTGTTGTGTCACTACATCGGGCGTTTCAACCACAAAAAGGTTTGTAGAAACAATTCAAGTACTCGACAATTGTACTCATCTCACTTACGGCCCATAAATTCATTACAATTTTTATGTAGATCATAATGTACCACAAGGAATACTCCAAGGACAATGCAAAGTTCCCACTGTTTGCAATGAAAGTTATTACAAGATTGTGTGGTGGGCACCCCCTCCCACTAAACGCAGAAAGACTAATTCTGATTGAGAAACAGTTTTCTCTACGCGTATTTGGCATTGGGTATGGGTGCCAAGCACTCAGAGCCCCCTATTTCATGTCCTACACAGCTCAGGCTCTGGCTGTAGGGGTTGAAGACCCGGAGAGCTTAGATCCATACAACAAGCGGCTGTTTCTAAGGGAAAGAAGACGCCTAATGCCCATGGGGATGCTGCCATCAACAGAGAAACGAGCTCGTCTACAGAGCTTGCACATCGAAGAGGTACAAAATGAGAAAGAAGGAGGTGCATCGAAGAGGATAAAAACGACAGACTCGGGTCCATCTTGTCCCGCTCCCGACTCGTGACCGTTGCCACCTCGCATGGCGCTCCCCCGCATTTGAAGCTCCCCAAGCCATGTGTTTCTTCTCTTTGCGGATGTGTTGTAAAGACCGTGTAATTTCTGAACTCTTAAGAAGTTCCTTCTGCCTTGCTCTATGAATTAGTCGTCTATAAGTCCATTGGTGTAACTCTAATTGTCTATTGGCCTTATCCTTTCCTCCCCCGTGTCTAGTGTGCTTAAAATAACGTGTTCTTGCCATGTAGTGGGTTTTTTGCATGCCTTGTGTGGACCATATTGATAATGAGCCGTATGTCTTGGAAAAATATGGACCATGGTTGAACAGTATGTGCTGCATTGAAATAAAACAAAATGGTCAGTAGAGTACAATTTTTTAAAAAAAATTGTATACATAGAATGCTAACCCACCATGTAATGTGTGATATGTTGCCCACCCCACCCTGTAAGGTAAGATTTTTTCCAATCCAGCAAGGCTGCTTGAAATGATGTGCGCTTACTTTGGTCCCAAGAATGATGCTCAACGTAGTGGAAAATTTTATCTAGTGATTTCCACACGTTCTCCTTGTGATTCTGGATTGCCCCACCACCAGCATTGTCTTTAACCACTTTATGTAAATGTTTCTATTTGTTGAATAGGTTTCTCCTTTCTTCTCTATCCGAGTCTTTGAGGCTAAACCCAAGAAAACTTCTTGCCTTCACGCCGCCTATCGATGCTTTCCTAGGTACCTTGTAACGACTTTGAGACATCTTAGGGTCCTCTTCGATTTTGACATTGCCTCCATGCAAACCAATGTCTGGGAGCACTCCCTCTAATGCTTTGAGCACTCTTTTTGACTCTCTCTGGCTTTAATGTCCATGCAAAACATATGTACAAATGAGCCACCTTTTCAATTATTCGACAAAGTGCATGAAGTGTACAGACGTGAACTCTCAGAGGAATATCAAGCACTGGTCTAAAAGTTTTATCTTGAAGATGTATGTTGGGAGCTCTATTCCATTGCACGCTCTCAAGAGATTGTGCATCATCCATGCAATATAAGCATGGATTTGCCACAGCTGCTCCGTGTGTTATGTTGTACATAGTCTTTAAGTCACCTGCCATGTGCCATTCCACTGTATAGTCACCAAATCCTTCCACTGAAAGAACGGCTCCGTTCCTTTGTTCACTGATGATAGAAGGAATTTGGGTTTGACTAAAAACCCAATCGAGGATTTCAAATTTTTCCTTATCAACTTGCAGTGAAAAACGAAAACACAAAATCAACAACCAAATAATCAATATTTTTGTTATCATAGAGTGAACGAAGTATACCTGAAATGATCCTAGAGTTAGAATGTTGTTTTCGGACTGCACGGTGAAGTATCGTGGATCCTCTTTCGTTATTGATGGATCCAGAGCTCTGTTCATGAGGGTAATGGTGACTCTCTCCAGCTTCTTGTTCTTCAGGACCTCGCACTCGTCGAGCTTCAAAACAAACTTGAGAACCCCACCACACTCCTCTCGACTGATGTCAAAAAGTTAATTGCATGCCTTTGCAATGCTTCAAGATTGACGAAGAGGTTATTGTGCTCGTTAAGCTGTACCTCTCTGCCGCCCTTGCCTAAGAACGTTGCTTCAATATGGAATGGTGACCCAAGTTTCTCAAACACCTCATCGTTTACGTGCCGGCGAGAAGCCTTTACTTGAGATGGCTTTGGCAGCAATGATCCTCTATGTAGTTTATTTTGAAGCTTTTAGCTAATGCTTTGAAGAGTGCCATGTATCCCATCTGCGAGATGCCATTCTCATCAAGTATTGCTTGCACTTCCATTGGTTCCAGTTGATTCTCGTTCATGAAGGAGGTAAGGAGCTTCCCTTTCAACTTACAAAATTTTTTCTGAGTTATCATCTCTTCAACTACTTCTTTTGAAACTAGACGGCTGTAATGCACTACGGCATTGAAGCCTGCACCGTTCGAGTTTGGATGCAGTAAAGACCTGCCAAAAAAGCACCATGCGTTATGATCATGTATAGGAAAGTGTATCCATTTCTTAGTGAAGCACATTGAAGATACAAAAGCAGAAACAAACTCCGAGTTACCTTAAAGCTCGTATTCGTTTTTTCAGGCCACCACTATCAATCTTCATGTTCTCAATGTTGCACAGATCTCGTTTTCTTTTCCGATTACCAAGCACGGTTTCTTTCTCTCGCAAACTTGTGATCTTCTTCTCAAGGCCTTGAATTGTCTCTTTGTTTGATGAAATCTTTTGAGAGCATGCTTCCTTAAGTTTCTTCAACTGCATGTTCTCCATCGCCAGGAAGTTTCTTTGCCTTTAATTAGCAAAGGGAGGTGGTGCATTTGTTGTAGGATCCTTTGGATAAATAGACCCATCGGTCCACAAATCCAAATGATGTTCCTTGTTTGTCCTTCTAAGTTCTTTCTCCCATTGACATAAGAAAGACTCCCTCCTATGTTTCTGCAACGGTGCGTATTCTTGCAATACATCAACATGAAGATGATGTGTGTTCTTTCTTTGGGTAAGTGTTAAAGATGAAGAGGCTGAGGATTGCAAGTTCAAATTGGTGTTTTCATCAAGAAAAGAAGCGTTCTCCATTCCTAGAGTTGATAGAGAAAAAGACGGACACTCGAAACTCATGAAATATCTCAGGTTTTGGGAGGGAAGACCGTATTCTCAAGTTTAGAGTTGACAGAGTTCGTGTGGCTTATGTTTCTGGAGGGAACGCTTATAAGTTGGCATTTCAAATCATTAGTCATACGGTTAGTTGGATTCTTGACAGAGAACGAAGGATAAGAATGATAAAGACGACGGCTACCTACCAAAGAATGTCATTTTGGCTTTTTGTTGCGCAAAAAAGTATCACATAAAATGCACAATTTAACATTTTCATTTTCTCTCTCTAAGCCGACGTGTAGCACTTCTTACAGGGCCCAAAAGTGAGTCCAACTTTCTCCTAATGCCTATTGGAGGGGGGACCGGCTCCACATAAATTCGGTCCTCAATTGTTGTCAAGTTCTTTAAACCCTCTCTCTTGCAAAAGTATTGTTCATGCCAATTTAATTAAGTATTATGGTTATGTTGTTACCTCTAATTAAGTTCACCCTCTATGTTCTCCAAGTACTCACAAAAATGCTCGCTCTAATTCTCTTAATTTCGCTATTCTCAAATTTCATAGGCCATTTTCCATTGCACATGGAGTTTAATATTTTTAGTTAAACATTTGTGAAAAATAAGTAGGTTCAAATTTGTGCAAAGATATATATGAGAGAAGGAGAGGATACAAACACAACTCAAATTTGAGAGAGTCAATGATATAATGTAATGGAAAGATATATTAACCAGAGAATTACCATGGGATAAAATTTGTGTACTTAAAGTAGGTACCTTCAAAGTACTTTTTACTGTCTACAAAAGGTACTTTTTACTATCTACAGAAGCTACTCTGGAGTACCTTCACAAATACTATGAAAGTACCTATGATTCACCGTATAAATCTTTTCTTACAAATATTATTAAGGTGCTCTAAAGTACCTTGACAAATACTATGAAAGTACCTATGATACACCAAATAGATATTTCTTAGAGATAAAATGGTTGATCCCCAAATATGTTACTATATACATGTGGTAGTGATGTGTGTGAACACACTAGGACCGCTGAGGCATTTTTTCCCTCTTTTAGGAGGTTTTTTCCCCTATGCATTGTATATACGCCCATCACTCTAGGGCTATCTATCTTTCCATTGCAACTAAGTAATACACTCTCTATTTTGTGTGCCTTGAGCTTCCTTCATCTTCTCCAAGCTGTGTGTGTTTTTCTGCAACCCTAATTCCAACAATTGGTATCAAAGCAGGTTGCGTCCTCTCGGGCTTACTCACCAGCAGCTCCAGCACACACCTGCTCATTTTCTTCGATTTTAGTGAGCTTTGGCGAGCGTTCGTAGGTTGATAAATTTTTTGGATAAGCTCATAGAGCTTAATCTGCTCAGAGTTTTGATCGGGCTCATTTCGGCCTTCGTTTCCACTACAACCAGGTCTGCACACACAATTTTGTCATTTTGTGCAAACTTTTTATCAGTTCCAAATACTGCATAACAGGTCCCATACAGTCTACTGCGGGTTGTGCTATATAGCACGTGCTTGTCTCATTTTGTTTCTCCTCATTTTGGGCAGTTTTCACATCAAATGCAGGCATTTTCCATGGCTAACAACAACACAGATTTGTTCAAGATGTTTGTTGCTGAGGACAGGTTGGATGGGGACAATTACACTATGTGGGCTTACATGATGCAACATGTTCTTGTGTCAAAGGACATCTGAATATTATGCAGGGCATTGATGTACGTCCTAGTTATGAGGATGTAGGCGATGCGTCCTACTTTCAAGATGAAAGATTTCGGACTGTTGCATCATTACTTGGGTATACAGTTTAGATGGTGGTATTGCCTTGTGTTATAAAAATTACATAAAGACATTGCTATGTAAGTTTGGACTTGAGGATTGCAAACCTATTGCCACTCCCATGGAAACAGGTTTTAAATTGAGTCTTCATGATGTTGGTGATCCTGCAGATGTCACTCTTTACCAAACTGTTGTTGGATGCCTCACTTATGTATGCAACATGAGACCGAATATTCAGTTTGCAGTCTCACACGTCATCAGATTTATGCATAGCCCAAGGTCTAAGCATTGGCAGGCTGTCAAGAGGATTTTCCGCTACCTTAGTGGCACTTTACATCTTTTCTTGTTTTATCCCAAGGGGGGATCATTGCCGTCAGACTTACATGCTTTTTCGGACTCAAATTCGGCTGGTTGCTTTGACATGCGAGTGTCCACAAGTGGTTTTTGTTTCATGCTTGGCAGTTCATGTATATCATGGTTGAGCAAGAAGCAACCTACTCTAGCCACTTCTAGTTGTGAGGCTAAGTACAATGCAGTCTTCACAGCTACAGTTGATTGTGTATGGCTTAGACGCCTTATGGCTGATTTGGGTGTTGGACAAGACACTGCCAACACTATCTACAATGACAGTGAGAGCGCATTTGCAGTTGCAAGGAACCCAGTTTTTCATGCTCGCACAAAGATCATTGAGGTGCATTACCACTATGTCAGAGAGAGGCTCTCAGCAGGAGAGATAAGCTTGGCTTCTGTGCCAACACAGCACAACCTTGCAAATCTTTTCACAAAGGCATTATCTCGTGAGAATCTTGAAGCTTTCCACAAAGCTTTGGGCTTACTCCCCTTTGTGGACTGATCATGTCCTTAGGGCATGGCACTTCCCTTTACTCATGTGCCAGCTCTCGTTCACCACATCACTCTAAGGGGGATTTGTTACCATATACATGTGGTAGTGATGTGTGTGAACATACTAGGACCGCCGAGGCATTTTTTCCCTCTTTAGGAGGTTTTTTCCCCCGTGCATTGTATATACGCCCATCACTCTAGGGCTATCTATCTTTCCATTGCACACTAAGTAATACACTCTCTATTGTGTGCCTTGAGCTTCCTTCATCTTCTCCAAGTTGTGTGTGTTTTCCTGCAGTTAACAGGCATTGATGCCTCAATAACAGTTCAGTATTTACCTGTAGAGACAGTAACTAAGGTTGTAGCTTTGGGATCTAAGGGTGTATTTACACCAGTACTTTGGAAGTTGTAACTAGACGGTCATGTGAAGGTAGAAAGGCTCTTCTTGGTTCTTGATGCTAGCTTGCAGTTCGGTAGTTAGCTTTTCTCATATGTAGTCGCACTTCTCTCTGTGTTGGGGTGTTGTTAGCACTTGTGGGTTGATGAACATTGAGTAATGCAGTGCCTTCTCTTAACTATTCATTATGTTATTCAGTATTCTCTGATGCAGTAGTGTAGTGTAATATGCAGTTTTACAGTGTAACTATACTGAAATACTGTTAGGGTGGTTGGTCCCTAACACTTTGGCGATCCTGCTTTCAGTCTGAGTTCAGCCTAAACTATATGGCAGTCAGGAATAAAGCAGGGAACTGATATGCAAGTGGACATAGACCACCTGAGGGAATTCTCAAATTGGGTAACCCCGCAGGAAGAGTCTGAGGAATATGCAACCAAATTCTTGGAGGAATTCTTTTCGCATCTGCCAGGTGAAGTAAAAATTGCAATAGCTGACAAGGTGGTCATTTCATTTTTACCTTTTGGGTCATGCAATTTACCTTCATGTTACAGCCTGTATGAAAGGAAGGTGTTGGTACATTATTTAAGACAGAAAAGAAGAAACCATACATGAGTGGGTTAGGGCAAGGGTCCAATTTACCACAACACTCATATGGCACAAGGTTTAGACTGAGGAGAGAGTTTGCTGCAAGGGGAAGACAGGAAGAAGAGTCGAGTAGTGATGACCAGGAAGAACCATTAAGGGGGCTTGCTACACGGGAAGAAACTGTTGGGGTAGGGACTGAATTGCAAGAACCTGAACACAGGCTGCATGAGACCGCGCCTGCAAACCAAGGAGGCCAGGCCAACAAGCAACTCCTCCCACAGCAGACCCACTTTTGGGACAATTGGTTAATGTACTGCTCACTAGACAGTCTTAAGGGCAAGAAGACAATTGCAGTTTTTTACCAGCAGGAACATGTACTTTATCTTTTAATCCACTCTCGGTAAGAGTACTCAAGACACTTTCAATACCTCCAATGGCTGCACCAATCCCAAAGTGGGAGCGGCAAATTTCAGCAGGAAAAAGTCCCAAGTTGTTGATAGCCATGTTGGACAGTTTCAAACAAGGTGGTCTACAAGTGGTTATGAGGTGTTACATCCAGATGTAGTGAAGAAAGAGCACTTTGCAGCAACATTGCAGGGTAAGGTCATGGATTGGTTCTTACAGTATGGCATGGCAGCTTTTTCTGATTATAATGATTTGAGGTAGAGATTTCTATTAACGTTCAGGGAGGATAAAACACCTAAAGACATTTTGAAGAAGTTGAGGAAATTGAAACAGAAAGATTTGTTAGTTGAAGATTATGCACAGAAGTTCAGAAACTTAAACAACGGGTTGGAAGCAGCACAACAACCTTCTATGGAGCAATTGGGATATTATTTTTGTAAGGGACTCAAAAAGGAGTTCAAAAGTGCAGTAGCAGGGAGACCCCCATTAGTAAATGCACAAGATTTTACTGATTTGGTGGCAGTAGCTGCTAGAGTTGAAAGAAGATATGGAGGTAAGGTAGAACTTAAGGAGAAGAAGAAGAAAAAACTGAGGACTCAAATTCAGAGTCTAAAAAGTCAGTCAGATACCGATGATTTAGATCAGGATACTGAAGTTGATACTCATAGTGATGAGGAGGAAGATTGGTCAAAAAAGAAGAAGAAAAAGAAAAAGAAGTAAGAAAAGAAGAAGCAGGGAAAGGAAGTAGTAACTGCAGATTCAGTTAGCAATAATTCAAGCGAAATTGTAGACAATTGGAATGAATCAATTTGGAATGTTAGCAAAACCATATTGCCACGTTTGTCAAAGATTTGGTCATGAGTATGAAAACTGATATTATAATCCAGATTTTAGAGGAAGAAGAGCTGAGTATATTACTCAGAAAATGAGGGAGGCAGCTGCAAATATGGTAGCTCCTCAGGGTGCCATCAGGAGATATCAGGGAGCTGCACCTCAAGGAAGGTTCCAAAATCCCAATAATTGGGGATATCAAAATAGGAATCAGAATAATATGCAACAGTCACCATGCAATTATTGTGGGTCATGGGACACAGGCAAGGACCTGATTGTGAACTCTGGTGTAGACATCAAAATGATAGGGGAATCTCTATTATCAGGTACAACACTAACAATAATAATCGACCTCCACAACAAAATCAGCCACATCCACCACAACAACAACAGAGACCTCCAGGTCAGGCTAATTTAGTGATTTTGGAAGAGTGGACTGAATGAGCATGGACTAACGAAGAATGGATCGAGAAAATAGCAGAGTTTCCCAATGAGAAACAACACACTAGAAACCTGACTCAGGAAGCACCTAGGCATTATAATTGTGATTGCACGGCTTGTATCCTAATTGAGGATATTCCAGAGCCCAGGGGATGTACTGATTCCATGGTAGTCACTAGGGCAAAGGCCAAGGTTGGAAAACCCATCTTGGAAGAAGTGAACAACCCAGACAGTTTGAATTGGAAAAGAGCAAAAAGCAATAAGGATAGGAGCACTCAAGGAAGTGCAAAACTCTCAGAGAGGGGGTGTACCACTTGAGGATTGAAATTTTATTATAAGATCATTAGATGATCAAGGAAGAAGGACTTCAAATCATAGTACAACTGAACTGCAAGAACAGGTTGCTGGTGATGAATTTTATGAAGCTTTGTTATCAGCTCCATTAGCTATGACAGTGAAGCAAATGTTGAGGCTGGTACCTGCATTTTCACAACAATTGTTACAAAGACTTACTAAGGAAGTAGTAGGAGAGAATCTAGAAAACAGGAATGTATACTGAGGAAACTATTTGTGGGGAAGCTGTGAAGTTCGACCTTTGGATGTTGATTATAAGGTACCAGTAGTTGGGGCTTCCATTGGAAAAGTGTTTTTCCCTGGTGTACTCTTGGATGGGGGGTCGGGAGTTAATAATATCCTCCTCGAGTCAACTTCCAAACGGCTGAATCTTTTGAAGTGGGATCCAGCTCCTTTTCAAGTGAAAATGACAGACCAAAGGCGAGTTCAACCGTTGGGAATTCTGAGAAATTTGCAGATCTCAGTTGGAGGACTGCAATTTGTAGCCTACTTTGTAGTACTTATCCAATAATGTTAGGAAGACCATGGTTAAGAGCAGCAAGAGTAGAACAGTTATGGGGTGCAAACTCTATTGTGATCAAAAGAGGTAAGAAGAAAGTCATAATGGAAATGGATGCTAGAAAGGTAATATCACCAGGTTTCAGGGCACTACATGTAGAAGGACTGATTATGGTAGAAGAGATTGGAGAGGATGTAGAGGAAGAATTTCTGAGAACCAATTCATCAATAGTACTTATTTTTGAAGTGGATGTGCAAAAGATAGCAACTATTTTGCAGCATCAGGATGATGGGTTGAAGTCTTTGAATCAGGAAGCACTTATTGCTTAGGGTAAGCAGTCATCTATTGAATATCAGATGGAAAGAACTGCTAGAGTTACCCAGGATGAACTGCAGGAACTAAACCTGAACACTCACATGAGGAACCACAAATAGTAAAGGTGTCAATTGAACTGGATGAGGAGTTCAGGGAGCAACTAAAGTAGTTGTTGCTAGAATTTAATTGCATGGAAATATACAGATATGAAGCGAGTAGATGCTAGCTTTTGTCAACACAAAATTAACTTGAAAGCAGATGCAGTTCCAGTGGTACAACAAAGATACAAGATGAATCCTAACTATGCCAAACAAGTTAAAGATGAGATTGATAAACTGTTGGTTGTGGGTTTCATTTACCCATTGGATAAAGTCACTTGGTTGTCACCAGTTGTTGTTGTTCCCAAGAAGAATGGATATATTAGGGTATGTGTAGATTATAGGAACCTGAATGCTGCTATAGTGACTGATCCATTTCCATTACCTTTTTGTGATACACTATTGGATGCAGTAGCTAGACCCGAACTTTATAGTTTCCTGGATGGTTTTAGTGGATACAACCGGATTCTGATGGCATTGGAGAACAAGGAGAAAACAACTTTTGTCACTGAGTGGGGAGTTTATGCTAGCAATGTGATGATATTTGGCTTAAAGAACGGTCCACCAACATTTCAAAAGGTGGTACAGTGTGTGTTTACTGAATTCCTTCCACAATTATGAGAGCTTTTTTGGATGATTTTAGTGTTTTTGGAAAGAAGCAGGAGCATCTTGAGCACTTAAGGTTGTGTTTTTAGAAATGCACGGAATTCAGACTGACACTGAACCCAGCCAAGTGTGCATTGGCCGTTAAGAGAGGGATTCTCCTTGGACATGTAATTTCTGAGGAGTATCTATAGATCCAAGTAAGATGGAAGCAATCAGTAAAGTATCAGAACCAAGGACAATTAAGCAATTGACTAGATTTTTGGGTCAAGTGAAGTGGCATAACAGATTTTTGAGATATTTAGCACATGTTTGTACACCACTCACAAAGCTTACAAAGAAAGGTGAAGTATTTGTTTGGGGTGAAGAGTAGGATAGAGCATTCAGGATTTTGAAGAAGATGTTGACAGTAGCACCAAATTTAATTGTTCCTGATTGGAAATTACCATTCCATATTTTTGTGGATGCATCTCATGTGGCAGTGGGTGAAACATTGATGCAAGAAACCAGAAGAGGTTGGTTTAGACCAATTTATTATGCAAGCATAGTATTGACACCTGCAGAGAAGAATTACACAGTGACTGAGAGACGCATTGCAAAAATTTAGACATTATCTGTTAGCCAATAGGGTAATCGTCCATGTAGACCATCAGGCCCTTATTTATTTGGTGAACAAACCACATCTGTCAGGAAGATTGGCCAGATGGATACTGCTTTTGCAATGCTTTTGCAGGAACTTAAATATGTGGTAATACATACTCCTGGTAAACTTCATGTTTTGGCTGACTATCTCAGTAGATTGGAAACAAGTGAGACTAATCCTTCAAGTGTACCTGATCAATTACCATATTCAAAATTGTTTTTAGTTCAGGTGACTGACCAATTAGGGGATTGGTATGATGACATGTTCCAGTTTTTGACTGAAGGGGTGTTACTTGATACAATGACCAAAGATCACAGGAAGAGAATGGCATTGAAGAGTAAACCATTTACAGTTATTGCAGGGGGTTTCTAATCAGCGAGCTAAAAGAACCGAGCATAGATAAATTCTGAGAAAATCTGAAGACAAATTAGAACAAGTGCAACAATTTTAGAAGAAAATAGTTATGTCATGCATATTGTAACCACCACCACAAATCAACGATTCGTTGTGAGGAATCCAAACTTTAGAGCCATCGCCTTAACCAAATAGTTGAGATTGAAGGAGTACGAGTGAAAATGTGACGCGAGAGAGAGTGCGAGAAGAAGAGCACGACGATATGGTGAACTCGCTCTACTGTAATGTGTAGAGCATAGTGAGTTCTTATTAGGTTTTTACAAAAGAATATGTGTACATACCTGGCGGCCCGCCCACTTACCTGGGCGACCACATTGGGCTTTATACCCCAAAAACCTCCCACTTAAAGTCCAATGTGGTACTTTAAGTGTGAGAGAAGCTACTATACAAGCTAATATACAAGAGATGTAGAGAAGTGATGTACTATTCTACACTTAGCTGCTTGCGAAAATGCGCAAAGCTCTATGAGCGAAGTCCTTTTGTAAGTAGATCAGCTGGATTTTCTGTGGTGTGAACTTTGACAAGCTGAAGTTGCTTATCCTTGAGCATTTCCCTGATGAAATGATACTTCACATCCACATGCTTTGTCTTTGAGTGATAAACTGGATTGCGAGCCAATTGTATAGCACTTTGACTATCACAATATAACACAGGCATCTCTTCTTTGATTCCCAAATCTGTTACTAGTCGATTAAGCCAAATTGATTCTTTGCATGCCTCTAATGCTGCAACATATTCAGCCTCTGTAGTAGATTGAGTAACACAATCTTGTAATCTAGAACGCCATGATACTGCTCCACCAGCCAATGTAAAGACATACCCTGACGTAGACCTTCGGTTGTCTAAGTCACCTACATAATCTGAGTCTGTAAAACCCTTTACACTTAGCTCTTGACTCCCATAGCATATACGCATACTCTTTGTAGCTTTCAGGTATCTCAATATTCCTTTAACTGCCTCCCAATGTTTCTTGCCTGGGTTTGACATGTATCGACCTACTACTCCCACTGCAAATGCAATGTCTGGGCGAGTAGCAATCATTGCATACATCAAACTACCCACTGCAGACGCATATGGAATCTTATCCATTTCAGCCTATTCTTCCTCAGACACAAGACAATCTTGTTTGCTAAGTTTCACATGTGGTGGCAATGGAACACTCAATGCCTTTCCCTTCTCCATATTGAAACGTTGCAAAACCTTGTCAATATACTCTGTTTGACATAACCAAATCAACTTCTTTGATCTGTCTCTCTCAATGCGCATACCAAGTATATGACTTGACTCACCCATGTCTTTCATGTCAAAACATTTTGCCATCTTTGACTTCAAAGCTGAAATTTCTTCCAAGTGCTTGCCAACAATCAACATGTCATCCACATACAAAATAAGGATCAACCAACTACCATCCTTAGCCTACTTTGTATATAGACAGTGATCCAACTCACTACGTTTGTAGCCTTGAGAAAGCATAAACTTGTGGAATTTATGGTACCATGCCCTCGGTGATTGTTTTAAGCCATAAAGACTCTTTAACAACTGGCATACCAAATCTTCCTTGCCTTTCTCAACAAACCCTTCCGGTTGCTACATGTAAATTTCCACATCTAAATCACCATGCAAGAACGCTGTCTTGACATCCATTTGGTGTAACACCAAATCTAATATGGCAACCAATGCAAGAAAGCATCTCAATGTAGTCATCTTGACCACCGGAGAGAAGACTTCATCAAAGTCAATGCCTTGTTCTTGCTTAAAGCCCTTGGCAACAAGCCTTGCTTTATACTTTGGCTGACTATCATAAGCGGTGATCTTATACCTGTAAACCCATTTACAAGGTAGAGCCTTTTTGCTCTGTGGTAATTTAACTAACTTTTACGTCTGGTTTTTATGCAGAGCTGTCATCTCTGACTGCATGGCCAATTGCCAATTCCCGGAGTCCTTCATTTGCATTGCTTCCTTGTAACATGAAGGCTCATTGCAATCAGTCAACATGACATAGTTCATAGATGGAACAAACCGATCAGGAGGTCGTGTGATACGTCCAGATCTATGCAAAATAGGTGGCTCAAGCTTAGCCACAACCTGTGGTTCCAATCTATCCTATCCTTGCTCCTCTTGAGCCCTGACATTTTGTCTTGCACGTGCAGGTCCATCTTCTTGGAAGACAACTCTTCTAATCTCCTCAACCCCCTCTGGTTTAGAATGATATTTGGCTTCATTAAAATGAACATCATTGCTGCGCATAACCTTTCTGGATTCGGGATCCCAAAGTCTGTACCCCATCTCACCAGAATTACCATAGCCTAGAAAGATGCACTTACTACTCTTTGGCTCAAGTTTGTTCCTAAATTCCTTTGGAACATGAGTATATGCCTCACAGCCAAAGACTCTGAGATGCTTGTATGAGGGCATTTTGCCTGAACAGCTGTTGATACAGCTTCAGCCCAAAACCCATTTGGCAGTTGTGCATTAGACAACATACTTCTGACCTTCTCTTGTATGGTCCTATTCATCCTCTCAACAACACCATTTTGAGGAGGATTGTAAGGAGCAGTAAGTTCACGTTTTATACTTTTTGACAAACAAAAGTCCTGAAAGGCCTTTGAAACATACTCTCCACCATTGTCAGTGAGTAAGCATTTAAGCTTCTTGCCACTCTGATTCTCCACAAGTGTCACAAACGTTTTGAAAACACTAAACGCTTCATCCTTGTGCTTGAGAAAGTAAACCCATACTTTCCTCGAGTAATCATCTATAAATGTCATAAAGTAAGAAGCTCCCCCTATAGATAGGTTAGGCATAGGTCCACACAAATCACTATGAACAAGTGCCAACTGTGTATCTCTTCTACTGCTTCTATGCTTATGTGGCTGCTGTGTTTGCTTACCATACAGACAATGTTCACAGAATTCAAAATCATTAAATGAAAAGCCAGGAAAACAACCAGAACGAGACAAGATTTCCATTCCCTTCTTGGACATATGTCCTAACCGGCTATGCCACAAAGAAACGTTCGGCTGCTCGGTTACGTTGATTACATTTTTAAAGACATTTGATACATAAATCATGTAAAGTCCTCCAGACTTTACTCCATGTGCTACTGTCATCGAACCCGTTGGATATCTTCCACATGTTTTGTCCAAAAGTGGTGACGTAGCCAGCATCATCAAGTAAACCTGTGTTGATCAAGCTCTTTGTAATTGCGGGAACATGTCTCACATTCTTCAGCGTGAAAGAAGAGCCATTCTGAAACTTCAATTGAACATCTCCAACACCTAAGATCTCACATGTCTGCCCATTGCCTAGCCGAACATGATCTTTAGTGGTCACATAAGAGGTAAACCACTCCTTGTTTGGAGACACATGAAGTGATGCCCCTGAGTCTATAATCCAGTCACTCAGTGCATTTTCATCAGATGCTGTAAGAAGAGCTGAGTCCATTGTATTCTTCAAGAAGTAGATGTCTCTTGACACTAGACTGTCATCCTCTGCAACAACGTTTGTCACATTTATTTCTTGAATCTTCACTGAGGACTTGTTCTTCTCACCATGGTCTTGATCTTTCTCTTTGCCTTTTTCTGCTTTCCATTCTCTGCAGTCTCTTTTCATGTGACCCTTCTTGCCACAATGGTAGCATTCTATGTCACTCTTGCCTTTAGCACTGCGGGACTTGCTACGAGACTAATTCCTCTTTCCACCTTTGTACTTTTCTTTGGTCCTTCCCTTGACAACTAAGGCTGTTCCTTTGCCTTTTTCCATTGTCTTTCTATTGGTTTCTTCAGTAAGCAGACTGCCTTCTACACTTGCTATGTTCAAACCATTTGGAGGTGCAGAATTACTCAAAGCTGTGCGAAAAGTGTCCCAACTTTCCGGCAATGTGATCGACAGGAACATAGCTCTAACAGGTTCATCAAACTTGACACCTTGAGCTGACAACTGATAGTAGATGGTGTTGAATTCATTCAGATGATTGGACATAGGTGTCCCTTCTTTCATCTTCAAGTCAACAAGCTTCTTAAGCCAGTATATGTGTGAAGCTGCACTCTGCTTCTCATAAAGATCACTCAGCTTTGTCCATGCTTCATAAGCCGACATCTCGTCTGCTACATTGAAGTAAACGCTTTCTGCGAAAGTCAGCATAATGGTAGAAAGTGCCAATTCATCCATTTCGCTCCATTCATCTTCGTCCATATCTTGTGGTTTTATCCCTTTGAGCTTTATAGGTTTTATTTGCTTCTTTTGTACCAACACGTGCCAAATCTGCTCTTCCACAATGGGAAATTGTCCATCCAGCTTCTTGATATTGTAAAGAGCAGTGTCCTGTGATCCAGCCATAGCTACACTTCACAGTAGTTTACTTTCTTGGGAAAAATTCGGCAGAGTTTCCCCTGTAAACTGACCTCTGAACCAATATCATCTTGTCAAATGAACCAATAAAGCTTCAAATTCTGTAGAAATTTCGGCAGAGTCTCCTTTGTAAAATGGCTCTGGTGTACTCAAAAACAAACCAAAAACAACTCAAAAAACCACTGTCTCTCTAACACTATAAGCTGTGGGTAAACCTGTCCTGCACCTGTACTGTCTCTCACTGTCCTGTAAGCATAGATTGCGACAATGCCTCAACGGCAATAAAGCAAAGATGCAATCCCAACTGTCTAACTCACAGTCAATACATCCTAGTTGCCTATCTAAGGGTGCTCGAGGGATCGCTCCAAGACCTGTATCACCGAAAGGATCTCAACATTCGAGAATCCCCTAGCTCAATAAAACCTCACTCGACACTCAACATAGGCTGCAGTAAATCTGACAATACATAGACTTCCCACAAAGTCATACATCCAGAAATTTCCCACTATATGCTGTAACCGTTGCGGTGGTTGTTTGCTGCGTGACTCACAGCCAGCAAACCCTCAACAGACATACATCATCTCCGACAATACATCCCATATGGAAGTACCTGCAATGTCAGGATGAAATCTGGAATATCAAGCAGCAAACACAAGCTACCTCATGAACTAGTGGATGTCGCCTACAGTCGGTGTGTAGATGCGCCCGTGTCGTATGTGACACGCCTCCAAGAGCTGTGAGCCGTCCTTCGATGTGTAGACAGCCACAAATCAACACTCTGGGAGTGCCGATATCCTCAGCACCTGCAGTCGTAGGCCGAAACCCCAAATTTGCAGAGTCGGATATGCACCCGCTGAGACCACGTAATCGAAAATGGCCTGCGTAGAACTTTGTCGAAGCCGAATGGTGGCCGAGATGACCTCAGAATGAAATTCTAAGAACACCGTGCCCTTCGGGCTCACCCACAGGAATTGGGGCCGTGTCTTCGCCTGTCGAATCTCACTCCAATCTGAGCAGGTGACTCTGGCTACCTGCAAATGCTACCCCGAGCCTCGATCTGAGCTCTGATACCAGTTGAAGGAGTACGAGCGGAAGTGTGACGTGAGAGAGAGTGCGAGAAGAAGAGCACGACGATATGGTGAACTAGCTCTACGTAATGTGTAGAGCATAGTGAGTTCTTATTAGGTTTTTACAAAAGAATATGTGTACATACCTGGCCGCCCGCCCACTTACCTGGGCGACCACATTGGGCTTTATACCCCAACAGAGATATGGGTAATCTCATCATCTCCATAAACAAAGGGGACTTCCATGCTATGCTCCCAATCCTCATTAAAATACTAAGATCCCAAGGCAAAAACAGGCATACCAAAAATTTGACCCTAAATAAAGGACTCTCTTTCCTCCAAAACTACTAGCTTAGCTTGGTTTGCATTAGGATTTGCCTTTAAGCTTGAGCCCTTAAGACAAAAATCTCATCAAAAGAGTGCTTTTGTTGCTGACATAGCTCAGTTTTGTTTCTCCTAAGCTCTTTGATCATTTCTAAGACCTTGGCAGCTATTATAGACTCCTTTTCACTTGCCCATCACTTTTAATTTGTGCCTTTTAAAATCCATCCACAACATGGTCTCTACACATCCCACAAAAAATCAATTTTCTTCTTTGGTTCAATCACTTGCCATTTTTGCTTGCAAAATAACACTTGTAATGTTACATGGAATCCATCATAAAAGAAGAAAACATGACTTTATGCACTATTATCTACAATAATGATGAGCCACATCACAATGATGTGTACTTTCCCCTTATATGAGCTTCTAGTATGATTTCATACTCGTGGTACATGTGTGCCTAAGGGAACATGCACTCACATGATTCCATATACGGTTTAAGCACCCAACAATGTGCTAAAGGCTGCAAGGAGGAGAGCATTGGGCCACAAATTGAAGTGCCCACCCACATTTCAAGGTAAACCAGACACGCAAACAAACTGCAGACATCCAATGGTGGTCATGAATGGCTATAAGCACGGTTCACGACTGAGATGGCACTCCGATGCTTGAGATGCGAGCAAGGTTTGAATTCGCTTTCCAAGTAAGAGCGAAACAGAAAGGGGACTCTATGGTGGGGGAGGGAGGCAACATTAAGGGGGGTGGGGGGGTGTAGGGGTACAACACGCAAGGGTATGCACCTCCAATGAAGAACCAAGTGTACGTAATCTTCTTCCTACTCTTTAATGTGAGCGTGTGTGTGACTTAATCAATGCATTCATGTGTTTAGAGCCGAGCATTTAGAAGGTCACTAACGGTGGTGATTGAAGCAGTTGTACTACTCTAGGAGGAGTATCGTTCTTCAAGACGAGTATGTTGGGTTTGCCACCATGAGGGGGGTTTTTTATGAGCATTATACAAGGCAAAGCGCAAGGACGGTAGTTGATGCTATGCCATATCATAGCGGGTAGAAAGATGTAGAGTGAAGGTGGTTTTTTTTAAAGGTGAACTCAAGCTGGCAATTTCGAGTGTGGGACAAGGGACCAAGAAAGATTTTTTTGAATTAAGTTGAAAATAGCTTAGAGCTATTAATATATACAAAAAAGGAGGTGTCGAGCGTGGCTTTGCATGAGAGAGTGCGCCACTGGAAGTGAAATTAGGGGAGGAGGATAGGAGGCATGAAGGGGACTACAATTTGCATGGCAAGGGGAGCAGTCAATTGCATAAAGAGGGAGTCGACAGAAGCATGAGGGGAGATAAGAGCCATAGTTAAGGAAGCGACAAGCTGTGAAGGTGCTAGCTTGGAATAACGGGCCGCAACATACACAAAGTCGAGGTTGATGGTTGCAGATTTGGACCAACCAGGTAATGGCGCTACAGAAAGGGAACCTGCAAGCATATTCGGCCTCCGTAGCTCCCTCCAACCCCCCCGTACGTGCTGGAAGCCATGTCGCCTTTTTGATACAAAGACGCCATGGCCACCAAGCTTCACTTGCTCTTGTGCAAGAGCCGGAAGGAGAACAAACACATTTTCTCACTGGGAAAGGGTATAGTGGAGAGGGAAGCAACTGAAGGGGTTGGCGGCTGGCCATATACTGTCGGCTCAGCAGTGAGCACAGGTTGCTACTGCTGCAACCAATCCGCACTGGCGCGGAATGGTTACAACAGCAGCAGACCAGACATAGGCCACATTGCCATGAATATTTGTTTTTAAGGGAAGGCCCCTCTAATTTATGGAGATTCCCAAAATAACCCGCAAATTTCAAAAATTCCCAAAATACCCTTGTATCGATTTTGGTTGGATTTCTCAAGATTTTCTAATCTTTATTATTTTCTAAAGTTGAGATCCGTTTTTGAGTGCTTAGCATGTAATTTGTCACAAAATACCTCGCAAAAGAAGGCAATTATGTCTTAAAAAAATGAAGCAATTCATCTCCACATCCTACAAAACCAACTCAAATTCTAGTTTTAGAATCTTGTATGATTGACAATCACTCCTCTAGTATGCAAAGCCATAAAAGAATTTATTTTTGGAGAAATTTACTCTCACAAGCAGGGGTATTATGGGAATTTTGGAAAACTTGAAGGGCATTTTGGGAATTTACGACAAAATATTGGGGGTATTTTGGGAATTTTTAAATTTGCGCAGTATTTTGGGAATTTCCACAAATTAGAGGGGTATTTTGGTAATTTTTCCTTGTTAAAATGATGTCAATCAACCACCAGCTTCCCCCCCCCCCCCCCCCCCCCTCTCTCTCTCTCTCTCTCTCTCTCTCTCTCTCTCTCTCTCTCTCTCTCTCTCTCTCTCTCTCTCTCTCTCTCTGGATAATTCAACTCTCCTCGTCGGATAGATGTTTAAGGTCTCTTGGGATAGTTTCGTACAACGTTGAAATTCTCTTCTTCTTCTTCTTCTTCTTCTTCCTCTCTCTCTCTCTCTCTCTCTCTCTCTCTCTCTCTCTCTCTCTCTCTCTCTCTCTCTCTCTCTCTCTCTCTTTATAGTCAACATCAGCATCATCAACTTTCTTTTTGTCTTGCTTTTAGTTATTGTAGATAATAGGAGAGATACATGCTTTTACCAATATGGCACCCTTACCTCTCTCTCTCTCTCTCTCTCTCTCTCTCTCTCTCTCTCTCTCTCTCTCTCTCTCTCTCTCTCTCTCTCTCTCTCTCTCTCTCTCTCTCCACTCCTCTGCAAGCTTTGTGTTTGTTTTAAGGCATGCTTTCTACTTTTGCACGTCCATTATTTTTACAACTCCATCTTTATTTTTAACATATTCGTTGTTTTCACCTTCATGAACCGGTGTCCACACGGACAACATATTCTCCAAAACAATATTAAGCAATCATCCCAAGTGCCGGTAGTGTTGGAAGGCGATCGGTAATGCAAAACATTTGCGACTATCGTTCGACAATTATGGCATGTTGAGAGGGGGGTGTTTTCCCCATGGAAGTGTTTTGACTACCATCTAACACTGATGGCACATCAAGAGGTTTTGTTTTTAACCTTCTGTGCCGCAAAATAGTTTCAACTACTTGCATATTGATGGCACGTTAGGAGTAGGGCTTTTTTTTTACCCTTTTCACTTGATATCATGTAGATAACAGATTATTACTTAATAATTCAAAAAAAAGATTCACATGTCATAAGGAGATGTCATTAGTTTCAAATTTCTCTAACTATTAACGACATTTTCTAAGAGACTCGCTCGTTTATTTTGTTGCTAAAAAATACTCGCTCGTGATCTCGTATAACCCGTTATTCGAAGGCTCTTATATAAGAGAGGAATTGATCAGGTGATAAGGAGATATGTTCCTCAGTTTGAGCAGAAGGCAGTACTGGCAGAGGCTCATGCAGGTAATGTAGGGGGACATTTTTTAGGAGAGGTAACTGTAAGAAAAATATTCCAAGCAGGACTTTGATGGACAACAATTATCAAGGATGCTCAGGAGTTCAATAAGAACTGCTTGTTGTTCCAAAGAGAGGGCAAGCCACTGAATGTGGATAGAATGCCATTACAACCTATTTTGCCTTTGAACCATTCTAGAAGTGGGAGTTGGATTTTGTTGGTCCAATCAAACCACCTGCAAGATTTACACAAAACTGATATATATTGGTTGGAACTGACTATTGTACAAAGTGGGTTGAAGCAGTGGCTTTGAGAGATAATAAAGCAAAAAGTGTAGCCAAATTTTTGTACAAAAACATCATGACCAGGTTTGGTTGTCCCATTGAGCTAGTTGCTGATCAGGGAGGACATTTTATCAGCAAGGTGATTAATAAATTGATTGAACTGCATATGATATTACATAAGAAGTCAATAGTGTACTATCCCTAGGACAATGGACAAGCAGAGATTACCAACAAGATTTTGGTCAGGATTATCATGAAACTGGTTAATCAAAACAAGACAGCCTGGGATGAGAAATTGGACTCAACACTATGGGCTTTCAGAACAACATATAAAGTGACTATTGGCATGACACCATTTAAGCTGGTGTATGGGTTAGAAGCAGTGGCACCATTGGAATTTATAGTGCCAAGTCGCAGGGTTGCAGTCCAAGAAAAATGATCCTCTGAAGAGTCAATCAGTTTACAGGAAGGAGACTTACCGAGGTTGGAAGAGGAAATAATCCATAGCCAGTATGTTGCAGATATTATTCAACAAAGAAGACAAGCTTGGATTAGCATAAATATCAAGTTCAAATTTTTTTCTTCAAGTGATTGGGTGTTGGTCTATAACAATAAATTAGGATTGAGGCTAGGTAAAGTCAAACTCAGGTATGTGGAGCCATTTCAAATAGTCAAGCCAATGGGACCAAACACTTTCATACTATCTGATCAGGAAGGTAAAATAATTGAAAACAAAATTAATGGATTCCGACTTAAACCATCTTTTAGACAAATCATCGGGAATCAAGGAGGACATCCTATTAATGATGAATTTCGGAGAGTGACTAGTTATGCATGCGAAGGGTTAACGCGTAATCACCACCTTGTGTACAACAAGCCTATGTGTTTTACGAAGGGGGTGAAAATGTCAATAGTCCGCAACTCATCTGCGAGTGCTGGTCTGCATACGAGAGAAGAGGAAGAAATTGCACCTACACTAATGCGATTTGCAAGGAAGACTCGCTATCAAGGTCCGATGGTGCCAGACTCGAGTTCATATGATGAGCCGGAAATGGTTACCCCTACTCACATGGTACAGCCTGTAAGGGATGACATATTTTCTGATTATACTTTTCTTGACTTCAGGTATGATTTAGAGCACATTGAGGCAAATGATTTATGGCTTAGCAGTATTGGTTTGCTTGATTTTTCAAGATTGCCTTGGGCAAGTTGGAGAAATCACCAGATGGCCTCAGTTTACTTGAAGCACCTGCAGATGAATGATGGACAGGTTTTAAACAGGATTACTTAACTGAAGAGTTAGTTGCCAAGGTGTTTGACCTTTGTACTGCAGATGATAATGAAGTCAGTAATGCAACTGAAAAGGATATGACAAAGGCTTTTGGTCAATCTCAAGGGGAAAGACATTATTATCAGTTGACAGGCATGAAGAATTCAGTCAAACTTCAACAGGTCATATGGTTTATAGAGAGAGTCTTTTTGCTGGTGAAATCAGAATACATCAATGGGGAAAACTATGGCATTTTGTTGGCAGCTGAGAGTGGCAAGCAAATCGGATGGGCCAATATCTTATTTGATAGAATAAAGTTTGAAATTTACACAAAGCAGAAAAGGAAGGACAAAACTACTAAGGTTGGGCCTTATCTAGCTGCTATCTTTCAGTATGTCAATAACAAAAGTATTCTGCAGGGGAGAATGTTTCAAATTCCAGCACATATGTTTGAAGATGCAAGAAATACAGTGAGAAGGGAGAAAAGACAGAAACTGCAATTTGATCATAGGTCTTTGCAAATAACTACAAATGTTCAAGACCTTTTATCTATAGATTATTCACAACAAGACTCTTTGGATGCAGTAAAGGATAAAATGGATAAAGAGTTTGGGGACTTATTTACAAAAACTGCAGTCCATTTGACTGACAAACCTGTTATGTCTTCAACTGCTAAAACAAGTTTCAAGATCAAAAAATTAAAGGACAAATTGACAGAGCAAGAACCTTTAACAATGTTTGGGGATCAAGTTTTGGAGAGGCCTACAATTTCTAAGGCTCAGTTTTCTACTGTGTCATTGGATGAAGTGCAAACTGCACTAAAGCTGGTTAAAGAACATGTTGAGCAGCAATCTCTAGATCTTACCTTTTTGAGTAGGGAGAATGATGGTTTGCATGCTGAACTGGAACTGATTAAAGAGGGAGCTTTAAAGGATAAAAAGGCATAGACTGAAATAGAACTTTTGAACAAGAAAGTTCAGGAATTGACTGAAAGTCAGGAACTCATGCAACAGGAGTTGAAATCCTATAAACAGGTGGTGTCCTTTAGAGAGAAGACTTTAGTAAAAGTTTCTGAGTGAAAGGAGGAGTGGTTTCAGATACTGCAATCACAGCTAACTAAAATAACTACTGTCAATGCCACATTGGAAAGTAGCAACAGGGTCTTGTTAAGCAGGGTTGCAGCTTGCAAGAAAGTTGAAGAAAAGATTAGAGACATGTCTGATGAAGAGCTCAATGTAGATGGTTGGTATGTCAGCTTAGGGGATATAGACAAAATGAAAAATGAAGTCATGGAGTATATGAAAGGGGTGTGGAACAGATTAAAATTAAAATGGATGATGTTGTGAGTAAACCTTATCAAGCTTTTGCAGAGGAGGAGACAAAGGAGGAAATTCTAACCTTGGAAAGACAGTATACTGAGCTAAAGGAGCAGTATGCACAATTGCAGCAGTAGGTACAAATGGATACTACAACAGGTGATGCAGATCAAACTACAGTTGAAGTTGAAGTGCATAATACAGTTCAGGATGAAGTACATGGAGCAATTTTAGTTGGAGTTACACACACTGATGACACAGGTGATCAGCAACAACTAGAGGACCCATTGATGAAAATTGATGAGGTAATGATAGAAGACCCGATTATTGAGGTTACATTAATGGAAGCTGATGATGATGTGAATGCACAGTCAGGTGCAGTGGCGGAAACTGAAGAAACAGATGTTCAAGAGCAGTAACTTCGTTTTGGTTGTCATGTTTTTATGTCAAGGGTTTTTTTTAGATTCTTACAATGTTTTACAAACATTGCCCACCGGGTGTGCCAAGTGTTACAGGCATTGATGCCTCAGTAACAATTCAGTATTTACCTAGAGACAGTAACTAAGGTTGTAGCTTTGGGCTCTAAGGGTGTATTTAGACCAGTACTTTGGAAGTTGTAACTAGACGGTCATGTGAAGGTAGAAAGGTTCTTCTTGGTTCTTGACGCTGGCTTGTAGTTCGGCAGTTAGCTTTTCTCTTATGTAGTCGCACTGCTCTCGGTGCTCGGTTGTTGTGAGTTGATGAACATTGAGTAATGCAGTGCCTTCTCTTAACTATTCATTGTGTTATTTAGTATTCTTTGATGCAGTAGTGTAGTGTAATATGCAGTTTTACTGTGTACTTGTACTGAAATATTGTTAGGGCGGTTGGCCCCTGACACCTGCAACCCTGATTCCAACAAAAGCCAAGCTAGAGGTTAGAGCCCAAGTACAATGAGTGTGTTTTTCCAACTACCAACACTTAATACAAGATTATGTAATGCCTCATAATGTCTCTCAGCTGTGTGTGTGTGGTCTCTCTATGTTCTCTGTTTCCAATGCTAAGGTGTGATTGTGTTTCCCAATAACATCACTTCACAACCTTGCAATGATCACTACATAATGTTTCGTGGGATCCTTGCTCTAGTCTAAGGTAAGCTTGGGACTAGGCACTAGGTAATGGGGTCTAGGCAATAGAGTACACCTAGGTACAAAGCATGTACAAAGGGGCAACTATAGCATGCTCTACTACACTCTATTATAACTAATGTAGGTGAGTCCTCCAAGTGAATTCTAGGGATCCATTTAGTAGGTAAAATCCTCCATAATGTGGAGAGTAACTTTTCTCTTTTAAGAGCATTTATTTCTACAGGGATTATTTTTGCTTGCATCTTCATTGGTGCTTGTCAACGCATAGATCATGCTTTCTTACATCAGTGGTTACTCTGTTACATGTACGTTGAGTCGTGGATATTGCCTTGTACATTAATTGTGGAGCCATATTGGCATTCACGGTAGTCCTGATCATTTATGAGACTTGAGTAGCACATTGCATAGACTTGATGGGTATTGGGTGAAGCCCCTGTCATGCTTCACAATTGTATAGGTTTTGTACGTTTTACTCCACTTAGGCCACATTGGCCATTAAGTGGGAGGGCTGTTAGGGTAACAGCCAAGTGGCTGGCCGGAAAACCACTAACCTCTCTGCTAGCTCTACTCTTCCTTATCTAAAGAATAAGGAGTTAGCGAGACATTGCTCACTACTTGACTGCACCCACACATTTGTATCTCCTACTTCTCCATTGCACGCACACGTGCATGCTTCCTGCTCCTGCAACACTCTTCATTTGGGGTGTCATTTGAAAATGACATAAAATTTGCACAACTTATGCTCATTTCCAAGCCATGTTGATAAGGACTATATCCATTGGCGTCATTGCTATTGTGATTTCTGGGCCATTTTGACCCCACAAAGCATATCAAAATCCCTATAAAATTTTGTAGCAGTTTTTGAATGTCACGCAAGACCTTTGGTGGTCTTGATAATTCAATTAATGGCATTTCAGGTATATTTTTAGCCTTGAACTCGTACTTTATCGCACAATTTTTTTTTGTGTTCTACACATACATTATTTTGATGATTAGAAACACTCCTATTATTGGCTTGCTACATATTATATTCATCTACTATCGAGATTCCTCGCATCCACGAACTTCTCCCTTCCACTTACAAAGAAGGGGAACATGTATTCGAACTCACACACTACACGAAAGCCAACCTTGGAACAACTTCCATAACCACTCAAGCAACGACGTGAAGCTGCTACCACTACCAAGCTGTCTAAATTTTAAAAATCCCATGTGGCACCCCCTCCCTCATCGCGTCTCACGCTGCAGATCTCACTCGCTACATTTTATATTAATTTACTATCGAGATTCCTCGCATCCCAACCTTGCCACTCACGAATTTCTCCCTTCCACGGGGTTTAAGTAAAAACCATGATATTTAATCTTACACTTCAAACCATCAGATTACCTTATTTCCAGAGCTAAAAAACACTCCAACAAAGAGGTTGGTTATCAATTGATTTTGCTCTGGTCTGTCGAAGGCGATAGCTTTTTAGGTAACATTTCATGTAGTCAAGTCTCTTTTGCGGGCGCGGAAGGCGCCTATAGCAGATTGAGCGTTCGAGCTAGTAATGGAGGCCGTAGGTGGCTTACGAGTCTCGCATTCGACCTCCCACATGCTTCTGAGTTTTTCCAATCCTGCCGTACAATTCAGGTGACACACACACACACACACACACACACACACACACACACACACCCCACCCACCTTCAACATTGTTTTTGGGGCTGGTTTATTGCTCACTCATGAACATAGTGATAACAGGCTTCTACATCTCCGATTGCCATCAGCAGGGGCATACAACAGATTCCATGTCGGTCAGTCTAGGCCTTCAATCACATGTACGCTTGATAGCGCATACGATGGAGGGACTGTAGGTATGCCTTCACAAACTTTTCTCCTAACGTGTTGCATTGGGAATGCAGATTGTAGCATTGTCATGCTAGAGTACAAATTCTTGAGTACTATTTTACATTGTCATGCTAGAATAGAAAAGTTGTGGGTGTCGTGGTACTTCCTTAAGAGGAGGGATTGCCTGAAAGGTTGATGCCAAGTTACTATGCCTGCTACATTTTCCTATGGGCAATATGTCTGATTTGTTGTTGGAGCACGTTGGTCCCGCCTTCACCCCTTCAAAAAGAAAAATAAAGGAAGACTGAAAAAGAACTAAAAGAGAAACCTTCTTTTGTATCCAATTCCATCTAACATCTGGCTATTCTGAGATGCTATCATCATTGGCCTGATCTAATATTCATGCTGAAAAGGCGGAATGGGGAAGCAATGGGTAATGACAGCCCTCTTTGCGTGTGGATATCTGCTTGGCCTTGAACAACTCGCTGTAGATTTTTCTTTGTATCTACTGGACAGCCCATGGGGTGGTAGAACTCCTCCTCTGGACCTTTTCTGAATCGGCAAGACAGAGAACCTACAAGGCAAAGTGAGAGAGGTGGAGGTGATCGGCCTCAGGTCAGGTTGCAATCGTAGATACACAACAAGAGAGACTCAAGAGGTTGCAAGAGATGAGAGTGATTTGGAGAGAGAAAGAGAATACTGCTCATGGGAGAGGGGGCTCAATGGAAACTCAAAACGCTGGCTATGCCTGTGTGACAGAATTACCAATGAAGTGGAGGCAAGGGGTCACCATAAGATTCAAGGGTGCCCCTCTTGTGCATGACATGGCTCTATGTGCCACATGTACATGCTATTATGTTTTCGGAGCCAAGGTTTGTCTATGTGGTATAGGGGATTATGTGCCAGCAATTTTGTGAGTGTGTCCATAGGATGTGCATGCATGGATAAGTCCATATGATTAGGTTTTCCAGTTTTGGAACCCTCTTGCATAAATGCTTTGTACATATGTTTGATGGGTGTTGCTACAATTCAATGGGCGTTTAGCAACACTAGCATGTAAATTAGGGCTAGAGGTACGTGTTCATTCATTTCGCAGGTCAAATGCGTGACCGGTTAGTGAGATACGGCCCGTCTAGTGTCAAACACGCACTTATGTGCATATTGCACAGTTTTAGGACAGCCAACTGACTAGCAAGCCATAGACAACCCACTTCTTGCGTTTGTGGGAGACTGATCTTCATCTGCTGTCCCTACTGCTTTTCAGCCCACGGTTGCCCTCCCCTTGCAGCCATTTCTGGCATACACTGGCAGCCATTGCCTCCTCCATCCGGCACCCCCCATCTGCTCTTTTGGATTTTGAGCCTTTGCTGCCCCATCCTCGCCGCATCGGATGCATTATTTTCAGCATTGCACAAAGTGTGAGCTGTTGCTTTTTTTGCGTCTTAGAGCTACTTTTTTGCAGCCAGCATTCAGCTCTTGAATCCTTTTAGATTGGGTGTGCAAATCAGCCCCATATCTACCTAGTGGTGGCCATGTGCAACCCACATCAAGCCGGATTTCATTGGCACATCAAATCAGCCCCGAGATGCGTCATTTCGAAGAGTGACCGTGGCTACATCATCCATCTGGTGATGTGGGGGTGTGTGACACATCCGCATCACCAACTAGTGGAAACCCCTTATACTTTGGAAGCCTACACTTGACATCATTGATGTCAAGTGTTGGCTTCCAAAGTGTATGTCAAGTGTAGCTAGTGCTCTTTCCCTTCTCATGTAAAAAAAGCTCTAGCTACACACTTTGTATCCAAGCATTGCCCCATCATTTGAGCCCACTTTATACTCATCATTTGCATTTAATTTGATTAATCTACTCTCGTTAGTGTTAATCTATCTCCCTAATCTCTTGTGATTAATACACTAACCTCACCATGAACGGCTCACTAACGTTTCTGCCATAGCCAATTCCTTTTCATGTGGTATCAGAGGCGATGGTTCACACCTAGGCCTATTAATCCCCTTATTTGATGACCGCTTAATAGCTTAATTAATTGCATTTTATCCCTTGCATTAGCATCCTCTAAAAAAACCTCATAATCACAAGCTCTTAAGCAAGCGTGGGCAAGTTGTTGGAAAGACCAATTGGCCATTAACCTTCTTGGTTAATGAGAATGCGGTTAGTGTGAGTAATTAGGATTTACTTGTCTCTCTTTAGCCTTGTTTCATGCTTATAAAGCTCAATTTTGAGCCAATTGAGTGCATTAGAAGTAGGCCATTCCATTTCCATTTCGCATAAATCCTTGTGTGGAGAGGAAGCACTCATCAAGAGCTATCCGTCGACTAGCATTTACTGTAATTGGATTCTATACGAGCAATTTATTGATCAATTAATCTAGCAAGTTTAGTGATTTTTTTTTCCAGCCCTTGTAAATCTGGAGATCAAGGGGTGTGTGTATGGAAGCTTTGAGCTTTTAAAAGCTTACCTAACTCTTGAAGCCTCACGGTGCTTTTTGGAATTTATCTTCTTAAGGCACAAGGTGGGAAACCCCAAATAAGAAGTCAAACCCTCAAAAGGCATCCACATTGCCCAAGATTGGCGGTCTACGTGTGGCTCTTTGCTCATGACGCTCACTGGTGCTATCTCTTCACTTGCACCAAGGTGATTGGTCGACTCCCCTAGTCTCTCGTGCCACGAACCTGATCTAGCTCTTCAAACCACTTAAAGCACCATTCACAAATCCGCAAGGGGCTACTCCCATGTTGTCTCTAGCCTTGTCTGCGACGAACAAAGCAGTTGCTCCCACGCTCCCAAAACCTTCAAGAGCCTCCAATCCCACAAGCACCAAAAGCCGCTCTTATCAAGAACACATTCCCATAGCCACATGGCTATGTGTAGATTGCCAAAGCTTTTTTCAGCTTCAAGTTCAATTCGAGGAAATTCAATGAGTGAAATCTTCAAGTGCAATGAGGCATCACCAATGCTCGTAGATTTGAAAATGCATGTAATATTTGTGTCTTGTGCACATGGCTCCGTGTGCCACGTGGACATGCTTCATCGACTTCCAGAGCCAGTTTTCCCCTTCTTCCTAGATAGGAGTGTCTAGAGTCCTAAGAGGATTAGTACCGGCAATTTTGTGAGCTTGTACGCAAGACGTGCATGACCGGACAAGTCCATTAGATTAGGTTCTCTAGATTTGGAACCCTCTTGCATAAATGGTTTGTATACGCATTTTGACAGATGTTATTACACTACGGTGGGCGTTTGGCATGACATGCATGTAGTTCTAGGTTAGAGGAATCCAACAAACCATTTCCTGCGTCGATCGGATTCTCCGGTGGACATCTAGATGCGTGACTGTTTCACCCAAACTGACACCCTCTAGCCTAACTTATTAATAAATCAATTTATTGATTTATTTGCTGGGTGTGGTGGACGGATTGCCCGACCTAAGCCTAAATAAACTCTTAAGGCCCATTCCTCACCTACAATGGGATGAGGATATCCTTCACTTGAAACAAGTTGCAGATTCAGAGAGCACTATGCCATAGCAGAGCCAATTTGCTAGCGTATTACAGGTGCTTGGCGTTCTGGAGATTTGTAGAAGTCCCAATGTTGTTGCAGTCCCTAGCCTAGTGATCCCTTCTTCTAGCCCTAGTGCGGCCCCAATTGCAGTAGATCAGCTAGCGTTTTCAGTTTTCAACCCCTCGCCGTCGCGGTGGTGGGAGATCTGCTAACGCTATCCCCTGCAGATGCGGTCCGGTCCTTCGGCAGCCCATTGAGCTCTCCCCTCGGCCATTCCCTCGCCGGCATCGAGTACTCCATTGCTGTCTATTATCGCCGTCATCAAGATCTGCATTGTCAGCCCTGCTCTATGCGATAGATCTACTGTGTTTGTTGTCGTAGATCTGCATTTTTCCAGTCAGCTTTCAGCCCTTCATTCCTCTCACATCGGGAGCACAATTCAACGCCAAATCTACCCCTTGGTGGCCATTTGCAATCCACATCGAGAAGGATCCAAAGGTGCATCAAATAAGCCTCGGAGGTGCCTCGTCTCGAGGAGTTACCGTGGCGAAAGTCATTATTCGAGTCAGTAGAGTCTGCATTGAGGTATTGCATTGTGTGTAAATTCCATTTACGTAATCTAAAGCAAATACCACATCGGCAACGGTGTGAGGGGCTCCTTGAGAGGGTTGGATGAACCCCATCGAGTGTCGCTCTTCTCTTCTCTCTCTTTCTCTCTCCCTTTACACATCTCTATTGCATTCCCTCAGCCCCTCTCTTCACAGGAAAGTAAAAGGAACCATCATTCAAGTAAAAAGGAATCACTAACGCAAGGAAAGAAAGAAAGGATTTTGTGGAAGTGTAAAACTAGATCTTCACCATTTCAGTTCCGCTACACTTGACATTGGAATCAGAGCTTTGAAGATTTTGCATTAATCCGCTAATCTACAAAAAGTTTATTTCTCTCGTGTTTTTGGTTGTGTTGGCAGCCCTTCGGTGTATACTCCCTCTCTTGGAACAGTAGACCTGCCATTGCGTGTAGATCCGTGCGCCTTGAGCATCGGAAAATAGCATCCAATTGTATAACCGGTGTTGCATGCGGGGTGCGTCGACGAGGGGGTAGATAGTCTTGTGAAGATTAGTCTCCGACCTTCCTTGAACCAAGAGCGGAAATCCTTGCATGGTCAAGATTCATAGCGGTATGGAGACCTCCACCAATCAAGAAGGCGAGCAAGTGCACCTATAGATCCTCCCCTAGCCCCTCCTCCTTCGCCACCAAATTCCATGGATGCCATGATGCACATGATGATGTGGCAAGACGAAGCTCGGCGACGAGCGTATGGATGCAGAGGAAGCATGCTGACTAGAGCGGGTGGCGGCCGAAGCCGAGGCTCGTAGGCTGGAGCGGGCAGTCATGCGTGATCTCATCACCACCTTGGCAGTGCGATCCGATATCCCGTCTTCGGAGCCCGATTATGAAAAGCTTGCCAAGACCATCGCGGAGGCAACCAAGGCTACACGGTTGGCCAATGACCCAATTCCCGAGAAGATCACATTCAATAAGTATGACGGTAAGACGAATGCTATTGTCATTTATTCTAGGTTGCATCAATTTACATCCTATTTTGCGGTTGTTAAAATGTCTGATAATAACAAATTTCTCTTCGCTTCCATGCATCTCACGGATGATGCCATTAGTTGGAAGGATGAGTGGATGGAGGAGGAGGAGGAAGCATAGTTACACGGAACGGGAAACTGGAACGGGGAACGGGAACGGGGGGGCTCCGGGATGTTTCCGGAACGGGGGCCCCTCGGGGTGGCGAAACGGGAACGGAGGCCGAAATGGTAGCCTTGAGGGAAAGGGAGAGGGAGAGGGAGAGAGAGCCTTGAGGGAGAGGGTGAGGTAGAGAGCTTGAGAGAGAGAGAGAGAGAGAGAGAGAGAGAGAGAGAGAGAGAGAGAGAGAGGGTTTAAAGCCCTTCTTTATATAGGAGAGGATGGAAATAACACCCCCCCAAAAGTTCAAAAAACCTGTCCCAAACTGTCATTTTTTAAAACTTTGGTGTTTCGGATTTGCCATTCCGCGTTCCGGATGCTGTTTCGGGCCTTGTTTCGGTTGTCGTTCCGGTTATGCTTGGGAAGGGGACGGCGTTCCAGTCCCGTTCCCGTTTCGAAGAGGCGTCGGGCTTGGGAACGCGTTCCAGGAATGGGAGGGCCCCGTTCCGCCCGTTCCGTGTTACACTAGGAGGAAGCCCACAAGCTACCCATTTCGAGTCTCTCCTCGTTCCCTCTCTCGAGCTTAGTCGGGAGGAGTTCAAGGAGGATCTAAAGACTCGCTCCACAATATCTGAAGCAATTGAAAGAGGATTTTCGGGCTTTGTCTCAACAAGGTAAACCTGTGATGTCGTATGCTAACCGTGTATCTCAGTTAGGTGGACAATTGCGAAAATGGGATGAGGAACGTTGGAGGCTTTTCTCTTTGGATTGGACCACTCGATCAAGTTTGATGTGGAAGCTTGTGATCCAAAGACATTGCAAGAAGCTATACGCTTGGCTCAACACCAAGAGATGAAGCACAACAAGGGTAAGCTTAAGATGGCCTTAGGTAATGGTAACTCTTCCTCTCATGACTCATCTAAGGACAAGGACAAGAATTTTAATGGGAATGGTAACAATAAAAAAAGAGCTCTTCCAATTCTTCTTCTCAATCTAATTCTCCATCTCAATCTCAATCAACGAGCGATAAATCTAAGGATAAGGGTAAGGAAAATTTGATAAACCTCAATTCACACCGAATAAAAAGACTGCTCAAGGAGTTTTAGGTGGTCAAGCACGTGAGGAAGAACAAGCATTGTATGCAAGGAACATAGGTGTTTTCTGTTAGGTGCAGCAGAATGATTGTTTGTGCTTTGCTCAAGATGAGTGCTCCGAACTGTGCTCAAGGGTTCCTTTTAGTTCTTATGGAAGGGAGAGCCTTCCGTTCTTAATGGTAAGTGCTATGATTACGAACAAAGTGAATGGACAATGTGCGTGCAAGTGAATGAGACTGAGAGATACGACACCGGAGACATTGTAAAACCCTCCTCCGAAGGCCCCACTCTCGTCGGCGAGAGTGGTCTACTTATGATTGCACAATCTGGTACAAATGGTATGCATGAGACTGATGCAAGTCTAGGCTATGTCGACGACGACGACGGTGATGACGAAGTCGACCTAAGGGCTGAAATCTGCAATCTTTCTACTGTTGTCCAAAAATGCTATGGGCTGAAATCTGCAAATCTTCTATCTACTGAATTCTGACTCTTATGTCGATGACGACGATGCGACGACGACGCGCTGAAAACGCAGATGCTGAAATCTGCGTTTTCCGGGTTGAAACTGTAAACCTTGCGGAAACTGACCGTGCGGCGAGGAACTGCTGCGGGAAGGTGAGATCTGCGAGGTTCGAGACTTGATCTGCGAAGTCTGACTGCTGAAAATTGAAAACGCTGATCCTAGGGCTAATTCTGTCGCGATAGATCTGCAAAACGTTGAGGTTGCTGGCAGATGCAAAAACACTAGGCTGATCTGCTGGGGTCTTGTCGCCGTGGCTCTGCAAATGCAAAACGCTGGCTGATTTGCGGAGGTCTGATCCAAAAACGCTAGGTTGTTGCTTGGGAGCAAAAACGCTAGGTCACTTGGGGGTTCTGCGGAGAAGGTGCCTGTTGAGCATGTGCTCCTGCTGCCTCTTCTGCCATTTAGTGCTAACTTGGGTTTGCTTATATACAAACTTAGCAAAATTGCCCTACCTACTTTTGTTGGAAAGTCACTTAAAAAATAATAAGTGAAAATACCAAAAATAGGGAAAATAGGCTAAATGCACTGGAAAATTCCCCTAACTGAATCGGATGGATTCTGAAGGGAATATTGATGATCATGCTGTGTGCAACCCCAGAGGATATGCATCTATGCTAAGTGACTAGGCATGCATGGTCTACGAATAGACTCACAAAAGTGCCAGATCACTTCTAAATCTAGATTGACTGGACCGACTGAACCCTGATCATGCTGTAGCTTGTCCACGGACACATAGGGTTGGATGTGTCACGTGACATTTTCATTGTCACGTATTAGGTCACATGAAAAGGGAGTGTCCTAAGAAAGAGTCTCACAAGGAAACCTCTATTGTGTCAACCTGACTCTACCTCTCAAGTAAATGGTATGAGTGTGGTAGAGCAAGAAGCTAAGTAGGAGGGGGATGAACTCATCAAATGTTATGGACATGTTAATGGTCAAAGGATCATTGTGTTGTTTGATTCTGGAAGCTCTCAAGATGTCATAAGATCTTTTGTGATACGTGCCCATCTTCAGACCATAGTTACCCGGAACGGGAACAAGGAACGGGAACGGGAGGGTCCGGAATGGGATAGGAACGGGGAGGAGGAGGGGGGGCCGGAACGGTCGACTAGAGTAAGGCTTGAACTACCTCCATTTAGCTTAGTCCCAAATAAACTCTAAACAACCCAAAAACTGTCCCCAAATCTACCTTCAAACCTATCCTCAAACTACACCAAATATGTTTCCCAAACAGCCCCAAATCTGTCCCCAAATGCCTACTTTTGCCCGTTTCGCCCCGCGTTTCGCCGTTCCACCTCATGTCCCCCCCGTTCCGGAACACCGTTCTAGTTACACCACGTTCCAGAACGGCGTTCCATTCCCGACTTCGTTTTGGGAACGGGACTCGTTCGGAACGCCGTTTTGGAACGTTTGGGCTATGTCCGCTCGTTCCCTATTACACTGCTTCAGACTTCTCCTATCTCCACCCTCCGGTGCATGGGTTCTGTGAAGGCATGGACGCTTCGATATTTCAAGAACTAAAGTTGATCATTCAACAAACCTTCACTTGTCGTTTTGTAGTCTCTAAACTTGCAGGATGTGATATCATTTTGGGCATTAATTGGTTTCGCAGGTTTGAGCCCATTATGGATTGGGAGAAGCTTACGTTTCTCATCAAAGATAATGTGTCGTAGCTTGTTCTCATTCGAGGCGAGAGCGGTATTCCCTCTTGTAAGGTGCAGCGGAATGAATGTTGTATTTTCTCAAGATTAGTGATCTTTATTGCTCAAGGTTCCTTTTAGTTCTTTTAGGGAAAGAGAGAGCTTTCCGTCTTGTAGAGTGCGGTGGTCACGAACAAAGTGAGTGGATATTGTGCGTGCAAATGAATGAGACTGAGAGGAGAGAAGAGATACGACACCGAGAGGTTTGTAAAACCCTCCTCCGAAGGCCCCACTCTCGTCGGCGAGAGTGGTCTACTTTGATTGCACAAAGGTGTACAATGCGAATGCAATGGACTGATGCAATGGGACTATGCCGATGACGACGACGACTTGATGGATGAAATCTGGGATCTTCTAATCGCTGAATTTGGGGACTGTTTTGGTGGCTGAAAATGACTGTTTTGGCTGCGTTTTCTTGGCTGAAAATGGGGGGAACATCTGCAACCGTCTAGGGGCTGATCTGCTACTGTGTCATAGGCTGAAAACTGCGAGAATCCAACTGCTGAATTCTGCGTTTTTGCTACTGCTGAGCTGGCGTTTTTGACAAGGCTGAAAAAACGCTTGCAATGATGCTGGCGTTTTTGTCAAGGGCTGAAAAACGTTGGCTGGGATGTATCTGCTGAGGTTGGAAACGCCAGGCAAGAGGACTTGTCGGCGATGGCTTGCTAGGAGGAAACGCCAAAGGGAAGGAGTGGATGGCGAGGGTCTACTGTTAAGGGGGGTACTGCTGAGAAGTTGCCTGTTGAGCCGGAAGCTCCTGCTGCCTCTTCTACCAGAAAGTGCTAACTTGGGTTTGCTTATATATTATCTTAGCAAAATTGCCCTACCTACTTTTGTTGGAAAGTCACTTAAAAATAATAAGTGAAAATAACCAATAAATAGGAAAATAGGCTAAATGCACTGGAAAATTCCCCTAATTGATGCTAATGGATTCTGATGGGAATTCCGATGATCATGCTGTGTACAACCAGAGGATATGCATCTAAGCTAAGTGACTGGGCATGCACGGTCTACGAATAGACTCACAAAAAGTGCTAGATCACTGCTAATCTAGACTGACTTGACTGACTGAACCCTGTTGTGGTGTAGCTTGTCCACGGACACATAGGTTTGGGATGTTTCACGTGACACCTCTCTCCCTCTCATCTCTCACATCTAGGAGAACAGAGAGCTACGGCGAGGAGCCCAAGCAGCGGCCATCTATGTTAACCCCACATCCAGGAACTTGGGTACTCCTGACAGGTATAGTGAAGGTTTTGTCAAGGTCAAATCCGTACTTTCCATTTCAAACAAATTTCAAACAATACTTTCCCAAACAATGCTCAAAAGTATCTACTATAAAACAACTCGAGAGTTCATTCAGGGCTTTGTTCAGGCAACTGAACTTTGAGGATGACTGGCTTGCCCTTCTGTATCATGGTGATGGTTCGGTTCCGAACCTGGAGAGTCGCATCATTCTTGTCGTGCCAGGGCATGCCCAAGAGAACATCACAATTGCCCAACTTCATAACGTGGAAATCAGCTTTTTCATGATAATCTTGGATAGTCACTGGAAGAGCACTAATGAGTGGTACCACTTTTTGAGGTTGCCCGGTGGCTAGCTCAGCTTCAATTTCTCCACCCTTTGCATCATAACCAAAGTGCATTTGCTTTAACAATTCTGGATGGATGAGAAATGAATTGTGTCGAGCATATGGCAAAGTCAACGGTTTGAAAGCCCTAATTTTCTCTGACCCAGGAGCTACAGAGAACTTCATCCATCCAGAATTCTTAAAGCAAATGCACTTTGATTATGATGCAGAGGGTGGAGAAATTGAAGCTGAGCTAGCCACAGGGCAAACTCAGAAAGTGGTATCGCTCATTGGTGCTTTTCCAGTGACTATCCAAGATTATCATGGAAAAGCCGATTTCCACATTATGATTATGAAGTTGGGCAATTGCGACATTCTCTTGGGCATGCCTTGGCATGACAAGAATGATGCGACTCTACAGGTTCGGAACTGAACCATCACCGTGATGGAGAAGGGCAAGCCTGTCGTCCTCAAAGTTGGTTGTCCGAACAAAACCCTGAATGAACTCTCTAGCTATTTTTTATATGTAGATACTTTTGAACACTGTTTGAGAAAGTATCGTCTGAAAATTTGTTTGAAATGGATGGAATCTGTTTTAAACCTGTCTTGGTGCCGATTTGAATTGTCTGAATCTGGTTTTAATATTAGTTTCAATGGTTGGTGATTTTTACTTCCGGCTGGAGTAGTGAGAAATGATGTTTGAGAATGCTCGTTCATACTCATGGCTGGGACCCTTGTGGTTATTTGCGTGTGGGGGGGGGGGGGGGGGGGGTGGTATTGAATGATTGAAAAGTGTTGTTTTTACTCATGGCCCGGACCTGGATGGTTATTTACAGGGGGAGTATTAAGAAGTCTGAGCAGTCGTTACTCTCAGCACCTCCGAACGATGCAGGTTGCGGTTTGGGGGGCGTTTGGTTGTAAAAGGCCTCTATATCTCATGGCCCGGACCTTTTTAGGTTACTTGCGGGAGGAGTGATGAGGGAGTCATTGAACAGCTCATGGCCCAAACTTGGAGTGTTTATCGGTGGGGAGAGTGTTCATCGGTGACTTTATGTTTCTTGTCTTGTAACATGCATATGTGAGCATTTGTGTTGCATTGTGATATGCGAATCCCTGAATATTCCTAATTGGATGAGATTGCTAGGTATGTAATTTTAATAACAATTTTCAAAATTGTGCAATTGTGCCAAAGTGCCCTGTCTGCTCTTTAATAGGACCGGTAGGCTTTGAGAAAAGCACATGCCTGATGCTCTGATACTACTGTCACAAGACGGGCACCACGTGCCAATAGAAAAGTGTCACAAACTGCTGACGTGTCAAAGCCCTGAAGAATGGAGCCAACTTGCAGATCCTGGCCGAGGGGCCTAAACCCTAAGAAGAAGAAGTCCTACCATCTTATGGGGACCCCGTCCGATGGGGCTCCAATGACATAAAGGAATTAAAAAGAAAGCAGGACCCACACACACACACAAAGGCTTGTGCAACCAGCTGATAACATGGCAGATTTTCACAATTTGCGCTGACAGTGCTGACGTGGCAGTTGTACGGAATTCCATGATTTATGCTGGTAGCTTTTTGGCATTGCTTTTGAACCAGAAGCTTTTGAGTTTGAAGGCTTTTCATGTAAATTGCTTTTGGGGCCTAGGGCCTTTAAATATGAGGCCATGAGCTCATTCTCTGGCATGCTTCCTGGAAAACGTGCAGAGTCTGGAGTGCCGGCTTGTATTGTGTTGATGCAATATGAAGAAATACCGAAAGGGATGCCAAGGTTTGGGGCCAATACTCTCTGGGGTGGAATTCCGCCACTCCGTGTCACGTGTCGTCTCTCTCTCTTTCTCTCAGTTCAGTTGTTATTGAAGTGCTAAAAGTCTGTTGAGTCTGTTCTTTTCTATTGTCACGCGGTGCCCGTCTTGTGACAGTGGTATCAGAGCATCAGGCGTGAGCTTTTATGAAAGCATACCGGTCTTACCAAAGAGCAGACAGAGCAAGATCGCACTTCCAAAGTTCATTGGCAATTTTAGCTTCGTGCTCCGACCCTTGACTTATTAGCCACTCCGTGTCGCGTGTCGTCTCTCTCTCTCTCTCTCTCTCTCTCTATCTCTTCAGTTGTTATTGAAGTGCTAAAAGTCTGTTCAGTCTGTTCTTTTCTATTGGCACGTGGTGCCCGTCTTGTGACAGTGGTATCATCGCCGCAAGAGGAACACTACCTGTCCAAGAGCTGATGGACCATGTTGTGGTCGGCTACGACCTTATGGAAAGAACCTAACCCTAATTTTTGGTGCAGGTTTTAGGATGGAAAGTCAGTCGACTTTTCGAGCTCGACTGATGTCGATATTGCTTTTTAAGTTTGAGTTCCGTTTGAACTTGTTTGGTAATCTTGTTTGAAATCGCTTTGAAATGGATGGTGTCTGTTTAGAACCTGCCTTGGTGCCGATTTGAATTGTTTGACTCTGGTTTTAATACTGGTTTCAATGATTGGTGATTTTTACTCCCGGCTAGAGTAGTGAGAAACAATGTTTGAGAATGCTTGTTCATACTCATGGCCCGGACCCTCGTGATTATTTGCGGGGGGAGTATTGAATGATTGAAAAGTGTTGTTTTTACTCATGGCCCGGACCCTTGTGGTTATTTACGGGGGGAGTACCGTTGTTGTTACTCATGGCCCAGACCCTTGTGGTTATTTGCGGGGGGAGTATTAAGAAGTCTGAGTAATGGCTACTCTGAACACCTCCAAACGACGCAGGCTACGGTCTGGGGGACGTTTGGTTGTTAAAGGCCTCTGTATCTCATGGCCCGGACCTTTTTAGGTTATTTGCTGGAGGAGTGACGAGGGAGTCGTTGAACAACTCATGGCTATTTGCGGGGGGAGTGTTCATCGACGTCTTTATGTTAAGAATGACCCGATTGATAAAATTTACTTGAGATGGCATGTAGCCACTGTTTCTCCTCTCAGGTAGGGAGGAAAGCCGAAAGGACAGATGAGTGTAGAAAAGGGGAACCTGTACACGCAGAAAGGGATGGACCAGAACTCAAGCAAAACATCTGGACGCAGAGTCTGAGAGCAGAGGACCCTCGAGAGTTGTATCGGTTGTGATCAATAATAAACAAATACCGAAAGGGGTGCCAATCTTTGGGGCTAGTGCTTCTAGGCGCGGAACTCCGTCGTGCCGTGTCGACTCTCTCTCTCTCTCTCTATTAAAGTTTAGTAATTTTGAAGTTTATGTTCGTGTGTTGCTATTGATTTCTCACTTGGAGTGTCCAAGCCTGAAACACTCACTCTACCCATCGGTTTGAGGATGATATGCAAAACTTCGTGTCAAGGTTATCAAACAAGGTACGCCAAAAATTTCCTAACATCCAATGATCTCAATCACTCACAATAGACTTGGGCATCCCATGATGCTCAAAGATGATAAGATCTGTGCTAGAAAGATTCTAGCCATATGATCTGCTTTGATCCTTTTCCAAACTAGAATAAAGTGAGCTTTGCTTGCTAAATCTGTCTACAATGGTCAAGATCGTATCATTTCCAGTTCTGACACTTTGGGAGGTTTAAAATAAAATCCATGGCAATACTCTCCCAAGGCTGGTCATGCACAGGTAAAGGGTGGAGTAATTGGAGTAACCCTAGCGTCTTATGCCGATCGTATTTTACTTTTTGGCAAACCAAACATTCTCTAACACATTGATCGATGTCCGCTTTAAGGCTTGGCCAAAAGAAATATCTTTTCAATGCTAAAGTCGTTGGGAGAATACCGCGGTGACCTGCATAAGGCGAAGCATGTGCTTCTTCCTTGATTTTCTTCCTCAATAGCATCGCCATGCAAATCACTTGGTGGTGGTAGAGGTAACCATCCCGAATGGAATAGGGATATTCATTCTCCCCGTTCTGTAACTTGCTTGAAATAGAGAATAAGTCTTGGTTGTTCATATACAAATTTGAAAGTGATTCCAGTTCCTGGTGATACACAAAAGTAATTGCATTCACCCTAGGCCGTCTAGACAATGCACATTCTTACTCCCAACCGTATGAAGGATCTGGAAGTGAAACATGGACAAAAAGTTGGCTCATCTTATCTGCTTCTTATATAGTTTTCGTCGCGTAAGGAAATATTGCAAACTCCGATGATCAGTTTTTGATCGGAAACAAAAATGGAAAGGGAAACGGCCAAGTTTGAGAAGGTTGAAACTAGGAAACGCCACATCAGCCAAAGTGTGCTATTACCCATGTTATAGGATACAAATATGACCGCGGATATACCACAAACACACAAATTTTGATAGATTATAAAAATTAAGATACAACACCAAGGGACAAAGGCTTAATTTTCATCATGCAAATGGGACTCAAGAGTCAAATAAGAACAATAAACAATGACTCTGCTAAACGTAGAGAGTATGAATCTATGAGGAGATCTCCTCTTCAACTTCTGCAAAGTGATTACCAACATCTCCTTCGCTCCTCTAGCTTGAAAGAATCAAAAGTACTTTTTTTAATGTCACCTAAATGAAATGGAAATTTGAAATGTTTCAGGCCCCGTCTCTCGCCTTCCGAAACTCCACGTGGTGCTACACCTTTGATTCAGAAACGTTTCGGGTCTAGGCATGCGTTTCAAGCCAGGAGGGTGGTGTTCTACTGTTTCATATGTTATTAGAGGCAATTTCTGGGCATTTTCGGCTACATTGGTTTTGATCACAAAATGTGCTCCTAGAAGATAATGCTTCCATGTAGACAAGGCGTGGTACACAACCATAAGTTCCTTCTCGTATATCGAGACATGCAATTTTGTATCCTTAAGTCGTCTACTTTCATAAGCCACTGCATGGGCTTCTTGGTTGAGCACTACTGCGATGCAATCACTTGAAGCATCCCAATGAGCCTCGAATGGTTTCCTTAGGTTTGACACTATCAGTAGGACCATGGCTTAATAAAGACTTGACCTTATCAAATGCTCCTTGTTGCTCTAACCCCATCGGAAGGGAATCTTCTTCCTTGTTAGGTCATGAAGTGGTCTTGCTACATGAGCAAAGCCTTGGATAAACCTCCGATAATATGAACACAATCCCAGAAAGCTACATACATCATGTACCGTAGTGGGAGTTGGTCAATCTTGTACCACTTGGATCTTGGCGGGATCCATACTTACTTGGTTGTGAAAGACTATATGACCGAGATAGTGTACTCCGTGAAAATTGCATTCACATGCAACTTATTCTTTCGCAATTCTTGAAACACTATGTCCAAGTGCTTCCGATGCTCCTCCTCGGTCTTCAAAAGACGAGTATGTCATCAAAGAACACTTCTGTAAAGGCTCGATGTGGGCTGAAAATTCGATCCATCATTTGTTTGAATGTGGTAGGAGCATTGGTCAAGTCGAAAGGCATTACCAAAAATTTATAAAGTCCAAAGGTAGTGTGAAAGGTTGTCTTATGGACATCCTTAGGGGCTATGCGTATTTGATGATACTCGCTCTTTAAGTCAATGCGACTAAACCCTGTGACTTATTGAGAATATTATCAATCCGAGGAATCAGAAAGCGATTCTTGATAGTGATCTTGTTTAAAGACCGGTAGTGTATGCCCATTTGAAATGTGCCATCTTTCTTGTGCACGGGTAAAATTGTAGAACAGTAGGGTGAAGTACTTGGTCGAACTAGACCTTTTCCCAAAAGCTCATAACTTGCTTTAAAATTTCCTCTGCTGAGTAAGACTTACCCTATAATTGGGTTTATTTGGGGGAGAGCTACCCAGTATGAAATCAACTCGGTGATCTTTCAGACGTTCTGGAGGTAGCTTATCCGGAAGAGTATCTGTGAAACAATCCTTATACATTTCAATAAATTGAAAACGTTCATTTTCCAAACTAGAGAGCGAACCCTTGTTAGTTTTATCCTTTTCCCGTTCGAAAATCAAGTAAGCAGGAATGCACTTCTTTATTTTCTTGTTAATGGAGATACGGCTTACAATAGGGAATAGCCAATCCTCAACATCAACAAAAAAAGCATCAACAAAAATCTTAATGTTCTTGCTCTCATGCTCAAAAGCGAGGGTCTTTTCTACATAATTTGGGACCGGTTGCATATGATAGTGCCATGGTATACCCAAGATGATATCACATCCCTAGATGGGTGCCATCAAGAATGATTTGCGGTCCTTGTACTTGCCAATCTGAAGATTGAGTTGTCCTTGCACGGGAGTTGCATATGTTTTGGGTGCTTTTTGTAGACAACAGGTAATACTCGAAGCATTTCGAAGCAAGGAGGTGAAGATCCACTCTTTTGCAACGAGGAGAACTATTTGCTTGAAATTTTACTTGAGAATATTGTCTAGAATTTGTTTGAAGTGGATTTTATCTGTTTTGAACTTGTTTTGGTGCCAATTTGCGATAGTTTGATTTTGGTGGTTTCAATACTTTTGGAAAACTTTTGGATACTCATGTCTCGGGCTTTCCTGGTGAAAAGATGTGTTATAACTTATACTCATGGCTCGGGCTTTTCTGGGAGGAGTATTCCATATGAGATAATGATTGAAATGTGGTGCTTTACTCATGGCTCGGGCTTTCTCGGTAAGAGTAGTGAATTTTTTTGTGGCTACAGTCTAAGAAGTATTTACTCTTGGAACCTCCAAGCGACACAGGCTACGGTCTGGGGAGTGCTTGGTTGTAAAAGGCCTCTATATCTCATGGCCCGGACCTTGTTAGGTTCTTTGCGGGAAGAGTGATGAGGGAGTTGTAATAGACTTGGACACTCTAAGCCAAAGATCTCCCCCAACACATGGGAGAGAGACTCAAAGATCTGAACAAAACTGAGAGAGAGAGAGAGAGAGAGAGAGAGAGAGAGAGAGAGAGAGAGAGAGAGAGAGGCGCAGATGGGACTACTGATACTCGTACTCGAGTTCGCTGGTCCACGATTATTCGTCCTAGGTCAGAGGGAGGCCTTGGCATTATTGATCCAGAGTTACAGAGCCGCGCCCTTCTTACCAAGCTTATTGTTCGGGGTCTTTTTCCCGGCCAAGAACCTTGGAAGATGCTTCTTCAGGCCGCTCTTTGCACAGTGACTCCATGACTCGGCACTAGAGATGGTCATACTTGGCGTACAGGGTATCGTTCTCTTTACGGATGCCCCCTTGTCCACCACCACCCTCTCACCCTTCATTCGATCGCTCCTTCAGATTTGGGTTTCCATGCGATGGGCTATCATACGATCACCTCCCTCTTGTCGTGAGGAGATTGAGGGCTAGCCTCTCATTTGGAATGCTGCAGTTCTTGATTCTTCGGTTAATCCACCCCTTCAGCTTGGAGAGAGGACTCACATTGATTGGGCTGCTTGGGACACTGGCCCTGATGTCTCTATGTGGTTGTTTCATGAGACACGTATGCTGGATGCAGATTTTGTGGCAGAACATTATGACATTGGTCGCGGGGTGACAGACAGACTGCTTGAGATTGATTCCGCCGTTCCTTCACAGTGGGATGCAATCATGCGAGGCACGGTTCAGATGCCTCCCCATTGTGGCTGGGAAGGCCTCTTTGCTCAGAGTACTCTCTTATTAGTCTGTTTAGACACCATGCTGTTCACAGTTGATATTGACTACTCTCAGGGGATTCATGCTAGATTGACATATGATGCCACCTCTCCGCACCTTGTCTTCCCCGGCGCTCGATGGGAGGCCATCCGAGTAGTTGGCTCCCGCGGGAAGCGTCGTTGTGTTGACCCCCGTTTCACTTCCGCGGATGCTGCACTTTGGAGGCTTTGGGTGTGGGAGGGTCTTGCCCTATCTCAGCTTTATTGGGACCCAGGAGAGTGGCATTGGCCTCACTCTGACCCCACCGGTGCACCTGTATCCTTCTTTGAGTACACTGTCAGGATTGGAAGGTTAGCATTGATGAGACAGCAACCAGAGCAGCCCACTCGTATGCGTTTCTGGTTACATTCAGGCCTCTCCCATGCTTGTCTCTGCAGCAGTTTTGGTCCGCCATCTGGGATTTACATGCGGCTCGTCGTATTTCTTTTTTCATGTGGATGATTGCACATGCGGGCTTCCAGTTGGGACTTGCTAGCTACTATGGGTCATGATCCGTTATGTACTCGTTGTCCTTTGCGACTACTTGAGTCACCTGCACACTGTCTTTGGTCATGCTCAGCTTCCCATGTAGTGTGGCTTGGAGTTTGCTTTCTACTTAGCAGAGGAGGTGTTCAACATGGATTTCTTACTTGGGGATATTGTGCTAATTCTTTCTATCTTTTGTGGTGCGTATGCCCTATCAACTACCTCATTTTTGTGTTTATTTTTTCGATTTAATGCTTCTTTTAGTGCTAGGCTTCATTATGGTTGAGTCTGCCCTTGATCTCCGGAATCATGACAGAAACTCAGTATGTTGAACTTTGTGTTGATGTATGCTCATGTGTGTGTGCGTGTGGTGTGTGTTGTGTTTGGGAGCATATGTTAGTACCTAGTTCTACACCCACTATTGGGCACTGACGACGTTAGTGGGGATGTCGTGGTATTTAGTCAATATTATGCATGATGGAGCTGATGGTTATATTGTCTTGTGGGTGACTACCATGGGTCTATACCTTGCACTTTCCTGTAAGGGTGAATCTGGGCTTATCCTGGATTCATCTAGGTATATGGATTTCTTACTTGGGGATCTGTCTCATGGTCGATGCCGATGCCCAACCCACATCTTTTCTACGAGGGCTCAGACACAGATCCAGCCTTTATGCTCACCTCGACTGGTTATCGGCGAGGGACTTTGGCTATGCTACCACAGATTGCTTGGCAGGGGGATTCTCAGACACGTGATGAAGTTTTTTCAGTCATCACTAGTATTACACTATGGAATGTTTGGAGAGCTCATTGTCTCCACATTCTAAGTGCGGCTCCACAGCTCCTTCAGGATACTCTCATTGCCATTTGGCTGGACATCATTCACACCCTGATTTGGCAGTGGGATTCTTCCTCAGGTACATCTCGAGCAGCCGAGGCTCGCCGATTTGCCTTCCTTCGGCATTGGGCCCGATCTCCACTCTTCTTCACACTTACAGGTGGACAGATTACATGGCATTATGCCCCTCCTCGGTGGTTTCTCCTCCACTCATCACACCGACCACCATGAGATTGTTCTAGTCGAGTTGTCACTATAGTGGCTCTCCTCCTTACATTCAGCTTGTACACCCCACGTGATAGGCTATTTTGGCATCCGTTGGGGATTATATTGTATTCAATAATATACAGCCATGACTTTTTCCAAAAGAGAGAGAGAGAGAGAGAGAGAGAGAGAGAGAGAGAGAGAGAGAGAGAGAGAGAGACCACACGGGACGGCGGAGTTCTTGATCAGAAGCAGTGGTCCCAAAGACTGGTGCCCTTCTTGGTATTTCTTTATTTATTAAGATTCAACAAGTACAATGTCCGAGGATTTTCTCTCTGGCAAGCTCCCAAGCTAATCTGCCCGAAGAAGAGGCCCTGACACTCGTTTAAAGGCCCTTGGCCTTGCTCAAAAGCAATCACATGAAAAACATAAGTCCAAAAGTCCAAAAGTATCAGGTACCCCAAAAGCTAGCGCCCCATGAGCTGTTCGTACGGCATGCCACGTCAACACTGTCAGTGGGATTCGCATTTCTTTTAAGAATAAGTTATGAGTGATACCGACCAAGTTTGGATTGGTGTAACGGTATTAAACATGTAAAGGCATAGCCTAGTAGAGTATTTGTGCTGGATGTACTATGGAGCTATGCGATGAGAAGGTACATATGAACACTAGATTGCTTCGCTCAATTTAATGGTGTGATCTAGCAATGCTTTGCCAAACATACTATGGAACCATGTATTACGTTGTGAGAAACCAACATCGAATTGATTTGGCAACACGACACACTGTAGCACTTCTTGCACTGGGCACCAACTCACCTATACACATTGTCACTTGATTGATGTATAAGACCCCTCTTTTGTGTTAGCGGATGAGTATATGCAAAGTGCAGCGGAAGGGTTTAAGGATTTAGCTCAGATCTAGTATTCGCACAAATACTAGGTTACTTTACTTCACTTGAGAGGGATGCTTAATTGAACACAATGAAAGAGAGAGATAGAGAGACAGAGAAAAGAGAGACCACACTCCATGTTGGGTCCCAACCATCCTCAAGGGCCCCCTTGCTCTGTTGGCAGAGTAAGTACTTGCTTTGATTATTTGCACAAATGCTGATGCAATGGTTAAATGCTGATTTGGTGCAAAACCCCTGGGCTGAACTGATGCAAAAATGTTGGGCTGAACTGATGCAAAACTGCTGGGCTGAATTGTTGCAATCTGCAAACGCTAGGGTGCTGAGGTGCTTTGTGCGTTAGATCTGCTACTGCTGATGGTACTTCTTGGAAATTGTAAGCAAGAAAAGGGCAATTGTTGGCCCCTCCTAGGTGAGGGGCTGATCTGCTACCCAACGCCAAACTGTTGCAAGAAACACCGATCCTTTGCAAAACGTTGGGGATGGGTAAACTCCAACACTGGCATGAGGTTTTGAGATCCTAAAAACTGTTAAGACTTACACCACTCTGCTGCTTCACAGGTCTAGGGCATGCATGTACGGCTAGTGTGCCTCCGGGCTGACCACCCTTTGCATATGCATTTAGACTGCATTGTCCGGCCGCCCACTTCTGGGCCGGCCGCCCACCTTGTCTGGGCGCCCTCATATATTCTTTTCTTGCTGGGTCGTGGGGCCTTTTATTGGCATTTCCCTACCTCCCCTTGGGCACCTATATATGGGGCCAAGTATATAGGTGCCCAAGGGGGTACCCACTTCCACAGATCAGAGATCTCATCTAATGTATTGAGGGTCTCTTGCTCTGGTAGTCATGGGGGCCTGATCGCCCCCTCCTCCACACACCAACGTCTCTCTCTCTCTCTCTCTCTCTCTCTCTCTCTCTCTCTCTCTCTCTCTCTTCCGCACACATGCATTCTCACATGGTATCAGAGTTTCAAGCTCTTCATGGTTTTGGCATTTCATCACCTGCAGATGTTCTCCTCCCAAGAAGAAGGTCAGATCAGCCAGCGTTTTCTGCAGATCTGCCAGCGTTTTGCAAAAGCCAGGCACGCAATGGACTCTGGCGTTTTTTTTTGTTGCGGAGGACCCCCTCCACCTGCGTTTTTTGCTTCTTCCATTGGCGATCACCTTCTGGCTGCAAGAGCTTTCCCTTTTGGGCATTTTCGTCGCAGAGAAAACCCCCTCCCTCCACCTGCGTTTTCAGCAAGTACCTGCGTTTTTTGGTGGAGCTTTCCAACAAGAAAACAGAAGCGTTTTCAGCAGGTGCAAGGCAGGAACAACAACGTTTTTGCAAGAGGGGGGCAGCGCTAGCCTTGGCCCACTCGATCTTGCTTCCTACACGGCTCGGCATCCGGTGATTTGCCAACGACATTCCTCTTCATCTGCTACAGATTTCAGCCATTCTCCACTGCTGTTTTCTCTGTTTTCAGCCCACTTTGGGTTGCTACATTGATTCCCCGCCCTCCCTACACCCTCTACACCGCTCCGGACCATGCCGGGAGCGTACGAGCAGCTGAAAATCGCTGGACAGCAGCGACACCAGTCACATGGTTTGTGTTTTACACAGAGGATGAGGTTACCTCTTGTCAGGACACCATCCGGTGGTGGTCCGTTCGGTCTCTCAGTGACTGCTTGTAACAGACTTGGACACTCCAAGTCGAGAATCTACCGCGACACCACAAATAAACACTTCAAAACAGTTCACAGTTCACAATTGATTCGACACTGGCCCGGCGGAGTTCCGTGCCTAGAGATATTGGCCCCAAAGACTGGCACCCCTTTCGGTATTTCTTTTTGTATTAATCTGTGTTCAAAGTACAAGAGTGCATGCAAGCGCTCACTCTAGACTCTGCGTCCAGATGCTCTGAGTTATGAGAGGCCAACCCGCGTATTTAAAGGTTACAGAGGAATGCTAAAAACAGAGCCCCCAAAAGCTTCAAAAGCTGTCCCAAAAGCTGAAAATTAAAACCTTTGAAAATAAAGCAAAAGAGGCTTTTCCTCTCTCTCTCTCTCTCTCTCTCTCTCTCTCTCTCTCTCTCTCTCTCTCTCGATCAGAGACAGCTCGGACGTTTCTTACTAGAGATACAGAGCCATCGGGACACACTACTACAGCCACACACAGCTACACAGACAGAGGGGAGACAGTCGCAGCTCACAGACTTCTTTCAGAGGATTGCCGCCCCTCCCTCACCAGACACTCAGAGGGGAGTGACACTCGCACAGGCGGAGGTGAGCCGAGCTAGACGACGACCACGAGTCACAGGCTACAGGGGCGCGAGCTCCCACCACCGACAGATCGAGGAGATCCGAGCCCGGGAGCGCCGTGCCACTGAGGAGCGAGTGGCTCAGATGAGGGCCGACCCGACAGCTTTCATCCGGGTAGCCTTGGCACCAGACCCGCCCATGTACCACATCTTACATCCCCCCATTAGTACAGGATGGAGCTAGATAGCTTGATGCATTCTCATGATTGTACTACCTTGAGCATATAGACATGCATATACCCCTAGAGACAGAGCTCCATCCCTCCTCAGATACTCCACTACCTACATTCAGTTCAGTTTTGTATCAGTTTTGTTTCATTTGTCTTTACGATAGACGGATGACATACACACCATGTACATTTGATTTGTCTCATAGGCCGATTTCGGCCTGACATAGATGTTAAAAATCTTTCTTTCTTTCTTTCTTCTCTCTCTCTCTCTCTCTCTCTCTCTCTCTCTCTCTCTCTCTCTCTCTCTCTCTCTCTCTCTCTCTCTCTCTCTCTCTCTCTCTCTCTCTCAGCAATTGCATAGAAAAAGCTACGCCCAAAAGTTGTCGTAATATGCGCCGCAAAATGCGTTGGCGTCCATACAGCCTGCCACGTGGCATTTCCTCCGCAGTTTCCGGGTGCAGCGAGCCACGTCTGTAACAGACTTGGACACTCCAAGTCAAGAATCAATCGCGACAGCACCAAATAACCACTTCAAAACAATTCACAGATCACAATAGATTTGCACTGGCCCGGCGGAGTTCCGTGCCTAGAGATATTGGCCCCAAAGACTGGTGCCCCTTTCGGTATTTCTTTATGTATTAAATCAATGTCAAAGTACAAAGAGCGGTTAGAGTTTCACTCTCAGACTCTGCGTAGATGCTCTGAGAAGTGAGCCTTAAATCGTGAATATAAAGATTACAAGGGATGCCAAAAGCAGAGCCCCAAAAGCTTTCAGTCAAAAGTAGTTTCTCTCTCTCTCTCTCTCTCTCTCTCTCTCTCTCTCTCAATGAGAGTAAGTAAATAAAGCAAATTCTCTCTCTCTCTCTCTCTCTCTCTCTCTCTCTCTCAATTTCTTGCGTAGCAAAAAGCAAGCTGAAATTGTGTCGCTAATGCTTTTTTTCCCCCTCTTCCGTGAATCACGCCGCAAATCTTGGAACTGTTGCCACGTGGCATTTCCCGCCAGATTAGGGTTTCTAGCTAGCAGTTAGGGTTAGGTTTTCCAGAAATTAGGGTTTTCTGAAAATTAGGGTTTTTGCTGTCGATAGCCACGTCATCACTTTGTGACATACCCCCCTCTTGAAAGCATTGTAATCGACCGTGATTACGCCTGCAAAACCGACAAAAGCCATAAACCGTCTTAGCAGACACTGATTGTTAGTACCTACGTACTAGGAACACACATCTAGCACATGTACCAAATCGACAGTCACATCACACGACATCACAGAACATCACTAGACATCACATGACATTCAACATTCATTCGGATCTTAGAGCACGATTTATCGACAATGTAGCTAGCAATCGCATCTAGGTCTAATCGGGACCTCATCGATGTCCGATTGACTAACCCCTATTGCAACCATGTCTATTCGAGATCAATTAGACCAAAATGCTGCAGTCATTTCGTCTATCAGTTTCTGCACTTAAAAGAAGTCAAGAACAAATCAGAATCATAATCAGGAATTCCATTTCATTAAAGTCATATAGCAGAATACTGTCAGCTTTCAGTATCCCTGAAGCTCAAAGAGACATCAGTGACTCTAGTATCTAAATCAAGGCATCTGTTGACAAAGGAGCGGAGCGACTCCCCTCTTGTGCATCCCACTGCACCAGATCTTCGGCCAAGCTGAATTCTGGGTTCCGTTTGGAATAGACTATGCTAAACCAAAAGCATCGAGGTAAAGTTTCACAATCTGAGGAGTATCTGCTAGGTCCTCCTCCTCCATCCACTTCGCATCAAATGCAGGATAGTTCTTGAACTTAACCAACAACCGCCTTCGGACTTTACCTTTAGTCTTCGTATCTTTATGTGCCAAAACCTGTTGAGGAACAAGGATCTCCTCGTTTTCTTCCACTTCGGGTTGCTCATCAGGCTCCCCATCATCAGGCACATCACCCTTAAAAGGTTTCAACAGACTCACATGGAATGCATTGGGAATCCTCCAAGTATCTGGTAGTTTCAATCGGAAGGAGACATCATTTATCTTTTCAGTGATCTGGAAAGGTCCATAGTATCGCATACTGAGCTTTTGAAAAAGCCTCTCCTTTCCTTTTTTCTTTCTTAGGGTTGGCTTCTCAAAACGTAAGAGCACCCAATCATCCTCCTTCAATTTCAAATCGCGACGATGGCGATCCGTTGCCTTTTTCTGTCGTTCTTGAGACTTCTGCAAAGGCTCGTGAACCTTGGCAAAAGCTGTATCCAAATCTCGCGTATATTCATCCGCTTCAAAGATCTTATCTTTCGTGCTTAGGAAGGGTGGAACCTTCGCAACACCTTCAACAATCTCAAATGGCGCCTTCCCTGTCGAAGAGTGTATCGTGTTATTGTAGGCAAATTCCACCAAAGGTAAGTACTTTTTCCATTGAGTCTTCTAATCAGAGATATAAGACTTCAATAAATCTAGAACTACTGAATTTGCAATCTCAGATTGCCCATCAGTCTGCGGGTGGAACGATGACGAGAACTGCAACCGCGTGCCAATGTTCTCCCAAATTGCCTTCCAAAACAAACTCGTAAATCTGGGGTCTCTGTCGGAGACAATCGTCTCAAGCATGCCATGTAATATTAAAATCTGGGCCATAAACAGTCTCGCTAAGGGATCCGGCTTGACTGTTTTCATCACTGGAATGAAATGAGCCTGTTTGTTGAATTTGTCAATAACAATCCAGATACCATCGTGACCACTCTGTGTTCTCGAGAGATCAAAAATGAAATCCACCGCAATACTTTCCTAGGGGCGGGTGGGTCTGGGTAAAGGCTGTAACAATCCCTGTGCCTTATGCCTGTCAAACTTGACCTTCTGGCATACTAAGCAACTGCGCACAAGCTCTTTCTCATAAATCTGTGTTGTCATCTCCGGCCTAGAGAACAATCGGCTCTCGTAAGCAATGACATGGCCTTCTTGCATCAAGACCGCACCCAGACTATGACCGCAAGCATCACAATATACTTCAAATGACTTCTGCAGGTCTGGCAAAGTCAAAATTGGTCCCGTGGTCAATTTCTCTTTCAATGTCTGAAAGGCAGTCACCTCTGTGGATCCCCACGAGAAAGGGACTCCTTTCTGTGTCAAGACATGCATAGGGGAAGCAACCTCTGCAAACTTTCGTATGAATAGTACGAACACAGTCCCAAGAAGCTTCTAACTTCATGGACATTCTTCAAGTCGGGCCAATCACGTATAGTCTCTATCTTGGCCGGATCCATTTGCACTCCTGCTGCTGCTGAGACAATGTGTCCCAAAAAGTGTATCTCTGGTAGGAAAAGTTCACTTTTCTTTGCATTAATCACTAACTTGTGATCTCGTAATGCCTGAAAGACCTGAAGCAGATGATCTCTGTGTTCTGCCTCATTCTTGGAGAAAACAATGATGTCGTCAAAGAAAGTGCCAACAAATAGCTTGTACTCGAAAAATCCTGTCGATCATCCAGTTAAATGTCGCAGGAGCATTGGTTAAGCTAAAAGGCATCACCAAAAACTCAAATAACCCAAAAGTAGTCCGAAAGGCTGTCTTGTAGATGTCACCCAGGGCGATTCGGATCTCGCCTTCAGATCTGATGATATCCACTCTTCAAGTCAATCCTGCTAAAGCACAAGGATCGCTGTAATCTGTCGAGTATATCATCGATCCTAGGAATCGGAAATCTGTTCTTGATGGTGATTTTGTTGAGAGCTCTATATCGATGCACATCCTCCAAGATCCGTCTTTCTTCAAAACCAACAACACTGGAGAGCAATACGGTGAAGTACTAGGCTGGACAAGACCCTTTTCCAAGAGGTCTTTCACTTGGTTCATAATCTCTTCATTCTATGCTCAGCTCACATGGTAAGGTGGCCGGTTCGGTGGTGTGCTTCCAGGTATCAGATCAATGATATGATCTTCAGGACGAGCAGGTGGTAACTCTCCTGATAGGCCCTCTGAGAAGCAATCGGCGTGAGAGTGGAGAAAATATTGGCGTTCTTTATCAAGTTTAGACATATTTATCCTATTCTTATCGCTCAATTCTTTCATAAAGATCGAGTAAACAAACAGACTGGATTTCATTAATTTTGAAATGGTCGAAGCCGATACAATAGGGACAGACTCGCCCTTCAATTTAATATCAAGTACAATTGTTCTGTCCTTTTCTGTAGTCAAAGTCTCTTTTCTCGCCCGATAATCGACCACGGCGTTGTTCTTGTGGTACCAGGGAATCCCTAAGAGAACATCACAACCCTCCAAAGGCATTATGAAGAAGTCCTCATGCCCCAAATACCCCTGCCAAGTTTGCCAATGACAGGTGTAATGGCTACGTCCCTACCGGGTGCCGCTAGAACTGCCTCCGCAAGTGGTCCCATCCGATCGGGAGTAATCTCAAGCCACGCCGCCAATTTCGGTGAAATGAAGTTGGCCTTGGCTCCTCCATCAAAGAAAATTAGGGCCTCTTAATCTTTCACTTTGCCCCAAGCTCGGCAAAGTTCTGTACCCTCATCCATGGTGTCGGGATCGGTACCCACACAATCTGGAACCAGTCCTGTTTTCATCTTGCCTTTTCGTCCACGTTCCTCAGCTGCTCTCAAACTCTCAGGCCTGTCGTCGTCCTTATCATTTTGTTCTTTCTGTGCCTTTTTAGGGCACTTCGTGGAGATGTGTCCATGTTCCCCGCATCCAAAGCACTTCCCTTCCTTGATGAATCGAGCTCGCTCCTGAGGAGTAAGCTGGGGTTGTGCATCCTTTTTCTCTGGGTTGCTCTTTCTCTTTCTACTTTCATTCTCAGAAGTCTGTTCGGCTCGTTGTGTCATGGCCTCATCTGTGGGGTAGGTCAGACTGCCAGAGTGAATGGCAAAGCCCCACTTAGCATGACTCATCAACTCCTGAATAGAAGCTGACTTCTGCTCCAAGCAGTGATCTCGGATCTCTGTAAGTAGACCCAAGGTGAACCGCTCAATCTGTTCTCTGAACAAGATCTTCTTGAATGAAGAGGCGGGTAGAAAAAAGCTCCAGAATCTTTCACAGTAAGCATTGATTGTATCTTTCTTGGTCATCCGAAGATGGTTCCAAGCAGCTCATATATCTCGTTCATATTCTTGCGTCAACCAAGAAGAAATAAAAAGCTTCTTAAATTTCAGCCATTTAACTGGCGCAGTCTTGCTTAAAAGAAGCGTGGACCACCAAGTACGAGCATGCCCCTTAAATTAAGAGACCGCTCTCCGAATCTTGGAGTGCTCTGAATAGCGTCCTCCCGCGAAGGCGATGTCAAACTGCTGTATAAAAGACAAAGCCTTTGAAGCATTTGAGTATCCTGAAAAAGTATCAAACTTGATCGAGTGGCCACCTTCCTTAAATTCTCGGACTTTCTTGCTTTTATCTTCGAGAAAGTCATACTGGTTGGCGTTGTAAAAATTCTTCTTGTTCGCATAAAAGTTTCCGTCATCGGAATCTGAGCTGTCTGCAGACGAGTCCTCAGTAGAACTGTCAGTCTCTGGGCGAGATTTAGCCTTCTTTGCCTTTTTCTTGCCCTTTCCGAAGCTTTGTTTCTTCCTTCGCTTTTTACCTTTTCTGTCTTCTTCGCTCGAATCTGAAGAGCTAGAAGAACTGTCAGAAGAAGAAGAAGAAGAATTGGGTACTCCTTCAAATCGAACACGCTTCTTCTGTTTCTTTGCCTTGTCAAAAGTCGACTGACGACCCAAATATCCCGGGAAGTCGGTGCTTTTCTTTTGCTTTTTGCCGTGCTTTTTGGCTTTCTTTTGCGTGCCAAAAAGCTGAGCAATTCGTGCATCAACCACCTCTTGTAATTCCTTCTCTTAATACTGTTTGTGATCAGAAGGTTTCTTGAGAGCGGGTTTCAAGGGTGGTGTAGTGGTTTTCTGCCACTGTGCATGCACTTCCTAAAAAGAAGTCTCGCTCATATATTTTGCCAATTTCGGATCCTTCGCAAAACTGAGCATCATCTTTGTTGCATCGCCGATCAATTGACGACGCTTCATCTCTCTTTGCTCCGCTTGAGTAGGCCGAGGCGGACCATACTCTCTGCTGGAATCTTCGTTGTGATCCCTGCTCACATCTCGAGATGCAGAGGGAGCTTGTATGCAAACTAAGAAGGGCACCGTATGGTAAGAGGCAGTCATCACGTCAGTGGTACAAAAAGTTTGATACTTTTATGCTGTCTCAAGGCTTTAAACGCAGCCATTCAGACCATTGTTTGTATACAAAGAAGGATAATGATGGAAGTCCTATAATCCTTGTGCTATATGTAGATGATATGTTGATTGCTGGGAAGCATAAGTCTACCATTGATGCTCTTAAACGTCAGCTGAATTCAGCTTTTGCAATGAAGGATTTAGGTGATGCTGAGCACATCTTGGGCATGAGAATCAAGAGAGATAGAAAGCTGAAATTGCTCTTCTTATCTCAAGAAAGGTACGTTGCTAAAGTACTTGACAGGTTTAACATGGCTGAAGCTAAGTCACTTGGAGTACCTTTACCTCCACACACAAAACTTAGCAAAGCCGATTGCCCAAAGGATGACATGGCAGTGAATGCTATGAAAGGAATCCCTTATGCATCAGCTTGTGGTTCTCTTATGTATGCTATGGTTGCCACTCGTCCTGACATTGCCCATGCGGTGGAGTTGTTAGTAGATATGTCCAATCCCGGCAAAGCACATTGAGAAGCTGTGAAATGCATTCTGAGATACTTATCAGGTACACAATCTAGGTGTATATGCTATGACAAAAGTGACCTGAAGTTGCAGGGCTATTGTGATGCAGATATGGCAGGTGACTTGGATACCAGGAAGTCCACTAGTGGCTATGTGTTTGCTATTGCTGGTGGTGCTGTCTCTTGGTGTTCACGACTGCAGAAAATTGTGGCATTGAGTACTATTGAGGCTGAATATATTTCAGCCACTGAGGCTCTAAAGAGGCCGTATGGTTAGGCAGACTTGTCAAAGAGCTTGGTATGCCTGCTAGTACTCATGTCTTGGGATGTGATAGCCAAAGTGTTGTCTATTTGGCCAAGAATGCCATGTTTCATGCACGGACAAAGCACATTGATGTGCGATACCACTTCATACGACAGGTATTGGAGGATGGTCTAGTCACCTTGACTAAGATTCACACACAGGATAACCCTGCAGATGTTGTCACCAAGAGTCTTGCTAAGGCTCAACATGAGCATTGCATACAGCTGGTGGGAGTTGGTTAACTTAAAGGCGTCATTTATGCCTTTAAGTGGGAGGTTGTTGGGTTAAAGGCCTAAATAACCCCTTTTTGTACATTTTTATACTTTGTCCAGGTTCAATATTGTCCAAGTTCAATATGAACCTGGACACATTTTTTAAAGGTCACTTATAATAAAAGTGGGAAAACCCAAAACTCACTTATTGAGTTTTTCCCAAAAACGTGAGCCCTCTCTCTCTCTCTCTCTCTCTCTCTCTCATCATTCTGCTAGCGCTTCCTCTCCTGCTGGCTTTCGCCACCCCTCTCTGCACACACACTACACTTCCTCGCGTGCTCTTTCACTTGCACTCACTGCCGCGCACTCAACATCAATGTCTTTAAAAGTTGTTGCCCTCTCTCGTTTTTTATCAGAAATGTCCTAGAAAGTTTGGTAAATTGAGTTTTTTTTAAAAAAGAGTACGTAGTTTTACGTACATAAATTTTTTTCCTTTACGGAACAATGTACAATACGTATATATACGCCACGTACAGTACGTTTGGTACCACCTTGTTGACACCGGAGGATTGGAGGCAGGAGATACAGGCAGGCTCAAACAGATTGGTCTAGCCTTTCCTCTTCTCAAAGATTATTCACGGCGCAGACTGCTTAGTCTGGCTTCCTTACTTAGACGGGAGGATTACGGTGCAGACAGTTTGGTCTGACCATACCTCTTCTCATAGGCCCTTCACAGCGCAAACTGTTGTGTCTGGCCTTCCCCTCATCTTGGATTACCGTACCTACTGATAGGACACCATCCGGTGGTGGTCCGTGCGGTCTCTCGGTGATTGCTGTGGCTTACGGTAGCTTCTACAGTGCAGATTGTTTAGTTTGGCTTTCCTTGTTTTGGAGGAGTTTATGGCGTAGATTGCTACATCTAGCCTTCCTGGAGTTTTACACAGCTTTAGCCACCTGGCCACCTTGGGTTACAGGTTCATGCATTGATAGCGCAGGCTTCCGGTCACTCTCATGACGGTTCCTTGGTTTCTCCATTTTCTCTAGACGGTTTGACTACAGACACCACATATCCTATTGGGCAGGACACTTACAGGTCTATTGGCACTTCTTTTACGACAAGGAGTTGTTTTCATACTCAGTTCGGGACCTTCACGCAGTATCTTCACCCTGTATCGGCGGAGTACAATAGCTTGCTACATTGCTCGTGACGACACTTTACTATGGAGATATCTCGGAGGTTGTGACACCCAAGACTGCTGCTACACTCATGGAGTATCCTTCAGTGCACATGGCAGCAGACATCTTCATCATTTGCCTCACATCTTTGGCTTCCCACGGTTTGTTCAGCATCAAGTGCTGAGAGGGGGTGTTAGACTCACACCACTCTGCTTCACAGGTCTAGGGCATGCATGTACGGCTAATGTCCCTCCGGGCTGGCCAGCTTTTGCATATGCATTTAGACTGCATTGACCGGCTGCCCACTTCTGGGCTGAGCGCCCACCTTGTCTGGGCGCTCTCATATACTCTTTTCTTGCTGGGTCGTGGGGCCTTTTATTGGCATTGCCCTACCTCCCCTTGGGCACCTATATATGGGGCTAGGGGGGTACCCACTTTCACAGATCTCAGATCTAACCTGATGTATGGAGGGTCTCTTGCTCTGGTAGCCATCAGCCCCCTCTTCCACACACCAACGTTTTTGTGTCTCTCTCTCTCTCTCTCTCTCTCTCTCTCTCTCCCCCCCACGCTTCCGCACACGCGCACTCTCAGAAAAACTGAAGGCCCAGTGGCTCTTATTTGCCCTACCTATCTTTTATAAATGTCATTTCAAAGTCACTTAAGTAATAAATGACTTAAGTGGCACATTGCACTTGAGGACAAGCTACTGCTACATGTCAGCATCAGTCTTAGTTAGCTTCTAGCGGCTAGCCTGGCACTTTGTGAGCCTCTAGAAGGACGTGCATGATCAGGTAGGTCATAGTCTCATACCCTTACTTGCACAGTACTATCACTTCAGCATATAGACATATGAACAGTCACATATGAACAGTACGTGACAATATCTGTGTTTGGAGATGAAATACTGCAGGATTCTCTCTTCATCAAAAGGGTTTATGTTTAAAAGATGGAATGTGTATGCATGATTGCATCGGGTAGTAACTGCTAACAATGTGGGTTTAGTTTTTGAGCATGTAGGTGTAATCGAGGAGACAATAACTTTTAAAGTACTCTTCGTTAAGAGAGGGATAGGTGACAAGCAATGACGTGGCACTGACACGTGGTGAAGCAGCAGGAAAATGGAAAAACAAAGGGACTTTCTCTGAGCAACCCAAAAACCTCCGCAAGTCATGGATTGTATGAACTAAGACATGGCTGCAGCATGCTTACGTAGCACTGTTGTACATGGCTGATGTTTATCAGGGAGAAGCTTTTGTGCAACCATTTAGTTGACTTTAAAGTGCTTTTAAGCACACCAAGTTTAGCAAATGATGTTTGAGTCGCTTTTGAGGCTACATTCCTTAAAATTAAAGGCTCTAGTGCTAGATGTGATTTAGATCAGCTTGCACGGTCCCACAAACAATTGTAAAAACTCTTGAGATATCACAAGAAGATTTAGAAATTTTTTCATGTAGGAAAACGGAGTCTTTCTCAGTGTTTTTCATACAATGCATAACATCATGAACTTCTGCTCAAGAGGCACCGCATACCTAGCTAGGTATGCGGCGCCTCCCTCACAGAAGCTCATGATGTTGAGGTAAGTCACAATGTGGGAAATATTGTGAGAATTTGTTTGTGATAGTATGTAAAGATATACAACATGGGGCGCTCGACTTGAGGGCCAATACTCTCTGGAGGGTAAGTACGCTTCTCTGGTGTTGTTTATGTGTGTCTTCCAAGTGTGATTTATTTTGTTCTGTTCAGTCTTGCAATTGCAATTTGTGAGTTCGGGTTGATCATCCGCTTGACAGGTGATTACACTGATGGTCTCTGCCTCTCTTTCATTAAATAAGTAGCCATCCTTACACAAGCTAGCAGTTCAGCAAGTTTCCAAATGGTTGGCTGCTTTTTGTTCCCACTCCAACTAGAAAAGTGCAGGTATTTTTGTATGTCAGAATTGGTACCATGCAAAAGGAATGACATCTTTTATGGTGCCTTGTGATTTCTGTACTTTTACATGTATGTGACAGCTGAAGAAACCTGGCATGAATAATTTTTCTTGATATTCCAATGATTCTTTTTGCAGGATATACAGCTGTATTCCCGCGAATCCATGTGCGAGATCCATACAAAGTTTTAGGGGTTACTCGGGATGCATCCGAGGAAGAGATTCAATCAGCTCGCAACTTTCTTGCATTGGGCGGTCCTTCATGCTTGGGTAAGCATTCTTAAGTGTTTATTCACAGTTGATATGAAAGAATTTGTTCTTTAGTCTTTTGTTTGTGTTGCCGTGTCTATTGTTTAGAGTAGAGTACTTGTTTCACAGTTTCAGTCAAGTAAGCTTCTCATAAGCCTCTTCTAAAATCATTTTCAAGTGGGTAATGGTTTTATTTTTTCAAATCTTATTTTTGTTTAGAAACATATCAGATGATGTAGTTTTTCTTCTTTATCTGTTTTCTTGTGTTGCCTTGCTTTTGTGTTTTGTTAGTGTTTAGCCTCTCTCATAATTCGTACGCTCTATAATATAAAGTTTTTCTGATTCATTAAGCATTTGATCTAAATGATCATGTCTTTGGTTTCAGATTCGGCGGGCTTGTTGTGGGATGGTTGGTTGGCTCCTTCTTTGTACCTGTTGTGCCAACGGCTTTACTGCCTCCGAATTGGAGCCTAGAAATCATAACGGCACTGGTATCATATGTATTCATGTGGGTTGCTTGTACTTTCTTGAAGTAAGGACACCTTATAGATATTGTATACAAAAGTCGCACAGGCCTAAGCACAAGAAGTTTTGGACAAATTCTCACAATAATTCCCACATTGTGACTTACCTCAACTTCATGAGTTTCTGTGAGAGAGGCACCGCATACCTAGCTAGGTATGTGGTGCCTCTCGAGCAGAAGCTCATGATGTTATGCATTGTATGAAAAACATTGAAAAAGACTCCATTTTCTTACATGAGAATATTTCTAAATCTTCTTGTGAAGAAGGCTGGACTTAAAAGTGGTGGCTCTAGCACTCAAGATAGAGCTTTTCTTCCTTTTTAATGCACCATTACGATTTCTGTCACACTAGCCAATTTGCCTGACCGACATTTTTGTAATGTACCCATTAGTGGTGAATATCGATATGTATCGGGGTTTGTTCAAGAGAAAGCATGCTCTCTATGGAGTAGTGATTGTCACTTGAATGACTGTTTTGGGAGGGATTTCTATCGAATTCCAAGCAGAGCGTCAACTACTGGCTGCTTTTGTAGTACTGAGCGCGACGACTAGTTTAAATCTTGTGGACTTCATGATTTGTTTACAATCTTCAAGGCTCTAATGGGAAGTGCAGTTAGTGGTGACTTCCTTCTTGGTGGTGGTATTTCTCTTGTGCTTGTCCTAGTATTCTCAAAGCACACACTCAAACACTTCCCCCCTAAAGACACACCTTCATTTGACATGGATAATTCCATGATTAAATTTGCAATTAGGATTTTCTTCTTGTCAATTGCTATACGGATCCCAGTTACCTCTCTTGGGCGTTCACTCTATGTAAAACTCCTATATCTCGTGCGTGCAAGGGGTATCATAAAAATTCCTTACCTGTGAATTTTTTCTGAATATAGCACACCCTTTTTCTGTTCAATCTGTATTTTTTTTTGAAGGCTCTTAAATGATACCCCTTTGTAAATGAAGATATGGCAATTTTTTGAAATTAAGAAATATCCTTCTATTGAACCCATGTGATAAGTGAATATCAGGTGACCTCCGCAAGGTTCTGTCTTGAGTAACAGGTGGAGTTCAACACTTGTTGGATACATCTTGAAGGTTTTTTGGGATTGTTTTCTACCACTTTAAAAGTTTCTTCTGCCTGTAGCTACTTCATTGCAAGGTGAAGAGTGGCCTGTTGATTTACACCACCTGATTTAACAAGAGCAGTTTCCTTCTCAGCACTTGCAAATGAGAGGTTTAGTGCTTGGCTCATTGATCTTTTTCCTTGGATGGACATTTTTGTTTTGAAAGTTTCCTGACCTGAACCAACATTGAATGTTCAAGAGGCATCCTCTGAATTGCACCCTTGTAAACTACATGTTAGATATTAACAATGCTGGCATTATGGCAACACAAAAAGCTCGAACTTATCTCTTCTCTACCTCTCAACAACCTTTGGGCGTATCACTTTGATCTTCCACTCCATTATCGGCTCAATGTGGTTTGCTTGAGGCATTGCTTTCCCCTTTTGCCTTGCCTTCTCTACTGTGTCTATGTTAGAAGGTAGTGCCATTCACTCAAATTGTTCCCAATACCTCATGCTTGAAATGATCTAATAAATGGATTTCACCAACACCAAATATGGACTTTTTATGTTACATAATTAAGAAAAAGGCATTAATATCCGGTCCATAGACTCATATTCTTCACATGTGGAATATTTCTCATATAGTGATGTCAATAAATGTGGTATTTGTCGAGTACAAGAAGTACTTGTGAGTGGAGTCAACTTGAAACACTCAATGACATGATTAAGAGTGACCTTCCTAAAACCTTGCCGCACACTTGTTGAACCGAACTCGGTGAATTCCTAAACCATGTTATACATTGTGTGATTGACAACATGTGTCAAAGAACGATCCCCACTTTGTAGGCATATGATCGCCTTAAGAGAGTCGACCACTTAAGAGTATATAATACCCCGAATAGACCTTCAATTCCATCATAAGGGAAATTTGTTCGGGTTCACGCCAAGTGGCTAACCCGTCTCTAACCCTAACCTTATTCTTTCATATTCTGTAGAATAAGGAGTTGTGAGATTACATCCTCACATTGTGCTCCACCCAAACCCGCGCTCCTACTTCCCTCATTTTCTCGCACACACATCCACATGTGCCAAAGAACGATCCCCACTTTGTAGGCATATGATCGCCTTAAGAGAGTCGACCACTTAAGAGTATATAATATCCCGAGTAGACCGTCAATTCCATCATAAGGGAAATTTGTTCGGGTTCATGCCAAGTGGCTAACCCTTCTCTAACCCTAACCTTATTCTTTCATATTCTGTAGAATAAGGAGTTGTGAGATTACATCCTCACATTGTGCTCCACCCAAACCCGCGCTCCTACTTCCCTCATTTCCCCGTACACACCCACACACCCACACCTGTGCACGTGCACTTCACAAGTGGTATCAGAGCCAGGTGGGAGGTGCATCAGCATCGTCACCTTCATCTTGCATGCACATGGCTCAAGAGGAGCATAAGGTCTTGCAACGCTTTCAAAGCTAAGGAGCTATAGAATCGAGTGAAGAGGAACTTGACTCATCTGGTAGCATTGCGTTATGATGAGAATTGAAAAAAGGTAAATGAAGTGTTAGTGACTTTGTAACATTAGCACTGGTGATTGCAAAAGCAACGCAAGGCAAAGTAAAATTGCAACACTGGTGACACCAATCTGTAGCAGAAGAGAAGAGAGAGAGAGAGAGAGAGAGAGAGAGAGAGAGAGAGAGAGAGAGAGAGAGCTTCCTTGCCTCTCTCATGACGCACTCTCGACAAGAAGAGAAAGGAGTTTCGATAGCGAGAGAGGGAAGAGGTGGCATTGTGCTTTTGAAAACACACACAAATGGTTTCAAAGAAGCAGAGTATGTGAAACACACACATAGACTTAGCCTCATCCTCATGGAAAGAGAGGGAGAGCAAATATCTTCTTAGCTCTGCAAGCTATATTCGTTTATGTATATCTACTACCTTTTTATTTTATGGTATGGGCAAATTTGCTCTGTGTGAGGGAGTGTTTATATGGTGGCACCCTTGCTTCGGATAGTACTTTTCTCTTCTAGGGCTCTCTAGATCCTCAGGGCAATTGAATGAGGTTTTTATGCTTTGTAAGTTTTTTAGGTTGTGACTCCCTATAAAAGCCTATACTGATGTAATGGTTTTTCTTTTATAGTTTCACCTAGCTCATAAAATGAGCATTGCAAAAACAAAAAAGGGGGAGTTCCTTTATGGCCTTCAGAAAGCAAAGTAGAGTCACCCTTCAAATGGCCTTGAAAAGGAAAAGTAGAGTCACCCTTCAAATGACAAATGGAGGCATATAATATAGATATTAGTTTGGAGGTGCCGCCTCTGGAGGCACTCTCTCTCTCTCTCTCTCTCTCTCTCTCTCTCTCTCTCTCTCTCTCTCTCTCTAATCGGACAACCAATGCACACTAGTTTAAGGCACCCAGACACAAGAAATGAGGACATGTGGGGGGAGGGGCTACCTGAATCTCTTTCCCCGTTATATATAGTATATATAGACCTTTTTTTTGGCCATAGTCACAATTCTGAGTGGAGATGCTATATAAACGCAATAGAATAATGTATAAAAGACCTTAAGCACATCTTGTGCTTGAGGGGGATCAACATTACTACAGATGGGCCTTTTTGTTACGAACATAAGAGACTTACTTGAGAGAGATACAATGGAGGGTGTCACCCTCGAGTTGGCTAGAACCACAATCATCTGTTGTAGTGTCAACTAAATGGAGTGGGATGGCTTGAACCGCATGGATCCACTTACCAAAGCTCCTCCCTTTTCCATTAGAGACTATCACTTCCCTGCTTTCTTGGTTTATCTCGTTGAAGTCAGTGGTTGAGAGTTCATATTTGAAAATGCGTTTGTTCCTAGTTCTCCAGACTTGTTTAAAGTAGCAAAAGCACAAAACTTGTGTGCATGTAAGGAGCTTGGTTCTTTATAAACTTCCCTCCCATGATTAAATAATTCTTGTAGAAAATAATCCTCCAAGTCTTTTGTATCCATTTGCAACCTTTGCCTGCCAAGACACTTATAGTAAGATATTATGATCTTCATTTTCCGCTTTACATCCTAAGAGTGTTGTATGATCCAATTGCTTCTTTGCATCCTGAGAATCTATCTTATCCAATTTCTCTAGCAAAGAATCTTATTGCCTATCAAAATAGCCCCCCAAAGTGCCTTCCATAGGAATATCTTCATTGCCTGGGGCCATTAGTGGTCCCAAATGTTACTGATTAGCATTCTTCACCTCGTTTCTAGCCATTTCTTATGCCATTGTTTATTAAGAGGGGAAAACCAATCTGTTTTAAGCATTAGGTTAAAGTAAACTTCCTTGGTTTGCAGTTTAAAGAAAATTTTGTTCACATGCCACCACTAGGCTTTCCCCTCAGATTCAGACTCACAAATAGGCATCAGAACCTGATTCAAATCTTCGATGGCTCTTTCAATTAGAAGTCTTTCAGGAGAAACAAATCCGTCAATTGGTTTGCTTCTTTCCATCTCATGTTGTTGCCATCCCAAAATTGAGCTAGATATCTCATTCCTTTGTTATTGATCTTCCTAGCAATCTCTCTCTAGAATGGAGTTACTAAATCCCTTCCCACTTTCGATAGCCATGGGAACTAGTGTGTTATGGAGTCATGGAAATATTTGGCGGGATCCCCTAATTCGAGGGGCTCTGTACCTTTGACACATGTACAAACTAGCTCGCTCGTGATGGCCCCTAAACTTAGTTTTTCCTACTGAGGTGCTAGCAGTTTGTCGTGAATCCCTAGTTCCTTCCAAGGGCCCCTTGAGAGGAGACCTTCACTTTGTTAATCATGTCATCATAATGGCCCATGCCTGGTCTTGTTTGGCTAGCGCAACCAAAAAATTAGCACACCGAGCCGTTGCGTGCACCTTAGGGTTGAGGATTTTAATGATGCCTTGCTCCTTAGGTCTTGCAACAATTTTCCATCTGACCCACTACTAGGGGAGCAAAACTCTCATGCTATTCTTCCAAAGGAATTTGTTCACCAGTTTCAAGAATTCCTTCCAGCCATTTTTAAGAGAGGACCTGCAAAGGATATGTACGAGATCATAAACAAATTAATCATTTGTACTCTACCCTAGGAGGGGAGGAGCACATACTCCCACTAATGCATCTTGCTCTGCACTTTGTCCAAGACCCACAAGAACCTCTGCTGGTTGGTGATGTCGACCCCAAGTGGGGCCCCTAGATGGCAGAATGCCTTTCCTTTAGAGACGACCTCTCCTAGCTATTCAGATGGGTCGAGAAAGTGACTCTCTGATAGCAAGCTCAATCTTGATTTTCCAATATTGCACTTTGACCTTGTGGCGGTGGAAAACGTTTGAACGATCCCCAAAGCCATAGTATGGATAGACTTAAAGCATGCCATGAATTACTTTATGTTTCAAAAAGGATATAAGGATAATATAAACATATTTCTTTTCATTGGATTGCCTTTGGAGAGTTTTTGGATATCATCTCCTACATCCTTCTATAGGAGATGTCACTATTGATAGCTATATTGAAAACCTTATTACTGATTAGGAGGATGATTTTAATTATTTGGTAACAAAGCATCCAAGATATAATTATCACTACCTTGATGTGGATGCATAGAGAGTATTTACACATGTTTTCACCTTGGAAGGAAAGGGAGGAAGGAGAGTGCTACCAAAATTAGGCCTTACTTCTTGTTGGCCACAACAACATATAGGTCACTTACTAGTATCAGTTATATACAATAAGTACCTTAAAAATCATACATACGGGCACCAACACAACCCTGCTAGTTGACACTACATATGTGAGTTGCTTTGTATGTACACCTTGCTAAAGCATGATAAAAATCCCACAAAAGGAAAGCATATTCACTATCATTACACTCCACTGCATGTACATATATACAAATTACAAAAAGTGGGGTGTTCAAAAAATATGCGCACCATCGTAATTTTTGAACGGTATCCTTCTTTTGCAATAAGCTCAAAAAATGCACAGCAAGAAACTTAGCTTCCACAGAATCAATATCCAATGCTAAAAGAAAAACGCTAGCTCTAAGAATACAAAAGTTTCATCAAGCCACAAACTAAGGAAATATACTCAAACTCATATTCAAAGCAAACTAGTTCTCCCCAATTAACTAACAATGGTGAAAGCTCTGCCAAAATCTAGATGGGTGTCAGTGGCAAAAATATATGGGACCCTCAATGGCCCGCAAAAATAAAGATCTTTCTATGGAAAGTACTTTGGGGGGCCCTTTCAAATGTGGTCAAGATTTTAACTAGAGAGATAGGCTTGAATAGATGCTTAGGGTGCAAAGCGGCTAGTGAGGATCCCCTCCACTTGTTCCAAAACTATCCATCTACAAGAGGCCTAGTGGGAAAATTATGCAAATGGGTACAAAAGACTTGGATGATCCCATTCTTCAAGATGAACTACTCTTGGGAGGCAAGGTGTGGAAGAACCAAGCCATCTTGATTTGCACACAAATTGTCCGCTTTTGCTACTTCAAACAAACGTGGAAGGCTAGGAACCAATGTGTCTTTGGAAAAGACCACTCGATGGCTAGCTTCAAAGAGATTACTCAAGAAAGTAGTGAAGTAACCATCGACGTTAGAAAACATAAGAACTCTCAAGACTGGAGTCACGAAATATTTGCCCTCTTAATTCTAGCTCCCTCCAGCCACAAAAATGTGACTCTCTCAATAGCTATCGTATTTCAGGGATTATGTAACCCCACATCCTATATCTGGTCCCTGAAGACATCCGTCGTGCTTGAAGATGATTGTACATTTCTTTCTGGGTTAATTTAAGTAGTCCACTCACAATTGTGAGTATGACAAAAAAGAAAAAGAAAAAGGAATAAAATGATGCAAAATAAAGATATTGTTCATAAGGTAGGCTCCTTTGCACTACACTACGTTTGAAATGACGATATAGTGAATGGAAGAAGTATGCATCATCAAATTGTCAACAATTTGTTGCCTTTTTCTTCATTTGCATGCCATGTAGTAGGATAGGATCTATGTGGCAAGGCACGCGTTCAATTCTTCATAAAGTTTGGGAGATACTATCCCAACTCTTGCAACATACTTTAGTATGGAACCCTATTACTCTATGCACTATATACTTTATCAGTATTTTTGCAAATCTTTCATAATATGAACAATTTAACTTGATCTCTTAAAAGCAAGATTTTTTATTTACAAACATGTTTGAATGAACACATTACCTATTCAAGTCAATGCTGGTTTTGTCATGAAGTGTTCATTGCATTAGTGCTTTACACCAAAATTAGCAACTTTAATATAAGATCCGTCCGGGTTGGTTGCAAAGTGAACCCTTCTTGATGGTGATGGAGATTACAGGCTCCACCCATATTGCGATTATGCTTTGCTGTAATCCTAATGGTTTGGTTTATGGATGCCTCTCAGAAGGGTGGCTCCCTATTCTAGCCTTTGTAATGTTTTGGGTTTAGGCTCTGAGGTAGTCCATCTCGAGGGGGATGTCTTATTGAGGTGGAAATCCACCTTATTTCCGTGTCAGAATCTTTGTGTTTTTGCTTAGTTGTGCCTTGTCTGGTTGAGCAAGTTGTCCTATTGTAACTGCTTTTGAACTCCATGGCTCATTTGGAGCATGGAGGTGGTGTATGCTTTTCTAGTTTTTGATATATTTCAACTCACTTAGTTGAGTGAGGACTGCCAAAAGAAAGTGTTCATACAATCTAATCTTTCGTAAATGATCTTGAAACATATTTTAGTATGATATCATATTCTAAAAATCATGAGACTTTGTACCTCTAGGTTCTATGCAACATGAGATAGCGTGTCCTAAGATGAAGCTAATCAAGCTGATAAAATTTTGACATGCAGAACAAATGCGCAGAAATGCAATTATATGAGGTAAATGCCGAAGGGAAGGAATTTCCTAAAATATTCCAGACATTGAGTAATGTTAAGCAAGTCATCAAAGTTCATCCAAGCTATCTCATAGAATGATTTGGTCGCTAGTACAGATTACTAAGCCTCTCTCTCTCTCTCTCTCTCTCTCACACACACACACACACACACACACACACACACACACACACACACACACACAAACACGAGACATGGAACACATGGGAGTTGCTTAGAAGAGAGGCAAAAATGTGTCACATGGAACACATGGGAATTGCTTAGAAGAGTGAGATAAAAATGTGTATGTGTGTGTGTGTGTGTGTAAATTTTTTGGATGATATATGCCACTTTATTGGGTATAAAAGTCTAGTTCTAGCTTTTTAAAAGAAGCCTTTTTGTTAGCAAATCAGACATAAAAGAAGCCGTACAGAAGAAGAGAGTTAAGCGTACATTTGATACTTTATTATTTTCTATCCTGAATGGATCTACCTTTTTTGGAGTGAAATCTCTTTGTTTTTTTGTTTTTGTTTTGTTTTGTTTTTTGCAAAATTGACAATTTGTGAGTGGATTGTATTAAGCACAACATAAAATTTACAAACCAGACTCAAGCTCAAGCTCAAGCCGAGCCTTGAGGTGGTGAAGATTACAAGATGGATTTTTTCTAATTTTTCTATAGGTCCTTTAATTTCATAGCCTTACATTGCTCAATTTCCTTTTCATTTTATTTTATTGTTTTCACTTTGTTAGGTTAGAATTGTGTATTTCTTCTATGGAAGTTTCTACACGTTAAAAGAGAATGGAGTGCATTGAGGAAGTAAGCCAAAAAAGAAAGGTTCAAAATATTACTAGTTGTTCCTACACGTCAAAGGTTTTCACATTAGACAACAATATTTAGTGCTTCAACACACGCACAAGAAGTTTTGGACAAATTCTCACAATAATTCCCACATTGTGACTTACCTCAACATCATGAGCTTCTATGAGAGAGGCACTGCATACTTAGCTAGGTACGATTGGGGACAGGGGACCGCCGGCCCGCAAACGATTGCATTTATAGCTAGAGAAATTAACACTTAGCTAATGATCTTACTTATTTCGCAAGTCTCACAATTACAAACTAACACACATTATGTAAAACAAGGTGAAGATCGCGTAAGCATGTTAAAATATAGTAGCCTCTCAAAAAAATTATTTAAAAAAAATAAAAAATAAATATATATAGTAGCCTCTCAAAAAGTGTCTCTTACCTGATAGTTCTACCATTTAAAATAATGAAAATTCTACATTTAAGAGTTGTGTCCTGCCAAACATTTGGAGAGACTGCAATGCTTAAGCTGCACATGCATTGAAAATGCCAAGTTGTGGTCTCGCTACATCCCATACCTATTGCAAATGCTAAACATAGGTATGGATTACATACCTATTGCAAATGCTAAACATAGGTATACATTACATACTTAATTAAAGGCATTTTACCTTAAAAGGGATAAAAGAAGGTTGCTACTTTTCAACAATTTTTGGGATTCACCATGTGAAAAAGAGCATCGATCGATTGGACAGGCATCATGCTTTACAAAACATGAGAAAATCCTACTTCTTTGTGTCATAAGTATTGCATGGAATCGTAAAATACTTCAAAGCCATGGAGTCACTCAATAGGGGATGGGAGTCTAACAAACAGAAAAAGAAATAAAATGCTTCTCGTAAATTTTGAAGAAAATATAAATTCACAAGGAACATGCTTAAATAATTAAATTTCTTATGTTGGGGAGCTATAAAGGAAAGTGTCCATATTTAAAAAGTGAATAGCTTTTAAAGTCAAGATCCCACCCTCTCAAAAAGAACATGATTTCTTTGAAGTCTTCAACACTTTTAAGCTCCACTTGGAGGACACATGTCCCATTCGTAAGAGATGGACGGTCTTTCATCTCTCTCACCTATGGCTTGTTTCTACGAGGGTTGGGTGTGTGCGTTGTAATTTCAAAGTTCTACTCTCTCTCTCAAAAAAAAAAAAAGAACTTCACAATGAAATTATCAAAAACTTATTTCACCAAAAAAATCTAATTAAATTTATTTTTTAGTAAGATCTTTATAAAATTAATTGTTTATTTCACAAAACTCTCACAAAAACAAACTAACACACACCATATAAAAATAATTCAACCTTAAAAATATTAGAATATTTTTGCCTCGTGACCTTATTTATTTTCCTAAACTCTCATAAAAACAAGCTAATGCACACACCAAGATGTCGTTATAGAAAAGGAAAGGGTACAGTAGTTCTAGTGTGCCAAAACATGAGCAAAACATTGTGTGAATTAATTAACTTAACCTTTGAAATATTATAAATAATATTATAAATCCATTGATGGAAAGCCTCTCTTGTTACCTTGTTCATTTCTCAAAATGTCTCTATTAGAAGCTCTACAACACAAGCTCCACTCGGTAAGGAATATTCAAATAAAAAGACTTTTATGTAGTGCACACATGAATGGACATGCCGTGATTAAAAGAATGATTTTCAATTATAAGATAACTAATAAGTTCCTTATTGAAGACCTAGTCAAAAGAGTTGAGATAGTCTTGAAAACATGAAGATTTTCAATCATGTTTACATAAGGAGTCCTTAGTAAAGCGTTGGTTTTTTAGTGCAATTGTGGACCATTAGATAAAGCTTGTGGATTAATGCCACATGGCACAAAACTTTCTTTTTTGATATTTCTTCTAGGTCTTTGTGAGAGATGTTGACATTTGTGTACCTCTCTCTCTTTAAAGAGAGCCATTGAATATTGATTTAGACATTATTTTTTATGTTTTTGAAATTATTATAATTTAAATAGATCATTTTGCTACACTTGTTTCCAAAAAGTGTATACTTTATTGTGACAAAAAAACCAAAAGGAATTTAAATACTAGTGTCACTTTCTCATTTTCCCTCTCACAAAGAACCCTCTTATTATTAAATTCCTCTCAATAACATTACTACGCCATAGTGAACTTTCACCTTGTTTAAATGGCTTTAATCTTCTTCTTGTTTTTCAAGTTATTCCTTATCTGCCAACCACAAAATCCAAAAAAAAGGGGGTGAGGAGTCATGAAGGTATGATGAAGTTAAGGGGGGAGAAGAGTTAAGAAGAAGATTAAATGGCTTTAATCTTCTTCTCCTTCTTTCTCAAGTTATTCTTTACCTGTCAACCACAAAACCCAAAAAAACAAGGTGAGGAGTCATGAAAGCGTAATGAAATTGGAGGGGGAAGGGAAGGGGGGGGGGGGGGGGGGGGGGGGGGGGCAGGGGGGGCAAAGAGTTATAAAGAGTAGGTCTTAATGAGTGCTTACAATTACATATATTTTTGTGTGTTTTAATATGAAATTATATTATTTAAATACACTCATAATCACAAATGCCCTATATATTACGCTTGTCCCCCTTAAACAACAAAGTGAAAGGATCACATTGGTATTCTAAAACAAAATAAAATGAAAAAGAAGCTAAATAAAAACAATAAAATAAAGAGACTCATTCATAAACTAAAGCAAAATAGTATTTTAACTAGTATGTGACCTTACGTTGCTATGGTTAAGAAGAAGCAAGTCGTCACTTTGTGGCACTCTCCTCCCTTACCTTCCCCCCAAGGTGGCAACATGTGCAAACATTCTCTATGTATCGATAAAGTAGTGCCAATTATGTTTTTGGATGTTTTACTATTAAATAAGATCATCTTCCAAAAGCTATAATAAGGAAACTCTAGTTAACTATCAATGACATCTCGTGTAAAACAATGGAGAAGATGACATCTGAAACCTCTCAAAAGACAATCCAATGAAGATCCAACCATGTCAATTTGTTTACCTCATCCTCATAACTCTCTTGAATCAAAAAGTAATTGTTGGTTGCTTTAAATTGCTACATTGTTGGTTGCTTAAATTTTTATATTGTTCCATTGAACTAGCTATTGGTTAATTAGCAAGTCACTTAGAGTTGGTATATTTTTCTCATAGCATGGCCCAATTGTTTTAGGATCTATATACATGATGCATAACCCTGGTGTATAATATATGAAGATTTGTATACTTGCATATCACATAATATTCCAATCATAATTTCTAAGAGTGTTGTTATCTCGTTGGCTCTGTGGGAGCCTCCTCTTTCTCTGCAATCGTCTCTATTTGGCTCTATGTCTCTTGGGATTTTTTCTACAACATTAGAACTTCTCTTCGTGGGTGTGTGATATATGTTTATATAAATAAATAAATAAATAAATAAATAATGTGTGCATATATCGCGCGTGTCAATGCAAGGAACCTGCCGATACACCGTGTGCGAGCCACAAATGGCTCCAAGCACACAACAAGCCTAAACTAGTAAGCTCAGAGATGGCGTTGGTGTGTCACTCACCGCTCTACGCTTCTTGTCGTGGAGGATTCCTCGCCACGAAGAAGAGGGAGACGCCTCTACGTCACGCTCAACCGCCTTGCCGTCGTCGTACCACCGCAATGCTCGATCGCACACACACTCTCTCTCTCTCTCTCTCACACACACACACACACACACACACACACACACACACACACACAAACACACACACACACAAGGAGATGAAGAAGAAGAAGAAGGAGATGGAGCAAGAGCACTCTTCAATTGCACAAATGAGAGACTGAGTGAATTTTAGGTTATGTTGACTTTTATATGCGCTCGCCCCATTCACACTTGGGCGCCCATTCTTAGCCCACTAATCCCTTGAATGTTCCAGTTAGAGTGCGCCTGGGTGATCACTCTTACCCTTTTCCTATTGGATCGACAAGCTCGGTACCTGACTCTACCAAATAAATAATACAATGTCCGTCGTGGGTGGTAGGAATGTGCGTGAGGGTTAACATGCCCCCCTTCCTGATGTAGATTCCGTCCTCGGAAGCTATTGAGTTGAAGTTGTTTTGTCGAGGTGGAAGAGCATTTGAGATGAATGTCCTTAGCCTTCTTCAGTTACACTGCAAAATCAAACAACATTGGCACAATAATTGCATTCTTATATACAATTAAAAAGCATATGGAGTTTTAGGCAGACAAGTTGATTAGTAGCAGAATTTTAAACCATTTATCAACAATAAATATTAAATTACAATTTAATCAAATGCATAAACAGCTGTAAAGGTAAAAAATTAAACAAGTCTGGGGTCACTAATTTAACGGTCGAAAGGCACTAAGGAGGATTGACTATTAATACCATGGGTAAGCTTCTCAATTTTCTTTGGTCAATTAAGTTGTTTAATCGCGAGAGCCAAGTATTTCATGTTCGAGGGCTGACTAGAGGCTATACCTAGAAGACCTTGTAGTTAAGCTATGATAAAAGGAATTTATCATGAAATCATCGCCCGCCTGACTGATTACTTTTTCTTTGACCCCCCAAAGTCTTTTCACAGTGATTCCATTTTGATGTGTGTGCTTATTTTGTATATCTTGGGTTTTTTTTTTTCAAGGAAAAGCGCCCACACTGGGAACCTCTAGGGCTCTAGTACCATAGGCGACACATGTGAGTGAAGTACCAAATCAAGCTGATATTTCTCTTCCAGCTTAAGATTTTACATTGTAGCACTTTGATTTTATTTATTTTTGTTCGTTTTCAGCATTTTAATTTTGTAACTTTGGGGGGTCATATAATGCTGTTACACCTCCCCAGGCTCATCACACTAGTAAACTCCCTTTATAATACTTAAGCTAAAGGTCAATAGGGTCAAGCCCACTAGAAAGCCCTAGTACATTGCACACAATGCTGCCTAAATCGGATTAAGAACCTAAGTAACCATTGATTATTAGGAAGGCATTCCCCATGGTATTAAGAGAAGATCTCTAACACCTAGCCTGGTCAAACTAGCTTAGTCGGACTGCTTGATTTTTAAACCTAGACAAGTGATTATGACAAGAAATTACATTGAATTAAATGTTTGATACTAAGAAAATGTGCTAAACATTATGCTACCAGTCACAATTAAAGCAGACAAACATGGATGCAAAAAGATAAGGGGCAATACTATTGGACAAGGAACACCTGTTTGTGTTGATAATCGAGCTTGATTTGAATTATGAACGAGAGAAAGATTCCATGAAGGTCCAAATCCTAACCACAGCACCACGTTTCTGTATACACGAGGAAACACAAAGAATACCTCTAGGAGACACATTGGTGGGAAAAAAGGAACTTTGCTAATCACTCAACTCTAAAACAGAAACACTCCTATCGTACTAATTCTACCTACCCTCCATTACTTGAGTGATGAGGATCAAAGGTGTTCGATGACATAGGTTTTTGTTCAGTGTACCGGATGTGAATGTGTAGGTCTGGGTCAATCTTTTGACTTTTATTGTGCATACTCATTTGCTAATTGCTCTTGCTCTTTATTATTTTTGTTTTTTGTGAGTATAAGGCTTTATATATACATTCCCTAAGATTAGTGATTGAGAGGTCAGGGAGGAAGGTTGAGAGGAGAGTAAGTGAATGATGACTGTCAGCAAACACTCCCCCCTTCCTTGGGTGGATCATACCGTTTGAAATGAGCTTGTCACCCTTTGAAACCAATTGTTCCAGTTGGTAATAGGTAAGGATTTTTGCCAGTAGTTTTCTATTACCGTAGGTGCCTCATCGAGTTGCAAGGGTGGTAAGGTACTTTCCCAGGATCGAACTTGAAGTGGTTCATCACTTGATTCTTGAACACTGGGAGGTGTGGAATCCTTTGTAGCTTTATGGAGGTCCACTATTGTAGGTGGAGGCTGTGGAGAAGCTTTTACCTCTATGGATGCATTACATGAGGAGCTATAAGCTTCATGGGACTCCCCCCTTCCTGAGCTAGGTGGAACCAATCGTTTTTTTTTCGGTACCCAAACTAGCTCTGGAGCGGGTGTGTAGCATTTTGTGATTTTTTTCTTTCCACGATCGTCAATTGGTTTTGGAGCTACATGATTGGGCGCAAATGGGTCAGGTGATAGGTAAAAACACAATCTACGTTTTGGCACCCAGATTTGATCATTTCCTTAATAGTAGCCTTGGGCTTCTAATAGTCATTTAGGAATCCAACGCCACGTTTCTTTACTTTTCTTCGAGCGAGTGGGACGTTTCTTACAAGGCTTCTATTTTTTAGCACTAGTTATGGTCTCTAAAGAAGCTTTAGGGACCCACTTGTATGTTTTCTTCGCTATATTAGGATGGGTCTTGTGAGAAGCTGTATGCATTGCTTGTAGCATATTTAGGGGTACGGGCATTTCATCCCCCTCAGGTGTTACCCAAGTCGTCCCCTTGTTTCCCCAAGTGTCTATGGTTGCTGCTAGGTGGACCCAATCCACATTGTTCGACTCAGTCATCCCAGGTAGTAAATCCAATACTGCGATGGGGCCGAGTGAACTGTGGTGTCAGATCTATGATCAATTATAAACCTTTTTCCTAGAGGATGTGCTCGACCAGTCACAAGATCCACTCGAATGACAGAATCTTGGAACTGCAAGTAGACATGGTTTTTAGACTAGTCATGCACCATTTTTGCTTCCCTCATGAAAGGACGTCCTAAGATCATCTCCGATTCCATAGTGTGTATGGAGAAATCCATAACAATGAAGGTAATCCTTATTTTATGTCCAAAGACCTTGATCTTGAGATCTTTTAGCATCCCAATAGGTTTAACAATAGACCCATTGGCCATCTTCACTACTATGGTTGTGGTTGCAAGGTGAGGTCTTCCCATAGTTTCCCAACAATTTTTAGTCATAATGCTAACCCCAACGCCACCATCAAGGATTCCCTTCACAGTTAATCCCTTAGTAGTGATTGGTATGGTCGCATTGGATTCATCACCCTCAAAGTATTGTCCCAAGTTGTTAACATGTATTTCTATAACAAGGTTCTCATCTAGGTTGGGTTGTGGATCTAAGTATTCCTCATCTATTGGCATCTCCCCAGCTCCATCCATCTGTGCAAATTGTGGTAGCCCAAACTTCAATTCTCCATTGAAGAAGGATCGAAGAGCTGAGACTAGCTGAGGGTCTTTATATAGTTTGGAAATGATGGTGGTTCTAACTTGTGAAGATATGAAATCCATCAATTTGGCAATGTTTAACGACACCTTTTGGACTTCAGTCCCTTGACGTGGGGAAGATGGGATCTCCATTTCTTTGATAGGATCAGGTAGTCCCTCTGTAAACATTCTTTCCATCAAGAAGTGAGTATGCCCACTTTCCCATGACTTTAAGTCACTTTCTTCTTGGATGACACTAGGTATGCTAAGGGTCTATGGACTTGGTGAGGTTGTTGTTGCGTAGGGAACACGGTGTCTGTAATCTGGATCTGCCTAGGTGTTGGTTCTAGATTCCTTTGGGTATCTTCTACCAAACTCCTTAATTGCTTGACTCGCTCAATCTCCTCTGTAGGGTTTGGATAAGTTCCTATCTTCTTCTTGGATCCTGGCCATTGTGGCTCATGAAGATCTTCCTTGTTGGTTTCTATCTTAGTGGTTGTTTTGGTCTCCATGGTTTCACCTGAATCCGAATCCTCTTCAGCGTCGTTCATATATACGGGGTCGTCACCAGTCCCTATGTTGGTCTCTGAATTGGGGTCTGACTTCGCTGCTTTTTGCGATCTCTTCCTTCTTGTTTTCTTCTTTTTCTGAGATTGGGCAATTGATGTCGTGTCTCTTTCCTCAAGAATATAATTTTGTGTTGGAGCATCGATCATGTGAGTACGTTTACTGGTACCACAGGTGTACTTTAGTCCTCCATGTAGTAATGTGGACTTTCTTCAAGCACATCCATCCCATAGGCAATATTAGGATCTATATCTTCCTCACAACCTTCCAAAAAAGCAATAGATGACTCACAACCCACTTGATTCACAGAAGTGATTCTCGGATGTGGTGGTTGCGGTTCTAGCACTGGAGGTGGTAAGGGTGTTGTTTGAACAACATTTTGGGCCCTAGGGACCATGTGTTGTGCTGTTTGTTCAAGAGGTGGGACCGGCATCAATGCAGACACTCAAGGTGTGTCTTTCCATGCTAAGGTTGGTCTATTGGCCATTGCGCGCTTAAATACTATGCAATCCTTAGCTTGATGACCATATCTCCCACAGGCATTGCAATTCCCATTGAATTTTACTCTAAAAGTAGGGCATTCATTGGTACTATGCGGTCCATAGCATACTGAGCACCATTGCTGTTCCCTTCTTGGATACATATGATTGTTTTCCGGAGCACGATTGTCTCTAAGACTCTCTTGAATAGCCTTGGTGAGATCTGCTAAAGTCATCTCATATATCTTTGGCTCTTTAGCAATAGGCTTTAGGGTCATTGGCTGATGCCCTGATGCTTGAGAGCTAATAGATTTAGGCTCAACAGACACTCTTTCTCCTCGAATCATTAAATTATCCTCCAATTGGATCGCATTGGTGGTGACTGCTTCCCAAGTGGTGATACCTCTAATGACTAGGCCATTGTAGATATCCTCATGTCGTAAACCCCGAATGAATCTTTCGAGCAATTGATTATTATTGAAGTGCTCATTTGGATTACAACAAGAATTCAAATGCTTCAAGAGACTAATAAAGTCTCTCACCGACTCTCCTTCCGCTCGTTGGGCTTTTTGGAGCTCAGAGGCTACACCCCAAAGTACTCCCTCTCGTATGTATTCTTTCAAGAACAGTCTCCTAAGAGTAGGGTAAATCGTTTTTTCTTCCACCCTTAGGGTTCTATACCAATCCCCAGCCTTTCCACTTAAGGTTAGGCTTAAAGCATTGCTCTTATGCAAGTCATTGTGTTCTCCTAGAGAATCGCATATTTATTCAAACACTTCGATATGATTTCTCGCATCCCCGTCTCCACTTAATTTTTGTGTGAGCTTGGCTATTTGTATTGCCTTACTTCTAGGCTCTCTATCAGGCGTGTTACACATATTCTCAGCAATAGATTGACCAACAGCTTGAGCAAATGTTGCCAAGTCACCTAAGTAAGTAGGAACCGTGGGTGTAGGTGCTCCAAAGACTACATGTGGAGTAGGTATTGGCATTGGGCTTGGCGCATAGGAAGCCCTTGGGTTCCACGTTGAGGACGATGTTGTGCCATGTGGTGGCCCAAAGTTAAGATGTGTGGCCCTAGGCATAGCAGACGTTGGATGTGACATGCTAGTGCTAGCCGGTATAGTCCCATGGAAATAAGAGTTTGGGTGTTGTGGTTATGGAGCATAGGTAGTTGAGACAATGGGAGGGGTAGGGACTACATGAGTGCGATGACCCAGAGGTGCATACGATTGGTACACACTTGTAGGTACTGTTGCAAGCATTGAGCTACCATGTAGCGGTGCTTTACTAACAAATGAGGTCCATGGCGTGTTTCTCGGCATGCCCATCATTGGGGTAGGCATGGTAGCCATGGTGTCATCAAGGGAAAGATGAGCTAGACTTGGAAAGGTAAAGCTATCACTTGTGGGCTCAGATTTGCACCGAGACCCCTGGCGAAACAACATATGGGGGATCCATCGGACTTACCGAGGGAGTCTCCATTTGCGATAAGGTCGGTTGTTCAGCCTTTCCTGTATCCAAGAATCTCATGAGACACGTTGAAGGCATGTTGATCCCCTTGTTATGTCTCTCTAACTCAATGACCCTATGCATGACCTCACAAACTCTTTGTTGTTGATCCTCCACACTAGTAGCGCCCATTGTGGATTGTAGGACATCTAACCAACCCACGTGATAGGGGTGACCTGTGTATAGGTCGGTCAGAGTTTTCGTTTGTAGTTCGTACTCCTAGTTCTCATTTAAGAACGCTCCATCTAGGATTGAGGTGCCAGGGGTGTCCTTTGAGCTAGATGCAATGTTGCTTTCTAGGGGTTGGCCCTTAGCGGTTGCTAAGTCAGGAGCACTTGATTGCTCTCCTAGCAAGGATACTAACATAGGGGCTTTTGCTTTTAACTCTCTTCGTTGCTCCGCCTTGCGTAAGCTCTCGACTTCCTTTTCCCTTGCCGCAAGGATATATCGCTCAACCTCTTGCACTTCGGTAAGGCTTCTACCATCGGGTAATATGACCTCGGAGGGGAATAGCTCTGAAGAGTCAGGAGCTGCAGTGTATGAAGTATTCACGTGCACATTCTCTAAGGGTATAGGGTCTACGTTGTTCATGAATGGAGAATTTACTTCCCCACCCCCCTCATTTACATCATTAGCTCCATGTTCAGAGCGAGTGGCTCTAATAAAGGTTTCCTTCAAGCGGCTAAGCACGCTCGGCCCGGACCGTGGACCCATGGCATGCATGTCTTGGCTTGAGCTATTGGGATTAGGCATTGGTAAACCCTTCATGACGTCGTAGTTAGAGGAAGAGTCACTAGCCGCTATGTTCGGGTCTTGATTTGTACTACCTTGGGTCCCCGCTGAGGGCCCGGAACCTAAAGTAGGTGGATATTGAGAACTCGCGTAAGTCGAAATTCTCTTTAGTTGCTCCGTCTCTAGCACACGACCAGAGCACAGATGATGTGTCTTTGGTACCCTACAAGCATCGGCAATTAACCTCGAAGGTTAACCGCTTACTTTTTTAAGCGTACGTTTTCACTCGTGTTTTTTACATTTTTAATGTTTTTTTTATCAATCGATTTTTTGATTAAAGTGTGTGATAGCTCAAAAAAAGCGTATCACTCAGAGGGTCGCGGTGTGCGTTACAGCACAATGTTCGGACACCTCAAGCTCCGTTGGTCCTCAAAAAAGTCGATTTTTAGCTACGTGTGAAGCTAAAATTCGTAATTTTAAAGGGCGATAGATGCCTAAGCCTGAGCATGAGCTTGGACTTGGGTCTGGGAGATATTCTCGATCCCGATCCTACCTTTAATTTTTTTATTTTTTTAAAAATTATATATATATATATATATATATATATATATATATTATAAGGATAAGGTCGTCGCGGCCTGCGCGAGAGTACACACACACTCTACCTACCTACTTCCAACTAATACACCTACTGCTACACACTAACACACTCTATTAACTCTCACAGATCTACTTCCTACTTACTGTACATTACATTACACAGAACTAACAACCTTAATACTAACACCTTACACAGACAGTACCTTTGAAAACTCCATTAACAAAAAAAATACACAGTAGTAACACAAAATCCTTCTTCTCAACACACACACCCTCCTTCCTTACCTTTCCTACAATTGAAATTGCACCACAAAAGAAGCATAGAGTTCCATTCAAGCTTAGTGTATGGCATTCCCCGGCAGCGGCGCCAAAAATGTGCGCGTATGTCGCACGTGTCAATGCAAGGAACTTGCCGATACACCGTGTCCAAGCCACAAATGGCTCCAAGCACACAACAAGCCTAAACTAGTAAGCTCAGAGATGGCGTTGGTGTGTCACTCACCGCTCTACGCTTCCTGTCGTGGAGGATTCCTCGCCGCGAAGAAGAGGGAGACGCCGCTACGCCGCGCTCAACCGCCTCGCCGCCATCGTGTCACCGCAATGCTCGATCGCGCACACACTCTCTCTCTCTCTCATGCACGCACACACACACACACACACACACACACACACACACACACACACACACACACACACACACACACACACAAGGAGATGAAGAAGAAGAAGATGGAGATGGAGCAAGAGCACTCTTCAATTGCACAAATGAGAGAATGAGTGAATTTTAGGTTTAGTTGACTTTTATATGAGATCGCCCCCTTCACATTTGGGCGCCCATGCTTAGCCAACTAATCCCTTGAATGTTCCAGTTAGAGTGCACCTCTCATCGGTGATCACTCTTACCCTTTTCCTATTGGACCGACAAGCCCGGTACTTAACTCTACCAAATAAATAATACAATGTCCGTCGTAGGTGATAGGAATGTGTGTGAGGGTTAACAAAATATAGATACGCACACACACATACATATATATACACACACACACATACACACACAAACACACATATATATCTATAGATCTATATTATGTATATGTGTGTGTGTGTATATATATGTATGTGTGTGTGCGTATCTATATATGTATATATATCTATGTATATATAATATATATATATATATATATATATATATATATATATATATATATATATATATATATATATATATATGTTTATATATATATCTATACACACATATACATATATATATATATATATATATATATATATATAGAGAGAGAGAGAGAGAGAGAGAGAGAGAGAGAGAGTTTTGTAGAGTGTGCTTTTGGTGGAACTACTTATCTTTCAAAGGCTGATGTCATCCTTTCTCCATTTACCTTATGAAGGAAAATTTTACTTGCTTGAGAGAGAGAGAGAGAGAGAGAGAGAGAGAGAGAGAGAGAGAGGTAGTTTAAAATATATTTTTATTGCCCAGTTGCAGTATATTGGTTATCTTTTTATTGCCTAGTTGCAATATATTGGCTTTTCAAATTCTCTTTTGAGAAATAGGTTCAGAGTCTCGGATTTATTAGAGGTAGAACTTTTCTTTTTCTTCTTCTTCTGGTGTGTGTGTGTGTGTGTGTGTGTGTGTGTGTATGTGTGTGCGTGCGTGCGTGCTGTCGATCCACTATCTCACCGCAAGGAAAAACCTGTTAATCATCTTTTACAAAAAATTGAGGATACTTCTTGAGCAACTGTTGGAAATCTCTCTCTCTCTGTCTCTGTCTCTCTCTCTCTCTCTCTCTCTCTCACTCGCACACACACACACACACACACTCAATCACTATACTTGGATTTGATTGCTTCATCCTTCACACACACACACACACACACACACACACACACACACACATAATATTGATTTACCCCACTATTAAACTAGTACTCATTTGCTAGCTAAGGAACCTTTTTTTACTCGGCCTGACCGAATGCCCTGCTTGGACATGTTTGCACCTGATGCTTGAGAAGATGAATTTTTTGCGCTCTCCTTTTGTTTTTGTGGGTAAACACCATGCTTAGTTACTTGTACTCTCCTCAATAGGAGAGTCTGGCTTATGCTAGGCTTGTTGGAGCTAATGGTTATATTGTCATGTAGGATGATTATTAAATGGTTGTACCTTTCACTTTTCTCAATGGTGTAACTCGACCTATTTCCTCCATTTGGGGCTTACACATATACCCTTTGCTTGATACTTTGTGGATAGACTATGGGGTGAATTTGGCTTATGCTATGCTTATGTAAGTTGATGATTATAGTGTCTTGTGGGTGATTACCTTGCACTTTTTACCTCAGGTGGATGGGGGACTTCTAATGCTATGATCATTTTAGTACTTGTGGTGTCTTTTATTCTAAATCTTTTGGCTTGTCACCTCCTAACCTAGTCACTTGATCAACTTACTTGGCTTTGAGTGCTACATGTGGCTACAATCTGCTAAGTTTCCTTAGCCCATTATTACACTTTGGTATGAAGCTGCCTCTACCTGCAATTGCCTTTCAGTGTCCTTGATAGAGCTAATGGTTATATTGTCTTGTGGTAAGTACCTGGAGTATTTACCTTGCTTTGGTCTCAAGGGAAGAATCTGGCTCTATTGTGTAGGATGGAGCTGATGGGTATACTGTTTTGTAAAATAACCTTTTGAAGCTTTGCCTTGCTTTGGCTGTTGCCCTTGCTTATGCTACACTTATTAGAACTGATTTTTTGTTGAGGATGATTACCATAATTCATCACCTACATGGAACTTGGTTGATTTACGACATCATCTTTACTAATACTAATGGAATAATACGCTCAATGGAATCTTCATTTTGAATGAATCACTTAGTGTGGCTAAATTTGGGTCTATAAGTCTGTCGCCTTATGCTGGGCATAATGAAGGTGATAGTTTTATTATCTTCTGGGTCTTTTCCTTAACCATTTTCCATATACTGCCCTCAATTTGTGAATGTGCCTTTCTTATCTCTATGCCATGATACGATGGAGTGGATAGTTACTGTATCAAGTGATTTATCAATGCATGTGGACCCTTCCACTTGGTTGGTTGGTTTGAGAGGGAGCTTGGATAATTACTATTGCTCTTAATTGTGTGGTGGGAGGAACCCCCTCACTAGCTACCTCACGTAAGGAAGCGTATTTGCTATCCTTTGCATTTTTTTCTCTCCTTCCCCCCTGTGTTGGTTTTTTGACGAGACCCTCTGCAGATGAAGCATCAATTGAAATACTTTTTAATGTACCTATTATCTCTCTCTCTCTCTCTCTCTCTCTCTCTCTCTCTCTCTCTCTCTCTCTCTCTCTCTCTCTCTCTCTCTCTCTCTCTCTCTCTCCGCGCCAGCTTGAAGCCTTGCTTATTGAGTAGCCTATTGCAGTTTGTGTCCTCTTGACTCTTGCATACTTGGATACTATGGAGATTCTCTAGCTGGCATGGCTGATCTCAATACAACTTTTGAGGGATGCTCCTACCATCACGCCCATTTGATATGCCAACTGGACTCCCCTCTGGGTGTTACAAACCAAGGATGCTTGGATTTTGGCCTCTATCTATAGTCCTTTCACAAGGTGCTACAGATTATTTAAAAGGTGAGGGTTCTCTGTTGCCATCACTTAGCCTTCCGATACTTTGTGGTAATATGAAATTGAGGAGTACTAGAAATGTGAAATCGTTGAGGAAACCCCCTTCTCTGGTTACCTTCTAACTATGTCTTCTTTACAGATGAGTATAATAAGTCACTGTGCATAAATAAAACTTTTTTGATTGGTTAATGCATTGTACTACATTTATTGATAAGGTTGGATGGTCTACTCTTTCAAATAGCTATCAAGGTAAGTACAACTTGGTCGTGCTGGTTCATAACACTTAGCCTTGGATTTTGAATACCATATGGGTCTGTGTGCGTAGATAGAATTTCTTTTCTTGGTCAATACACTATTGTACTACACTTATTAATAAGGTTGATTAATCAATCTTTCCCTTTAACAATGGCATGCTCTTTTAAATAGCTGTCAAGGTAAGTACAGGTCGATCATGCTGGTTCATAATACTTATTCTAGATTGTGAACTGAAAACACATGATTTAAAATGAAATAAAGGTACCATGATGGTATGTATTTATTGTAACTTCAATAACAACACCCAACCTACATTGATTGTAGCATATAAGTGAGTGAAAGCTGCTGTGATGCTATCATAAAAACTAGTATCTAATTCTCCCAAATGATTTTCTCATGTTAAACTGATCATTTAATATGGGAAATTACAAGGGGAGTAAAAGCTAGAATATTGGTAAGGCTGCCAGACCGATCTCTGCGGGGATCCAAAGGAGGGAAAATTGGGATCCAAAGGGGGACAATCTGTAAAAGAGCAATGTACTTCAATGGGGCCTAAAAGACCTAAGGTTCAACCCCATTAAGACTTCCATAGGCTAAAGTTCCTATAAATTATTGTATTGCCCAAAGGCCAATTTAGGGGAAATTGGATGGTCATGGGAAGACTAAAAAGTCTTCCCACATCCCTATCAAGGAGTGGGCGATCCATGAGAGTAGGGGATGAGAGAGACTCTCTCTCTCTCTCTCTCTCTCTCTCTCTCTCTCTCTCTCACACACACACACACACACACACACACACACACACACACACACACACACACACTCCAAGGCTTCCCCTTTACACAAAGGGAATACTGGACACATGCAAGCTCCTAGGCTAGTTGCCCCCAACCTCCGCTTAGATCCTATTGGATGGCCATAGAGGTGGACCAATGAGAATTAGGCCAGAGTAAATTTAGTCTAATTAATCTAAAAAAACACTTGGTAAAAGAACCAATGAAAATTAAGCTCCCTAATAGACTATTGGACAGTCTACCAAGGGGTCCAATGAGCATTCAACAACCCAATGGCTTGGCTGATTCCTATTGGCCAGAAGACTAAGAGGTCAAATGAGAGTTTAGTCAAATTATTTAATTACCTAAATCTCTCACTAAAGGGGAAAGAGGGACACTTTTCACAAGGCTCTCCATTTGACCTCTAATTTCCTATTGGCTAAGCTTGACATGAGCCAATGAGGGGCCAGCAAGAGGAAATAGCAAGGGGCCGATTTTTCAAAGGCATTATGGCACACACACTCACACAAACTCATGTGTGAAGTAAAGAAGACTATCTCCTTCTCAAGCTTTAATGGAAAGCTCATCATCTACTCCAAGCTTGTGAGAATGGAGGCCTACACCAACAAGTCGTGATGCAAATCCAACCAAGAGCGAAGATCCAATGCATGCTCATCTCCTCTACCATGCTAATTACTAAGCTATGCTAAGATATTAAGAGTGATAATGTGAGGAGAAATACTTCTTTCTTGTAAGAATACTTCTTCTTCCTCTAGATCTACTCTCATACCCCGCTAGCTCTCACCATCTTTGAAGGTGTGTGAGGTCTTGGGCTGAGACCGTGAGGGAATTGATGTTGTGTTTTTCAAGTGTAATCTTGGTGCTTGAAGCTTCCATCTTCATTGCACCAGCAAGTTATTGAAGGAACACAAAGTATTGTATTGTAAAATGTCCCTTGATGGGGGAAACCTATAATACAAAGCCTTTTGGAGGGGGGACCGGCTCCATGTAAATCCGGTCCTCAACTGTTGTCAATTGTTCTATTTCTCTCTCTTTTCAAGTATTGTCAATGCCAAATTAGATAGGTGTAAATTGATGTGTTGCTTTTCTCAATTAAGTACTGTCTCGATGCTTATTAGGAACTTTTTCTTATTGAAATGCTCACTATGCCATCAATTTCCACTACGCACAAGTTATTAGTGCCTTTGCCCCCCCCCCCCCCCCCCCCCCCCCCCCCCCCCCCTTTTGTTTTTTTACTTTGGGATGATGTTTGAGGACTTCTTGGAGTTTGGTTGATGCTTGAGGACTTCCTACCTCCTTTTTTCTTTGAGGTTGATGCTTCAGCTCGTACTATGATTCCTTTGGAAAATTTCTAAGGTGCTAGGGCTAGTTCTTGTGTTTGCTCTGCTACGTTGTTATGCTTAGTTACATCCCCTATCTAATGAATGTACACATCCAAATTGGGGTTGTATACTAGCTGTTGGCTCTGGCATAAATTAGCAATGATTTGGCTTTTTGTAGGGCTCTGATGGCATGCTTCACTCCTTGTTCACTAAATCCTCCCTTAGTAGGATGAATTCATGATGGCACTATCAGGTGTGTTATATTTATAGATAAGGCTCACGTTTTGATTAGGCATAAGATTCCCTGACCTAGGATTCATTGAAACCGATACTTGATGTAGCGGTTTACTGATTCCTACATTTGCCAATTTCGGTTCTCAATGCAAGGACTCTTGGCCATGTTCAAGTGATGTGATAGCTAATAGTGTCTAGGCTTGGTGTATGGCTCTAATTCAAAAATTGAATGAATAGATATTCAAAAACATTGGATGAAATGGATAGAATTGGATCACTTGGTAGATAATTTTTGGATAAAAATTGGAAAAATGATCCTATGGATAATACTTAGAGAATGAGATTTTAAATTGATAACTTGTTGGATAATTCAAAATTGTTACTAAAATTTTGAGTGTTTTACTATATGCCTTCATTGATTGGGCTTTGAAAATAACGGTTTCAAAAATATAGACAAAAGCTGTAATTTCTTCAAGATAATTTTTTACAAAATATTGCTTCTTAAGCCATTGTGAAAACATAATGATGGATAGATAGATTGATTTTCTTTGTTTTGAAAAAAATGGGGGTCACTCTTGGTCGAAAAAAATCCTAAAGATACCTCTTGGAGAACATGGCTTAACTTGGAGATCGATGTGTAGAGGTGCTCTGCACACTCAACAATTTTTCAGGGACTTCAAGAAATAATATAGAGTGCCTCTTTAGAAATAGTTTTCAAAATTTTGAAACACAAACTTGCTCAAATTTTGAGAAACTATCAATATTGTCTTGAAAAAAGCCCCTTGAAAATACAAATTCAAATACATCTTCAAAAATCCAAATAGCAAAATCCTTCCAAATTACCTTTTCTTGTTAGGTGCACTTACATTGATAAATTTACCCTACATAGAGCAAAAAGTCTTTTTGGCCTGCCCAAAGGGCAAAGGCTAAAGAGTTGCATTCTCTTTTTTTGTTTAAAAAAAGGAAAAATAATTTTCCATGTTTTTTCTGTGTCCTTCTATGATTATCAACTCCTTGGGAGAACCATGATGTCGTGATCGCATTAAGGTTATATGGGGAAATGTGGGGGATAGTCTTGTGGGGAGAGAGAGAGAGAGAGAGAGAGAGAGAGAGAGAGAGAGAGAGAGTTATTATCCATGGAGGTCATATATGACCCATGGGAGTACCAAAACATAACATCACAGCAGTTCCATCTCGATGAGGGCGGATACATATCAGTTAAGGACTGAGGGTCTAGGAGGGGGAGCAAAGAAAAAGATAGAAAAAAACCTAAGGGGGGTCAGCTGTGGGTTGATCTGGTTTCGGATTTCAAAACTCCTGGACAATTGCTTTGCCACCTCAGTAGACTGTCCATTTGCCTTGCTTACGAGCTTCATGCATCTTCTTGAGTTCACTTGCTTTACTCTTGAGTTGATTGGTGGTTAGTTCTTTAGCAATCCATAGATTTTTTTCCCTTGAGAAGTCGATATTGGCGTAGCAGCTTCATACTCTCATCTTTCTCCTTGAAAGTGAGTATGTAATGCTTAGCTGGCATATGCCTATGTGTGTCATTGATCCAAGAAATAGTTTCGGGCTTGATGTAGACAGGTTGAAGAATATCATTGAGCTTGGTGAGAGAGAGAGAGAGAGAGAGAGAGAGAGAGAGAGAGAGAGAGAGAGAGAGTAGGTAAAGAACCTTTGAAGATGACAAGGTGGGGTAGTGTTGCCTAAGTGGGAGAGTCAGAAGCGCTAGGAGTGGGGCCATTTTGAAAGCTATAGGGCTAACAAGCTATTTGTAACTCACTAAAATAAGGATTTTCTTTTTTAGCCTACCCAAAGGACAAAGGCTATATTGAAGATATCCTAAGTATCATGAACTTGGGGCTTCTATCACTTTTTATTATCAAAAACCCATGATTGGCTAAAGGAGATAGTGGTCAATTACTTCCAAAGACAAGCTTGTTCGACCAATAATGGAATTTGTAATGGCATGTTTCTCTATGGAGTATTAAGCATAATGATATTTGTCATGATTAGAACTCTCTCTCTCTCTCTCTCTCTCTCTCTCTCTCTCAACCCACACAACAACACATCACATTCATGAGGCTTGCTACAAAATCAGGTTCCATGGAGTTTTTTAGCAGCTCACCTTCAGACTCTAGAGACGAACTACAATGTGTGTTCTCTCTCTCTCTCTCAAACTCCCCATGAATGGTTGTCAACCCACCTCTTAAACACCCTTGTCTTTGTGTCTTTGTCAAGAGTGGAATCCATGCACTCAAAGAGATTGTTGTGCTTAGGAAAAACTCCCTACAGATATCCATATCAAGGAAAACTCTAGTTGGGATTGCTACCACTCTTGATTAGTAGGCGAGCTAGCCATTTGCATATGCAAGGCAATAGATATGCACCTATGAAAAGTATTGTGGCCTTGATGCAACGAGTGAGCATGATGATGAGCAATGCTTGTTGCTTCATTAGTACCCTCAATTAGGGCTTTGTCATCAATTTCAACATCTAGCACAACTGGCTTCTCTGAAAATAGAAAACCCTATCCTCTCCATGTCATCATATTCATTTTAAGTTCATTGCCATGAGCCAACATGTTGCAATTGGTTGGAAAGTAGCTTTTGACACCAAGGCATAGTACAAACCTGGACTTGCTTCAACTTTAACTTGGCTGTGTGGCATGCAACTGCATGGGGTTCTTTACATCTAGATTTCATGCAGCTTCACCTCTTTCTTGGTGGGTAGAGCAATGCGGGTCTACTTTGGAGAACACACATAACTTGAATGTAGGTATGCAACTTTCCCAAGCTACCGCACTCGCTCCTTGTGAATCTTTGAGCCCATTTTCGTGCCTTAGGCTTCTCGATTTGTTTGGCAAGCTTTGATTTGCCCGACCCCCAAAGGCTCACAGGAGAAGATTACTACATAGAAACTCACTATGGCTGGGGAGGCTCTCACACAGTCCCCAAGCTCTCTTAGTGTCAAACTGGATGATGCAGGCCATCTTAGTGAATCCATGCCCTTAGTTTCTATTGAGAAATTGGAAGATGAAGGAGGGGACAATGGGAGTTCTACCAAACATCGAGCGAACTTTTCTGAGCAAACAAAATGCCGAGAAAGCTAGACATCTAATCAAGGAAAATATTGATTAAAAATGTGACTTATCCACTTGTTTACAAAAGGAAGATGGTGTATAGAACACAATTTTAATTTATGCTCATACTACCATTGAAGAGATATTGTGAGATCATGACATGAAGCCCAATCATCAAGCTTGTTCTAAAGAGAGTAGAGACTACTTGTACTGACTAATGTGCATGCTAACAGTGAAGAGATTCCCTTGCATAATGACTTATAAGCCATCTCTCTAAAGACATTAAAGATTGCAATAAAGAATCCAATTTGCAATAAGTATATTTTAAAAATATTTTACTTCAATTTTTGGTGAAATATAAACTAACAATAGAAAAATATGACTTTGACCTCACTTCTATATTTTGTGGATACATCATGCTCTAACACTTTAATGAAAGAATCGCGGATGTGACCTAAAACCTTGCAAATTATTTTGTGTCAAATGATAGAGTTTTTATTATTACAATATTATGTGAGAGAGATAAATATTGATAATTTTGATTTGTCATTGTGCTTGAAAAGCCCATAGATCCTAAAAAAGACTATGGCATTGATATGTCCCAAAAACCTTGAAAGTAAATATCCATATTTTTTATTATGAAGAAAAGAGCTTTGGACTAATCTATATTTTTATAGTTGTTAGCATTTGGCAATTTTGACCACACCATAGCGTTTGGAATGCCCAAAAGCCCTAGAAATGCTTGCTCATATGTCTCATTCTGACAACCTGGATACAAGGTTTTGGACCAAAAAAGGTTCAAAACTACTCGAAGGAGTCCTGCACCGATGCAAGGCCCTTTCAGACAGTTTCTAGATAGAGTGTCACAACTTTGCACATTATGTATGGATAGTTGTTTCTAGGGTTTTATGCCATTCCGGACGCCACAAGAGCCATTGTGTATGGACAATTGTTTCTAGGGTTTCAGGCCATTCCAGATGCCACAAAAGCCATTGCATATGGATAGTTGTTTCTAGGTTTTATGCCATTTTAGACTCAACCATGTGGCCAAAATTGTGACATTCTATTTGGAAATTTCTCAAAAGGGCCTTGAATCAACGCTAGACTCTTTCGAACAATTTTGACACCTTTTTTGGCCTGAAATCTTGTCTTCAGGTGTTAGAATGAGACATATGGGCAATCGTTTCTAGGGTCTTTGGTTGTTTTCGAAACAACATTGTGGTAAAAAATTAAGAGGTTGTTTTGGTAGCAAGAGAGTAAAGAGCTAATGGCTTAGGTGGGAGCAGTTGTAACCACAACTTGGACAGACTCTATGTGTGTGTGTGTGTCACACACACACACGCGCGCGCGCACACACACAGGGAGAGAGGGAGGTGTAGGAGCCCATTCCATTGTCCAAACTTAGGGGACGCATTCTTCTCCATGCTCTCTCTTACCCCTCTCCATCAGCAACAATGGCACTTCTCTGTACATTAGAGCATTGTGGGGGCTGACATATTGAGGGATATTTACATGTAGGTTATGATGGTGATGTAGTAATTGAAGAAAAAAGTTAAAATGGCTCCTTTCCTTGCAATGGTGAATACAAAAAGACCTTAATTGGGGATGCAAGGATGCATAGCATCTTAGCATTGGATGCATTTGGGCTTCTTTCATGGCTAGCAGTGTTGTTTTATCTTCTAGGAGCCACTACTACAGACTACTTTAGCTTTACATATTTGGAAAAGCTATTTTTTACATCTATTCCAAGGATGTGTGCGTGTGGGTATGTGTGCGCGTGTGTGAGTGAGAGAGAGAGATAACATAATTTTAAACAACATAGGAACAATCCAAAAAGGGACATTGGTGTGTGTGTGTGTGTGTGTGTGTGTGTGTGTGAGAGAGAGAGAGAGAGAGAGAGAGAGAGAGAGAGAGAGGAATTGTTATCTTTTTAGAATGATTCCAAAGACTACAATTTCATTCTCCTCATACGTGGACACACAGATACATACACATCTACCTATATGACTCCATGTGTGTGTGTGTGTGTGTGTGTGTGTGTGTGTGTGTGTGTGTGTGTGTGTGTGAGAGAGAGAGAGAGAGAGAGAGAGAGAGAGATCCACTAACCATGCTTTTCTTGATCGTAGCAGCGTACGGGTCACATACTAGTAGTGTACTATGGGTGAAAGTCGTTCAGTTTTCATTGCTTTAGAAGTATCCCAAGGGGCCTTGAAAGTCTTGTGAATAGAAAGACATCATAGTCTTTTAAATGCTATTTCTCAAAGTTGCATTCACCTTTTGGATTAAAAAGTGTATTCGTAGGAGTTTGACCCCATGATACGAGGTATTGATAAAAGATTTTTTAATTTAAAAATAGCATAAAAATTTATTTCACTATCTCGTTTTATTAATTTTTATATTTATTAAATTTATATTTTCTTATGAAAAACTCTAAAATATGTTTTGTTTTAAATAAATTTTATTAGTTTTATTTTATTTTTTTTCATTTTATTTTATTTCAAAATGTTGATATGCAATGTGCACCTTTCACATTATTTAAGTGGGGCTCTTTGTAATACAAAAATCACTTGTGATTAGGTCTCCCCAATCTCATAAAAATAAAAATTCTCTCAAAACATTTCAAATGCATAAGTGAAGGTGAGTATAGAAAATGAAAAGCCAAATGTAAATGAAAAGTATTGGGAAATAAAGAGTCAAAAGACATTTCATCTTCATATAAAAGAGATGGTCCAGTGCACATTATATACATTTTGTGTTTTCCTTTTCTTATTTTTCCCTTTAGCAATTTCTTAGGGTCATTGCACTCCATAAGCGTTTTTTAGTGTCTTTGTTTTTTGTAGTGAATATTTTTGTTTTGAAGCCACTAGGAATACCTTTTAATTATTGTGATTATATATGTATAATAGATCATACAGTTTTACATTAAAACACAAAAAAAAATTCATGTGATTATGGGCATGTATTTAAACTTACTCTCTTTCATCTCCCCTTAACTTAGGAGGCCTTTGTGCGTTCTCAGCTTGTTTTAGCTTTGGAGATAAGATAATGATGGTTCGGAGTAGTGAAGCATTGTTGTTGTTGGGTTCTTTAATATTAAATCTTGGACTTGAGAAAATCAATGCTAGTCCTTAACTTTTGCACTCATTCCTTTATTAACCTCTCTCTCTCTCTCTCTCTCTCTCTCTCTCTCTCTCACACACACACACAGACATAATATCTATATATTTACACTTTCATTTATCAAAGTTATAAGAAGCAGGTCATTTTAAATGATTTAAAATTTTTTATACTCATTTTTTCTCAATTTGTTGCGATGCTTTCAAGTGTTTTTTTAATCATTATTTTTTATGCTTTTGAAATATAGTTTAAATTAAATAGTTCATTGTCACACATTTAAAAAAAATATAATATATTATTACGATAACAAATGCCTTTAATTTCTCTCAATAGCCTTAATTAGGCCATTGTGAACTTTCACCTTGTTTTTGAGGTGAAGCACCTAAAACTTTTTTGAGGTTCAAACAATTTATGTATAGAGTCTTAGACTTCACCCTATTGGTTCAAAAGATATAGGCACTCAAAACTAGTACCTTTTCCTATGAAGGACTTATTTCCATTTTGTCTTCCCACGATAAAATATAATAATAATCTCTATTTAATTTTGCAACTAAGTTGCAAACTTGGCTAAAATATAAGGAGACAAATTTTTTGGTGAACACGATAAGTAGAACTTCTTTTCCTCCATGAGCATCTTGTTCAATTGGCTTCAAAAAAATGCATCCAAAATCGTGATGACATACTTGTGCGTTTGACAACACATGTGTGTGTGTGTGTGTGTAGAGGAGAGAGAGAGAGAGAGACTCGGGAGATTGCCCAAAGGACAGATTGTAGAGCCAAACTTGTGTGCCTAACAACTTACATGTGTGTGTATACGCACATTCACACACACTCTATGTGTGTGTGTGACGGTCACTGTACGTGTCAGAGAGAGAGAGAGAGAGAGAGAGAGAGAGAGAGAGAGAGAGAGAAAGAAAGAAAGAAAGAGAGAGGGGGGTGGGTCACTAGGTCCAGGTCCAAGACCTAGACCAAGTAGTTGGTGGTGATCACACATAGGTAGGATAGGCCAAGCGGTGGTGCCGTGATGTTCAACAGTATTAACTCGATTGTAAAGAGGTGGTAAATAGGGGACAAGCATCGCATGTTACCATGGGAGCACTTGGTAGTAGTAGGTGCTCAAGGTAACAAGTGTACATGGGTTTTCTTCTTAGAGTAATTTCAAGGACTACAGTTCCATTGTTCTCACACGAGAGAGAGAGAGAGAGAGAGAGAGAGAGAGAGATCCAACTGCCATGCTTTTCTTCACGGCAATGACGTGTGGGTCATATACTATTTCCTTTTTATTATTTCTTGTAGGTGTTTCTAAGAGAGTGTTGACGTTTGTGTATGACTCTCTTTAAAGAGAGGCCTTGAGTATTGGGTCACACACAATCTTTTTCATTATATTTCACCTTTTTGGCTTGCCTGTGGCAAAATCCTTAGTATTTTGGTATTTTTTGCCTACTAAAGACCTTAGTGCACTATGGGTGAAGGTAGTTCAATTTTCATTGCTGAACAAGTGTCCCAAAGGGCTTTGAAAGTCTTGTGAATAGAAAGACATCATAATCTTTTAAATGTTATTTTTTAAAGTTGCATTCTCTTTTTTGGATTAAAAAGTATATTCATAGGAGTTTGACCCCATGATATAAGGTATTGATAAAAGATCGTTTCATTTAAAAACATCATAGAAATTAATTTCACTTTCTTGTTTTATTGTTTTCTATGTTTATTAAATTTATATTTTCTTATGAAAAAAACACTAAAATGTTTTGTGTTTTAAATTTATATTTTATTGGTTTTATTTTATTTTTTCTCATTTTATTTTATTTCAAAATGTTGATATGCAATGTGACCCTTTTGTAATATATAAACCGCTTGTGATTATATATGTATAATAGACCATACAATTTTATAGTAAAGCACAAGAAAATTTTCATGTGATTATAGGCACGTATCTAAACTTAGCAAGCCTTTGTGCCTTCTCGGCTTGTTTTAGCTTTGGAGATAAGATAATGATGGTTCAAAGTAGTGAAACATTGTTGTAGTAAATCTATCCTGGACTTGAGAAAACCTGGATGATGGTTCAAAGTAGTGAAACATTGTTGTAGTAAATCCTGGACTTGAGAAAACCAATGCTAGTCATTAACCTTTGTACTCATTCCTTTATTAAACATCTCTCTCTCTCTCTCTCTCTCTCTCTCTCACACACACACACACACACACAAACATAATATCTATATATTTACACTTTCATTTATCAAAGTTTTAAGAAGCATGTCATTTTAAATGATTAAAAATTCTTTATACTCATTTGTTTAAATTTGTTGTAATGCTTTTAAGTGTTTTTTTAATCATTATTTTTATGCTTTTGAAATATAATTTAATTTAAATAGTTCATTGTTACACATTTTAAAAAAACATAATATATTATTACAATAACAAATGCCTTAAAATATTACTCACTTTTTTATTTTCTCTCACACCGAAGCCTCTTATTATGAAATTTCTCTCAAAAGCCTTGATTAGGCCATTGTGAACTTTCACCTTGTTTTTTAGGTGAAGCACCTGAAACTTTTTTGAGGTTAAAGCAATTCACCCTATTCTTTACACTTCACCCTATTCTTTCAAAAGATTTGCCTTTCCCACTATAAAATATAATAATAATCACTACACCCTATTCTTTACACTTCACCGCATTCTTTACACTTATTTCCATTTTGCCTTTCCCACTATAAAATATAATAATAATCACTATTTAATTTTAAAAATACAAGAAGACAAATCTTCTGGTGAACCTTACAAACCTTGGAGTAGGTTAAAACATTATCTCCAATGGAAGGGCCACCTTAATGTAACCCCTTCCACTGGAGACATGTTAGTTTATTCCCCTTTATACAAAAGAAAAATTTGGAAGCAAGACCCTCTAATGACAGCAGACTCGAGAAGAGAAAATAGACGTCGAATCCAATCGCAAATTATAATGGCACATCCTCACGACTAAAGAACACGGGGTCTTTAATGAAGACCCCGTCATGGGATCGACGACGGGTGTGGCACGTGCGACTCTCGAGGGAGATAGATGTCCAACAAAAAACGCAAGACAAAAAAAGTAAACTAAGACAGAAAAAGTAAACTCGAACATGTCCGTTTAAAATCAGACGATTGAGCTTCCCTCTGCTTTTGTGCGCGTAGCTGCTCGTCGTGGATCTCATGACGGGGTCTTCATTTAAGACCCAGTGTTACTTAATCCTGAAGGTGACACATTTCAATGACATTTAAGTGAGTAAATCATAACTGCTCATCATGAATTGACAAGCGCTTTGAACTAAGGGGAACAAAGTATAAGCCATTGAAATTCATAGTCAATAAAGAGATGAGACTAGCTTTGCATTGAACATATACATAGATAGAGTGATGTCCAACAAAAAGCAAGCTTGGAAAGAAAACTAGACAATGAAGACCACAAGCAAGTTGCAAACAAACAATTGACTTGTTCTTATCTTGGAGTAAAACAATTGACTAAACCGATTTTAATGAAGCAATGTATTACATACCTCCAATAATATCCTCTCCTGCCACGAGTCGTCGTGTCCCTCAATTTTCCAGCAACATCCTCCTTGCACTTTTATCTTACTTTCCCTCCATGAGCATCTTCTTAAATTCGCTTCAAAAAAATGCATCCAAAATCGTGATGACATACTTGATCATCATGTGGCCATCATATCTCTGTTCTATTGGGCTACATAATAAACCAATGACTTTTGAAAGACTTTTTCATTTTCACACCCACAATGCCCATGGCAAGTTCATGATAGGAAACTTTTAGTGTTCCTGTCTCTTACAAGAGAGGCATTAACTAAGCATTGTCTTTTGTTTTGTATATGGAGTACATTTGTATATGGTAGCGAGTAGTGATGCACCGGGCCAATTTTAATTCCATGTTAAGCTTTGATGAATGGATTACATTTTTTAATTTTGATAGCACTAACTCTCATATTTTCAAATTTTCCATATTATAGTTATATGGATTTTTTTTTCGAGTGTAGTTGGTATATTCATCAAATATTCATGGCTATAAAAATTAGACATGCAAAAGGCCATATTTAAGGGAAAGCGATTAATACTTGGCCTTTTAATTTTTTAAATTTTTTTGAAAAGAAGTGCTCCCCACTAAAACACTTAGATCTGTTGATATGATACATTAAAGTGAGATTTTAAACTCATGCACCATATAAAAATAAGGCAAATTTTAAGCATAACATGAAAAAACCTTACTCTAAGTTAGTGGGGAAATTTTTAAAGGTTTTTATTAATTCAACCTCAAGATTCCCTCCCCTTAGCTCGGCAAAATTTTAGGCTCCCATATGTCCCTTGTTCCAGCGTCCCCTTTCACCACTACTTGTTTGTTCAGTGGTTCCTTACAAAGCTCTTCATCATATGCTTCTACTACCCTCCCATTGCACACATGCTCCTAGCCCTCTGCTCTCCTTATCACCATCACCTTCGATGTTTCATCTGTGCCTCACAAAGGTCTTCATACCACTCACAAGGATGATCACCACATGCTCTCGGAGCGAGACATTGTGCGCTTACACACAAGGCGGAGAGAGAGAGAGAGAGAGAGAGAGAGAGAGAGAGAGAGAGAGAGTTGTGTGAAAAACAGGCCACACAGGTGGAGCAAGCCATGCGAAACAAGCAGATGGAGGAAGTCTCATAGGGATGCAGATGCAAGAGGCCACATATATAGAATGACGAGCAGAAGGAATAGGGGTGTGGATGGACAAGGGACACGCAGAAGCATCATAATTTCTTCCTACTTCAATGCAACTCTCTCTCTCTCTCTCTCTCTCTCTCTCTCTCTCTCTCTCTCTCTCTCTCGCACTTGGCATTGCCTTTTCCCACCCCCAAGAACACCATTCTGCTTTTCCTCAGTCCAAAATCATTTTCCTTCCCTTAAGCTTGCAAGATTCCGCTTAAAAATATTGGTTTCAAAATCATACCCACCTACTAGATCTACAATGTCACCTTAACATGCAAACAAAAAGCGAAGGCCAAGGGCCCCCTCACATAAGTAACAACAAAGGAACTTCCACACCATCCCCCAACAAATAGAGCTGGAGCACAAAACTAGTCCCAACACAAGGGATTGTGCAAAAGAGTGCAAGGTTGTTGATATCGACTCCAAACGAGTTTCACTCCTCTTTGACGATGGCATAAGGGATTTCCACATGGAATACCTCCCTCTTCTTGAATAGATACCATTGTAGTTCTAGGGGGTTCCTTCTTTGCATGCTTTTGAGGGCACATGTGGTAAGAATGACCTTGTTCACCACAATTAAATCATCTATTATCCTTACAATAACTCTCTATATATTCAAGAAATAAATCAGTTCTTACCTTGGTAAGCAGATTTGTCTTTAGGATTCCTAGGTTTGGTAGGATCATTTTGATTTGGATTACATTCTTTCTCCTATGGCTTGCCTCTCCTATTCTTTGGCTTGGAACCCTTGTCCAAATTTTGGAATTTGATGTTCGAGGCTACCATTGAGTGGTGGATAACCTACAAAATGGTCCAAGGTCATTGTGCACTAAAATAGTCTCTACAATCTTTAGGGAGCCCAACACAGAATTACTGCTTTTGCTCTGAAAAGTTGATGCACTTGTGCATCGTAGCTTTGAGATATAGATCCCAATACTTCTCCACCTATTTTTACATGTTCTCTCCATTGTCAAGCATTAGGCTTCACCGTGCCATCACCACATGGCTGGAAGCCCAACTAGATAAGAATTGCTTCATGATAGCAACTCGATATGTTTTCCAAGTCTTTGGAGCTTCTCCCTTGGAGCATTAGCTTGCCCACCATTGACAAACTAATTTTTGGAAATGCATAGCAACATGTTGGACATTGGATTACTCTTAAAATAATTCGTTCCCAAAGGCAACATCAAATTGCTAGATAAAGCCTAGAACTTGAGTTTGGATGACTCTAAAAAAAATTCGTCCTCAAAGGCCACATCAAATTGCTAGGTAAAGACTAGAATTTTGTCCGCATTGCCAAAAGTTCCATTGAATGAGAGGAAGGTTACAATTTTACCTCCTTCCTTGAACTTTCTTAGAAAAGATGCACTCTTCAAGGTAGCATGAGAGCATCGATAGCCTCTCCGCTTGCATGCTCTGAGACAATTGCTATTTGAGTAGAAGGAACTTCTCGATCCATATGAACTTGATGATGACAAAGAGATGGATGGTTTCTTCCTCTCTGCTTCTTTTTAAGCTTCTTCTCACTCTCCTCATAGTGATGAGAAAAACAAGAACTTGAAGATCGCCTCCCAAAAGGAGGTAATGGTGAGGGTTTTCTTCGACGTCTCCTAGGGCGTACATCTAAATCAAAGGACACAAGACTATATTTTTCATTCACAGGATATTTCTCCATTGTAACTTTGTATTTCTTCTTTCCCTTTGCCTCACATTGAGGGATTCTTCATCTTTTTGTAACAAATAAGTTCTTTTTTTTAGATATTCATAAAGACCAAACGTTGTAGGAAACACCGGCTTTAGGATATCTTCATCCACTATCTTTATTTGATGATAGCCACTTTTAAGGTCAATCCTATTGAAGTAGGTAGAGCCTTGTAGCTTATCAAACAGATCTTCTACCCAAGGCACGTGAAATCTGTTTTGATAGTGATATGGTTTAGTGCTCGATAGTCCACACACATACGATATGTACCATTTTTCTTTTGCACTAAAAGGACTGGAGAACAAAAGGGAGAGGAGCTAGGCCTCACCATCTCTTTGTCTACCAATTCTTGTACTTGCCTCATTACCTCCTCTTGTTGAGCTTGGGAAACTCAATAATGAGGCGTGTTAGGCGGTGAGCTTCCTGGTAGGAGCTCAATTTGATGGTCATCATCCCCTCGTTTTGAAGGTAAGTCCATAGGGATATCATTGATGAACACATCTTGGAATCCTTTTAGAAAATTAGACTAGTCTAACTCTTCTTGATTCCTACCATTTAAATTTGATGAAACATTAGGACCTTTTAGGGACTCTTTGACAAAAATCATGTAGGCAAAAACTGAGCTCTTCATTGATTTATCAAAAGCACAAGGATTTACAAATGGTATAGTACGACCAAACTTCAGTAGCATCTATATACATGCTCTTTTCCTTGTAGGTGAAGTAGATTCTCCGTTCAGGGAACTTCATGTTGGCAGCCATGCGGTTGAACCATGGTGCCCTAGGATAGCATCCTCATGTTGGAGAGGAGACAAGAAAAAGCCTTCTTTGTCGACATAGCTTTGGACATGAAGCCAAAACTTCCCAATCAAGGGAGTAACGGAGGCTTGATATCCCTTTAAAGGTGTGTTAGGCGTGTGCGCGTCTGTCGCACGTGTCAATGCAAGGGAACTTGCCGATATACTACGTGCGAGCCACAAATGGCTCCAAGCACGCAACTAGCCTAAACTAGTAAGCTCAAAGATGGCGATGGTGTGTCACTCACAGCTCTACGCTTGCTGTCGTGGAGGATTCCTCGCCGCGAAGAAGAAGGAGCTGCCGCTGCACCGCATTCAACCGCTTCGCCCCGCCATGCCGTCATCGCAATGCTCGATCGCACTCTCCGCTCCAGAGTCGAGAAACGCCCACAGCGCTGTTGCGCTCCTGTTGAGCCTGCCCACGAGAAATTTCCTGCACCTCAACCCGACGACTTCTCCTTCCTAAGCCCCCCTGCACACGGGATTTTCCAGTGCTTCATCTTCGACCCCGACTAAGCGGCCATGCCCGCCTCCCTCTCGCAGCAGAACTCGCCCTTGCTTTGCATGAACATGCTAAAAGTGGAGGTCCACGACCCACTGTGCATAGAATAGACCTTGCTCTAATACCAGTGTAAGATCAGGGGAAACTAGGGTCCGAGAGTCCACAACCCAACCACCCTTCTAATAGGCAAGCCCCTGGCCCTTTGCCCTAGTTGAACTCCTCGTTCCACACCGCCTAGCCCGGCCCTGCCCTTGTCTAGTCCGACCTTGCCGGTGTCTTGACATTCTAGAGGCACATTAGTGGAAAAAGGTACCAGCACTTATTGAACACAATTAAAAAACATAAGGAACCCTAACCTAATAATTTGCACTCACCCTAGAGAATCAAGGGAATATGATATTGTAGAGATTGGGGGGAAACCCTAAGGCTAAACCCCTATCCTCGTCGTCGACAAAAATAAAGTCATCATCCGTGAGACCATATGTGCCATCCATGTAGTCATGTAAATCTTCTTCTTCATCAGAGGCACCAATGTTTACTAAGAAGGTCACTAGACGCCTATAGTCATCTTGGTCAAAAGGGTAGGCTTGTGCAATGGGAGAAACGCTCTCTACTAGTATGGATCAGTCGTGGTCAAGAGACGTATCAGCCATTCTAACTCCTCAAAATTCCTCTCACATGCTAGCGTACCTACCAAATCCCATTCACAGACAAGCACCGAAAAGACCATGTGAAACACTTGTGAAAAGTAACGAGGGTACCTCTCACCGAAGGCAAGAGTGGATGACTCTAGCGTACTAGCCATATCTGTACACATAGATATATGATGGTTAGAGTGCAAATATTACAAGGGTCGTGTTCTTGTGCAGAATGTGTTTTTATGATTTTGTGTTATGTATAGAACTTGTAAGTTTCCACATTATTGTTTGGTGGATCTTGCTCTTTTACTTTTTTATCTTGTTTTTGTGAGTATAAGGCTTATATATACATTCCCTAGGATTGGAGATTGAGAGGTCAGGGAGGAAGGTTGAGAGGGAAGCAAGTGAATGATGGATGTCAGCAAACACTCCCCCCTTCCTTGGGTAGATCATACTTTTTGGAAAGATGTCGTCACCTTTTGAAACCAATTGTTCCAAGCTGTTATAGGTGAAGGCTTTAACCAATAGTTTTCGACCGCTCTATGCATTTCATCTAGTTGCAAGGGTGGTAAGGTACTCTCCCATCATTTTATTTACAACGTTGTTGTAGGTGGTGAACTTACAACGTGAGGTGCAAACTCTTCCTTGTTTGTATGGATATGTACAATGGTGGGTGGAGGTTGTGTCAAAGGTTCTATTTCCGTATAGGAACTACATGAAGAGCAAGAAGCTTCATTTGACTTCCCTGTTCTTGAGCTAGGTGGAACAAATCGTTCTTTCTTCGGTACCCACACTAGCTCTGGAGCGGGTGTGTAGCATTATGTGATTTTTTTCTTTCCGCAATCTTCAATTTGTTTTGGAGCCATAGGATTGGGCTCACATGGGTCATGTGACAAGTAAGAGCACAATTTACGTTTTGGCACCCAGATTTGATCATTTCCTTCATAGTAGCCTTGGGCTTCCAATAGTTTTTTAGGAATCCAACGCAACTTTTCTTTACATTTCTTGGGGCGAGTAGGACGTCTCTTACCAGGCTCCCGTCTGTTAGCACTAGCTATGGGTGCTAAAGAAGCTTTAGGGACCCACTTGTATATTTTCTTTGTTATAGTGGTATGGGTATTGTGTGTCTCAAGCTTTATTTCATCTACATCAGTTGAAGCACTAGAGAGTTGGGCTATAGGGACATATGGTTTAACTCTTGGACATGAAATGTTTTGGGTTTTATTTCCTTCAGAAGCAATATCTCAGGGACTATGGATTGAGTGACAGAGCTAAGAGTTGGTTTCTGTGTTGTGACACCCCCTGTCCCCCAATCAATAGTGCATTTGGTGGCTATCATCCACGTGCGTCCTAAGTTTATATTACCCTCCATAGTTCCAACAGGCATGACCAAAAAGTCTTGAGCTACAACCCCATTTTCATAATTGACAGATGTGTGCCAGATTCCAAAAACTTCAGTTTTATGCTTGTTGACACCCTTGACTTGGATAATACTCTCAGATAGAGGTGGCTTCCCTAACTGGCACCACAACCCATATGATAGCAGATTATATTTAGCACCCGTGTCCAATAAGGCATTATATAGCACTTTTCCATATGCGTTGTTTAGCTCAATAGGGTATCGTAGAGGTGTGTCAGAGTCCAACCAATTCTTGTCGGTTTCAACGTGGAATGCATGTGTAACTCCAAGGTTAACCTCTCATTTTCGTCTTATGCGTTGTTGTTGCTCCTTAGCCTCAGCTTGAGCTTGTATCTTCTTCAATTCTGTTTGTGCCTTGGCTGCCTTTTTTGTATGATGGCGCGTAGCTCCTCTTGGCTTAATGGATCATAATATCTTTTACATTTGCTCCCATTGAGGATTCCAATGGTTTCAACTCTATCAAGAGTCTCCACACGAATGGTTCCTTGTGGGGTGATCTCACATACTCTATATGGTCCTTTTCCCGCATATTTCAACTTTTTCTTTTCGTTACGCACTCCATACATGAAAACTTTATCACCAACACTGATATCTTTGTTCTTTAGATGACGGTCAAACCATTTCTTCCTCCTATCTCTCTCCACAAGTGCATTTTTTGCACAGCTAATTGCCTATCTTCATCTAGCCTTTCAAGGATATATAATCGCATAACTAAGGGGTTACCATCCCAACCTTCTTGAGAAGCTACTCGAAGACTAGGAACGACAAACTCACATGGCATAACCGTTTCTTGGCAACTTTGTATGCAGTACGATAAGCCCATAGAGCTGATGTAAGCTTTAAATCCCAATCTGTGCGATGAGCTTCCACCGTTTTGGTCAAGATAGAGATTAAGGTCTTGTTGGTGCTCTCAGCTTGGCCATTTGCTTGTGAATTATAAGGTGTGGACTTATGGTGAGCTATCATAAAGTTGGTAGTGAGTTCTTTTATTACTCCATTTATAAAATGCGTACCATTGTCACTCACAATCTCAAAGGGACAACCAAATCTTGTAATAATGTTCTCAAAGAGAAACTTGGCAGTTGACCTCGCATCGGCTTTACTTGTCGCCCTGGCTTCCACCCACTTTGTCACATAGTCAATGGCAACGATAATATATCGAGATTGAGTGCTACAAGCTACCGGACTAATTGGGCCTACAAAGTCCAAACCCCATTTTTCAAATGATTGAGTCACTTTAACTGGATGTAAGAGCATCTTATCCTTTTGTTGTGTGATCTTGTGACGTTGGCATTCATCACATCCTTTTGCAAAAAGTGATGCATCCTTGAATAAGGTAGGCCACCAATAGCCTGATTGCAACACCTTTCTAGCTGTTAGTTCCCCTGAGAAATGTCCTCCAATTATACCCATGTGGGCTTCTTGTAGTATGTATAAATACTCATCCTCACGGGCATAACGTCTAAGAATATCATCCTTCCCTAGCCTGTAGAGAGTTCCTGCAATGAGAGAGTAAGGTTCACATTCTTTTAACAGTTTTTGAGCTATGTCCTTACGAAGCTCTTTGGGTGGAAAACCATTAACTAGAAAATTCACAATCTTCTCACTCCATTTAGGTATGGTTTCGACTAAGAATAGAGAAATATCGGGCAAATCATCATCGACTCCAATAGGGGCTTTACCATTGGGTATGCGAGACAAATGATCCGCCATGATATGTCTTTTACCAGGTCTTACCAAAACGGTAAAATCAAACTCAAGGAGAATTAACAACCATCGTGTAATTCTCCCGTGGAACAAGGTTTATTTACTAGATACAACAAGCCTTGATGATCAACATAGAAAAAAAACTTGTTGGCCAGAAGGTAGTAGCAAAATTTCTTCACTACATAAATCATACCTAAACCTTCTCGCTCTGTAGTGGTGTAGTTCCTCTTGGCATCATTCAATTGAAGACTTGCAAAGCTAATGGGGTAGTCCAGTTTATGTTCTTGTGGTTGAGCTAGAACACACCCAATAGCAAAGTTCGATGCATCAATATGCACTTGTAAAATTACATTCCAATCGGGCACTCGTACAATAGGAGCGCTAGTCAAGGTCTTTTTCAATGACTCATAAGCATGGTCACACTCTGCGGTCCATTGGAACTCAATAAGAAGCTTGTACAACGGATGAGCTATCTTGGCAAAGTTTAAAATAAACCGTCGGTAATAACCAACATGGCCCATGAACCTTTGAACTCCTTTACAGTTTGTAGGTGGTGGCAATTCAACATGGCTTTAATTTTGCTCTCATCTGTGGAAATCTCATTTTTGGACACTATGTGCCCTAAAATGACTCCATGTTTAACCCAAAATTGGCATTTGAAAGGGTTTAAGGAGATGCGATACAATCTGCACTTCTCAAACAGTTTTCGTAAGCATGATAGATGTTCTTTCCAAGAGGAATAAACACAAAGTTCATCTAAGAAAGCTTCACAAAACTCCCTCAAATATTCTCTAAAAGCAGTGTTTATTAATCTTTGAAAGGTAGCAGGGGCATTTATTAAGCCAAAAGCCATAACACGAAATGCGAACACTCCAAATTCAGCTATAAAGGCTATTTTAGCTTGGTCCTCCAGCGTAATTGTGGTTTGATTGTAGCCAGATTACCCATCTAAAAAGCTATAAGCTTCCTTCCTTGCAACTCTTTCAAGCACATGTTCTGAATATGGCAAGGGGTAATGGTCCTTCCTAGTGGCGGCATTGACCTTCTTGAGATCCACGCACACTCTGAGTTTCCCATTCTTTTTTAGCACGATCACTATTGGAGACACCCATTCTGAGTGCTCAATAGGGTATATGTATCCGCATTTCACAAGCTTTTCAATCTCTTCTTGAACAATTTTGCATATTTAGGATTCATTGGGTAGGGTCGTTGCTTAATTGGTTAGCCATGCTATTCATGGGGATTGTGTGTTGCACCACGGAAGGTGGAACACCTTTCATATCATGATATATACAGGCAAATATATCCCTGAATTTCTTGAGAATTTCTTTAAGTACACACTCCTCAGTCTCTGTCAGATCTTGGGCAACGAAAACAGGTTTGGACTCTTCTCCTGGGTCTGCTAGGTCTATTTGCTTAACTATCGCTGGACCTTCATAAACTCCATTGCTCCCATCGATAGGTTTTCTTTGAGCCTTTGTATACAAAACCTTACGTTCCTCTGTGGTATAGTATTTGAAATGTTCAGGTGCAGGGTGTAAGTTTGTGGGGTCCTGTTGTTCTGTGGACTGTGATTTCACTTCTGATTTCTTTTGTTGTTGAGCTAACTCTCCATTTTGTCGTCTCCTTTACGGTACGGCTCAACTTTGGCTTCCCTGTAGACTCTAGTTGTGCGATGTCAATGGGTTGTGGACTACACCACATAACGCTTTGAAGGTATTCACCCCAGTTATCTACCAACTTCCGATGAGCATCAAATGCCCCTATATAATTAAGCCATTCTGCGGTACATTTCTTTTCATTTATTCTAGCATGCACATTTTCTCGATATCGTCGCCTCTTATAGCTCTTACTCTTCTTGTCTAATTTTCGATTACAACCGATCTCTAGTGAAGAGTCACTAGATGAATCGCTTCTTGTGTCTTCTGCTCCCTTGGATAGATTGTGATCTAGGGTACCACTGGGCCCTGAATGGTTTGTCCCCACATTTGCACGAAGATTTAACTCAGATTCTTCGTCCTCAGAGTCAATTTCAATTGATGATTCTGACCCCAAATCGTGTGGGCTATAGTCTTGTGAGGCGCTACTAGTGCTAATGCCAGTCAAACCTTCATCCTGTAGGTCATCAGAAGCTATATGCATTGCTTCTAGCATACTTAAGGGCATGAGTGGTGGTGTTTCATCCCCCTCATGTGTTACCCAGGTCTTCCCCCTATTTCCCCAAGGGTCTATGGTTGCTGCTAGGTGGACCCAATCCACATTGTCCGACTCAGTCATCCCAGGTAGTACATCCATATAAGGAGAATCTTCCCCAACTTTAGTGTTCGCTTTACACGTGTGACAATACTGCAATGGGGCTGAGTGAACTGTGGTGTCAGATCTATGATCAATTATGAACATGTTTCCTAAGGGATGTGCTCGACCAGTTACAAGATCCACTCGAATGCCAGAATCTTGGAACTGCAGGTAGACATGGTTTTTAGACCAATCATGCACCATTTTTGTTTCCCTCATAAAAGGACGTCCTAAGATCATCTCCGATGCCATAGTGTGCTTGGAGAAATCTATAATAATGAAGGTAATTCTTATTTTATGTCCAAAGACCTTGATCTTGAGATCTTCTAGCATCTTATTAGGTTTAACAATAGACCCATTGGCCATCTTCACTACTATGGTTGTGGTCGCAACGTGAGGTCTTCCCATAGTTTCCCATCAATTTTTAGTCACAATGCTAACCCCAACACCACCATCAAGGATTCCCTTCACAGTTAATCCCTTAGTAGTGATTGGTATGGTCTCATTGGATTCATCACCCTCAAAGTATTGTCCCAACTTGTTAATAGGTATTTCTATAACAAGGTTCTCATCTAGGTTGGGTTGTGGATCTAAGTGTTCCTCCTCTATTGACATCTCCCCAACTCCATCCATCTGTGAAAATTGTGGTAGCCCAAACTTCAGTTCTCCATTGAGGAAGGCTCGAAGAGTTGAGACTAGCTGAGGGTCTTTATATAGTTTGGACATGATGGTGGTTCTAACTTCTGAAGACATGAAATCCATCAATTTGGCAATGTTTAACGGCACCTTTTGGGCTTCAGTCCCTTGACGTGGGGAAGATGGGATCTCCATTTCTTCTATAGGATCAGGTAGTCCCTCTGTAAAAATTATTTCCATCAAGAAGTGAGTACGCCCACTTTCCCATGACTTTAAGTCACTTTCTTCTTGGATGACACTAGGTATGGCTAAGGGTCTATGGACTTGGTGAGCTTGTTGTTGCATAGGGAACATTGTGTATGTAATCTGGATCTGCTTAGGTGCTGGTTCTAGATCCCTTTGGGTATCTTCTACCAAACTCCTTAATTGATTGACTCGCTTAATCTCCTATGTAGGGTTTGGATAAGTTCCTATATTCTTCTTGGATCCTGGCCATTGTGGCTCATGAAGATCTTCCTTGTTGGTTTCTATCTTAGTGGTCGTTTTGGTCTCCATGGTTTCTCCTGAATCAGAATCCTCTTCAGCTTCGTTATACGGGGACCTCACCAGTCCCTATGTTGGTCTTTGAACTGGGGTCTGACTTCGCTGCTTTTTTGAACTGGGGTTTGACTTCACTGTTTTTTGCGTTCTCTTCCTTCATGTTTTCTTCTTTTTCTGAGATTGGGCAATTGATGCTCTGTCTCTTTCCTCAAGAATATAATTTTGTTTTTGGAGCATCGATCGTGTGAGTATGTTTACCGGTACCACATGTGTACTTTGTGATGGCTCCTCGGTAACCTCAATCAAGTTTAATGGCGTGATATTCGGTGCATTTGGATTATTTGAACATTGGGAAATCAAATGATCTATGCCACATCGATTACACATGAGTATCGGCATTGTAGACGTGCTCGCTTGATTGGTTTGCATTAGTGTGGCGTTGTTTTGTAGCCTAATAGGACACTCGGCCACACGATGTGGACCTCCACACTCAGAGCATTGAAGAGGTGGTCTCTTAGCAGTGTAATTGATATATTGGCCTCTTATAGCAAGAGCACCTACTTGATAGACATGTTTGGCTTGTCCCCAATAGTCCTCCATGTAGTATTCTGGACTTTCTTTAAGCGCATCCATCCCATAGGAAATATTAGGGTCTATATCTTCCTCACAGCCTTCCAAACAAGCATTAGATGACTCACAACCCACTTGATTCACAGATGTGATTCTCGGATGTGGTGGTTGCGGTCCTAGCACTGGAGGTGGTAAGGGTGTTGTTTGACAACATTTTGGGCCCTAGGGACCATGTGTTGTGATGTTTGTTCAAGAGGTGGGGCCGGCATCAATGCAGACACTCGAGGTGTGTCTGTCCATGCTAAGGTTGGTCTATAGGCCATTGCATGCTTAAATACTATGCAATCCTTAGCTTGATGACCATACCTCCCACAGGCATTGCAGTTCCCATTAATTTTTACCTTAAAAGTAGGGCATTCACTGGTACTATGCGGTCCATAGCATACTGAGCACCATTGTTGCTCCCTTCTTGGATACATATGATTGTTTTGCGGAGCATGATTGTCTCCAAGACTCTCTTGAATGGTCTTGGTGAGATCTGCTAAAGTCATCTCAGATAATAGGCTTTAGGGTCATTGGCTGATGCCGCGATGCTTGCGAGCTAATAGATTTAGGCTCCACAGACACTCTTTCTCCTTGAATCATTAAATTACCCTCCAATTGGATCGCATTGGTGGTAACCGCTTCCCAAGTGGTGATACCTCTAATGACTAGGCCATTGTAGATATCCTCATGTCATAATCCCATAATGAATCTATCAAGCAATTGATTATTATTGAAGCGCTCATTTGGATTACAACGAGAATTCAAATGCTTCAAGCGACTAATAAAGTCTCTCACCGACTCTCCTTCCTCTCGTTGGGCATTCTGGAGCTGAGAGGATACATCCCAAAGCACTCCCTCTTGTATGTATTCTTTTAAGAACAGTCTCCCAAGAGTAGGGTAAATCGTTTTTTCTTCTACGCTTAGGGTTCTATACCAATCCCCAGCCTTCCCACTTAAGGTTAGGCTTAAAGAATTTCATATTTTTTCAAACACTTCGATATGCTTTCTCACATCCACGTTGTCGGGGGATTTGTGTTCGAAAGGTGAGCCAGGAAGGCACGGGGCCTCTGGCTGTGAGAGGTGTGAGGAAGAGAGTTGCAACAGACACAATTAATGGAGATAGAGCTTAAAATAGACAGCTTGATCCAGATTGTGAAGCTTGTTAACTCAAATTAAATAATTAATAGTATCCCTGCTTAATCAAATGTTAATGGAGGAGTTTATGCTCCTTACAAGATTTAATATGCCTGAATCCAACTGCTAATTAAGAAATCAAACTTCAGTAATGATGGTAATGTCTGGTCCGATGATAATAGTACCAAATAAGATCCTTGCCTTAATCGGTATGCCGAATTTGCCTTGATCTTCTTCGTTTTCCTTCTGCTGTTTCAAGGTCGAGAGAGAGTTTATTTTCTCTTCGACTATGGCTATGGGAGCTTCGGCTTCAAATGGCCTTAGGAGTTTCAATTAGAGATGGTTTAGGATTATGGCTTAAGATTATTGGCTTAGGATTATGGTTTAGACGAGTGAGAAGAAGAAGAAAGGATTCGAATGTGCTTAAGAGGCTTAGCTTAGGATTAGATAAGATTAGAGCGGACTATGGAAGCTTGGGGTTATGAAGGAAGATTAGGATTATCAAAGAAGCTTAGGATTAGGATTATGATGGGTGAAGGAAGGTTTGGATTAACGACTTAGGAAGTTTATGGCTTAGCCCGGGAGAGAAGAAGCTGTGTGGTGTAGCTTAAGATTAGAGAGCTCAAGGCTTCCAACTTTTTCCAGTGAGAGGAAGAACCAATGAGAAACCTCCTTATCCTTTTTATACAAGCCGGCTTTGGAAGCCTGTCCTTTTGCATGAGTAACTCACTTTTTCTAATTACGGCCAACCCATTAGCGACATCGCTAATGGGTAGCGCCCCTTGGTGACGTGGCAGCAGATTTCGGACCTGCACGGAATTCGACCGGACCAGCACCAAAAGTATGCGCCCTGGCGAGCTCTCCCCTTTTTGTCTCTTGCTCGCGCTCAATGGAGCATCAGCGCAGCCTGTTGTGCGCTCCTTGCCGCACTATCGAAGCAAGGGACTTGCCAATACACTGTGTGCGAGCCACAAACAGCTCCAAGCACACAACAAGCCTAAACTAGCAAGCTCAAGAGAACAAAGGGTGTGTCACTCACCGCTCTACGCTCGCCTTCGTGGTGGATTCCTCGCCGCGATGAAGAAGAAGCTGCAGTCGTGCCGCGCTCAACCGCCTCGCCGCCGTCGTGCCTTCGTAATGCTCGATCGCACACACACTCTCCCTCTCTCTCTCTCTCTCTCACACACACACACACAAGGAGGTGAAGAAGAAGAAGATGGAGATGGAGCAAGAGCACTCTTCAATTGCACAAATGAGAGAATGAGTAAAAATTAGGTTTAGTTGGCTTTTATAGGAGCTCACCCCATTCACACTTGGGCGCCCATGCTTAGCCAACTAATCCCTTGAATGTCCAAGTTAAAGTGCGCCTCTCATCGGCGATCACTCTACCTTTCCCTATTGGTCCGACAAGCCCGGTACCTGACTCTACCAAATACATAATACGCGTCCATCGTAGGTGATGGGTGTCCGTGAGCCGTGAGGGTTAACATGCCCCCCTTCCTGATGTAGATTCTGTCCTCGGAAGCTATTGAGTTGAAGCTGGTTCGTCGAGGTGGAAGAGCATTTGAGATGAATGTCCTTAGCCTTCTTCAGTCACTGCAAAATCAAACAACATTGGCACAGTAATTGCATTCTCTTAAAAAGCATATGCAGTTTTAGGTAGACACATTGATTGGTCAAAGAATTTCAAACAATTTGATAGCAATGAACATTAAATTGCAATGTAATCAAATGCATAAACAGATGTAAAGGTAAAAAATTAAACAAGTCTAGGGTCACTAATTTGACGATCGAAAAGCACTAGAGATCGAATATTAATACCATGGGTAAGCTTCTGAATTTTCAGTGGTCAATTAAGTTGTTTAATCGCGAGAGCCAAGTATTCATGTTCGAGGGCTGACTAGAGGCTATATCTAGAAAACCTTGTAGTTAAGCTACCATAAAAGGAATTTCTCATGAAATCATCGCCTGACTGATTACTTTTTCTTTGACCCCCCAAAGTCTTTTCACAGTGATTCAATTATGATGTGTGTGCTTATTTTGTATGCCTTGGGTTTTTTGCTTTTCAAGGAAAAGCGCCCACACTGGGAACCTCTAGGGCTCTAGTACCATAGGCGATACATGTGAGTGAAGTACCAATTCAAGCCAGGATTTCTCTTCCAGCTTAAAATTTTACATTGTGGCACTTTGATTTTTTGTTTGTTCATTTTCAGCATTTTAATTTTGTAACTTTGGGGGGTCATATAACACTGATACACTCCCCAGGCTCATCACATTAGTAAACTCCCTTTATAATACTTAAGCTAAAGGTCAATAGGGTTAAGCCCAGTAGAAAGCCCTAGTACATTTCATACAATGCTGCCTAAATCGGATTAAGAACCTAAGTAACCATTGCTTATTAGGAAGGCATTCCCCATGGTATTAAGAGAAGATCTCTAATACCTAGCTTGGTCAAACTAGCTTAGTCGGACTGCTTGATTTTTACCCCTAAACAAGTGATTATGACAAAACATTACATTGAATTAAATGTTTGATACTAAGCAAATGCACTGAGTATTATGCTACCAATCACAATCAAAGCAGACAAACATGGATGCAAAAAAGATAAGGGCAATGCTAATGGACAAGAAACACCTGTTTGTGTCGATGGTCGCGCTTGATTTGAAGAGTGAGTCGAGATAAAGATTCCATGAAGGTCCAAATCCTATCAATAGCAACACGCTCCTGTACACACTAGGAAACAAAAGGAATACCTCCAGGAGGCACATTAGTGGGAAAAGAGAACTTCGCTAATCACGCAACTCTAAAACAGAAACACTCTATCGTACTAATTTTACCTACCCTCCATCACTCAAGTGATGAGGATCAAAGGTGTTTTATGGCATAGGTTTCTGTTTCACTGTACCAAATGTGACATGTGTAGGTCTGAGTCAATGTTTTGACTTTAATGTGCATACTCGTTTGCTAATTGCTCTTGCTCTTTTTTTTTTTTTGTGAGTATAAAGCTTTATATGTACATTCCCTAAGATTGGAATTGAGAGGTCAGGGAAAAAGGTTGAGAGGGAAACAAATGAATGATGACTGTCAGCAAACACTCCCCCCTTCCTTGGGTAGATCATACCATTTGAAATGAGCTTGTCACCCTTTGAAACCAATTGTTCCAGTTGGTAATAGGTGAGGATTTTTGCCAGTAGTTTTCTATTACCCTAGGTGCCTCGTCAAGTTGCAACGGTGGTAAGGTACTCTCCCAGGATCGAACTTGAAGTGGTTCATTAGGTGATTCTTGAACACTGGGAGGTGTGGATTCTTTTGTAGCTTCATGGAGGTCCACTACTATAGATGGAGGCTGTGTAGAAGCTTTTACCTCTATGGATGTATTACATGATGAGCTAGAATCTCTATGGGACTCCCCCCTTCCTGAGCTAGGTGGAACAAATCGTTCTTTCTTTGGTACCCAAACTAGCTCGGGAGCGGGTGTGTAGCATTCTGTGATTTTTTTCTTTTCACGATCATTGATTCGTTTTGGAGCTACGGGATTGGGCTCACTTGGGTCAGGTGATAGGTAAGAGCACAATCTACGTTTTGGCACCCAGATTTGATCATTTCCTTGATAGTAGCCTTGGGCTTCCAATAGTCGTTTAGGGATCCATCGCAACATTTTCTTACTTTTCTTGGAGCGAGTGGTACGTTTCTTACAAGGCTTCTGTTTTTTAGCACTAGATATGGTCACTAAAGAAGCTTTAGGGACCCACTTGTATGTTTTCTTCGTGACATTAGGATGAGTCTTGTCGGAAGCGATATGCATTGCTTGTAGCATATTTAAGGGTACAGGAATTTCATCCCCCTCAGGTGTTACCCAGGTCATCCCCCTATTTCCCCAAGTGTCTATGGTTGATGCTAGGTGGACCCAATCCACATTGTCCGACGCAGTCATCCCAGGTAGGATATCCATATAAGGAGAATCTTGGCCAATGTCTGTATCCTTCTTACAAGTGTAACAATATTGTAGTGTGGCCGAGTGAACTGTGGTGTCAGAGCGATGATCAATAATGGTTTTACTCCCTAAGGGGTGTACCTTACCAGTCACCAAATCCACTCTAAGGACAGAGTCTTGGAATTGCAAATAGACATGATTTTTAGACCAATCATGAACCATTTGTGCTTCCCTCATGAATGGTCGTCCTAAAATCATTTCATATGACATAAGGTGTTTAGAGAAATCCATTACAATGAACGTATGTCGTACCTTGTGTCCTAGAACTTTGATCTTAAGATCCTTGAGCATCCCCATAGGTTTGGCTATGGTACCATTTGCCATCTTTACCACAATGTTAGTAACACTGAGGCGGGGTTTTCCCATGGATTCCCAACAATCTTTTGTAACGATGCTAACTCCCGCACCACCATCAAGAATTCCCTTTATAGTTAATCCCTTGGTAGTGATGGGTAGGGTCGCATTAGACTCGTCGCCTTCAAAATACTGCCCTAATTCGTTAATGGGTACCTCGATCACAGACTCGTGTCCATCTAAGTCAAGTGATTGCACATGATTTTCCTCATCAATCATAATCGAGTCAGGCCTATTTGGTTGCGCAAACTGCGGTAATCCCGTTCGTAGCTCTCCGTTAAGGAATGCTCGAAGTGCAAGGAATAACTCAGGATCTCCATACAGCTTTGCTATGATCGTGGTTCGGACCTCAGAAGACATGAAGTCCACTAGTTTGGCAACATTCATTGGCGTTTTGCAGGGTGTAGGTCCTTGACTAGGAACTGGTGAGGATGGAATCTCATATTCCTCAATGGGATCAGGTATTCCTTCGTTAAACATCCTTTCCAACAAGAAAGGTGTATGCTCACTTTCTGATGTCCCGTCCTCACTCCCTTCTTGGATGATACTAGATATGGCTAACGGTCTATGGTTCATGTGGGGTGGATGAACTTGCGTGGGAAACACTGTGTCATGAATTTTGATATGCATGGGTTCTGGTTCTAGTTTCCTTTGAGTCTCCTCCACTAAACCTCTTAGATGTTTCACCTGCTTAATCTCGTCTACAGGGTTTGGGTACGTCCCAATCTTCTTTTTACGATTCTTCCCTTTTTGCCCCTGCGGTTTATCTTGGGGGTCTTGGATTGGATTTGGAAACACTTGTGGTGTTTTTAGAGGCTCCTTATGGTTTTCTCTTATTTGGTTTTCATTTGGTTCCATGTTACGGTTTTCTTTGTCGGTCTTTCCCTTTGTGGTATTGGTTCTAGTCTCCATTGTCTCGACTGAATCTGAATCATCCTCGAGGTCATTCATATACACGGGGTCATCTCCTATTCCTATGTTTGTTTTGGAACTTGGCTTTGAATTTTCCGTATTCTGCGACTTCTTCCTTCGTGTCTTCTTTTTCTTTGCTTGGATAATTGACGCGGTATCTCTCTCTTCGAGGATATGTCCTGGCCCTTGAAGCATGGACCGTGTAATCGCATAAGCGGGTGCGACGGGTGGTATTGGTGATGTCACACTAGCAATTTCGACCAAATTCAGGGGTGTGATTTTAGGCGCATTTGGGTTATAGGGGCATTGGGCAATCAAGTGATCTATGCCACAACGATTACATGTGAGTATTGGCATTGCAGACGTGCTCCCTTGATTTATTTGCATCTGTGCAGCATTCTTTTGCAGCCTAATAGGGCACTCCGCTGCTCGATGCGGTCCACCACACTCGTAGCATTGAAGAGGTAGCCTCCTAGCCTGGGTGTTGATATTTTGACCTCTGGATGCGACAGCAGCAGCTTGATAAACCGGCTTGACTTGTCCCCAACAATCTTCCATGTAGTATATAGGACATTCTTCCAATGTATCAAGTCCGTAGGCAATACTAGTGTCTATTTCCTCCTCACAGCCATCTGCATAAGCATTTGATGGCTCGCAACCTACTTGGTTCATAGGGGCAACTCTTGGATGCGGGGGCTGCGGTCCTAGCACAGGAGGTGGTAGCGGTGTAGCTTGTACAACATTTTGAGATCTAGGGACCATGTGTTGCGGTAGTTGCTCAACAGGTGGAGTAGGCATCAATACAGGAGCTCGAGGCGCATCCGTCCAGGCTACAGGTGGTCTATTTGCCATCATACGTTTGATCATTAAACAATCCTTAGCTTGGTGACCATACCTACCACATGCGTTGCAAGTTCCATTAAATTTTACTCTAAACGTAGGGCACTCACTAGTGCTATGTGGACCTAAGCAAATGGAACACCATTGTTGCTCCCTTCTTGGATACATGTGACTATTTTGAGGGGGTCGATTATCCTTAAGAGACTCTTGGATTGCCTTGGTGAGGTCTGTCAAGAATGTCTCAAATACCTTTGGCTCATTGGCAATGGGCTTTGCAGTCATGGGTTCATACTCAATGGCTTGTGAGCTAGTGGATCTCGTGTCAGTAGACACCCTCATGCCTGCTATCATCAAGTTGTCCTCTAATTGGATTGCATTGGCAGTGACATCTTCCCAGGTTGTGATACCTCTAATCACTAGTCCATTATAGATTCCTTCATTCCTCAACCCTCGAATGAATCGATCAAGCAGTTGGTTATTGTTGAAGCGCTCATTTACAGGGCAGCGAGAGTTTAAGTGCTTTAGACGACTAATGAAGTCCCTTACTGACTCTCCTTCCTTACGTTCGGCCTTCTGTAGCTGAGATGCTACACCCCAAAGCACACCTTCTCGTATGTACTCCTTTAGAAACAACCTTCGAAGGGTAGGGTAGATTGTTTTCTCGTCCACCCTTAGGGTCCTATACCAATCTCCAGCCTTCCCACTTAATGTCAAGCTTAAGGCATTGCACTTATGTAGTTCGTTGCGTTCCCCTAAGGAATCACATACTTGTTCAAACACTTCAATGTGTTTCCTAGCATCTTCATCCCCATTGAATTTTTGCGTGAGTTTGGCAATTTGTACTGCCTTACTTCTAGGCTCTCTATCAGATGCATGACGCATATTTTCCGCGATAGATCGACCTATGGTTTGAGCAAACGCTGCCAAGTCACCTATGTGAGGAGGTAGGGCCGGTGGAGGTACTCTTGGAATCATATGTGGGAGAGGAACGGGTACCGGTCTTGGCATATGTGTAGATGATGCAGGATATGGAACATAACCGGGCATAGGTCCACTCGGATAAGAGCTAGGGAGCGGCACTCGAGGAGCATAAGCAAGTGGTACAATTGGAGGTGTGGGGGCCATGTGTGCATAAGGGGCTAGAGGCACATATGGTCGAGGCCCCATATTAGGTACTACGACACTAGGTAGTGGCACTGCGCTAATCGTAGATGTCATCGGTACATTCTCTGTCAGGCTTATCCTTGGAGTGAGCACTGTGCTTTCCTTAATAGAGGGTTGAGCCAAGTTAGGGAAGCTAAAGTTTTCGCTCGGAGGCTCAGATTGCATAGAGACCCCAGGTGAAATGACGTAAGATGGGTCCATGGGACTCATTAGAGGAGTCTCCATTTGTGATAGAGTAGGCTGTTGAGCCTTGCTCGTATCCAGAAATCTCATGGGGCCAGTTGAGAGTATATTTACCCCTCGGTTTTGCCTTTCTGATTGAATAATGCCATGGATAACATTACAGATCATTTTCTGTTGATCTTCGATGCTCGTGGCACTAGAGGTGGATTGTACAATCTCTATCCATCCTACATGGTAGGCTTGGCCAGAGTGTAGATCCGTCAACACCTCAGTGTGGAGGTCGTATGTCCAATGATCATTAATGAACAATCCTTCTAGAGTCGACGTGTTAATGGTTTCTTGTGAGGTAGAAGCAATGTTGCTCCCCGTGGTTTTACTTGTCACCAACGGTACTCTAGAGGGAACTTCTGAAGGAGGCAGCTCAACAGGGCCTTCTTGGTAAGAAGTTGGTAGGATATCCACATGGACACTCTTTGGGGGTGTGGGGTCCACGTGCGATGTGAAAGGAGAGTCCGCTTCCCCACCCCCTTCGTGTGCTTCATTTGCATCAGGTTCCGAGCGAGTAGCTCTACCTAATGTTTCCATGAAACGGCTAAACATACTAGTACTAGGCTGTGGAGCTTCGGGAGGTGCATGGCCTTCTCTCTCAGTGTTTTGGGTAGGGTATGCTTCCATGATTTCTGAGTCGGAGGAGGAATCACTAGCGGCTATTTTAGGGTCTTGGGTGGTGCTACCTTGTGTCCCCGCTGAGGGTCTAGAGCTTATCGTGGATGGGTAATGGGTGTCCGTATGAACACAGGCACCCTCAATATGCTCGTGTTCTAGCACCCGCCCAGAGCGTAAGTGCATGTGCTTTTGATACCCTAAGGTGTCAAAAAGCTGCTCTAGGAGGCCTTGTGACTAGTTTTTAGCGTGTTTTTTGTTTGTTTTTTTGCTAGATTTTTTAGAGCATGTCGTGGAATGGGCCGTGTGATAGCTCGAAACGAGCGTATCGGTCAGAGGGTCGTGTCGTGCTTTACAGCCCTCCGTTTGGTCACTCTATGCCCTCGGAATCCCTAAAACTGTCAATTTCCAGTAGGGAACTAGGCCCAAACTAGAAAGTCTAAGGGTGCAAGTGGGAAGAGAAAGGAGGAGAGTGGAGGACTTGTCCCACATGCTCTCATTCTCTCTTGAGGGAGTAGGGTATATATATAAGAGTGAGTTTAGTATATATCATAAGATTGAGGTCTGAGGCCTGGGCCTGGGCTTGGGCTTGGGCTTGGGCTTGGGGAAATGATCCCGATCTATCTTTTATACAAACCAACCCGTCCGTTTTAAGAGTCACGTTTTTTATTTTCGAAAAATTTCGCCGCCCGCTCACTCGCGTTTTTATTTCCCGACTTTTTTTTAAATTAATTAATTAATTAATTAATTTATTTTTAAATCTGTTTTTTTCCTTAAAAAAAACTCTTTTTTTTAATGCAGAAAATACAGAAATTGAAAACGCAGAAATTGAAAATGCAGAAATGCAGAAAATTGAAAAACGCAGAAATGCAGAAATTGCAGAAAATTGAAAAACGCAGAAATGCAAAAAATTGCAGAAATTGCAGAAATTGCAAAAAAAACGCAGAAATGCAGAAAATGCAGAAATTGCAGAAAGTTAAAAAAACGCAGAAATGCAGAAAATTGCAGAAATTGAAAATGCCGAACTTGAAAATGCAGAAATTGCAGAAATTGAAAAAACGCAGACAATAGCAGAAATTGAAACTTGACAGCAAATGCAGAAAACGCAAAAAACAGAAATCTCCACACACTCCTTCCCTGCCTTTCCTATGATAGAAATTGCACCACAAGAAAGCGTAAAGCGTAACGGCGCCAAAAATGTGCGCTCCTTGCCGCACTGTCGAAGCAAGGGACTTGCCGATACACCGTGTGCGAGCCACAAACGGCTCCAAGCACACAACAAGCCTAAACTAGCAAGCTCAAGAGAACAAAGGGTGTGTCACTCACCGCTCTACGCTCGCCTTCGTGGTGGATTCCTCGCCGCGATGAAGAAGAAGCTGCAGTCGTGCCGCGCTCAACCGCCTCGCCGCCGTCGTGCCTTCGTAATGCTCGATCGCACACACACTCTCCCTCTCTCTCTCTCTCACACACACACACACACAAGGAGGTGAAGAAGAAGAAGATGGAGATGGAGCAAGAGCACTCTTCAATTGCACAAATGAGAGAATGAGTAAAAATTAGGTTTAGTTGGCTTTTATAGGAGCTCACCCCATTCACACTTGGGCGCCCATGCTTAGCCAACTAATCCCTTGAATGTCCAAGTTAAAGTGCGCCTCTCATCGGCGATCACTCTACCTTTCCCTATTGGTCCGACAAGCCCGGTACCTGACTCTACCAAATACATAATACGCGTCCATCGTAGGTGATGGGTGTCCGTGAGCCGTGAGGGTTAACACATGTGCATCTCTTTCCTCCTTCCTCCACGCTGCCTGCACCCTCCTTGCCTTCACGCCATGGCTTTTCCTTTATTGGCTTCACACACCCATTACAAATAGGGTGGCCATTAACTTGGTGGGCGGCCGGTCTTAGTGGGCGGCCATAGCCTATGGGCCCTTGGCCATGGGAGGCCGGAGTGAAGGGCACCACATTTGGCATACATATTGTTCAAGGAATTGCCAACCAGTACAACTTCGGTACACCCCTTTTTGCATACATACCGACTGCCTCGAAGGAATATCCATGCTCTATGTAAGCTTGTATTAATGTGCTCCAATTGACAACAAGCATTACACTTGTGTATACACATCGGCCAAGCATTGCCTAGCAGCTCATTTTTCTCCAGCAAGCCGCATTTGACATACATTCAACATTAAACTTGGCATGTTACCAGGCCCTAAACACTGTTCATTAATCATGTAAGCTTCAAACAAACTTGATGTGCATTTTTGTGGCATCTTTCTTAGCATGGGAGCGAAGCTGCACGACACCATCTCCACTAAATTTTTGTGTGAGATTGGCTATTTATACTCCCTTACTTCTAGGCTCTCTATCAGGTGTGTTACGCATATTCTCAGCAATAGATCGACCGATAGCTTGAGCAAATGTTGCCAAGTCACCTAAGTGAGCAGGCACCGTGGGTGAAGGTGCTCCAGAGACTACATGTGGAGTAGGTATTGGCATTGGTTTTGTCGCATAGGAAGCCATTGGGTTCCACGTTTGATACAGTGTGGTGCCATATGGCGGCCCAAAGTTCATATGTGTGTCCCTAGGCATAGCAGACGTCGGATGTGACATGCTAATGCTAGCCGATATGGTCCCATGGAAATACTTAGGTGTTGTGGTTTTGGAGCATAGGTTGTTGAAACAATGGGAGGGGTAGGGGCTACATGAGTGCGAGGACCCATAGGTGCATACGATTGATACACATTGTAGGGGCTGTTGTTGGCATTGAGCTACCATATAGCGGTGCTTTACTAACAAATGCGGTCCATGGCGTGTTTCTTGGCATGCCCATCATTGGAGTAGGCATGGTAGCCATGGTGTCATCAAGAGAAAGATGAGCTAGACTTGGAAAAGTAAAGCTATCACTTGTGGGCTCAGATTGCACTGAGACCCTGGCGAAACAACATATGGAGGATCCATCGGGCTTACCGAGGGAGTCTCCATTTGCGATAAGGTCGGTTGTTTAGCCTTCCCTGTATCCAAGAATCTCATGAGACCCGTTGAAGGCATGTGGATCCCCTTGTTCTGTCTCTCTAGCTCAATACCCTATGGATGACCTCACAAAATCTTTGTTGTTGATCCTCCACACTAGTAGCACCCGTGTGGATTGTAGGACATCTAACCAATCCACGTGATAGGTGTGACCTGTGTATAGGTCAGTTAGAGTTTTCGTTTGTAGTTTGTACTCCCAGTTCTCATTTAGGAACGCTCCATCTAAGCTTGAGGTGCTAGGGGCGTCCTTTGAACTAGATGCAATGTGGCTCTCTATGGGTTGACCCTTAGTGGTCGCTAATTCAAGAGCACTCAATTGCTCTCCTAGCAAAGATATTGACATAGGAGATTTTTCTTTTAACTCTCTTTGTTGCTCCGCCTTGCGTAAGCTCTTGATTTCCTTTTCCCTAGCCGCAATGATATATCTCTCAACCTCTTGCACTTCGGCAAGGCTTCTACCATCAGGTAATATAACCTTAGAGGGGAATAGTTGTGAAGAGTCGAGGGGTGCAGTGAATGGAGTATTTACGTGCACATTCTCTAAGGGCATAGGGTCTACGTTGGTCATGAATGACGAATTTACTTCCCCACCCCCCTCATTTACGTCGTTAGTTCCATGTTCGGAGCGAGTGGCTCTACTAAAGGTTTCCTTCAAGCGGGTAAGCACGTGGACTGTGGGCCCATGGCATACATGTCTTGGCTTGAGCTATCAGGATTAGGCATTGGGTAACCCTCCATGACGTCGTAGTCAGAGGAAGAGTCACTAGACGCTATATGTGGGTCCTGAGTGGTACTACCTTGGGTTCTACCGAGGGCCTATAGCCTAAGGTAGAGGAATAATAAGTGCCCGCGTAAACGAAAACACTCTCAATGTGCTCGTCCTCTAGCACACACCCAGAGCGCATGTGCATGTGACCTCGACACTCTAGAGGTGTTGGTGAGTGCCTCTGGAGGCCGCTCACCTAATTTTTTTAGGTGTTTACAACCCAATTTTTTTTTGTATTTTTGGCTCCTTTTTTAACCAAGCCACAAAATATGGCGTGCGATAGCTCAAAACAAGTGTCTTGGCTAGAGGAACGTGCCGTGCTTTACAGCGCTTGGTTCGGTTATGTACAGCCCTCAAAATCCTAAAACTAGTCTTTTCCGAGGTGAGGAGAGGGCTAGAATTAGTAAGTCCAAAAGGTGAGTGTGAAGGGGATGGTGGAGGACTTGAGGAACTTATCCCACATGCCCTCATTCCATCTTGTGGAGGTAGGGTATATATATAAGAGTGAGTTTAGTATATATCATAAGACTGAGGACTGGGGCCTGGGCTTGGGGGCTTGGGGACATGATCCCGATCCATTTTTTATTTATTTTTGGATCACCGCACGCTCGGTTTCGGTGGCCTTTTTGGGCCACACACACGCGACTTTTTGCGTCTTCTCCTCACTAACCTAACCTTATCTCTTCTACAGCTAACTACTCTGCTAACTAAGCTTAACTACTCTGCTAATTACTAACTGACAGTGAACAATGAATCTACCTACTCTGGTAATTGTTTACTCATTCACTAGCTAACACACTAACTATGCAAACAAATAAAAAACTGTGTAAACAGACATTGGCAGAAAACAAGCTATCTATTAACTGTGTAAAAAATTGTGCAAGCAGCCATTGACAAAAAACACTCATTCACTACTAACACACTAACTACTAACTGTGCAAGCAGGCATTGACAGAAAACAGAGATTATGCAGGAAGTAAAAACTTGCAGAAAATAACTTCTTCTTCTTTCTCTTCCTTCTTAACTCAAAGACTCACAGAAGAAGCACATAGTGTCTCTTGAGCTTAGTGCAAGGCGATAGCGGCGCCAAAAATGTGCGCGTCTATCGCACGTATCAATGCAAGGGAACTTTCCAATACACTGTGTGCGAGCCACAAATGGCTCCAAGCATGCAACTAGCTTAAACTAGTAAGCTCAAAGATGGCGATGGTGTGTCACTCACCGCTCTACGCTTGCTGTTGTGGAGGATTCCTCGCCGCGAAGAAGAAGGAGCCGCCACTGCACCACACTCAACCGCTTCGCCGCCGCCGTGCCGTTGTCGCAATGCTCGATCGCACTCTCTCTCTCTCTCTCTCTCTCTCTCTCTCTCTCTCTCTCTCTCTCTCTCTCTCTTTCTCTATCTCTCATGCATACACACATCACACACACACACGAGGAGATGAAGAAGAAGAAGATGGAGATGGAGCAAGAGCACTCTTCAATTGCACAAATGAGAGAACGAATGATTTTTAGGTTTAGGTGAGAGATCGCCCCATTCACACTTGGGCGCCCATACTTAGCCAACTAACCCTTGAATGTTCGTGTTGGAGTGCACCTCTCATTGACAATCACTCTTACCCTTTTCCTATTGGACCGACAAGCCCAACCCATGACTACTAGAAGTGGACGCCAGTGGTTAACAAGGCGTTACAATATCTCCCATCTCAAAAGCTTGAATGCCAAACTTGGTGGCCAAGTACGTTGATATGAATTTGTGAGTAGAGCCATGGTCAAACAAGATGAAGGAATCATGCTCCTTTACCTTTCTCCAAGCATATGAGAGAGGTGATCCTTTGCAATGAGCATCCTCTTTTAGAGCTTCGATGGTGGAAGCTCTAGGAGTCTCATTGGAGGTATTTCTCTTGGGGCAAGAACGATAGCAATGTCCTTGCTCCCCACACTTAAAACATTTATGGTCCTTGTGAAAATCTTCAAGCTCTTCGGGAGAGAGTTTGTTTTAACCTTTGTAAACTCCCTTCTCCTTGGACTGATTGTTGTTGTTGTTGGAATTGCCTTGGTAAAACTTTGGGCATTGGTTTTTCCCTTTGCGTCACTCTTGTCTTTGTTTTCCACGGGCTTGACATTCCGTCTCGTTCCTTGTTGGAAATTGATGCGCGAAGCAACCATGGTGTGGTGGATTACTTCGGTGATAGAACCAGGCCGTTGGGAATTGACGTACTCGACTATCTCTTCAAGTAATCCCACACAAAATTGTTGCTTTTGCTTGGCAAGATCTATCTTTTGGAAGACAGTGCCTTGAGATGTAGATCCCAAAACTTGTCCACATATTTGTGAATAGACTCATGGGAGAGAAGCTTCAAACTATGCCATTTGGTAAGCACTTTGTCCTTTCCATCGCTTGCAAAGAATTGCTTCATGATGGAAACTCGTAAAGTTTCCATGTCTTGGGGATTTGCCATTTCCACAAAGGCTAGCCCACCATTGACGAGCCAATTTCTGGAAGTGCATAGCTACATGGCATAGCTTGGAGGACTCCGTGAAGCCCTCGTCTCAAAAGCTGCATCAAATTGCTTGATGAAGGTCAATACTTTGTCAGTGGCACCAAAGGTGCCATCATAGGTGAGAAAAGAGATACTCTTTCCTCCCTCTTTGAACTTCTTGAGCTTTTGAGACCTTCGTCATGCAGGGTATGATTTGCGATGTCCTCCTCTCTTGTATTCTCTAGGAGAATAGCCATAGCTTTTGTCGGAAGAGGAGGAAGAGGAGGAAGAAGAAGAAAAAGAGGGTGACCTCTTTCTTGCCCTTTTCTTCCTTCCTTTCCTCTCTTCCTTTTTGGAGTGACAAGGAGAACGACCATGGGTTGACCGTTTCCTTTTGGGAGGAGTTGGCGATCGTCTAGACCGCCATCTTCGTGGAGCCACATCTTTAGAGGAAATTAGGGATACATTACTTCTTCTTGTTCTTTGGATTCCTTCTCTTGTATGAAAGAAAGTCTTCTTTTGGGGGGTCTCTTCAAGAGGCCTCCTAAGCTCTTTCTCCTCTTGGAGAGGAAGGAAAATCCAATAAGCGTGAAGTTGTTGAGTAACTTCGGCTTGCAAAGCAGGGTTGCCTATAGCTTGTTGCAACCTAGTAACAAGATAATTGACAAACATGGGGGCATCATCATTAGCACCTTCATATGCAAAATCAAAGTTATCAATGTTCATTCTACTTTCTTGGTTATTGTCAGCCATATTAATAAAACTTATGTGTTTACTTTGCGTATTCTTTGGCAATTCAAAACCTTAGTTGCTACTCCTCTTAGCCTTTGAAAATCAACACTTAAGTATCTACACCCATGGCTCGAATTGGTTAATTATAGAAAGTAGTGGAGTGGGTCTAATATTGTAGAGTTTCCAAGGGATAGCTCCTTTCGGACTTCTTATGGCTCAATAATGTTAAAGACGTAGGCAAGTCTAAAACGACCCTATTATTAAGACCAAAGCTCCCGAGGTGTGCACCATATTCCACATAATGGGCTCAACAAAACCAATAATAGATCCCAGTCCCACTTACCCTAATATAATTAACAAAATCAACCATTAATAGGCTACTTAAGGACCTCTCTTCTTAAGCAAGAAAAGAGAATCCAAATGCTCTAATACCAATGTAATGGAAATGGCCTATGAACTTTGAGAATAACGGAGTGAGAATTAAAGAGAGCATTTTTGGGAGATTACTTTGAGAACATAGAGCATGAACTTAATTGATGGTAGCAACATAAACATAGTACTTAATTAACTTGGCATGAACAATACTTTTGCAAGAGAGAGAGTTTAGAGAACATGAAAATATTTGAGGACCAGATTTATGTGGAGGCAGTCCCCCCTCCGATAGACATTTGTATTATAGATTCTCCCATCAAGAGAGACTTGGTACAATACAATCTTTTTGTTCCTTGTGACCTAAGTGATGCAATGAAGATGGAAAGCTTCAGGCATCATGAGCATAACATAAACTTTTGCAAAAAGAATTAACTATCACAAGTCTCAGTCCCAAGGCCTCAAAAACCTTCAAAGGTGGAGAGAGCTAGCGGGGAATGGGGGTAGGGAAGAGGAAGAAGAAACATTCCATAGGAGAAAGAACTAGTTACTCACTTCTCATCACTCTTCTTGCTAGCATACATAATAGCATAGTAATGAAGATGAAGAAGATGGAAAACTTAAGCGTTGAAGCATGGCTCTTGGTTGGATTTGCATTCCATAGCCAAGAGTGTTGGTGTAGGCTCTCAACTTCTCTACTAGCTTGGAGAAGGAGATGGAGCTCTTGCACTTTGCACTTCACCCAATGAGAGTGTGTGTGGGAGAGTATACCCCCCAAGCTAGCACCCTTCTTGCTTTGGTCAACCCCCCCTTGTAGTAGCTCATGCTTGAAGCTCATTGGACCCCTCCAGGCCTAGCCAATCACATGCAAGAGGCATATCAAGCAACAAGGGTAGCCTTGGGACAAGTGTCCCCCTTTCCCCTTTGACAGAGAGAGAGGACTTGATAAATGCAAAATCATTTAATTAAATAACTAATTTATCATGGGACCCCTTCGAAGGCCAATCAATAGGCTTTAAGCACACCATGAAGACAACATGGGTAGGGGCTTGACATGTTTCCTTGCTTCCTCTTGAGGCTTGGGCTTACATTGTGTGTGTGTGTGTGTGTGCGCGCGCGCGTGTGTGTTCTCTCTCATCCCCCTAGATTTAGGGCTCGCCCCTCATGAATAGGGAGTATGTTGACTTTTGGAACACAAACACCTTAGTTAGCAAGCACAATAAAGCACCTTAGGCTTGGGTAGTGTTCCCACAAGCACCTCAAGCTCCCTAGTCAGCAAGCACGACAAGCACCTCAGTTGTCAAGCACAACAAGCACCTCAAGCTTGGGCAGGTTTCCCACCTCAAGCTCGGCCCTAGCTTACCTAAGGTCAAAGGACTTTTAACACTAGCCTTTGGAGGTCTTCAATAAAGCTAACCCTAAGGTCTTTAAGCTCCATTGGCTAGCCTTGCTCTTTGACATATCATCTCTCATTTGGACCCCTTTACCATTGGCCTGACGCTGAGATAGACCCGTAAGCACATGTCTATATTCTAGCCCTTGTTCCTGTCTATTCTCCCACAGTAAATGATCAGTTTAATATAAGAAAATCATTTGGGTTGGTTAGATATTAGATTTTATGACAGTACATAATGACAATGCAACCATTACCATAATAGGTTTTTGGAACTATAACCATGTCGAGATTCACAAATCATAACCATAACAAGACGTGCAAACCATAACAAAACTCACAAACCATAACCATCATAAAAATCACAAGGCATAACCTTAACAAGACTCACAAACCATAACCATAACCATAACCATAACCATAACCATAACCATAAGCGGATTTCAAAACCATAACCATAACCTTAAGCTGATTCCAAAACCATAACCATCACCTTAAGCGGATTCAAAAACCATAACCACAACCAAATTCTCAAACCATAACCATAACCTTAAGTAGATTCCAAAACCATAACCATAACCAAATTCTTAAACCATAACCATAACCTTAAGCAATTCCAAAACCATAACCATAACCAAATTCTCAAATCATAATTATAACCTTAAGCCGATTCCAAAACCATAACCATAACCAAATTCTCAAACCATAACTATACCATGATTTCAAAACCATAACCATAATCAATTTCAAAACCTTAATCAAAACCATAACACGATTAAAACCATAACCATAACAATATTCATAATCATAACCAAAATCAAAACTAAACATGCATGAATATATCTAGAACTATAGCCAACATCAACGTATACATGAACCAAAAGCATAAACATAACTAGCTATACATCAACTATAGTCGATGAAAACATATACATAAACCATACTCATCAAGGCAATGCCTCCCAGTGACGGCCTCTCCCTCATCCTTAAGCTGGCAAAGTAGAGTTGATAATCCATGCTTGAATCCATATTTCTCTTCTCTATGTATCGGAGGACGCTTCATGGCAAGCTCTTTTAATATAAACACTTAACCACCATAAGATAAACATTAGAAAAACATATATACATACACTATTTAAGTAATGTATGACACTTACAAACTCATGTCGAAGAGTCTCGTAGCCTCCACTCCCAAGATCAGAAGATCTTACAGACTCCAAACATGCTATGGCTACATCTCGCTATTGCTAAATCCTGTCTAGTTGATCCTACACCTCTCACGCGATCCTTATCCACTCCTCTACGTCCAAAAATGCCAAGTTTGACTCATTATTCTTGTATCTGTCTCGTACATCTAATCGACGATGTGATATCCTCACAATAGCCACACCCAAGATCCAGTCATTAGAGACTGGATTGTATCCATCTGTTGGCCTTGTACTCTCTGTGAATGTCATCAATGATGTAATTCTTTCTCTCCTAATCCTTAACATCCCAATCCTCCATCACAATTGTATCATACAAAGCTGGCAAACCCTCTGTTGCATGGCCTTTCCAACCCTATCCATAACCAATGCCCAATCCTTGGTTTTGTAAACCTTGCTAGGATCAAACTCATGTGACCCCCAAGGTGTACATGGTGTGCTAGGCGGTTTACTATCTACTAAAGAGAGAGATGGATGCTCTCCCACTGGTGTGGATACATCAGTAGTGCCACTACCAACAACAACCACCGACACCACCTAAACAACGAGACCTGTGTCGTCTCGAAGAAGAACAAGAGAGCGCAATCTCTGGTATAGCTCGACCCATTGGTGTAACTGAGATGCTCGTCAAAGGTGTGGCACCACCAGCTAGAGTGACTAGAACACTCGTTTAAGGAGTTGAAGTAGCTGTATCTAATCTGGAAGGACTAGCTCTCTAAAACTGTTATGCGTATGAGGAAAAAGTACGCATCTGCTCAAGTGACATGTCGACTGGAGTAACTGGAAAACTAAAGCTTGGAGAGTATGTCTCCTTGTCATCATCTACCATGGCTGCAAAAACTAATTTAAAAACATATATACAATACGTTATTTCACTTAATCATAAATAATCAGCTTAAGCAACAAAAATCATTTTTTATTCATTGTTGGATAGTAATTAAATCCATTAATAAAAAAGTAGACATTGCAAGAGAGTTCTTAACAAAAATCACTAGTCAATCTCTCATCTTCTATGAGAGCTGATGCACCAAACACATTTATCTCTATTTGAACTTTTGTATCTTCGTCATCAAACTCCACGGATCCATCCACCTCTGCATCTATCTCAGTATCAGATCGCTCCTCTTCAGGTTCAGGCATCTGCTCACCAAAAGCACCGACTTCAAGCTTGATATCCTCATCTCAATCATTTGCAATCTGTACACACTCCTCATGTGTCTCTGCATTCTCAACCTCCAATCATTCGCAGACTTGTTTAGTCTGTGGAGAAACTTGGATGACAAAGATCCACGAGCGTGGTTTAGTCAAATCTTCTTCATCTTTTTCCTTCCATATTGGATCTATGATAAACATAACCTGTTCACAATGCTACGAAAGTACAAATGTATCTCTATTATCCATCCACACTCGCCTAGAGTTCATTTGAACCAGTCCACTCATATCTTTGCGCACAATTGCATTGGACCACTAGTAATAACCTTGAACTAATTCACATAAAAAATAAAGATATCAAACTTTCTAAAGCTAATTTTCAAGATATCTTGGATAAAGCCAAAGTATTCAAGCTGGCCAATCTGTGTATTGTCATCCTTGACACTACTCTGACTTTCTTGAACAAAGCTTTCCATGACACCAGTGTCGAAGGTAACCCTTCGTTCATCTATCCGTTACACTCTAAAGTGTCGCCAATGTGACCAGACTCGCTTCGTATTTGTGATACTAGTGGCGCATAAAACAATATCAAACTCACTATAAAAATATTTTCATGTGGTTAAAAATAAAAAGTTGGTACAAAACATAGATGCCAATTGCATCCGACATCTCCTCTTCTTCTTTAGTGATCAATGCTCCATTTCGCTTTGCATCCAAAGTTGTTGCATCTAGCCAGTGACTAGTAGGAAAGTATGGCAGTTTTTGAAGATGCTTTAGAAAGGGAATATTTCTAGTGGAACGATTGTACTTGAATCACATCCAATCAGCCAAACGTTGTTGCTTTTTCACTTCATATTTCTCAATCTATACATGGGATCAAAAAGACCCTTTTGTATATATTTGCACTTGCTAGATTTGGTCTTGTTGTGAAATTTGTGGATGACATATGTACAATTCATGATCTCAGTTTTGGTGATGAAATTGTTGCATCTTGTATTTTGTGATGTGGGTTGTATAATCTCACTTTGTATGACAAGCGTGAGCAGAATTTTGCGAATGCAATTGTGGATTCAAAGACTGTTTCAGATGAAAAACTTTGGCATGCACGTTTTGGGCATCTGAATTTTGTCAGTTTGCTACGTTTGCAAAAAATTGATATGGTTGCTTCTTTGCCGCCTCTTGAAGCACCTGTAAAGCACGTTTGTGAAGGTTGTATTTTGGGTAAGATGCAGCGTTAGAAGTTTAAAAAGGATGGTTCAATAAGGGCTACATGCAGGTTGCAACTTGCACATAGTGATGTTTGTGGGCCCATGCAAACTCCGTCCTTGGGAAATTACCTTTACTTCGTGACTTTTATTGATGATTACTCCAGGAATGCATGGGTGTATCTGCTTAAAGCTAAGTTCAAAGTGTTTATGTGCTTCAAGCAATTTTTGGCTATGGCTGAAAATGTCTCTAAGTGTACTATGGGTACCCTCCGTTCAAATCGAGGGAGGGAGTATACGTCTCATGAATTTAATGCATTTCAGGCTAGTCGTCCGATAAGACACCAATGTACAATGCCATATACACCTCGGAAAAATCGTATTGATGAGAGAAAAAACAGGTCGCTTATGGAAATGGCATGATATATGGTCAAAAGTCAAGATTTGTCACATTTGTTTTGGCTTGAGGCTATCATGTATGCACTTACGTACTTAACATGTGTCCTACAAACGCAACGCAACAAATTGGATGACAAGGTTGTCAAATGCATTTTTGTTGGTTACAGGACTGAAATCAAAGGTTACAGGTTTTACCATCCGCAAACGAAGTGTATCTTGGTTTCACGAGATGCTGTACCCTTGCTGTCATGTAGTAGAGACAATAATGTAAGCTCACATGACATTTATGAGACAATTTGTTGCCTCTTTTTAGTGGTGGAAACTTGAATGTAGATTTCAATGAGGCAAATGTACATCCTATGGGGGTTTCTAAAATGTTACATATCAGCCTATTATACTGATGTAGATGTACTTGATGTACTTGATGTGGAAAGGGCCGAGAATGAGTAGGTTAGAGGTTTGCCAAAATGGTTGGTGCACACTTTGCATGACAGTAAATTGGATGCACCTTTATCTAGTCATACTCATTCAGGTTCTTGCCATGCATCTTTTCCATCAGATTGATATGCTTTGGCTGTTTCTAGCTTATGTGATGTTGAGGAACCTCTTTCTTTTGATGAAGCACAAAATTCTGAAAATTGGATGGCTGCCATGCAATTAGAATATGGTGCACTTATTAAAAAGACATATATATCAATGTGGGTTTGAAAGTTAGCATCAATGATATTGATCATCCATGTCCCTCTCTTTTTTCAAGCTATTTGTTGTGTCATTTATGTATGCATTAAGGTGCATATTTATGTATTAAGGTGCATATTTAAGCTATTTGTTGTGTTATTTATGTATGCATTAAGGTGCATAGCCAAAGTAGTAAGCATTGGTGGCCAGTCAAGGGAATCTTTTGCTACTTGAGTGGCACTCTATATCAAGTGGGAATTATCACCCTGGATTTACATGATTATTTGAAAAAAATTGCAAATGTTTTTTTATGACTCTTTCGTGCCAACAAGTGGTTTTTGTTTCTCGCTCAAGCTCTCAAAAAATCATTTATAGTTTGGATGAGCAAGAAGAAGCCTATTGTCACCAAAAGATTCTGTAAATGCAAGAGCATTTATCTCAGGAATGCAACTCAAAGCATCATCTACAACATTGTACTGAGCTTAGCGACACCTTAACTTACAGTTATACTCTTGAAGGATTTCAATCCACCTGGCCTTACATCCCTTCAATTATTTCTGTTGTGCAAACTATTTGATGCTTTACTTCAGGTGCAAATACTCCATAATGCTTAGCTAGAGGGAACACTAACAGTGTGAGACATGCTTGATCTTCTCATGCCCGAGCACATAGCTTTTACTGGTGAGAAAGGGTTCTTAGCTGGAGCCGTTTCTGTGAATATTTGGGGAGGAGGAAATAGAATGCAAGTAGACACGTGGCAGGCGGTGGGACCAGTGAGAGAATCGTCCTCATGTGACTACGAGCAATGAGCATTGCCCACACATTCTCTCTCTAGCATCCTTCGAGTCTGCTTGCCCGTCATTCTCTCTCTAGCCCCCAAACCCCCACCTAACAACTGATTCCACGCGGTCACACTCTCTCTCTCTAAAAGAGCTCCCGTCCCGTCCCGTCTCTCTCTCTCTCTCTCTCTCTCTCTCTCCGCCCCCGTACCCTTTCTCTCTCTCTTTACCGCCTTCTTGTTGACATAAATTACCGCCTGCACACTCAGTTTTACTACCCTCTACTAGTCTTTTCAAAGGGCGATGGCTGACAAGGTACTTAATCTGCATACATGGCCTGTTAATTGCGTCTTAATCATGAATTAGTCTTAATTGAACCCTTAATCATCGGCTGCGACAGTCCGACCGACTGAAATCCCCATGGTGGGTGGAATTACTACGCCCTATCAGCTCCTGCTTGCTTCTCACAATCGTCCTGTTCGTGCAGGAACATGTCAAGTATGAAGAGCTCAAGTACTTGGGATTTGTTGAAGCCACTGGACTCCTTGCCAAAGTCTGCGTGGTTCGAGTATACGAGGTCGGCAAAGACTGGTCCGGACCAACATGGCGGCAACGCATCGACGACATCGAGTGCAAAATCAAAGACGCGCTAGCGCCCCTTTACAATCTCATCAAGGGGAATGAACACCACATCCTCCTCTTCTTTGATCAGAAGGCAAGAAATAGCTTCTTTGCATGTCAAATATGTGTTTGTTTTCTGCTTCGTTCTCTCTTCAAAAAGTCTGGTCTGATGTGCGTGCCACCTTGCAGCTCGATGTGTGCATATGCACCGTCCGCAAACATGCTCCGCATGTTTTCAAAAGCTTGCTAGACAAGACGGTGGATGTGGCGAAGAAAGTGCCCGATTTCCTTGTCGATGTTTCGGCTGAGGTCCATCGAGTTGGCGTCATCGACACAGCCAAGAGTTACTTCAACAAAGTTGAGCCCGTCGCAGAGGAGTACATACACCTTGTGTGGAAGCAATTTTTGAAGCTACCCTACTCGCTCACCATCGTCCATGTTGCTACACCTCCGGCTCTCTACGCAGGAGACAAGGTGAACAAAGTGCTTTGCTGTTTGAAAGAGCGCCATGTTCCACTCGTGGGGTATGTGCCGCTTCTCCCTCTCAAGCGAATAGAGACCATCATCAAGAAGGAAGCATAGATTGAAGGACTATTCTAGGTACATACATGCATGCAAAAATATTTTGGTTTGGTTCTGTAGGCATTTTCTGTTCTGTTCTATGCGGCATTGGTTGGAGATGTCCGTCGTCTCCTCGATGTCGGCATCAACCTTGTCCTCTCCTCACTATATTTAGGTGCATGTCGCCGCACCCTCTCCTCACTATATTTAGGCGCATGTCGCCGCACGAGTATATTTCGATCACTGTTTCTTATCATCACCCCATGAGGTTGAAGGGTCCTTTCCATGCCTGAAGACTTTGATTTATGGCTACAATCATGCACATCATTTCATTATGTGGATGCCTTTGGTAGAGCCACATAACAGGTGCTCATGCTGTAAAGGTTGTCATCTTTGTGACTTATTGATGTACAGAAGCAAATAAATTGGTTTTGATTTCAATCAATTGTTGAGATGGATCCATATGTTGGACTAAGCTTTGTAGTGCCTTTTTTTTTTTCGGGTGTCGATGTCGGGGATTAATGGTTGATAAGGTTGTGGTCAGGCTATGCATAGTTATTATTCACAAGAAGATTCAAAAATTTTCTCATATAAGAAATTAGAGTCTTTTTTTGTGTTTTTCATACAATGCATAACATCATAAGCTTTTGCTCGAGAGGCACTGCATACCTAGCTAGGTATGTAGCGCCTCCCTCACAAAAGCTCATGATGTTGAGGTAAGTCACAATGTGGCAATTATTGTGAGAATCCAACGGGGCCGGCGATCCCTTGCCCCCAATCGTACCTAGCTAGGTATGCAGTGCCTCTCTCACAAAAGCTCATGATGTTGAGGTAAGTCACAATGTGGCAATTATTGTGAGAATCTGCCCAAAACTTATGGTGATTTACTTTTTGAAATAACTGAGCCTCATGCATGGATACACTTGGACCAGTTATTTATCTTATGTTGTGGTCATGCTAAGCATAGTTATCAGTAAGACGCTTCTGTTGCATCTATACCAAAATCGGCATAGTTACAAAGGGCCTTGCATAGTTGATTTTGGCATCGGTGCATGAGTAACATCTTATTGATAGCTATCCTTTGCATGACCATATTCCAACTCCCAATGGCTTTTATCAATGAAGTTTTTTGGCAACTCGATGACAACTGGTTAGGTTTTTTGTACTACTCCATATTGTATTGTCGCATGGTTGAGCACATTTCCATTGTATACAGCCCCATGCTATCCAATGCTTTTGTGGGTTGATAGATGCTGTTGTACACTTCTCATAGGCCAAACCGAGCTATCAAACTTGGCTGGCCGTTCGCGTTTGCTGAACGTTTTGGTATAGTGACTCATCCACGAACTCTCGCTGCACTATGCGAAGACACATTATTACACAAACAGTAGAATAGATAAGTAGTTGCAAACAAAAATAGGGTGGTCTTGTGTTTATGACTTAATATGTTGGTCTTTGCATTCCCTGGAAGTGTCTTAGCTTCCAATTGTGCCACTTTGTAATTAGAAAATGTCGGTTGAGGGTAAGCAGAACAGGGGTAACCGTGCCCAGTGCCTACATTTTGACGAAAGTACTAGAAATTGGCTCTATTTTAAGAAACTTAGTTTTGGAAAACTCATTAGTAAGAAATGGGGGAGAGAGATTTTTTAAGTCGAGAGTGTTTGGGATAATGACCCTCATGTTTCAGAGGTGGACCTTGCAAAAAACCAGGAGGGTAGAGCTTTGTCAAGCTCAACGTTCCACAAAGTGTTATTAATTGTTTGTTCCATTTTTATGTTTCAAAAAAAAAAAACATGCAAGTTTCCTAGTGCAGAGTGGACATAGACCTTCCCAATTAATCATAATATGAGGGTACGTGCCATCCTCACGGCAAAATGCAATTTTCAATGTGTTTGTTAACTACGTTCTCAGTGTCGAAAATTAAAAAATGGTAATGTTTACTCACCACACCTATTGTTAATGCACACAGGTTGCATTCAACCTTCTGTATGGTTGCATTGGTCAAAACAAATATAATAGTGGACACTGAGTGGACATTGTAAAGGTTCAAGCTTGCATTACCAAGCTTTGTTATGGAAGAACCGAGAGGGCTCTTTTACACCATTTTGAGTGTGGTAGGTACATACTAGAGGTGGGGTGGCCAGGGTGAAGGTTGAAGTTACGTCGCCAAAGCTTTGGTATGGAAGAGTGGAGAGGATCTGCAGTGGTAGGGGACATGCATGAGCGCGGTAGGTGCATATGATATTTTGCAACTAGATATGTTTTCCTTGTAGATACTTGATATCCTCATCAACGAATCATTGAGCCCTTCCACTTCCATCACTCTAGCAGTTATGTCCTGGTTGCTTCTGAGCACCATTCTTAATCCTCGTGCATTCAAATGTTTGTGATGCTTCGAGATGCATAAGAATCTATCATGAACACATGCTTTTTGTGCTTTTATAAAAGGGCATCATATTTGGCATATATATGAGCCAAAGAATTGGCAAACACAACATGTTTCCAGAAGCCTTTGAACAACAATCCATGCAATGAGCACACTGAGAAAGAACATTGCAATAGCGGAGTTGTCATCGTCTTGCATCCCAACAAAAACAATTTAGAGCTTCCTCGGCCTACCCTTGCCAGGCATATCCTCTTATAAGAGCACTCAAAGAGACTTCGTTTACTTTGTATCCAATTAAAGCAGCTTAGAGATTCCTTGCATCAACAATACTGGGCCATCTCTTGCACTTAACCCGTTGCAAGAGACAACATCCCAAAGAGGATGTCCTTCAAGAACTCTTGTTGCTATTGTGAGGACACCAAATTTGGCATACATATTGATCAAACCACTTTTCTAGACCCAAAAATCCATAATCTTTGGTTTTTTTGTGAACGACCGTGTTGTCTGAAATGCGGGCTTCAGCTATACACCGTGGTAGAGATAAGCCTTACCAGTTTGACGTTCAAAAACTCAACTTGATCTTCACACTGAAAGTGTGTAGTGCTAAAATAACACCCCAAAAATCAAGAATGACAAGACTCTTGTTGGGTACTCAACTAGATAGAATTGATCGATCTTGAAAGAAATCACTGATGGATTACAACAGATGGCTCTTAGCTATTCCAAAATAGGTGGCTCTTAAAGCCTTTCAAAAATAGATGGATCTTAGTCCTTCCTATTATCATGTTGACATAGAAAGATGTTAGTAAAATCATGTCTAATTTCACCTTTCCCGCAAAGAATTAGGAAGGAGAGAGAGAGAATGTTGGGCTGATGAAAATCCTTTACTATACTATATTGTATGCACCCTCTGTATGCCTATGTGTAGATAATGACTGTGTGATAGCTTATCCAATAAGTGTACAACATTGTGTTTATACAATGCTCTCGTAGAGAGAGGTACCATAAGTCACATCTTGACCCGCCTACCTTGTATGTGATTGTGATTGTATCAAGGTGGCGTAAGTATGACACTTTGCGTATGAATAAACATAAATAAAAAAATGTTTGAAGACATCAATAACTGATCTCGTCCAAATACATATAAAAAAATAGAATAATAAGGTCTTGGCTTCAATGATAGTCTCAACCATGTGAGCCCCTGGTATACGTGCATTGAACGATTACAATGGCATGGATACATCACAATGCATCGTTGCATAAACTGTGAGCTTATATCCACGTAGTGCCAAAGAAGTGTGCCATTATTGTTGATCTGAAGTCAATTGATAATACCTTGGCACATAAAAGAATCCTTGCTTCGCATGAAGTCTGGCAAAGCACTTTGCTTTGCACAGTTGAAAAATTTAAAAAAATCCATACTGCGCCTTGCCTTCGAAGGAGCTGCCTCTTGTGGTAATACCAAGTCTAGCAATAGCCCATGCCAATCTCCTTGAGATGCTAGAGAGGCAGTTTATACTCAATCCGTGCTTGATTTGGGTTTGCAAACTAATCATTGGTCCTTGCCAATGATACATGCTTTCAATGCGTATGATAAACATCACAAGCCGTGCTTGTGCTTGGAGTGCTTAAAGTGCACTCACCTTTGTTGCATGATAGGGCTATGCAGCTTGTTTTTTAAAAAATATCAAACAAAAAGAAAGCTACTGCTTACCTTCTGAAGTACTCGCCTCGACTTGCCTTGTCGTATTGGCTTGGTTCAATTTTAGCACGCCTTGCATGCTTTTGTTAAATGCCTTGTCGTAGCTTTGTAAACAAAAAACAACTGGTTGATCATACCGAATATCTTTGCCTTACATGCCACAACCCTTGCCTGAATGTGATGCCTTGCACTTCTTGTCCTTTGAGTTTTTGCCAAAATGCCTTGCACTTCTTGTTTAATCCAATTTGGCTCGTTAGCCATGCCCATTCGTCTTACCGAATCTCAATTCTTGCTATCGAGCTTTGAGTGCTTCTGTCAATCTTACCATGGCCTAGAGTCCGAAACAATTGCCATGTATGCCATGCCTCCTGCTGGCTACTTTGAAATATTTCGGATAAAAAATTGCAAGCTTGTCAAATCCTGCAGGTTTTCCTTGCTTCTCCAATTGTATCCCTCGAAATCTCTGCAATTTTTGAAAAATTATAGAAATTCAATTTTGATCTTGCCCTTAGGCCCGCTTTTGTCATCCTTGCCATCAAAGAAGTAATGCCCGCTTGCCCATGGCGAGTGCAATAGGGTAGATAGGGGGTTGCATACTACTGCAGGCGGGTGGAAAATACCTCTTGGCCTGGCCTTAATCAAATCAAGCGCCACCCTTGTGTAAAACCCAAAGCTCAAATGAGCTACCAGGAAGAGCATTGAGAGAGAGAGAGAGAGAGAGAGAGAGAGAGAGAGAATTTGGCACCGGATCTCGCCGTCATGCAGAGACAAAGTTGCCTTAGTAGTTCAGCACAATCCCAACCTTGCCCAATTTGATATCGGTTGACTTCTCCTCCCTCCTCGATGCTAGGGTCACTGCACGCGGGTCTACCCTTCCATCCTCTCGGCTCTGTAGGGGCAGTTGCCCGTGGCCATGCTCCGTGACTTTGCAAGATGGCTTGTCCACGGCCAGAGAGAGAGAGAGAGAGAGAGAGAGAGAGAGAGAGAGTGCAACGTCCATGCAAAAAAAGATGCAAGGCCTTTGCTCCCTCCACCATAACTCTCCTTCCCTGAGCTCTCTGATACCAATGTGAGCTTGAGGTAAAGGATCTACCACCCATAATATATGCCCTTGGCCATCCATACTTAGATTCCCTTGTCCACAACTAGTAGCCGGCCCTTGGCTTGGGTCCGTGACCCCCCTTGGGTTTGCCCTTGGCATTACAAGAGGGCCAGGTAGTGGATATTCATTAGGTTTTGGTGACAATGCTCATGATGTTACCATTATCTAGGGTTTTTACAGTTTTTGGTGATTATTGAGGGTCTCTTTTGACCGGACTTTGGACATGATTTGAGAAATTTAATAAAATTTGGAGTTGGGTTGATTTTGTTTTGCAATATTCTCACTGTTTTTTGTTGTTGCTTCTCTCTCTCAACTCTCTCACAACCAGAAGCATGGAGCTTTCCTGGTCGACCCCAAAGGACAGTGCGTTCTGACAACGTCCAATGTCCGATTGCCCACTGACTTTACTAACCACTAACCTTATTCTTTCTACATAAAATAATAAGGCGTCTCACACCTCTAGTAGTGAGTACTCCACCTGCACCACATAGCTTCCACATTGATGTGCTCTTCAAATGATATTAGAGCACAAGGTGAATGACAACGGCAACTTTGACATTGTGTCATGGAGAGCAGACAAAAGCAAGAACAAAATTTTCCATAGCTTGTTCTTGCTATTTTTGAGCTCCGAAACACCATTTTTTGCATATCTCTGGCATATGAAGCCGGATGGATATAATCCAAAAGTTTAGGTTGAGGTTTAGACAAATTTAAAACCGATGGTGATGCTTATTTTTTAAAATTCTATTTAGAATTACAGAAAGTGCAATACTAGGTTTGTTCTATATTTTTTGAGCAAGTTTGTTTTGCATTTTCAAGTCGTTTTTTTTTTTTGGCGTACTTCTCACACTCGAACTTGTATCTACATGATCTAAGAGTCTACCCCAAGGTTTCTTGACGTTTTGGATGCACTGGTGCTATCAAAATTTTGAAATTTTGACTTTTTGCAATAACCTGCAGTAATTCCTACGTATAGACGCTTGACAATTGGACTCCTACATTGCAGAGCATTATGTATCTTGCATCTTTGGATGTCGCAATGTGGTGCTAGTTGAGAGATAATTTACCTTGCTTTTATGTATACAAGTGTTGATTTGGGATGTGGATTTTTGGATTGATATACATCCAGATGCGATTTTGTGGGCATTGAGACTGTGTGGGGTTTTAAAGAAGTTGAAACACTTGGTTTAGTGCTTCTTGGTTCTTGTATGTATATGAGAATACAGATTGATCTAATTACAGATCACATATTATATAGATTTATAGATATAAAGGTTATGAATAGGTAGAGTTGTCTGAGAGCTACTTGTGATAAAGTGAGCTTTGTTGCTATGCTATTGGCAGTTGATGTATGCCTCATCTGGATTTGTGATTTGAGACAATTTTGTCTCTGGTAAATCTATACACTTTGCTCAACCCACTAATTTTTCTTGCTTTTCTCCATCATGTTTGAAGAGCTTTTAGTCGATTTGACTTGATATATGACAGATGGTGGATGAGAGATTTGATCTCTGTTTATGTGCATAGCCTAGTTGGCTTCATATATTTTATGTGTACCAATTTTGGTGAGATTTTTTGATATTTTTCTCAAACTAGAGGAAAACCTTTGTTGAATATGTTACCATATACATGTGGTAGTGATGTGTGTGAACACATTAGGACCGTCGGGACATTTTTTCCCTCTTTAGGAGGTTTTTTCCCGCGTGCATTGTATATACGCCCATCACTCTAGGGCTATCCATTTTTCCATTGCACACTAAGTAACACACTCTCTATTGTGTGCCTTGAGCTTCCTTCGTCTTCTCCAAGTTGTGTGTGTTTCTCTGCAACCCTAATTCCAACAATTGGTATCAGAACAGGTCACGTCCTCCTGGGCTTAGTCGCAAGCTACTCTAGCACATGCCTGCTCACTTTCTCCGATTTCAGTGAGCTTTGGCGAGCGTTCGCAGGTCGACAAAATTTTTGGGAATACTCGAAGAGCTTGGTCTGCTCAGAATTTTGATTTGGGCTTATTTCGGCCTCCGTTTCCACTACAGGCATTACTGCACAGGCTATTTTGTCCTTTTGTGCAGAATTTTTGTCAGTGCCGTTTTCTGCATAACAGGTGCCTTACAGTCTTCTACGGTTTGTGCTATATAGCACAGTTTGTTCCCGCTCCGTTTCTCCTATTTTCGGGTAGTTTTCACATCAGGTGTAGCATTTACCATGGCTGACAACAACAACACAGATGTGTTCAAGATGTTTGCTGCTGAGGATAGGTTGGATGGGGACAACTACCCTATGTGGGCTTATATGATGCAACATGTTCTTGTGTCAAAGGGTGTCTGGAACATTGTGCAGGGCATTGATGTACGTCCTGGTTCTGAGGATGTAGGCGATGTTGAGAATGTTGCAGGTCTTGCTGCAAGGATTGCAGCTGTTAGAGTTGTTTTGCCTACGGTAGAACAAGCTCGTTGGGATGTTAAGGATGCGCAGGCTCATGCATTGATTGCGTTGTCTGTGAAGCGCACCATTGTTCCTCACATCCGTTCAGCAAAATCTGCAAAACAGGCTTGGGATATTTTAGCAGGTCTTTATGCAAGCCGCAATGAGGCTAAAATTGCTTTGTTGCGGAAAGAGCTGGAGTCGAAGATTATGCATGAGGAAGATGATATGGACACTTTCCTTGCTAGTATCAAGGATATCAATGAGCAACTTATTTCTGCAGGTGAAGTCATTTCAGACAGTTCCCTTGTGCAGACGGTTCTTGACACCTTACCAGATTCCTACCAGACATTTGCTAGTACTTGGAGACTGATGACCCAAGGAAATACTGAAGTTGTCAAGTTTGATGCATTATGCACATTGCTGTTGGAAGAGTCACTTTCTAGAAAAAATAGGACTAGGCAGCGTGCAGTTGAACAGGCTTTTATTGCTTCTCAAAGAAAGGGTGGTAACAGTAATGCAGCCACTTCTTATGGTTCTGCTGCAAGTGGAAAAAATTATGTTCCTAATGCTTCTGCTGGCAGTACTTCGTCTGGCAATTTTGGTGATAAGGGCAAAAAGAAGATGCGTTGCCATTATTGTAAAGCCAATGATCACTTGATCAAGTCGTGTCCTAAGTTGAAGGCCAAAGAGGCTAAGAAGAAAGAGGGTGGTTCCACTGCAAATGCTGGTTCCACTACAAATGCAGCCATTGTTGAGTCTTCTGTGAAAGGAGACTGTGTTGCTCATGTTGATGCAGAATGGGCTTTTAGCGCAGAGTGCACTTACAATCCTGCTGTCCATGATGCATGCTTGTCAGTTGCTGCAGATTCACATGTGTGGTATTTCGACAGTGGTGCTACAAAGCACATTACCTCACATCGTGAATTGTTTACCTCTCTCGAGTCTGTCCCTCATGGGAATTCAGTAACTTGTGCCAACAACGCCTCTTATCCAGTTCAGGGAGTTGGAAAGATTGTGCTTACTGCTGCTAATGGCAGTTCTTTCACACTTGTTGATGCACTTTATGTACCTGGGATCAAGAAGAATCTCTTGTCTGTATCCGCACTTGCTAGACTTGGACTTGTAGTCAAATTTGTGGATGACAGATGTACAGTTCATGATCTCAGTTTTGGTGATGAAATTGTTGCATCTGGCCTTTTGTGCCGTGGGCTGTATAAGCTCACTTTGTATGACAAGTGTGGACAAAATTTTGCAAATGCTGTTGCAGATTCAAGGGCTATTTCAGATGCAAAACTTTGGCATGCACGTTTTCGTCATCTGAATTTTGCCAGTTTGCTGCGTTTGCAGAAATCTGATATGGTTGCTTCTTTGCCGCCTCTTGAAGCACCTGTCAAACATGTTTGTGAAGGTTGTATTTTGGGTAAGATGCAGCGTTCTAAGTTTCCAAAGGATGGTTCAACTTGGGCCACATGCAGGTTGCAGCTTGTGCATAATGATGTTTGTGGGCCCATGCAAACTCCGTTCTTGGGCAATTACTTGTACTTCGTGACTTTTATTGATGATTACTCCAGGCATGCATGGGTATTTCCGCTTAAAGCGAAGTCCGAAGTTTTTATGTGCTTCAAACAATTTCTGGCTATGGCTGAAATGTCTCGAAATGTACTATGGGCACCCTCCGTTCCAATCGAGGGGGGGAGTATATGTCTCATGAATTTAATGCATTTCTGGCTAGTCGTGGGATAAAACACCAATGTACAGTGCTGAGAGGAAAAACAGGTCACTGACGGAAATGGTGTTGCTGAGAGGAAAAACAGGTCACTGACGGAAATGGTGTTGCTGAGAGGAAAAACAGGTCACTGACGGAAATGGCACGATGTATGGTCAAAAGTCAAGCTTTACCGCATTCTTTTTGGCTTGAGGCCATCATGTGTGCCACTTATGTACTTAACATGTGTCCTACGAAAGCTTTGCAGTCTATAACTCCATATGAAGCATGGCATGATAGAAAGCCTTCTATTGAGCACATGCGTGTTTTTGGCTGTTTGGCATATGCTTTGGTGCCACAAGTGCAGCGCAGAAAATTGGATGATAAGGCTGTCAAATGTATTTTTGTTGGTTATAGTGCTGAAGCAAAGGATACAGGTTGTATCATCCGCAAACAAAACGTATTCTGGTTTCACGGGATGTAGTGTTTGTGGAAGATTCTGTTCAGCCCTTGCCGTCATGTACTAGAGACAGTAATGTAAGCTCACAGGACATTTATGACACTTTGTTGCCTCTTTTCAGTGGTGGAAATACGAATGTAAGTTCCAATGAGGCAAATGTACAGCCTATGGGGGTTTCTGAAAATGTATTAGATCAGTCTATTACTGATGCAGATGTACATGATGTACTTGATGAGGAAAGGGCTGAAAATGAGCAGGCTAGAGGTATGCCAAAATGGCTGGTGCACACTTTGCGTGACAGTAAATTGGATGCACCTTTGTCTAGTCGTACTCGTTCAGGCTCTCGCCATGCATCTTATGCATCGGATTGTTATGCTTTGGCTGTGTCTAGTTTACATGATGTTGAGGAGCCTCTGTCTTTTGATGAAGCACAGAATTCAGAAAATTGGATGGCTGCCATGCAATCAGAATATGATGCACTTATAGAAAATGACACATGGACTTTATGTGATTTCCCTCCTGGCAAAAAGGCCATTGGTACGAAGTGGGTTTACAAGTTGAAACGCAAACCGGATGGTGAGATCGATCGCCATAAGTCTCGACTTGTTGCAAAGGGTTATGCACAACAAAAAAACATAGATTATGAAGAGACTTTTGCTCCTACTTGTCGTATGCTACTGTGCGTTTTCTATGTGCATTGGCAGCTCATTTTGGTTGGGATGTACATCAATCCGACATTGTTACTGCTTTCTTGAATGGTGACATATTTGGGGAAGTTTATGTAACGCAGCCTCGCGGTTTTGTCATAAAAGGACAAGAGGACAAAGTGTGAAAATGTAACAAGGCTTTGTATGGGTTGAAGCAATCTCCTCGTGCTTGGTATGAGAAAGCTGACACTCATTTGGTCAAACAAGGCTTTCGTAACAGTCCAACAGAAAGCACATTGTATGTAAAGCGTGAGGGTGATGTACTTCTCATTGTGGTTCTTTATGTTGATGATTTGCTGATCACTGGACCAAATGAGAGACATATTGCTGAATTTAAGGCTGATTTGAATGCTACTTTCAAGATGAAAGATTTGGGGCTGTTGCATCATTATTTGGGTATACAGTTTAAGCAATGTGATGGTGGTATTGCCTTGTGTCAGAAAAGTTACATAGAGACATTGCTATGTAAGTTTGGACTTGAGGATTGCAAACCTATTGCCACTCCCATGGAAATAGGTTTGAAATTGAGTCTACATGATGCTGGCGATCCTGCAGATGTCACTCTTTACCAAACTTCTGTTGGCTGCCTCATTTATGTATGCAACACGAGGCCGGATATTCAGTTTGCCGTCTCACAGGTCAGCAGATTTATGCATAGCCCAGGGTCTAAGCATTGGCAGGCTGTCAAGAGGATTTTCCGCTACCTTAGTGGCACTTTACATCTTGGCTTGTTTTATCCCAAGGGGGGATCATTGCCGCCAGACTTACATGCTTTTTCGGACTCAGATTGGGCTGGTTGTTTTGACACGCGAGTGTCCACAAGTGGTTTTTGTTTTATGCTTGGCAGTTCATGTATATCATGGTTGAGCAAGAAGCAACCTACTATGGCCACTTGGAGTTGTGAGGCTGAGTACAGGGCAGTCTTCACAGCTACAGTTGAGTGTGTATGGCTCAGACGCCTTATGGCTGATTTGGGTGTTGGACAGGACATTGCCAACACTATCTACACTGACAGTCAGAGCGCATTGGCAGTTGCGATGAACCCAATTTTTCATGCTCGCACAAAGCACATTGAGGTGCATTACCACTATGTCAGGGAGAGGCTCTCAACAGGAGAGATCAGCTTGGCTTATGTGCCAACACAGGACAACCTTGCAGATCTTTTCACAAAGGCATTGTCTCGTGAGAAGCTTGAAGCTTTCCGCAAAGCTTTGGGCTTACTCCCCTTTGTGGACTGATCCTGTCCTCAGGGCATGGCACTTCCCTTTACTCATGTGCCAGCTCTCGTTCACCGCATCACTCCAAGGGGGATTTGTTACCATATACATGTGGTAGTGATGTGTGTGAACACATTAGGACCGCCGGGGCATTTTTTCCCTCTTTAGGAGGTTTTTTCCCCCGTGCATTGTATATACGCCCATCACTCTAGGGCTATCCATCTTTCCATTGCACACTAAGTAACACACTCTCTATTGTGTGCCTTGAGCTTCCTTCGTCTTCTCCAAGCTGTGTGTGTTTCTCTGCAACCCTAATTCCAACAGAATAATCCCAGGTTCTCGCCGTAGTTTCTACATATTCATGTACTCTTTGATGCATTAGGATAGAAGTATATTAACGTGGTACGCTTTTTATGCTAGTTCACATGTGCCACATATCTTGTTAGCATAATTTTTGGCTTCTCAAACACTAGTGTAGCAATTAGATTTATATTATCCTAAAGTGAAAAGTACAATAAAAGACACCATCACTAATTTAGCGTCATATTGAATAACAAGGTTCATTGTTTTTTGAAGCTATTTGGCATGGGAATTCGAGTTGCATAGGTCTCCACAGAGAGGTGGGTGATGAAGAAAAAAGGCAAGGGGAGTGTGGAGCCCACATGCAAGATGGCGCATGGAAGGCATTTGTGTTCTCCTCAGCAGCTAGCAAGAGAATGTAGGCATGATACCGGCTTGGACTACAAACAAAGGAGCTCTAAGGAGCTACCTGACCATCCTCCAAGCAGAAAAGGCACCAGGGCCAAATCACCTACTGCTTCTTCCTCTTCCTACAAAAGTGCAAAGTTTTCTTCATCTCAGGGATCTTTAATGTCCCATTTCAGGCATGCAACCAAAGAGAAACATGACTCAGTACTCTCTCTCTCTCTCTCTCTCTCTCTCTCTCTCTCTCTCTCCCTTGTTGGATGCGGGTTTTTGTTGCATCTCTTGTGTGAACAATCTCTTCCACCTAGAAAAGTCATGTGTCAATAACCCATGTGAAGAACCTCTTACAACCTATGTGTAAAGACTTGTCACTTGTATTTATGCATAAATAGCCACATATGTGTATCATGTGTCAAAAGGTTCTCTTTGTATATGCCTATATAGAGGCACATTATGCTGAATAAAAGTAAGTCTATCATTTTTCAACTATACTCTATTGTACTATGTGCCCAATATCAAATCCTAAGCTAACCCTATTCTAATCATGCTTATACCATGAATGACACGCTAACCCATCCACCATAACCTAACAACTAGTATCAGAGCGTCTACATCAGTCCATTGCTTGCAAAATTGTATGTTGCAATAAGCTCCGTCTACTATATGTTCACGTGCAGACCTCAACAAATTGATAGGCTGTGAGGAGGTGAGTCGTAGGTGGGGCAATGATGAGTGAGCGAGGCTTTTTGAGAGTGTGATGCGGGCTCTCGATGTGATGAGCCTTTTCTTAAAAACCAATCGCAAAAGATATTTAAGATTAATAGCCTTTGACTGAAGCCAGCATCGATGGCGAGCTTAAGAAGCTAGCTGGCAAGAAGCTCTGACTCGGGTGCTCATTGCACGCTAATGGATGGTGGATGGGTTAGCATGCCATCCATGGCATAAGAATTATTAGAATAGAGTTAGCTTAGGATTTGATATTGGGCACACAGTACAATAGAGTATAGTTGCAAAATGATAGATTTACTTTTATTGAGCGTAACGTGTCTCTATATAGGCATATACGAAGAGACAGCCTCTTGACACATGATACACACATGTGGATGTTTATGTACAAATACAAGTGGCTAGTCTTTACACATGGGTTGTAAGAGGTTCTTCACATGGGTTATTGACACATGACTTTCCTAGGTGGAAGAGATTTACAAGAGATGCAACAAAAACCCACATCCCAACAATCCTACCCTAGTGTGTTTTGAAGGGAAGATAATCTTGTGTGAAGGATATGCAACCAAAACCCACATAGGGGACAATTGTTGGGATGCGGGTTTTTGTTGCATCTCTTGTGTGAACAATCCCTTCCACCTAGAAAAGTCATGTGTCAATAACCCATGTGAAGAACCTCTTACAACCCATGTGTAAAGACTAGCCACTTGTATTTGTGCATAGACAACCACATATGTGCATCATGTGTCAAAAGATTGTCTCTTTGTATATACCTATATAGAGGCACATTATGATGAATAAAAGTAAGTCTATCATTTTGCAACTATACTCTATTGTATTGTGTGCCCAATATCAAATTCTAAGCTAACCCTACTCTAATCACGCTTATGCCATGAATGACACTCTAACCCATCCACCATAACCTAACATCTCTCTCTCTCTCTCTCTCTCTCTCTCTCTCTCTCTCCCTCCCTCCTCCCCTTCTTGTGTATATTCTGTGTGTTTTCATTTCTACTTTTCTGCTTTAGTATCACAAGAAGATTCATGCAATTTTCCTTGTGGAAAAAAGAGCCCATTTCTTTGTGTCTTTTTGGGTAAAAGTAGATACCCATTGTTATGTGCATTACTAAGGGGGAAAGTTCATACTAAGTATATTAATAATCACATAAGGTTTAGTAGCATACTAAAATTAATAAACCCATTAGTGCATACTTAGTATGTTAATAAGCACACAAGATTTAGGAGCATACTTAATATGTTAATAGGTTTAGTATCATACTTCGTATGCTAGCAAATCATCTATGCCAACTATTACATTTCAAGGAATGTGCCCAAAGCTTTTTTTTTGAGTATTTTCAATCCTTTGTTAGATACAATATAATTGAGAAAAATTCCCTTTGATGTGTGCAGGCCGATGGAAAGCTCCGAAGGTCATGATCCTCGTGTAGGATAAACTCTATACAACTTTGAGAGAGTTTAATGTTGCTTATGGTCTTTCCATGGATGGTCTAGATCCCAAAATGGTAAAGTGGGAGTAGGTCACTGACATTGAATGGTTCAGTGTGTTCAAACAAACAAAGGAATCCAGTCAGTAACGCATCAAATGTATCACCATCCGCACTAACATGTATACGTCAGAAAAAATCATGTCGTTAATGACAATAGCTCAAGTGGATTCACCACTTCCTATCATAGTTGAATTAATCGAGCAATCGGCTATGTATCAATTACTAGCTGGGAGGCTATATAAAAGAAATCGGGACGGAATATTGCTTTTATGCATTAATCTTGAAGAAAGAGATCAATACTTAAGTCAAGCACCTGTTACCATAGTAGGACTTCACTTTGCGGAAGACCAAACTATGCAAGGAATCTTAAGACTTGGAGTATTTTGGCCGACCATGAGGAGAGATGTTCGATATTTTGTAAGAGATTGCCCTCAATGTCAGGAACAACAACCCATTCTTCATGTAACATTGTTTCAAATGTCACCTATTCCTAATTGGAGTAACTATCTGGTTACTTACTTATCGAGCCGAACATTTCCTGAGGATATGAGTAGACGCCGTCAAAGAGCAATTGAAACAGAATGATGAAACTACACTACAATGTATATGAGAAGGGTCCAACCAACATGGAAATTTCCTCTGCATTTGCAAAGGGTTTCATGAAAGATTTCAGTCCTACTGTGATTGCAAGCTTGGTAGCCATTGGGTTCACTTGGGCCGAGTTTGTAGTGCAGTACTTGTAGGATATTCGAAAGAAGGGATAGTATGAGGGCCATGTTAATAAGTGGAGAATACACAATCTCCAACTTCTAGCTCCAAAAATTGAGAATGATTCTGATAATATCTGGGAGGAAAACATGGCCTTTGTAGGTATGAGTACCAATAAATCTACCAAGGCCACACATCGGCCTTATCAAAATAGTTCACAAGAGATGGAAACTGCTTCATTTTGTGGGTCGGAGGAATGGAAATGCATGAAGGCAGTTGTTCTTCATTTGAAAACGTAAGTGCAATATGATAAACAAAATCTCAAAAATGTGAAAGAGGCTTTAGCAGGAGTGTAAGGGCTTTGAATGCTAAAAATGCGAAGGACACCTCGATTGCCATGAGCATGAGACAGAGGTTGAAAGAAGCTGAGATGGAGTTGTAGACTCTATTGCAGAGTAATGATGTGGATGCATGGGGAAAAATGGAGCTTGAAGTCACAATAGACATGATGAAAGACACCATAGAGGCTTTGGGGTTTCTCATAGTGAAGACAAGCCCATTAATAGTGACATTGACAGAACCTGTCAATTGGTAAGGGTCAATGATTTTCATATCTTCTCTTTATGTTTGGTACATGTGCTCACATAGCTCATGCACTTACCATGCTCTTTTTGTCTTTGTTTTGTAGGTTGAGGCAAACATTGCAAAATCCAAAGTGTAGGCCTCTGAAATTCAATTTGAATTTTGATGCACATGGAATCCAAGCTACAGGGCTCATTCATATTGCCCTCATTAATTTAGCGCTTTCAAGTTTTATGAAGGATAAAGAGGTACAATACAAGTATAACAAATTGTTACAATGGTCAAGCTACCCTAAGAGCATAACTATCACCTTATCTGCTTTGCTGCTACATCCTTTCTTTCCCACCTGCAAGAGAAGTATACCTACGGAATGGTTGTACAACCTTGCAACGCAAGGACATCCAATCACACCAAAAACCGGTAAGAAAATCAACCTAACGTACACTTGCTAGTTAGCATATAGGGAATGCTAGCTACCATTTTGTGTGGATTGGTAAGTACATACAGTAGTCTGCAAGCGCGCGCGAGAGAGAGAGAGAGAGAGAGAGAGAGAGAGAGAGAGAGAGAGAGAGAGAGAGAGAGAGAGAGATCAACGTATGCATGTCATCTATGTATCATTTCCATTTTATCGGATACTTCAAAAATTTGAAATGATTTGGAAATCTTTTTTTATGATGTTAGAATATTATATAGCTTCTTTTTTGACATTAAACTTTTGAACTATTCACAAACAACCCTCTCATTCTACCCTTGCATGGTGCCAATGAGAGAGGATGCTCACAACCCAACAAACGTACCACAATAAAGAGTGATGGTCCGGCGTGTGTCTCACTTGACTTGGTGATATGCCTCTCTCTCTCTCTCTCTCTCTCTCTCTCTCTCTCTCTCTCCAGCCCAAGCCCTCAAAACCCTTCTCACACCTGCCCTTTGTAGCCGAAACGGCCTTTACTTTGTTGATGTATCTCCAATGCACATTTCCTCCCCATTGAGATGCGCACCAAAAGTACTAATAAAATTTATAATTCTAGAGCATTTTTTATTGTTTTCACCCGCTTTACTTCTTGCTAATCCGGTTTGAAACTAGCTAATCTAGGCTCTCAACTGCTAAGCTTAGGCAAACCTTCTCCAAACACTGTTGGGGCAAGGACTCATCCTGCTGCATAGCTTAAATAAGACACACACACATGGGAGAATGAGAGAGAATGTTTAACATCACCAAAATAAATAATTGAGTGACAAATACTATCCGATGAGTTCTTAGTGGAGAGAGAGAGAGAGAGAGAGAGAGAGAATAGGAAGAAGAAGTACACAAGAGACCTAAAAAATGTAGCCGATGAGTTTTGATTCTTGAACGCAAGTGTTTACATGCTTGCACACTTTCTCAAGGAGGGAGAGCGGGATGGGAATTTTGATATCATGGAAACAATCATAATGACCTCAAAGTTGAGAGAGAGTGAGAGAGAGATTCATCATCCTTAAAGATTCGATTGACCTATGGGGCCAAATACAACATGTAGCATGATTGTAGACAATGGATATAATGTTGACAACTAGCAAATTGACTCCATGAGGTTTCCAAAAGAGAAAGAAATGTAGTCCATGGTTTGGGCTAAAATGTAAGAAAAGCAAGTTTGATGTGATCAAAAGCTGAGCACTCAAGGAGGGTGTGATGCCCATACCCTCAAACTTTCAAGGGACATAATGTGTATGTAAAAGAGGCTCTCCTACATTGCCTCAATGTCCGGTCTCACATTTAAGGGAGTAGGAGCTAAGCCCAATGGTTGAAATGGTATGGATTGTGCCCAAGGGAATAAGCTCAAGCATGTAAATGGTTGACCATAATCTCTTCTCTATGATTCCTATTTTTTTCATTACTTCACTCTTAGACATGAAAAGTTTTATCATTGCACAATGTAGAAGTTGTAGGCCTTTATCTTTGAAAACTTTCTGACTTACCCAATTTGTACTTCTGGACTTGGTAGCACTTTTTTCAACCCTAGGTAAACCAATGGAAAGACGTCCTTCCTACTCCAAGAAAGACACAAGGATAGAAGCAAGTAAGAAAGTGAAGAAGAAACATTGAATTCGATTATGTTCCCATTGTTAAAATCCATTCTAGAACCCACTCCAGTTTCAAACAAAGTTTTATGATTACATTGACTTTAGCATTCATCACTTCACACCATGTTAACTTATCTAATATGTATAATCAAGTTTAATAGCATTGCTAGACCAAGATAGAAAAAAAGGAGCTCCTCTCTCTCTCTCTCTCTCTCTCTCATACACACACACACACACACACACACATCCCAATAGAAGTAGAGCACTCCTAAGTTTGTCTAGCATCTTATTAAAAATAATGCCTATGAGAAGCTCCCAAGCTTGGTATCAAAGAATGCTTTGCATCATCTATCAAGAAGTTGTGTCATGGATCACTTTTAGAAATGCAATAGACTATACATGCAAAAAGAGAATATTGATACCGTTCCACTTGGAAAAAAATAACCCTATGAGAATAGAGGTGATGTTTCCTTGGCCACATCAATGCACCGATCACATACTAGTTTCTCATTATGTTAAAACACGACAAAAATGACATATGATTGTATGCATTTATTTAATCTTATCACCTTGTTAATTTATAAATGGAGCCCTTTCAAGTAAGGGCCTCATATGACTTCCTTTCCGGCTTATGGTTTTAAAATGTCAATGGGATCTTTTACTTTATTTAAAGGGGAAAAGAGGTGTGAAAAGAATGATACTCCTCCCTTAGGTCAACAATGAATTTTATTAGCTAAACATCTACTAGTGAGTAGAATTAATAACTCTCTCTCTCTCTCTCTCTCTCTCTCTCTCTCTCACACACACACACACACACACACACACACACACACGTCATAATGAACATGGGAGTTAGGGCTCCCGCATAGCCCATTTATGTTTGAAGAGCTAGTTAACTTTAACGGGTCCAATTACAACATGTGACCATCTCATTCTCTCGTATGCACTCTATGTGTATGCTCAATGGCTTTCTCTCGCTCAATTGGCATCATCTTCACAGGCCAACCGGACAACTTTCATATAGGCGTGGCAACTACAGACTATAATGGTGCTAAATTGACATGGGGGTAATTGAGGCACCCCCTAGTGTAATAGCACCAATTACCATATCTTTTCCTACAAGGGGGTCTCCCAAAATTCTCACAGAGTATGGAGCTTGTCCATTAACTTTGAAGGGCCTCCTAAAGGCACCTTCAGAGGGCCTATGGGTGAGCCCTCTAAGAGAGGTAATTAAAAGTGTGTGTGTGTGTGTGTGTGTGTGTGAGAGAGAGAGAGAGAGAGAGAGAGAGAGATATATTTTTTATTGAGTATAGACATCTCTTTCAGGCTAGAACTACCATATTTTTATCTTTAGAAGCTTGCTCACGTTCTGTTGAATCTTGGATCCAACCAAAAAAAGGCTTAAAAGGATATCAACCTGTTCCTACACGTCAAAGGTCTTCACTTTGAGCAATAAAATAGACATTAGAAAAAAATAGCATTTATAGCTCGTAGAAATTACTACTTTCCTAATTACTTTTTATTTAGCAATTTTTTTAAAAATTTGGCAAAATTATTTTTTCTCTTTTGGCAAAAGGTGAGTAGATTATATTGAACTTAGATTTTTTTAAATTAGATTATATTGCCGGCACCCACCTTAAAATGTCGCTCTCGATTGATTGCAATCCTCCTACTTTTATAAATTTTCAAAAAAGAAAGACCAGCAAAAGATTATGGGATAATGACTTGCCATTGAAAATATTGGTGAACCAAGATGGTCAAGCCTGTTTTGTTCTAGTAATGCAACCTCGTCCCTTTCTCAAAAATGTCCCATTCTTGCTTTTACCGGTAGTTGTTGCAACAAGCTCCTCTCCTCTTTTGCACTTACCACACATTAAGGTGCACTCCACACTATCTTACACCGACATGTTTCACATGGGATCTACGGTTGGGAGCATGTGGGCTGTTCAATGCATATTTGCAAATTCGGTAATCTTTGTAAATTTTGCACAAGAAGTAAACTCAAATAGGCTCGTAAACTTGAGTCTCATCTTGTGCCCCGTGATGTTGAACCCACAACCTTCCCCTAGCAAGCCATACGCTCTAACTACTATGCCCGCATTCGATTATTGAAGTATATGGCATTTGTGTGTGTTAGGTTGGAAATGCAGACCTGTTTGTAAATTTGGAGCAATTTTGTAAATACAGGCTGCCTACTCGGATGACTAAAAATCTACCGGCACCATGAATTTTGCCTCAACCCTTGATCCCATTTCCATGTGATATAATGTTGAGGCATGGATACTATGGTATGATTTTATTTGTAATCCAACTAGGATAATGCGATAACTTAAGAAAGAGCTTATTGTGGGTCATGGTTTGATTGTGGTCGAGTAATGCCCGAAGGTGCTCTTGTATATGATCGGACGGGAATGCCCGAACTGCTACCAAAAAAAAGAAAGAGCATACTGTAAAAAAATTTATGATTTATATTATCCAACTAATTATAGTGAGTGTTGCTCTTTTTTTTAAAGGGATAATGTGATAACTTTCTCTTTCAAGACCCAGTCAAAGAAAAGTAAAACATTAAGAGTTTATATTTTATATATATATATATATATATATATATAAACTCACAATTCGTGAGTGTATTGTATTAAACACATCATAATATTACAAAACCAACCTCAAGCTTGTATCGAGCCTTGAGGTGCAAAAGTTTACAAGCTGGATGTTTGTCGCCTCGTAGTAAGGCAATTCACCATCGAATTTGAACAAAATTTTTAGGCTTTACTTATCGTCTATTGAAAGCAAGGCATGACTAGTCCTAGACCAATCTTCCAAATTTTGCTTTCACCCGAGCGTCCAATTAGCACTTTTCTTTCTTGTTTTCAATCTTCCATACATGACTTTGACCTATTGTTAGCGGGATAATTATCTTGCGAAGTACTAGGCAGATATTGTAGTGCAATTATTATTTGCCATAGCGATTATTATCCTTTTGAAGGCTGTAGTTCTTGAAATTTTTATCTTATGCTTTGATCCAGTAAGGCTTTCGTGATTGCTTGATGGTAGGTCCAGGTACAGGCATGATGGAGCATGATTTGCGTAGGGAGGATGATCACCAGAGGAAGGAGGCTCCTCTTGAGTCTTTTGGATTTGGATGCCACAGAAGCTTCCGATTTGGACTTTTTTTATATGTCAAAGGGCAAAAAGTGTAACTTCCACCAATGCTCGTATGCAAGGATTCACAAAAAATCCCTCAAGCCGGCCCCATTTGGAGAATACACTTTGACGAAAGAGTTGTTGCACGGTGTGACTGTGTTCAATCAATGTAAGGGTGTTGAGTGCCTCAATGCAAGTTGAGGTGTTTTTAAGTCGATTTTAATCTTGAATTGGTCTTTAGAGCTTAAAGGCGTGTTGTGAAAAATCGTTAATATTGTATTTCATGGGCGGAATGAATGACAACCCAAGGCATATGGGAGTAGGTAGCTACTGTATTCAAGGTTTGCAGCACTTTAGAGCGGTGACAAGGGGTTTTATGTTGCTACATGTACTTCAGAGCAGGCGGCTCAAGGGGTGATTATAAGAGGAGGAGTGTGGGACATGTCGTTGTCCGCATATGTCATGCCATGGACCCTAGAGTTTTGCCCAGGTGAAAAGATTATGCGGTCTTGTCCAATGTGGGTCACCTTAAAAAATCTTTTGCTTTGGCTACATGATCACGTTCCGACCATTGCTACCAGGATGGGTTGGCTGCTTTTCATGTCGAAGCTGTAGCGGATGAGATCAAGTTTGGATATTAAGGTGTGCATTCCATGAAACATGGACAGATTCATACCAAAGTTTGTGGATCTAAACATGGGATACTTTGGAGCCTTTTGTCAAGAAATGGCATTTGCTTCATTCCCCACAGCATGCTACAAATGTTGTAGAATTGGGCACTATGCTAGGAACTACCCTATAGCTGGGGTTATCAATAATCAAGCGATCAAAACCACATGGAAGTGAGCTGATAGAGATCTCAAGCAGCCCCTAGCTTGGCATCCAAGCATTCTAAATGAGCAAATGAGTGACATGAATGTAGCACACAATATAATCAATGAGGGCATCAAGATATGTTGGACAATGAACCCCAGGAGCATATAGATTTTGGGTTTGATCTTCCTAGGCAGCAAATCGTCCCACTTTGCCCCCGTGAGGATCAAAGTAAGCTAGAAATGTCCTCACAAGAGGTTTCATTGATCGACTAAGCCCACATGCAAGATATCATCACTAAAGCCACTCCAACGATAAACATCGAACTCCTAAGTCATCTTATAGCTTTCCCTAGCTCATAAAAAAAACACTAGCCTAGTTTTTTAAAAAAGTAAGATCCCTCCCTAATTCGTGTTTGTATGAGTTGTTGGATCCCTCTAAAAGTAGGAGAATGGTTGTCTCTTTGTTCCCATGCCAAAATTTCTTTGCATGGGCTTTCTTGTATATTTCTTGTTTCCTTAATACAAACATCCCACATAATGTGGGAATTGAAAAAAAGATTTGAGGGTTTTACAGTGAATAGGGGTTGGTCGTGGGGGGAGGATAGAAGAGCTACGCTATAGGGGGCCATCCCAAGTGGGATCTTGGTTGGGCAACCCCTTTTCTTGCCTTTCTTAGAAGATGGCCTCCAAGGGAGCCCCTTCTCTAATGATAAGGAATTTTCTTTCAACGTAGATGTCTGCAAAGATTTTTATGGGGCATGTAGACTATTTGTGGCTTGTGGGTTAAAAAAAAAGCGAGAAAAACCACCACGGCCAAGGTCGGTGTTAGAGGAGGGATGCAAGGACTGTTCAATTTTTGAGAACGGCTTCTTCCCCCGATATGGATTTCTAGCGAGTGTGGGCTTTGGATTGGTGTGATTCGCACCGGCTCCAAGAGGTTCCAGTTGGGGATGCTTGTAGACAAAGCTGCCCAATCGTTGTAGATAAGGTGAAGAGATGCCTCGTGGAGAGACTAAGTGTTGTGGGAAGCCTATCCTTGGCCTCTTTCAGTTTGGGGGTGCGGCAGTTGCATGTGGCAGATGTAGATGCTCCAATGGAAACCCTATATTTGAAGGGCTTGGAGTTTACTTGTTTCATGTGACATTGTTTGTTTATGTAGTTAGATATCACACCTTTATGGTGTAAGATTGATATGTTAAGTGGCTCCCTTTAAATGCAGACCTTTGTTGTTTGTTGTATCTCCCTCGGCACATTTTGCGCAAGAGATGGTTGTACTTTCTTTTGGTATATTATATAAATTAGCTCACTTGTAGTGATCATTGCAAAAAAAGGATATTGAAAGAGTGCATGGTGTGCAGAATGCATGTAAGCATTGTGCGGTATGGGAGAGGGAAAAGGAGAAGAGTGCATTGTGTCTGGGTGGAACAAACCTCCAAAAAGTGGGGGAATATCCTTATTCCTTTAGGTATACAAAGAATGCATGTATGCGTGGTGCAGTGTGGGAGATGGAAGAGGAGAAGAGTGCATTGTGTGTGGGTGGAGCAGACCTCCAAGAAGTGGGGGAGCTCCTTATTCTTCTAGGTATAAAAATAATAAGGGAATGGATCATTGGGCGACGGACGGCTGGTGGCTTACCCAATAAGTGTGGTGGCTTACCCAATAAGTGTGGGTGGAGCAAACCTCCAAGAAGTGGGGGAGATCCTTGTTTTTTTTTTAATATAAGAAGAATAAGAGAATGGATCAGTGGGCAGACGATCGATCCACCGATCGACCGCGCGCGTAAGCGAGCACCGACCATGGGCAGAGGTGTAAGGCCTTACCAACATACTCCCACTTAAAGGCGATGCACCGATAAGTGAGTGCTACTAGCTAAACTACTAGTATGTACAAGAAAACAAGTGAGCAACTCTCTCAACCTACACCCAATGGCTCGCTTAGTGGATCTACATGCAATTGTATCGGCTCTAAATGATAGACGAGCGTGCGTATCGATGTTAGAGCTTGCATCCAAATCCCAAAGACAACTTTGTTTAGTCTGCATAGCTCACAATGCATCATTCTAGTGTCAATCACCATACGACTGACAATTCTTGTTGCAAATGACCATACAATTGACAATTCCTATTGCAAATGCTCCCACTACAACTGCTAGGTCAGGCCTCAACACTAGTAGGTCGTACATGAGATGCTTAAGCGCTAACAAAATTTGCACAAACTTGGTTGTCCTAGCCTTGATTGTGCTATTTGCATGGAGTGCATCATCAGGACTACTCATCATGTATGGATGTGTCATCACCGACATTGGGATGGCTACGTCCCTCTCCTCCATAGGTGGAACTATGTGTCCTAGCATCAACTCATCAGCCTCTAGCATGAATGTTAGTGCCTGATATGTTAAGGTACTTATCTTTTTTGGACTATAACTAAGATCTTAGTTTTGAACCTTAGGGTCATGTTTACACAAGTGCCTAATGCTTAGGAGTTTGAAATACCTGAATTGTCTTATGGCGTGTAGCAGTTTTTGGATGTAACCAACGAGCACTTTGCAGTCTTCCTATAGTCGTACTGCTATTTTGGGCTTGTATTCTGATGAAGATGATGAATACATAGTGAAGCGGTACCTTCTTTCTCTCAATCATGGTGTCTATTATTCATATGCCTTGTAGTTCTATGATTTAATGTGCAGTCTCTTGTAGTCGTTTTCCTTTATACTACATGTTTGATGTACTTAATACTTGTTAGGGTTGTGAGTCCCGAATACTTATGTGATACTGCAATTGGTTCAAATTCAGCCTGAACCATATGGCACTCAAGAATGCAACAGGGTACTGACATGTTGGTTGACATAGACCACCTGTAGGAATTCTCAAATTGGGTAACCCCGCAGGAAGAGTCTGAGAAATATGCAACAAAGTTCTTGGAGGAGTTCTTCCCGAATCTAATAGGGGAAATCAAAATTAAAATTGATGACAAGGTAGCTACATTATTTTTAACTTTTGGTGCCTGCAAGTTGCCTTCATGTTATAATCTGTATGAAAGGAAAGTGTTGGTACAATACTTAAGACACAAGAGAAGAAGCAATGCATGAGTGGGTCTGGGCAAGGGTCCAATTTACCACAACACTTATATGGCACAAGGTTTAGACTTAATAATTCTTAGGGTTGTGGGCCTCGAACACTTTGGCGATCCTACAATTGGTTCAAATTCATCCTAAACCATATGGCACTCAGGAATGTAGCAAGGTATTGACATATTGGTTGACATAGACCACCTGCAGGAATTCTCAGATTGGGTAACCTCGCAGGAAGATTCTTAGGAATATGCAGCAAAGTTCTTGGAGGCGTTCTTCTCGAATCTGCTAGGGGAAATCAAAATTGCAATTGTTGACAAGGTAGCTACATTATTTTTACCTTTTGGTGCCTGCAATTTGACTTCATGTTACAATCTGTATGGAAAGAAAGTGTTGGTACAATACTTAAGACAAAAGAGAAGAAGCAATGCATGAGTGGGTCAGGGCAAGGGTCCAATTTACCGCAACACTTATATGGCACAAGGTTTAGACTGGGGAGAGATTTCTTTGCAAGGGAAAGACAAGAAGACAAGTCTGGTAGTGATGACCAAGAAGAACCTATAAGGTTGGTTGCTGCAGGAGTAGGAACTGCTGGGGTAGGGAATGAATTGCAAGAACCTAAACATAGGTTGCAGGAGACCCCACCTGCAAATGAAGGAGGCCAACAAACAACTCCTCCCACAACAGACCCACTTTTGGGACAATTGGTTAATTTACTGCTAGCTCAGACAGTCTTAAGGGCAAGAAGACAATTGCAATTTGTACCATCCGGGACATGTACTTTACCTTTCAATCCACTCCCGTTCAGAGTACTCAGAGCACTTTTGATACCTCCAATGGCTGTACCAAATCCCAAAGTGGATGCGATAAAGTTCAACAAAAAAAAGGCCCAAGATGCTAACAACCACGTTGGTCAATTTCAAACAAGGTGGTCTGCAAGTGGATATGAGGCATTACATTTGGATGTAGTGAAGAAAGAGTATTTTGCAGGAACATTGCAGGGTAAGGCCATGGGTTGGTTCTTGCAGTATGGCATGGAAGCTTTTGCTGATTATAATGATTTGAAGCAAATATCTTTATTAAGGTTCAGGGAGGATAAAACACTTGAAGAAATTTTGAAGAAGTTAAGGAAATTGAAATAGAAAGACTTTTTGCTGATTGAAGATTATGCACATAAATTTAGAAATTTGAACAATAGACTAGAGGCAGCACAACAGCCTTTTATGGAGCAATTGGGAGACTAATTTTGTAAGGGACTAAAAAGGAGTTCAAAAGTGTAATATCAAGGAGACCCCCATTAGCAAATGCACAGGATTTTACTGATTTGGTTGAAGTAGCTGCAAAAGCTGAAAGAAGATACGGAGGTAAGGCAAAACTAAAGGACAAGAAGAAAAAGCAGAATGAGGATTCAAATTCAGAATTGGATGATTCAAAAGCAAAAGATGAAGATTTAGATCAGGATACTAAAGAGGAAATTGATACTGATAATGAAGATAGGTCAAAAAAGAAGAAGCAGAAAAAATAAGGGTAAGCTGAAGCAGGAAAAGAAGCAGAGAAAGGAAGTAGTAATTGAAGAAGCAGTCAACAAAATTATTCAGGAAAAACTACAGACAAGTTGAATGAGCTAGTTTGGAATGTCAGGAAAACCATACTGTTAGGTTTGTCAAAGATTTGGTCATGAGTATGAAAATTGTTATTATAATCCATATTTTTGGAGAAGAAAACCTGAGTATATTACTCAAAAAATGAGGGAGGCAGCTACAAATGTGGTAGCTCGTCAAGGTGTTAACAAGATATATAAGGGATGTGCACCTCAAAGAAGGTTCCAAAACCAAAATAATTGGGGATACCAAAACAGAGGTCAGAATAATATGCAACAGTTGCAATGTAATTATTGTGGAGCAATGGGACATAGACAAGGTTCTGATTGTGAGTTGTGGTGTAGACATAGAAATGATAGAGGCATTCCTATCATCAGGTACAACAATAACAATAAAAACAATAATAACAAGCCTCATGAACAAAATCAACAACTTGCACCGAGCAACAACAAAGACCTCTAGGTGAGGCGAATTTAGTGGTGTTGGAGGAATGGATTGAAGAAGAATGGACTGAGGAAGAATGGATTCAAGATAGGGTAAAGTTTCCTCAAGAGGAACAGAAACTTGACCAAAAAGTACAGGAGTGTCAGTCTACTTAGGGGATGGGTAAGCATTACAAATGTGACTACGCAGTATGTATCGAAATTGAAGATATTCTTGAAAGTAGTGGGTGCACTAAATTCATGGTTGTAGCAATATCAAAATTAAAGCATGGAAAGAAAATTGTGCAGAAAAATAAGATCAAGGCATTGTGAATTGGAAGGAGTAGAAAACAGTCACAACAGAAGCACTCAAGGAAGTACGAGAGTCACAAGGAGGAATATGCCACGTGAAGAATGGGAGTTTGTTGCAAGATCCTAGGCTGACCAAGGGAAAACTTCATTAGAGAAAAGTAAGACTGTACTAAAAGAGCGGGGCAATGGTGATGAATTTTATGAAGCTTTATTGTCAGCTCTAATAGAAATTACTGTAAAGCAAATGTTGAGGTTGGTACCTGCATTTTCTCAAAAATTGTTGAAAAGATTGACTAATGAAGTGGAAGGTACAAATCAAGCAATAGTTAGGGAAATTGAAGAAAATTTTTATAGAGAAGCATGTGAAGTCCTACCAATGAATGTTGATTACAAGGTACTAGTAGTGGGGATATCTATTTGAAAGGTGTTTGTTCCAGGAGTGTTCTTGGATTACAGGTCAGAAGTTAAGGTTCTCCCAGAGTCAACTTGCAAATGTCTGAATCTCTTGAAATGGGATCCAACACCTTTTCAGGTGAAGATGGTAGACCAAAGACGGGTTGAGGAATTTGCAAATCTTAGTTGGGGGACTGCAGTTTGTAGCCAATTTTGTAGTTCTCAAGTTGGAAGAATCTACTTGTTCTTATTCAATGATGTTGGCCGGGGAGGCCCTAGTTAAGAGCAAAAAGATTAAAGCAGCTATGGGGAGCATCTCTATAGTGATCAAAAGAAGAAAGAAGAAAGTGAGGATGCAAATGGGTGCAAAAAAGGTGATACCGCTTGGTTTCAGGGCATTGTATGCAAAAGGACTAAATATGGTAGAAGAAATTGGAGAGAATATAGATGAGGAATTTCTCAAAACTAATTCATCATTTGTACCTATTTTTGAAGTTGATGTGCAAAAGATAGCAACCAAATATGTGCTACAAGCAGAAGATGAAGGTATAGTCAATGGCTAAGAAACCAATGATTACTCATTGGAGTAAACTAACAAGATGGGTAATGAGTTGTTGAAGAATCTACAAATTGAAAATAAAGAAGAGGATTCCAAAGCCATTGAGGCAGTGAAGCAAGAAGAGAGAGCTTTTGAACATCAGATGGCAAGAACTGCTAAGGTGATTCAAGATGAACCGCATGAATTGAACCTGAACACTCAAGAGGAGCCACAGACAATGAAGGTATCAACAGATATGGATGAGGAATTTAAATTGAAACTGAAGGAATTGTTGTTAGAATTCAAAGGTGTTTTTGGATGGAAATACACAGATATGAAAGGAGTAGATGCTAGCTTTTGACAACACAACATTAATTTGAAAGCAGATGCTGTTCCAGTTGTACAACAAAGGTACATGATGAATCTTAATTATGCCAAACAAGTTAACGAAGAGATTGACAAACTATTGGCTGTAGGTTTCATTTATCCTTTGGAGGAAGTTACTTGGTTGTCATGAATTGTTTTAGTCCCGAAGAAGAATGGAAAGATCAAGATGTGTGTGGATTACACGAAACTGAATGTTGCTACAATAAGTGATCCATTTTCGTTACCTTTTTGTGATACAATACTGGATGCAGTAACCTGGACATGAGATTTATAGTTTTTTGGATGGTTTTAGTGGCTACAAAATTTTCAATGGCACTTGAGGACAGGGAAAAAATAGCTTTTGTGATTGAATGGGGAGTTTATGCTAGCAATGTGATGACATTTGGCTTGAAAAATACTCCACCAACATTCAAAAAGCAGTCGACATGTGTTTTTTGAATTCCTTAAAACATTCATGAGGGTTTTCTTGGATGATTTTAATGTTTTTGAAAAGAAGCAGGAGCATCTTGAACACTTGAGGTTGTGTTTTCAAAAATGTATGAAGTTCAGGTTGTTGTTAAACCCAGCCAAATGTGCATTTGTAGTTAAAAGAGGAGTTCTTTTAGGGCATGTGATTTTTTAAGAAGGGATGTCTACTGATCCCAGAAAGATGGAGGCTATCAATAGAGCACCAGAACTAAGAACAATAAAAAAATTGAGCAAAGTTTTGGGCCAAGTCAAGTGGCATAACATATTATTGAGGTATTTGGCTCATGTATGAACACCATTAAAAAAGCTTACAAAGAAGAATGGTGTATTTGAATGGGGAGAAGAGCAAAGCAAGGCATTTTGGATTTCAAAGAACATGTTGATTGTAGCACCAGTTTTGATTTTTCTTGATTGGAAGTTACGATCTCACATCTTTGTGGATGCATCTCATGTAGCAATGGGTGCAACATTAATGCAAGAAATCGGTGGAGGTTGGTTTAGACCTATTTACTATGCAAGAAGGATACTGACACGTGTAGAGAAGAGTTACACAATTACTGAGAGGGAGTGTTTGGGAATGGTTTATGCACTGCAAAAGTTTAGACATTACCTATTGGTAAATAGGGTAATTTTCATGTGGATCACCAGTCATTGATCTACTTGGTGAATAAACCCCATCTTTTAGAGAGGTTGGACAGGTGGATACTACTTTTGCAAGAATTTGATTAAGTGGTGATACATACTCCAAGCAGACTTCATGTATTAGCCGATTATTTGAGTAGATTGGAAATAGGAGAGGAAGATTTTGAATAAGTGCCTAATTAGTTTTATGATGCAAAGTTGTTTCTAGTTCAGGTGACTGACCAGTCAGGGGGGTGGTATGATGATCTGTTTCAATTCTTGACTGAAGGGGTGTTACCTGAAGCAATGACTAAGGATTAGAGAAAATATTAGCATTAAGAAGTAAATCTTTTACATTTATTGTAGGATATTTGTACAAAAGAGGAATTGATCAGGTGATCAGGAGATGTGTTTCTGAGTTTGAACAAAGAGCGGTACTAGCAAAGGCTCATGCAGGTAATTCACGAGAACATTTGTCAGGAGATGTTACTGCAAGAAAAATATTTCAAGCTAAACTTTGGTGGCCAATTGTTATAAAGGATTCTCAGGAATTCAGTAAGAAGTGTTTGTTGTGCCAAAGGGAAGGCAAACCATTGAATGTAGACAAGATGCCCTTGCAACCTACACTACCTTTGGAACCATTTCAAAAGTGGGGATTAGATTTTATTGGTCCTATCAAGCCACCTGCAAGGTTTACACAGAATGGGCACATCTTGGTTGCAACTGATTATTGCACAAAATGGGTGGAAGCTGTGGATTTGAGAGATAACAAAGCAAGGAGTGTGACAAAATTTTTGTATAAAGATATAATGACCAGGTTTGGATGCCCTATTGAATTGGTCTCGAATCAGGGAGGACATTTTATTAACAAAGTGATCAGTAAACTGACTAAACTGCATATGATACTACACAAGAAATCAACTTTGTATTATCCTCAGGAAAATGGACAAGCAGAGAGTACCAGTAAGAACTTGATCAGTATAATTAGGAAGTTGGTGAATCATAACAGGACAAATTGGAATGAGAAGTTGGATTCAGCATTTTGGGCTTTTAGGACAACATTTAAGGTGACTACGGGCATGACAGCATTCAAGTTGGTGTATGGACTGGAAGCAGTAGTTCCTATGGAGTTTCTAGTACTAAGCCTCAGGGTTGCAGTTCAGCAGAAACTATCTCCTAAAGAGTCAGTCAATTGTAGAAAGGAAGCATTACTAAAACTGGAGGAGGATAGCATTTAGAGTATGTATATTGTAGAGGTTATCCAACAAAGAAGGCAATCTTGGATCAACAGGAACATAAAGTTCAAGATTTTTTTGGCGAGAGACTAGGTGATGGTTTACAACAGTACATTGGGACCAAGATCTCGCAAATTGAGACGGAGGTTTATAGGAACATTTCAAATATTTAGGTATGTGGGACCCAATACTTTTATTTTGGCCGATGAATTGGGACAAGTTGCCGAGCCAGTGAAATTTTTTTGAGAAATAAAGGGTACTCGAGTAGAGCATCAAATTAATGATGTTAGTGGCATAGAGATGTCTTATGCATGCAAGGCAGTGGAAGAGGACATCATTTCGAGGAGTGCTAAAAATTCTGCTTCGTTGCATTTTTCTTCCTCCCTGCATTTTCTTGCTTGCTGCAGCATGTCGAGCCTTCACAACACACCTATAGGCGCGGGGTCTGACTCAAGGATGGAAGAGGATGAGCCCTTTGCCACGCTGCGACCTTTTTGCAAAACTCTTTATCAAAGAACTGTGGTGGATGATTCCAGTGAGGAGGATGAGCCAGAAATGCTTACACCAATCAAGGCATTACCACCTTCAAAGGAGGAAGTAATCCCAGAGTACATCTATTTGGACTTCATGTATGATTTGGTGGCAAATGAGGAGAATATTCCATGGTTGAAGAAAATAGGGTTACTTAATTTTTCAAGGTTACCCTAGATGAGATGGAAGTAGAATCAAATGCCAATGGTATACTAAAGTATTTGCAGGCAAATGATGGACATATCTTTGCAGAGGACTATTTGATTGAAGAACTGATTGCAAAAAAGTGTTTCATTTACCTATTGTAGCAGATAATGAGGTCAATAAATAAATTGAAAAGGACATGAAAATGGCATTTGGACAGTCTCAGGGTGGGAGGCATTACTATCAGTTTTCAGGAATGAAGAACTAGGTGAGACTCCAACAGGTGAAATGGTTTATTGAGAGAATATTTTTGATGGTCAAGTCAGATTATATAAGCAAGGAAAATTATGGTATATTGTTAGCAGCTGAGACTCGCAAGCAGATTGGATGGGCAAACATCCTATTTGATAGAATCAAGTTTGAAATTTACAACAAGCAGAAGAGAAAGGATAAAACAACAAAAGTGGGACCATATTTGGTAGAAGTTTTTCAGTATGTGAACAACAAAAGTATTTTGTAGGAAAAAAGTTTGCTAGGGCTAGGACAATTAGTTGAAGATTCAGGATCTGCACTAAGGAAAGAAAAAAGACAAAAAATGCATCCAGAATAGAAGACTTGCGGATGACAAAGAATATGGAAAATCTAGTGTCTACAAGATATTCAAAAAAGGAATCTTTGAAAGCAGTCAAGATAAATTTGAACAAGGAATTTGGGGACTTGTTTTTGAAATCTGGAATGGAGAAAAGTTAAAACAAAAACTTGCTGGAGAGGTACCTGTCATCACAGTTGGGGGATATGGAGTTGAAAAGCCTAGCATACCTAAGGCTAGCTTTTCCAATGTATCTTTCAATGAGGTGAAAAATGCAATTGGTGTACTCAAAGAATATGTGGAACAACAGACAATGGATTTTACTTTAGTGAAGAGGGAGAATAAGAGACTGCACAGTGAATTGGAGCAGATTAAGGAGGAAGCAATGAAGGAAAAGAAAGTTCAGACTGAAGAAGAAGTTTTCCAGAGGAAAGTTAAAGAGTTGGCTGAAAGCCAGGAACTAATGCAACAGGATTTAGTGTCATAAAATCTAATATCTAATTCTCCAAACAATTTTCTCATGTTAAACTGATCATTTAATATGGGGAGGTACCAGGGTAGTAAAAGCTAGAATATTGGTAAGGCTGCCAGACCGGTCTCAGCAGGGATCCAAAAGAGGGAAAGTATGGATCTAAAGGGGGACAATCTGCAAAGGAGCAATGTGCATCAATGGAGCTTTAAAAATCTAAGGTTCAGCTCCATTAAGACTTCCATAGGCTAAGGTTCCAAAATCTAAATTAATAAGTCCAATGGCCACAAGGGGGAAAATTGGATGGTTATGGGAGGACTAAAAAGTCTTCCCACATCCCTAGGAAGAAGGGGGCGAGCCCTTAAGGTAGGGGAAGAGAGAGAAACACACACACTCTCCCAAGCTCTCCCTTTACACAAAAGGATTAATGGACACATGGCATGCTCCTAGACCAGATGCCCCCAATCTCCACTCAAATTATATTGGATGGCCATAGAGGTGGACCAATGAGAATTAGGCTAGAGTAAAACTAGTCTAATCAATTTAAAAATTATTGATAAAAAGAACAATAGAAATTAAGCTCCCTAGAAGACTATTGGACAGTCTACCAAGGGGTCCAATGAGCATCCAACAGCCCAATGGCTTGCTTGATTCCTATTGGCCAGAAGACTAAAAGGTCCAATGAGAGTTTAAATAAATTATTTTAATTACCCAAAGCTCTCACAAAAGGGGAAAGGGGGACACTTGTCACAAGGCTATCAACTATGCTTCTTAATTGTTATTGAATAAGCTTTGCAGGAGCCAATGGGAAGCCAGCAAGAGCAATTGGGAAGAGGGGTAGACCAAGAAGAGTGAGAGGTTGGCATTTTAGACTAACCAATTTTTTCCACACACACATACTACTAATGTATTGAGAAAGAAATCCATCTCCTTCTCCAAGCATTGAGAAGTAGAGGCCTACACCAACAACTCTTGGCTATGGAATGCAAATCCAACCGAGAGCCAAGCTTCAATGGCATGCTCATCTACTCTACCATGCTAATTACTAAGCTAAGCTATGATATCAGAGTGATTATGTGAGGAGAATACTTCTTTCTTGTAAGATACATCTTCTTCCTCTCAATCTTTCCTCATTCCTCTTACTAGCTCTCTCACCATCTTTGAAGGTGTGTGAGGTCTTGGGACTGAGACTAAGCCCACTAGGTGTGTTTTTTAAGCATAATTTGGTGCATGAAGCTTCCATCTTCATTGCACCAACGAGTTTTGTCAAGGAACACAAAGATTGTATTGTACAAAAGTCTCCTTTGATGGGAGAAGCTATAATACAAAGCCTTTTTGGTGGGGAACGGCTCCATGTAAATCTGGTCCTCAACTGTTGTCAATTGTTCTATTTCTCTCTCTTTTCAAGTATTATCTATGCCAAACTAGCTAGGTGTCAATTGATATGTTGCTTTCTCCAATGAAGTACTCTTTCTATGCTCATTTGGAACTTGTTCTTAATGGAATGCTCACTATGTTATCATTTTCCGCTACACACAAGTTACTAGTGCATTGAATGTTACAGTTAGCCTCCTATAAGAAATTGGTAGTATACAAGAGAAAAGTTCATGTAGAATTTCTCAGTGGAGAGATGAGTGGTTTAATGTCTTGCAGAGTCAATTGATTGAAATGCTACTTTGAATGCTACTTTGGAAATCAGCAACGTGGTTTTGTTGAATAGAGTTACATCATGTAGAAAAGTGGAAGAGAAGATTAGAGAAATGTCAGAGGAAGAGCTAAATGTGGAGGGCTAGTAGCTGGCTGCTTTAGGTGATGTGGAGAAGATGAAGGCTAGAATGAGGGATTATATGAAAGGTGTTTGGAAGAAGATAAAGTCAGAATGTAAGATGTAGTCAGTAAGACATATCCAATCCTTGTAGCAGAAGAAGCAAACGAGAAGAACTTGTTAGTGCAAATGCAATATAATGAACTGAAGCCGCAGTATGAGGAATTGCAAAAGTAGTTGGAGCACCAAAAACATCATCAACCTTAACAAATGCATGCTCAGGGTGATTCTATAATGTTGGATAAAACACAAACTGAAGTTCAAGTACAGTTGGCAGTTACAGTTACAGTTGCAAATGAAGAGATAGATGACGCAGATGGACAATAACAACTTAAAGATCCAATACTGATTATTGTTGAGGATATACTAAGGAGAGTATTGAGGTTACAAAGGAAGTAACTGAAGTTGAAGTGGATGCAAGATTTGGTGGAGATGGCAAGGCAACTGTAACTAAAGGAGAAAGTAAAAAGCAGCAGCAGACTGAAGTTAAAGATTATGTTGATGTTGATATTTTTTATCAAGAGATGGGTTCTCACAATGTTTGATAAACATTGCCCACTAGGTGTGCCAGGTGTTTAGTGCCTAATGTGTCAGGGTACTTATCTTTTTTGGATTGTAACTTAGTTTTAAACCTTAGAGGCATGGTTACACAAGTGCCTAATGCTTAGGTAGTCTGAAATACCCGAATTGTCTTATGGCGTGTGGCAGTTTTTGAATGTAACCAACCAGCACTTTGCAATCTTCATGTAGTTGTACTGCTGTTTTGGGCATGTAATCTGATGATGATGAATACATAGTGAAACAATACCTTCTTTCTCTCAATCATGGTGTCTATTGTTCATTTGCTTTGCAGTTCTATGACTTAATGTGCAGTCTCTTGTAGTTGTTTTCATTTATATTGCATGTTTCTTGTACTTAATACATGTTAGGGCTGTGAGCCCCTAACAATGAGCATATAAAAAAACTCCATGTTTGTCATATCCACTTGTGTCTCTAGGAATCAAACCCACTCTACCTCTGCTTGCACAGACCTTGACAACATCTACTGTGTCTCATTGGAGCAATCTCTTCCCACCTCTGTCTCTATAGAGTCTACTAGCACATCTAGCACAACTACATGCTCTATCTCTTGAGCATATTGGAGCTCACTAGTGAAGGAGACATGTCTCATATGTTTCTCAATACATGACAACAACAAAACCAGGACTATGATGTCTTGTACCTCAAATACATGCATAGGATAAACCAAGCCACTCCCGGCTCCCCTAGCAATCGCTAGTGATATGCAGTGCATCTGGGAAGACTGCTCTCTAAGTAGTTTCTCACAGCCACAATATGCTAATTGTCTCACTGAGATCAAACTTTGTCTCAATTGATGAATATAGTGCACATGCTGTAGCGTATGGGATGCACCATTGGGTAATGACAGGCAAACATCTCGTACACCTATAATGTCAAATGTTGCACCATTGGCCAAGTAGTGCACACAACTAAAGCTCCCACTAGAGAAAGTGTTGAACCACTTATGATGTGGTGTGACATGGAAAATTGCATCCTCATCTAGAAACCAACGGGGAGAAGTGTCACCTCTCAAAGATGTGTAAGCCGGAGGAAAGCTAAAGGTAAATGTGACATCATTGTCATTAGCATAGGTAGCAACAACTCTAGCATGTGTCAAAACCTCGTTTGTACCATGCCTACATCTCCACTACTGCCTCATACATTTGAAACAATGGTGCCTAACGTGCCCTGTGTGACCACAATGCCAACAACCAAGTATCGGCATGAACGAGACCTCCGTCGTCATCATTGTTAACTCTAAACTATCACACATGTCAACTAGCATAAGTGAATGTCAAAGTGCAAGATCACTTGACCACTACACAACCATGAAAACCATGATCAATCACATCAAAATCGATGCTTGTATATGTGTAAAAAACGGGTCCACAATCTGTAGGCAGAGCATCACTAAACCAAGTGAGCCCAATTTGGGACAATTAGCACAATCGAGTGTAAAGCGCATAACCATATATGCAAGTAGTGAGAAAACACGCTAAAAAATGTATCCCACATGAAGACTACATGTAGTCTATAGCCACACAAGAATATGCAACTGACAAAATCCATCAAAGTGAGAGTTTGAAATCGATCACTGTCAAAGTGAGAGTCACATTCAATCACTAAAGAGTACATTGCAAATATGCATAAAACATGGTGAGAATCTGGCAAAATCTGGCAGCGTTCCCCTTGAAAATTGAGTAAAAACTCAAAAAATCTCACCAAAACCACACAAACCATGAATAGACACTCAGTGTCTTAGTAGACAAATCCACACATGATGTACATAACCTATTTGGCAATGAAGGTCACTCCTGAATGATGGCTCTATGGAATATTGCATCTGTCCAAAAACCTTGTAAACCTGTGAATATGTGACCTACAAGTTATACCTAGCTCATGTTATATCTACATATTCATACATAGCATAACCGCAAAAAACCATGCTGAAACTACTCTCTGGAACGATCCCACATAGTCATACATAAGCACTACCTATGGCGCATAGTCTACACTGGAAAGAACACGCAAACTACGAGCAAAATGCCTAAAATTTGGCACACACTACCCCATTAATTGGAGAAAACATTGAATAAAAACCAAACACATAGAACAATGATCCACTTGTGGTCGTGAACACCGTCCAAGAATGAACTGCTCGTGGAAAATCCGCTCTAGGATGGTCTATCGGAGATGCTATGCATCCATGTGTATCGCAAAAACTAGAAAATGGAGAACCATCAAAGCCAAATTGTCAAGGAGACAACGTCAAAGCCAAGCCGCTTTGGATGGGGGCTAGGAGAGAGCCGATGCCATTCTCTCTCTCTCTCTCTCTCTCTCTCTCTCTCTCTCTCTCTCTCTCTCTCTCTCTCTCTCTCTCTCTCTCTCTCTCTCTCTCTCTCTCTCTCTCTCTCTCTCTCTCTCTCTCTGATCTATCTCCTAGTAGGTCGAGGTCGGGAAGCTAGGGGGAAACTGTCGGAGCAAAACTGCTTTGAAATGGGCGTGGGAGGGTAACCAATGGCAAGGCCATTTCAAAGGAGAGACAAAATACCCTTGCTCACTCTCACTAAGTCAAAGCCAAGAAGAACATACCGATGCCACTTTTTGCCGCCGTCGGGTGGAAGTCATTACCTAATGACGTAGCTGCCGATGGTCAAAGCCGATGCAAAGCCAATACCAAGAAGAACACAAAAGCAGAAAATCCATGGACTATGCCAAATTGTCGACTCAATGATTGACAAGGAAGGCGGTTGCCTGAGAGAGTATGTGTTTTCAAAAAAACACCTCTGATGGCGCTCTCTCTAACTTGCTAAGCAAGATGCACATGGGCTGATGTCGAGAGGAGGCAAGTGATGCCTCTCTCTCTCTTTATCTTCTCACTGCCCAAAGTGTGTGTGTGTGTGAGAGAGAGAGAGACACACCCTTGCTTACCCTATAGTGTAGCACTATTGAAGGCTTTGTTTCTAGCACTATGGAGCTTTGGCCGATTCACCCCCAAGCTCTTCCAACGCTACCCGTGAGCTATTGGATTTGTTCATCCAATGCTCACAATGCTTTAATTTTTGCTTGTTTCTGCCCATAGATTTGTAATTCAAATTTGAAAATGCTACATTGTGTGTGTCTAACCACACACCCCCAATCTCTCGCTCATTGCTCTGTGTCAAGCTTTTGCAGACTTGCTTGATTTTCACATGTTGCCCTATTTGCTCATCCTTTGCCTGCAAAAGCCTCCAATGCTACCAATTTTGCTTACTCTAGTGTTGCTCTATAGATTTGTTGATTGCCTTGATTTCCAATGTGTGTGTGTGTGTGTGTGTGTGTGTGTGTGGGGGGGGGGGGGGGGGGGGTTCACACACAACCACAACACAAAAAAATTTATTTCCCTAATCATTTTTTTGCTTAATGTTGACTTCTCCCAATTGCTCACTTGCTTGCTTGATGTCCTGCAGAACCTCTAGGCATGATTCCTACTACAGAGATTCCATGCTTGCTTGGTAGGCATGCATGTGTGGGGAGCTGCAAGCTTTGCCAATCTCCTCTCAATGCCGGAACTACCTCCATTGAGTTCAATCCTCAAGCTCACATAGCTACCTCCAAGCTCAAGCCTCCATGGCCGAGCTCTGTCCCCTACGCGCCTCGTTGAGAAGCTATCGTGTGGGTGCTCATCATCGTATAGGCTCTGATACTAATTGAAAGAGTGGGTGAAGCATGGAATGTGTGTGTGTGTGTGTGTGTGTGTGTGGTGCAGTACGAAAGAGGGAAGAGGAGAAGAGTGCATTGTCTGTGGGTGGATCAAAGCTCCAAGAAGTGGGGGAGCACCTTATTCTTTTGGGTATAAGATGAATCAGGGAATGGATCAATGGGTGGAGGACCGGTTGCCCGGTTGTGGGTAAATGACCACTAGTCATGCACAGAGGCATAATTCCTTTATCCCAATAGCTATCCTTAGAACTTTATACCACGGGGCCTTAAATGAACCCCAAGGGGTGGGATTAATGTCAGTAACTAGGGCACAATTACCATAGCACTTGTGATATATCAAATAGGTCCAAATTACTTTATTTGTCTCAGTTTACTTTTGTCTAGGGTGGTTTATTGTATAGGCAAGTGACGTGGAAAGGGGAGCAAGGAAACCTGCACAAGCTCATGGGTAGGGCACCAAGCTATCAAAACGAGGTTGTGGGTTCAAAACCCCAAGTTGTGAGGGGAATAGGTCAGCACGTCAACTTTTTTCCACCATTAGTCCACCTCAAGATCCATGTATTTGGCTACCCAATGTCAATCCCATTACCTATGCATCATTAAGAGCCCATGGTATATAGTGTTGTGGATGTAGGAAAGGGTTCACGAAGCTTCTCCCTCAGTGCGGCCTACAAGACCATGAAGCAGGGGGGCTCAGTGATGGTGTTGTGGCAAGGCATCTTGGTGCAATGGTTTGCTAGGGGTTTGAGCTCTTGGCGGTGGCGAGTAGTGACTCTCTCATTGGGGTGAGGGGTCGGGCAGGCTTGCCCTCCTTATGATAATGCAATTTTTAGATATAAAAATTTACTCGATTTGCAAAATCTTCTGCAAATATACCTTTTTGCATCAAAGTGTCTCTAAACTAGCTCCTTTACCCTATGTCCCCAAAATGCAAGCTGGAAAAGTCACAACATTAGTTGAAGACCACAAGCCAATTTCAAACAAGCAACTGACTTTTCCTCATGTTGGACTTGCTAAGAGGAAAAACTATGGCAGACTCCATCACATATAGTAATGGAAGATGGAGGCTCTATTCTTCACTTGGTCATAAGCTAAGTGAGTTGCATTTGAAGACAATTTTATGCCATCTTAGGAGCTTACATTTAAACAAATTTACATCTTTTCTAGGTGAAGCGAGAGGTAAACTCTATAGTTTTCCATATTTATAAATTATTTTGCATTTTCGAAGTTCATGAGATTTTTTGTGAGCTTTGGTGCTTCAATATGTATACCTGATCTTAATTCCATGGTTATAAATTGGGAACTCTAAATACTCTACCGATTGGTTATGGCTACTCTAAATTAAAGTTTGGCTCTTGAATTTCTTCAGTCTTTGCTTTGGGAGATTTCTTGCTCTTACTTAGAGCTTAGACTACCTATCTTTGACCTCTAAAATTTAAGTTCTCTTATTATATGTGTCCCTATAAGGAGGATGTCTCTACCCATATTTTGGTTAGGGTTTGACTAGATCCCAACATCTACTTCACTTACTGGATGGCTTGCCTACTTGTAAATTGGGTTGAGTGTTTACATTTTACCTAATTGTAGTTTGATCTTGGTTTTGGGCCTGACCTTGCTAGCCTATTGAAATCTAAGGGTGGAGATTCATATCTGTTACTAAGGTATCATTCTAGAATAGCATACAATGGATGCATAGATTGTGAAACTCTTATTTTTCTATAACACATAACGCATTTTTCTTGGGCCCCTTTTTACTTCGTTAGCGTAGCAGAAAATTTGAAATCCCTGGCCTCTCATTAATCCACGTGGCCTTGTTGATTGTTGAAAATAACGACTTTCTCAGTCCGCTCTCTCTCTCTCTCTCTCTCTCTCTCTCTCTCTCTCTCCTCACACCTCGTGGCTTTCTCGCTCCACCCACTGCGCACCGGCTTGCCCCACTGTGCTGCTCGCCCTCATCGCCAGTGCAGAGCGCAGTGCCGTAGACGCCTCCATCGCCGGGGGGACTAGAGTCAGAGGAATTCTAGGCAAAGGTAGACCCAAACCCACTATCACTCATCGCCACTGCACAGCGCAGTGCCGTAGTCGCCTCCATCGTCGGCGGGAGTAGAGCCAGAGGAATTCAAGGCAAAGGTAGACCCAAACCCATTACCACTACCACCTCGGGATGTGCAACAAAGTCCTCGCGTAAGCCATCAACCACACAATTCCTTGAATGGACATTATGGCCTTGACTCCTGAGTCTTGAAGTGAGGGCCCAAATGGCATCTCTTGGAGTGCACTGATTGTGGGATACACGCAACAGGAGTAGGGTTGCAAAACTCTCGACTGTTTTCAACGGATGCAAAGCGAGGGACTCTCTCCAGATGCAATTATCAACGTATGTATCTTGAAGGCATGTAACTCTACACGAGATACTGATATGGGCACAAAAATTAGCAATTATATTGTTAGTAAGAGGTTGTTGAAAAACGATATCATGCTTGGTACTCCCTTGGTCGATATGTAAGCCAAATGTGGAGTGCTTAAGAAAGCACAAATAGAACTTGAGCAACTTCCTGGCTGGAATGTCGCCTCTTGGAATGCACTGATTGCGGGATGTGCACAACAAGAGCAAGGCCAGAAAGATCTTGTTGAAGTGAAGCGAGGGGCTCTCTCCAGATGCGATCAGCTACGCATGCATCTTGAGCGCATGTGGCTCTACGAGAGATGCTGATATGTGCACAAAGACTCACCATTATGTTGTTAGTTAGAGGCTATTGAAAAAGGATGTCATGTTTGACACTGCCTACTATGGTGCACTTGAGAAAGCACAAAAAGACATGCTTGATGAGCTTCCTGTCCGTAATGTTATCTATGGGAATGCACTGATTGCAAGATGTGCACAACAAGAGTAGGGCTAGAAATTTCTCGTTGAAGAAAAGCGAGGAGCTCTCCCCGGATGTAATTAGTTACGCATGCATCTTGAAGGTATGTGGCTCTACGCAAGATGTTGATATGGGCACAAAGTTCCACCATTATATTGTTTGTTAGAAGCTATTGCAAAAGGATGTCGTGCTTGGCACTGCCTTGGTCGATATGTATGCCAAATGTGGGCTGCATGAGAAAGCACAAAAAGTGCTTGAGAAGCTTCTTGGCCAGAATGTTGCCTCTTGGAATGCACTGATTGCAGGATGCACGCAACAAGGGCAGGACCAGAAATCTCTTGTTGAAGTGAAGCGAGGGACTCGCTCCAGATGCAATCAGCTACACATGTATCTTGAAGACATGTTGCTTTGTGCAAGATTGCACTGATATAGGCACAAAGATTCACCATTGTATTGTTACTCAGAGGTTGTTGAAAAAGGATGTCGTGCTTGGCACTGCCTAATGTGGTTGGTGTGCTTCAAAAAGCACAAAAAGTGGTTGAGCAGCTTTCTGTCCAGAATGTGGCATCTTGGAATGCTTTGATTGCGGGATGTGTACAACAGGAGCATGGCCAAAATTCTCTAGGTTGTTTTCAACAGATGCAAAGCAAGTATATCGCTCCAATTCAGTCACTTATACTTTCGTCTTGAAGGCATGTGGCTCTACAAGTGCTCGAGGAGATTCGTGTCCTGAGTGTGGACTCTTGGAATGCACTGATTTCATGATTTGCTCCACAAGGGCAGGGCCAAAAAGCTCTATTTTGTTTTCAACAGCCTCTATCCAGATGCAATCACATACACAAGAAGCTGATATGGACACAAAAATTCACAATTGTATTGTTGGTCAGAGGCTGTTGAAAAAAGATGTTGTGCTTGGTGCTGCCTTCCAAATGTGGTGCGCTTGAGAAAGCACAAAAAGTGGTTGAGGAGCTTTTCGGCCGGAATGTCATCTCTTGGAATGCATTGATTGCAGGATACGCGCGACAGAAAGCTCTAGGCTGTTTTCAGCAATGCATCTCTCCAAATTCAATCGGAATGTGGCCTTCTACAAGCCGTTGACATGGTTGAGAGAATAAATGAGACCATACCTCGTCCGGGTCTCTTGGGGAAGCATCTCATGCTCTAGGATGCTTTCAGCAGATGCAAAGCAAGTGTATTTGTCCAGATTTGGTCACCTATACTTTCTTCTTGAAGGATATGCTTACACCTTGAAGGCATCTTGCTCTATGCAAGAGCTCGAGGAGCTTCGTTTTGGAGTTTGGACTCTTGGAATGCACTAATTCCAAGATTTTCCTTGTGCAGTGTGCTTTACATTGTCTTGGTCGATATATATGCAAAGTGAGGGCCTCTTTCCACATGCAATCACCGACGTATGTATCTTGAAGGCATGTGACTCTACACAAGATACTGATATGGGCACAAAAATTCGCAATTAAATTGTTAGTTAGAGGTTGTTGAAAAAGGATGTCATGCTTCACACTGCCTTGGTTGATATGTAAGCCAAATGTGGAGTGCTTAAGAAAGCACAAAAAGAACTTGAGCAGCTTCCTGGCCGGAATGTCGCCTCTTGAGAGATGTGTGCAACAAGAGCACGACCAAAATGGTCTTGTTGAAGCGAAGCGAGGGGCTCTCTCTAGATGCAATTAGTTACGAATGCATCTTGAAGGCATGTGGCTCTACGCAAGATGCCGATATGGGCACAAAGATTCTCCATTATATTGTTAGTTAGAGGCTATTGAAAGAGGATGTCGTGCTTGGCACTGCCTAATGTGGTATGCTTGAGAAAGCACAAAAAGTGCTTGAGGAGCTTCTTGTTCGCAATGTCACCTCTAGGAATGCATTGATTGTGGGATGCGTGCAACAAGAGCAAGGCTGTTGAAGAAAGATGTCCTGCTTGGCATTGCCTTGGTCGATGTATATGCCACATGTGTTGCGGTTGAGAAAGCACAATTGTCTTTCTCAATGTGCTCATTGCATGGATTGCTGCTCAACAGCTCTTGGAAACATGTTGTGCTTGCCAATTCTTTGCCTCATATGTATGTTTTGGTGTTCATATGTATGTTGTGGTGCTGTTGGTCAACATGTATGCCAAATGAGGGACGCCATGGAGCCCTGGGCTGTTTCCAACAGATGCAAAGTGAGGGCACCTCTCCAAATGCAATCACCTATGCTTTCATCTTGAAGGCATGTGACACTTCCTTGAAGTCTGGAATGTCGTATCTTCAAGTGCATCTGATTGCGGGATATGCCCAACAGTGAGACAGGACTAGGGAGCTCTAGCTGGCTGGCTATTTTCAAGATGCAAAGCGAAGACATTTCTCTTGATGTAATCACCTATGCTTGCATCTTGAAAGCATGTGGCACTACGTAGGAGCAATGATCACATATGCGAAATGTGTTGTTCTTGGGAAAGCACCAAAGAGAGCTTGAGGAGCTTTCTGTCCTAAATGTCGTCTCTTGGAACACAGTGACTGTGAGATATGCTTAACACAGAACACTTTGGGCTGCTTTCAGCAAAGCGAAGTGAGTGTCTCTCTCTAGATGTGCAATCACCTATGCTTGCATCTTGAAGGCATGTGGCAATTTGGAAGAGGCTAGGATGGACAGAAGAACTCACGACGATATCGTTAGTCAGGGGTTGTTGAACAAAATGTTATGGTTGGCACTGCCTCGGTTGACATGTATGCAATCACCTGCACCTTTATCTTGAAGGCATGTGGCATTACGCAAGACGCTGATATGGGCAAAAGAATTGTTGATGATATTTTTAGTTAAGGGCTGTTGAAAAAAGAAGTCATGCTTGTATGCTTTTCAGCGGTGCTAGGCCATCGTCCTCTGGTTTTCTTCTATTATTACCTTGCGGCTACCTGCACCCACCTTGGAAGTGGGAAGAAAATCACACAAAAAGGACAATTTTCGCGCATGCATTTGTGCTTTGTTGGCTCTAGCTCGGCATGCAGTGTTGCAACTAAAATGATGCATGCTTCCTTTGCAGTTACTTGCCAGTGGGTGGATGGAAGTGGCAGAGGGTCGTTTCCAATCCTTCTTGACCTTGGTAATTGCTTGGATTACCCAGGGCTTCTTAATGAGCTTCAGAGTCAGCTTCAGAGCTGTACAGATGTGCGTAATTACTTAGCTAGAAAAGCACTTCAGAAGTTCATATTACAAAATGATCAGGTCCCAAATATTACATTGGTAAATTTATTGATTTGCATGCATGCGTCCTTTGGGAATATTGCCCAAGCTAATCAAATTTTCAGAAGTTTAGAAAAAATTGCTGCTTCTCCCTAGGGTGACATTATTTCAACCCATCTGTGAACGACCAAGCTATTGCCCTTCATCATGAGATGCTCAGCTCAGGAGTATTGGCAGATGATCTTTATACGTGACAGTTCTTAAAGCATGCTTTACTGCTGGAATCCCTTTAGAGACTGGCATGCAAGTGCATGCTCATATTATCAAGAATGGTTTCGAGTCAAATGGTTTTGTTGGCAGTGCGCTAGTTGACATGTCTCTAATGGCCTAAAAGCTTAATGTTGCCCGGTTGCTCAGTAGATTGCCACACAGAAATATTGTAACATGGACTACACTGATCACTAGGTATGCACATCATGGTCAACCAGACAAAGCACTTCATTGCACAAAGCAAATGGAGTGCGAGGGTCTTCAATTGAATAAGTCACCTTTGTTGCGATGTCAAAGCATGCTCTAGCATTGTAGCTGAAGAGCAAGGCAAATGGGTACATGACCAAGTTATTAGGAGGGGCCTAGGTATCAACCCATTTATTGGCAGCTCCCTTGTTGACATGTACGGCAAGTGCGGCAACATGGAGGTGGCTCGTGCAGTATTTCATAGACTGCCTTACAAAGATCATGTGTCATGGAGTGCCTTGATTTCCGGTTATGCACATAATAGACAGGGTGAGGAGGCTCTTCAACTATTTGAAGGGATGGTGCAGAGAGGAATAGTGTAAGATAGGGTTACATTCATTTCTCTGACAAAGGCTTGTACCAACCTTGTTGCTTTAAAACATGGAGTCAATTCATGAACACGTAACCGACAAAGGGCATGAATGTGATTTCCATATATGTACCACATTTATAAATATGTACCCAAGTTGCAGGAGTCTAGAGGATGCTCACATGCTATTGCAACGGTTGCCAGTGATAAATGTTGTTACCTGGAGTGCAATAATTATTGGATGTGCTCTTATAAGAGGGTAAAGGGCCCCCTACCACAGTAAAAGAGCCCTCTCGGCTCTTCCATACCAAAGCTTGGTGATGCAGCTTCAAGATTTGGAATATCGACTCCGCCTCCACTATCATGTTTGTTCATAGTAATGTGGTCATACGGAAGGTTAAATGCAACTTGCGTGCATCAACGATAATCACACGCTGAGTAAGCATTATCATTTTTTGATTTTTGACATTGAGAACGCAGTTAAGGAACGCATTGAAAATTGCACGCTACCGTGAGAATGGCACGTTCCCTCGTATTATAAAAATTGGGGAAGATTGTGCAAACTCCCCTATGCAAGGAGACTTGCATGTTTGTTTTTTTGGAAACATAAAAATGGAACAACAAACAATAACATTGACATCTTGTACGATCATGAGCATTGAGCTTGACAAAACTCTTAACACTCCTTGTGGTTTTTGGCGAGGTACCCCTCTGAAGCATTACAATCAGTAACCAATTTTTGTGGAGGTACACCATTGAACCACGACGATCGGTATCCCAAACACTCTCAGGTAAAAAAATCTAACACTCTTCATGAAATCTCTCTCTCTCTCTCTCTCTCTCTCTCTCTCTCTCTCTCTCTCTCTCTCTCTCTCTCTCATCGTAGTGTGCAGTGCGTAGGAGCAGATATGAAGATGACATTCTGAAGCAGATTAATACTTCTAGTTTGTGTCTTGACACATTTATTGCGAGAGAGAGAGAGAGAGAGCGTTCCAAGAGATGACATTCTGGACAGCAAGCTCGTCGAGCACTTTTTTGAGCTTCGTAAGTATTTGGCGTACATGTCAACTAAGCCATTTCCAAGCACAACGTGTTTTTTCAATAGCCTTTTCCCATATCAACATCCGCATAATGCCACATGCCTTTAAGATGCAAGTGTAGGTGATTGCACTTGGTGAGATACCATCTCTTTTCATTTGCCAAAAACAGCCCCGAGCTTCTTGGCCCTGGGCATATTCTGCAACAATCAATGCACTCCAAGAGACGACCTTCCGGAAAACAAGAGAAGCTTCCAAAGCAAGTTTTGTGCTTTGTGAAGTACACCACATCATGAATTTTTGTGTCCGTATCAGCATCTTGTGTAGAGCCACATGCTTCAAGATGCACGCATAGTTTATTGCATTACTTGCAGTGGTAGAAATTCTTAGCAAGCAACCGAGCCCGGTAGATTCGGATCTATTCGCACGTGCGCACACACACACTCTCATGCAGGCAGAGAATAGATTTAGTGAATTTATTTGCAGTACTTGCAGTGGTAGAAATTCTTAGCAAGCAACCGAGCCCATCAGGATTGAATGTCTTCGTAGAGGGCTTGCAAGGGTTCTTTACTATCATTTCTCCTATGCTTACACATGAAGACTTATGGCCTAATGCAAGACACTTACATGTGGGAGAATTCACAACAAGGTTGTTGGCTGTGCAAAAAGATGTGATTGGTGATACTATGGTTGACATCATAGACAGACAGAGCGTCAAAAGCGATGAGCTGTCAGAACCAATCCAACAGGACAAAGAGAGCTTCAACAATTTTTGGGGAACACATTTTTGAAATTCGTATGCCAAATCCAGTACCCGAATGAAAGCATGAGAAGTTCTTTTTCTGGAATGTTATCTCTTGGAATGTGTTGATTGCAGGATATCCTCAACATGGATGTGGCAGACTCTTTATCTTTCTTGCTATTTTTAACAGAGGCAAAGACGTGCAGATTTTTGTGAGACAAATGGTGTGATCCATGGAAGCATCAAAGACAAGGATACTCTTTGGAAAGGAAGCTTTAGCTGACATCAACGTGTTGGTTACGACAAATGAATGTAGAAACAGAAGGTATGTAAATACTTTGTATTCTTTATGAGAACACAGTGAAACGAACACAGTGGAAATTGCATGCTGCCGTGGGAATGGCACATTCCCTCGTATTATTAAAATTGGGGAGGACTGTGCAAACTCCCCCATGTTAGAAGATTTGCATGTTTTCTTTTTCTTCCAAACATAAAAAGGGGACAACATCTAAAGATGAACATATTTTAACTTCTAACCCTTCCTATGGTTATTTTGTGAGGTACACGACTCAAAATTGTTGTATCACAATCGTAACGCACTTGAGACAGTACCAATTAAGAAACAAAAAAACTTGGTTTGACGAAAGGTGACAAGCGCTCTCTCTCTCTCTCTCTCTCTCTCTCTCTCTCTCTCTCTCTCTCTCACCCTCCATTTCTTCTCCAAGAATATATACACTTGTTGAATCTTCGAATGACGCAACCATGCTCACACAAATAACAAGAATGCAAAAAATAAAGCGACATTGAATCAAAGAATTAATACAATTTAATAGCTAAGGGCATATTTAGACAAATCAAAATTGAGATACCAAGATCGTGGCATTGTAAACACAAGAAAACAAGAACATAGAAGAGAAAAGCTTGAGAGAGAGAGAGAGAGAGAGAGAGAGAGAGAGAGAGAGAGAGATTGTGCTTTGTTTTCCACAAATCCTATTACCTTAAGGTGACAAACTTCACATCGATTCAATACAAATGCGGCTAACAAAGCACTCTAGTTACATTCACTTAGTACTTATGGGTTGTATAGAGCTCTTCTTTTTCTCATTACTAAAATTGTACAGTATAACAAAACTCTGACATAACATTTTCCAATACGCTTGACAAACCTACTTCGCTCTTTTTAATTGAGAAATCTCTAGAAACATAGGTTTTCTATGATCTCTGCTTAGTATAGGGGAATATTGAGTGTAGGGTTTTTGTATGGCTTGTTTTCACTTTAATGATTGGTTTGCTTTTCTCCCATAAGGATTAGATGGGCTCTCCTATTGGAGCCAGCATGCAAGGAAATAACCTGACTATTACAGTATGCAACAAAGCTCTCATTTACTATTTGTATTGTCATTGGTTCAATCCAAAATTCAATTATTTCTACAAGGTTTGTTAGCATGGGGAGTATTGGTAAGGATACCTACTAAATGCTCTTGGTGATATGCCTTTTGATTTCTTGAAACCTTGGACAAACATGGTTCCTTTTGGATCTTATGGACATTGCAGTATTTGGAATCTTGTTAAGAAAGGAATGCACTTGCTAGAGTTAATATGCTTTTTGCTCTGACTATTGATAGATCTAAGATTTTTGCTTAGTTTTTGACCCAAAAAAACTACTTTGATTTGATTTTTTGACTCACTATATTTCAAAGTTATGGCACCCTTGCATAACGGCTAGCTTGTAATCTCCACTACAAGAGGTTCCGTGCACGTTGTGACGGCTGTAGCGACAAAAATACACGGGATATTGTTTTCCCTTGTGTCACTATAAGCGTCACTAAGAACATCGCTATATTCCTAGCTACAAGTGTCGCTATGAGCGTCTCTATATAGTGACAAATATATAGACTTTGCACTTTCCAATTTAGCGATGCTCATAGAGACACTGCAGGACCTAAAATAGAGACACCTATAGCGGCGCCCAAGAATTAAAAATTTGGGTGGCAGGGCATTCATTGCCTTGCCATCCCATCAACCATATTGAACATAAAGTTTCCACAATAAAGATGCAAAATTGAAAAAGTATATTGATTAAATTGAATTGGCAATAGTAATACACTGACAAAATTATACACATCATAGGCAAAATCACTTGATTGTTAAGCTTTGACCAAAATGTAATAGTTCAACACAATTGTCATTATTGAGAAAATACATCGTTGACCAATAGTTACAAAAATGATGTACACATGTCATCTCATTATACATGCTATGAGAAAATAAAACTAGTGCTATTTGGCTATGGCTAGATTGACGTCGACTAAGTATAAACATATAACTATAAAAGAATCTATTTTTAAGCTTATTATTAAAATACAAAAAATGTAAGAGAGTAAAGTTAAATACTAACCAAGCCGGAGTGAGAACTGAGAATGTCCATAAGGGCGTTTAATCCCTTTCTGTCCGCATACTCGTGCTTGTACGGTGTGGGGTCATGTCTTGTCATCAACCATTGTTCAAAACATACAAAGAAAAATTTACGTTAGAATTTAAAAGTACAGTTATCAAGGGCAATGCAAAAACACTTATAAAGTCGGCCTCAAATGATGCTCATCCGCGGCTCCCCAAGTGGTGTGAGCTCCCTGCCTCTACTCATTCTCTGGATGCCTTTTTTTGTTGCTTCCACTTGTCAAGATTCTCGCATGCTGCTTGCTTTGCATTCTTCCACTCTTCTTTGGCTAGCCAATCTGGAATGTTCCACCCATGCTTTATTGCTTTTTGCACTTCAGAATGCTTGCGCTTGCAGTATTCGCACATCCGCACCTTCATCGGGTCTTCATTGAAGTGCTCATCCCGATTTGACAGGGAAAACTCGTCATGCAGCATGCTAATGACTCTGTCTTCTAATTCATTTAGCACTTCACTTTAGGTGTTTATTATATACTATCGAAACACCGGAGAGCAACGGCCGTATCTGCGCGAGATCACCTTCTTGCCGTCGTCATCCAAGATGATATTGTCGCTTATGTCGACCAAGTATGGCAAACCCTCTCACTTGTGACGTGTTAACCTAGGTGTCTTGGTAGGGTTCTTGAGTGGCGTCTCGATGGGTGTACTAACAACAGGTGTCTCCACTCGAGTCTAAGCCCTGAAGCGAGGAGTGTTGAGTGGGGTGACTCTTGGAATGGATTGTGCCTGTTATTTTCACCTCATCAACGATGAGAACAAGAAGATGTACTTGAATGGTTAGCAATGGTAGTAGGAAAGTGTTTCTTGAACATGCATACAACCTCCGCAGCGTTTAGTTTGGTGGATGGTATGGAACCTACATGGATCTCCTTTTGGGAGATCCATTGCACCAGCTTCGCAAGTTTGTAGATTGTGGTACGGACGCTAGGAGACAAACAACCCTCAATGACCGCTTGTAAAATAAACTGCAAAATACGTCTAGCAATGGTATTAAAGTCCACACACGGATATGCTACACAATTCAAACATAGCTGACACATTTTATGACAGTTGTGTGACTTCAAACCAGTAAGCTTTTCTTCTTTAGTGAAACATGTTCGGAGCGAGTGCATTACGTCAATGGGCATCCGTACAAATCGAATGATCTCTTTTACTTTGCGTTCTTGGCCTCCTCTCAGAATTCATGGTTCTTTACGGAGTTTTATCGATCCATTGGGTGTTGTCTACGGCCAGTATTGCCCCATTCTTGAATATGTGCATTGGATCGAGCAAGTGATTGATCATGAGTCTGGGGTGACCCAAGTAGTATCCAAGCTGAGCCATTTATCTGGCAAAAGACTAACCTTTTGAAAAAAGATTGTTTTAAGTTTTTCAGCAAGATCTTGTAGGATTTGCTGCTCTAGTTGGAGCTTTAAGGCTAAGTCATCCAGACAGTCCAGTAGTGCGGACAGTGTCATTCTAGGATTTAGAGGTTCTATAGGTATGTGATTCAAACCCATACCAAGTAAATCTCAAAGAGAAGAAGTCTTAATAATAGTTAGGTTTGTCGTATAGACATGCACACCAAGTAAACCAAAATCCTTGCAGTAAGCGTTAAAATTATTGCATTTACACTTTAAAATATGTTCGTGTCTCAAAAATTCATTTGAGTCTACAAAACACCTAATAGGGTCAGAATATATCCAACCAAACATCATTTTTTTAATCACAAAAATGATTACCATATATTAAATCAAAGCATTCAACAAAAAATTATTTTGGTGAAAAGAAATCCAAAATTCTATTGGGGAAATGACAATGAATGTAATTTGCACTCCAGTCCCCAGTTTTGCTTGGTAGACAGCGCCTCCCGATCTCATTGACCGCTACCTGCACAATCACATTTCCAAAAGATGTTTAATAGGCAACCCCCGACCCCTTCCTCTTGTAAAGCTTCTAAATTTTTCTCTTCCAAATTTGGAGTCAACAGACGATGAGGGGGTAAGAAAGGAAGTAAACGTGGAGTTTGGAGTTAGCAGTGTGTTGGGTCTTTATTGAGAAGGGCACTCATCATCTTCAAAGTTAGGCTTCAAAAGTCCTAGAATAGTTTTTATCCCTTTGTAAGAACCCAAATAGTAAGGAGCATCCCTGGTTCATTTGCCCCAAGCTCTTGGAGCATGTCAACCATTAATAAGAAAGGAATTAAACGTGTTCATGTGCACAAAACCCACCAAGACACTAGCGAGCACTACAAGAGGTTCTTCATAGTAGCAACGCTAGTAGTGTGACGCTCAAATGTGAAAATTCACGGCGTTGCTATGCAACAAATAATATAGTGATGCTCATACACTCATAGAGACGCTCATAGCGATGCCAACCATGTAAAAAAATAATCCGCGATCACCAAAAACTCAGATCTCATATCGGAGTTTCGGTGCTCTTGCAAAACAGGTATACCCGTCTCTCTCTCTCTCTCTCTCTCTCTCTCTCTCTCTCCCCCCCCCCCCCCCCCCCCCCCCCCCTCCCCACACACACACACACACACAAACACACAAAAGTGTGGATGTGAGAATTTTTTCCTATTTTATAGGCTTGTTTAGCTCACAATTACATTGTCTTATTTCCTTGACCAGCCATGTTCTCTTTTCCTATAGGTCTTTTTTTTGCCTCATTATTAGTAGCATTATTGTATGGCTCTGTAGGGTTAAGGTCAAAACAGGAAACTTCACTTGCTTGCACATGTATGTGCGATAAGCTAGATCTGCAAGTTGTGGATTCTATCCTATTCTAGAGGTCGTCTTCTGGCATTACACATGGCCCCATTTATGACAAATTGTCTTCCAACTAATGTGACTGGCCGAGGATGAACAGTGTAGTTGCATTCAGCAATAGTTTACTCTCAGTCTGATCCATCAATCCTATATAAAGGTGAGGGTCTTCCTCACTTAGCAAGCTTGTGTATACTCTGTTGGTAGCCGTTGTGGTGAGGAAGAGTTGTTTAAGTGAATTTTCTCTGAGTGTGTGACACTATGGCTAAAGGAAAAGAAAATCAACAAGCTTTATGAACAAAGACACTCCTATTTGGATGTGTGGAGCTTTAAAAAATGGGAGTTTAAAACCAGAAGAATGTAATTTAAAAAGGGATTGCACCAACGAAGCCTATGTACCTGAACCCTTTCCATAGCATTCCATTTGAGTGGACTCAAATTTTAGCAACAATGGATGTATGTGTGAATACATCAATGCCTACTCAATTCTGCAATGAGGACGGCTATGACATAATTCCCATCCAAATGATTTCAACCCTCAACATTGAAGATGAAATTGAGGAACCCAAGGACTTGATGAAAGCTCAACAAGTCTTTTCAGACCTCTACTACGATGCAATAGATGAGTTAGACGAACATCAACTACCTCAAAAGATTCGGGGTCAGAAAAAGAACATGTGAGACTAAGCTACTCATAAAAGGAGGGGAGGAAAAGTTTTTTGACTTTAATTTGTAACCAGAAACCAAGAAGACAAAAATGGTATAGACAAAAAAGAGACACCAGCAACGTGAAAGCTAGACCTATGCCACCAGTCTTCAGTAGAACACAGTTCTTGATGCAGATAGATGCACATGATTGTGTCAAGGAAAAAATCACTGAGAGATATCCTTCAAACGAAAATCTAGGAATGTCAAAACAGCGAGAAAAACGAGGAAGGATACTCAAGCAAAACCAAAAAAAACAGGAAAAGGAGTCAACCATGACTCAAGTTGAGCGGAAAAAGAGGTATCAAGAGTTGAAAAAAGCTCTAAATGAGATATATACAACCGAAATGGAAACCACAGGAGAGGATGGTAAAGATGTAATGAGTGTTCTGTCCCATTACAAAAAAATATACTCTCCAACATCAAAAAATCAATGTCGAAAAACCTATTAGAGAACTACAAAAACAGGGCGAGACCTACGAAGGGCCTGAAAACATGAAAAAGATAGATTTGGCTAAACCAGGAGAAGAGCCTAGGCTTGCCTACATTGCAAATGACCTAACAGAAGAAGAAGAAGAGCTTCTGTTAAGCTTGCTAAAATAATACCGAGAGATCTTTGCTTGGTCTTACAAGGATCTCAAGGGTGTTGATCCAAAAATATGTCAACATACTATACCCATGAGAGATGATGCGAAACCAAGTAAACAAAGTCCATACACATATAATGAAACATTTGCTAAGAAGATTAAAGAAGATATTGAAAAATTAAAGGAAGCCAAATTCATTTATGAATATAAACACATAGATTGGGTGTCTTCAATTGTGGTAGTATCCAAAAAAATTGGAAAATTACAAGTGTGTCAATCTCAAGAAAGTGAATGCAGCTACTATTAGAGACAACTTTCCTCTTCCAATCATTGAGCATGTGTTAGAACGAGTTGCGAAAAAAGAAGCTTACAGCTTCTTAGATGGCTTTTCGAGATACAGTCAACTTTTGGTTGACCCAAAAGATCAGCATAAAACTGCTTTTGCAATGGAATGGGATATTTTTGCTTATCGGGTTATGCCTTTTGGGTTAACAAATGCTCCTGCCACTTTCCAAAGATTGATGAGCCACGCTTTTAAAGAATATCTTAGGAAATTCTTGGAAGTATATATGGATGATCTTTGCGTACATTCATCAATTCGGGCTAATCATTTTGAACACCTCAAAAAGGTATTCAAAAAATGTAGACTTTATAGGATTTGTTTAAATCCTGAAAAGTGCACATTCATGGGTAAACAAGGAAAAATTCTTAGACATATAGTGTCAAAAAATGGCATAGATACTGATATGGATAAAATTCATGTTATTGCTAATTTGCCAAGACCAACAACAATCAAGGGGTTGTTTAAGCCTTCATAGAACATTGTGGATATTACAGACGGTTCATTTACATGTACGCTATAATTGCAAAACCCATGTATAGCTTGATTACACACTTTGAATGGACTGAGGCATGTGAAGAATCATTCATGAAGCTTAAGCAAACTCTCACTTCAGCTCCAATATTGAAAGCACCATATTGGAATAAGATATTCCACATACATGTAGATGCTTCCAATTTTGCCATCAAATGTATACTAGCTCAATCGAGAGACGAGAAAATGGATTTTTCTATTTCTTATGCTAGCCGATAGTTGAACATGGCAGAAACGAATTATACCACCACTGAAAGGGAAGGATTAGGAATGATCTATGCCATAAAAAAGTATAGACATTACCTACTAGCAAACAAATTTGTGTTCTTTGTGACCACCAAGCCTTATTGTACTTGATCAATAAGCCATGCAACACAGGAAGAATAGTGAGATGGTTCATCATTCTTCTGGAATTTGATTTCACTGTGGTTGTAAAAAAGGGCACTACTCATCAAAGAGTAGACCATTTGTCTAGAATTTTTTCAGGGGAATCACTTAAAGGGATAGATGATGATCTACCAGATGCCTATTTGTTCTCCGTGGAAATGATACCTCGATGGTCAGAAAATATGGTATCATTGATGACCATCGCTCAAGTGGATTCACAAATATCACTTCCTATTACAATTGGATTAATCGAGCAATCGGATATGTATCAATTACTAGCTGGTAGAATATAGAAAAGAAACCGAGATGAAATATTGCTCTTATGCATTAATCCAGAAGAGAAAAACCAATACTTAAGTCAAGCACATATTACCATAGTAGGACTTCACTTTGCGGAAGCCAAACTATGCAAAGGATCTTGAGACTTGGAGTATTTTGGCCAATTATGAGGAGTGATGTTCGCTCTTTCATAAAGGATTGTCCTCAATGTCAAAAACAAACACCCATATCTCATGTAACATAGTTCCAAATGTCACATGTTCCTAAGTGGAGTAACTATCTAGTTACTTACTTATTAAGCCGAACATTTCCTGAGGATATGAGTAAACGCTGTCAAAGAGCAATCGAAACAAAAGCAAGAGACTATGCTTTTATTGAAAACCAATTGTATCGGAGAGGTAAAGATCAACATTTGCATCTCTATGAAAATGAAGACAATATATTCCGATTATAGAACAAGCACATGCTGGATTAGCTGGAGGTCACTTTTCTATTGAGACCACCGCAAGAGCAATCTTAATGGCAGGCATATGATGGCCAACTCTTTTTGCAGATACCAAAGAATATGTTCGGAGGTGTGATGTTTGTCAACAAGCAAAAGTGCCAACACGAATAGATAGTATGCCCTTAAGACCAATGATGGGAGCTAGAAATGGGGTATAGACTTTGTTGGGCCAATACAACCACCTTCTTATAGAACCCAAGATCACTATATCATTGTAGCTATGGATTATTTGACTAAGTGAGCCGAGGCTAAAGAAACTCAAAAGAATGATGCCAAAACCACTGTCGCATTCTTATATGAGTATGTATTCACAAGATATGGACTACCAATAGAAATTGTCAGTGATAGGAGAACTCATTTCCTCAATGAGGCAATCGAGTATCTGCTTAATGAATTTATGGTCATCCATAACAAATCAGCTCCACCCACGAGCAAACGAACAAGCCGAGCATGCGAATAAGATTCTTAGCTCAGTATTGACTAAAGTGGTTAGTTCAGGAAGGACAGACTAGGAAATGAATCTCCATGCAGCTCTATGGGCTTATCGAGTTTCATTCAAAACAGCTTTAAATGCTACACCCTTTAACCTTGTTTATGGTCTTGATGCCATACTGCCAATAGAGTTTCTATTGCCGACATTAAGGGTAGCAAAGGATCTTGAGTGGACTGGACATGAACTGTCATAAAGACTTGAAGATTTAAAAAACTAGATGAGCAAAGGTTAACTGTTGTAGCTCACATCCATGCACAAAATCAAAAACGAAAACAGTTTTTTGATTTCCATCTAATACCGAAAATCTTCAAAAAAAAAGGGGACTTAGTTCTAGTCTATTCCCTTAAGCAACACATTCCCAAGTTTAAGAAAAAGGAAAACGGACCGTTTATCATTGAAGACGTATCTCCAGGTGGAGCAGTTAAGCTATCCACCCTCGATGGTGAACCAATGGCTAATTGGATTAGTGGATGTTGTTTAAAGAAGTACAATTTGCCGCTAACCAATGAATTGCTGGAAAGAATGCATGTAGCCAAGCAAAGAAATATAAAACGACAGCAGGTTATTGATGAAGCCCAAGAGAAAGCTCGGCTTTGGGTACTCAAAAGGAAAGCTTCTTTCAAGTATCAACAAATACCTATATATTCCCATCAACAACCCTGGAAATAGATGACCGATAATAAGAATTGCCAAAAGATGCAGTGTCAACAAATGATGAATGGTTAGATGGAATGGACCTTCGCATAAAGTACAACTCAACAACCATAGCACAAATGCATTGGTCGACACAAGAGCTAGAGTAAATGCAGTCAGTTAATCCACGTACAAGAAAGCAACAAGTCAGTCTTTGACAACAGAAATAGTGACTATCAAAGGATGCAACAAGAACCCAACACCAACATTGAGAGTAGTCAACTTGAATGTGATAGTACATGGATGTTCATGCCCTCATCATTTTTTATGCTTACCAGATGAACACATGAATGAGACAATGATTCTAGGAATCTCATGGATGCAGACGTACAAGGTAGTACCAGATTGGGATACAAATCAGCTCAAGCTATCACCTAAAGGCGGACAACTCATTGTTCCAATTGCACCAAGCAAGGAGGAATGGAAATGCAAATACCAACAAAGCAAACCACGAAGTAATCAATCTTCTCCATCCTCTCGACAAGCAAATGCTAGAGGTAGCATGCAAGGAGTCGGGCAAATTTGGGTACCGAAAGCAGAGCTTAAGGACAAGCAGATTCAAATATGGGTGTCCAAAACATCATCGACAATACCAAAGACAGTTCCAAAGATCAAAAAACAGAGACGAGTATCTCCGAGAAAGGAACCTAACACAAAATGGGGTTGGAAGAAAAAAGAGCACTTATCTTCTCCGCAATCTAGAAAACCAATCAAGCAATGGAAAGTTAAGTCTCAAGAACCTCAACCACACCACTCCACACCAAGCAAATCAAGGTATCGATGGCTAATAAAAGCTCAACAACAGTCAAAAGTGATACCAACAGCTCAGAAAATCAGTGTGCTAAAGCATCCTGATGGCACTATCAAGCAAAGAGCACACAAGCTACAAGATTTTCTCTTTGGAAGATAGTATCAAAAAGCCTCAACATCAGAAACCCTTGAGTTAATTACTCAAGACCCAACTCTTGCACAGCATAATGGTTTGAACTGCATTGATCTTCAAAGCATGGTAGAGCCAACCAAGGCTATGCATAGACACGATTGTTCAACCCATGCACACAGTCGTCCCGGAGTACGCCATCTAGGAGGCGTGGAAGGGTACTAGGTAATTAAGGGCAATGTTTGAAGAGGGAGGAAAAAAGTTTGATGTTAACGTGTGACTTTTTGCAAAATTACCTTATAATGCCCTTATAATTCATCAACAAGGGAAATTTAACTGATAATATCTTCTCGATGAGTGTAATAGTGTATATACTATCAGAAAATCATCAAATAATAGTCCATTTGGTTATTTTTCATCATTTTTCTTGATATTGAGACTTAAAAATAGAGAAATAAAAAAAAACAATAAAGCTGTGTTTTTCAATGGATTTTCTTGATTATTGGATTTTCACTTTTCTTTTTTAGTGCATTTTGTTATTTCTTTGATTTTTCCAATAAACAGGTCAAAAATTACTAATAAATAGCAAAGGAGCTCATATGGAAAAACTGAAGACACGGTGGTGATCAGAAAGACAAGGCGAACAGGCTCAAAAATTTTCAATGAAAATCAAAATGTGGAAGAGGGAAGCCTAAATTAGGCGGCCATACCCACTTTTGCAGAATTCTTACGGAATGAGCTACAGGAATCCAATTGGAGAAATTTCTGAGTCTAACATACATTTCACGGCCTAGTAGGACTAACGGGGGAATCTGGAGAAAAATGGTTCGGCAAGGTAGGCTAAAATCACCTCATTTCCATTTGTTGCCTTTGGAGAGAGAGCCTTTCGACTTCCTTCGCGCGTAATTTCCGGAGTCCATAGTCACCTGTTTTCAGTGTCGTCTCACACGAGACATGAGAGATAAGTTCTTTAATCATCAATGATCCATTTTGTACAGCTGGTAGCTAGTCTAAACCCCTAAAAAAAACCCTAGAATCTGAGCAGTGCACGAAGGCCTATGACCAAAAAACGACCATAGCAGCCCGTCAGCTCAACCAAATCGGATGAGATTTGTATTAAAAGCAGTTCTGAAGGTCTGGGATCTGTAGTCTTTGAAGCCTCCTATAAATGGGATTTGGTAGATACCCTAATGTGTGAGAAGAATTTTGAGGAATTAGAATGGCTGATACATCTCTTGACCACGACTAATCCCTACTTAGTAGAGAATGTCTCTCCGATTGCACAAGCTTACCCTTTTGACCAAGATGACTATACACGCCTAGTGACATTCTTAGTGAACATATGTGCATCTAATAATGAGGAATATTTACATAATTACACGGATGATGACTTTATTTTTCTTGACGATGACAAGGATAGGGGTTTAGACTTAGGGCTATCCGCCCATCTCTACAATATCCTATTCCCTTGACCCTCTAGGGGGGTGCAAATAATTAGGTTAGGGTTCCTTATGTTGTTTTGATTGTGTTCAATAAAGGTTGGTGCCTCTTCCCAGTGATGTGCCCCCTAGAGGTATTCCTTGTGTTTTCTAGTTTGTATAGGAACGCATTGCAATAGTTAGGATCTTGACCTTCATGCAATCTTTGTCTAGTTCACTCTTCGGATTGAGCACGATTCTTAACACGAACAGGTGTTTCTTAAACATTATCATTGCCTCTTGTATTTTTAGCATCCATGTTTGTCTGCTTTAACTGTGATTGGTAGCAAAATATTCAGCCACATTATAAATTCAATATAACTTTATGTCATAGTCCCTTGTCTAGGTTTATGAATCAAGCAGTCTGACTAAGCTAGTTTGACCAAGATAAATATTAGAGATCTTCTCTTAATACCATGGGAAATGTGCTCTTAATTGTCAATGGTTATTAGGTTCTTAATCCGATACTATGAAGCATTGTGTGTAATGTACAAGTGCTTTCTAGTGGGCTTAATCTCTCTTGACCTTTAGCTTAGGTATTATAAAGGGAGTTTACTATAGTGATGAGCCTAGAGAGGGTAACAGTGTCAATACAACCCCCAAAGTTACAAAATTGAAATGCAATGAAAAACAAACAAACAAAAAAACAAAAGTATCAATAATATAAAATCTTAATTTGGTACTTCACTCACATATATTGCCTACGGTACTAGAGCCCTAGAGGTTCCCAGGGTGGGCGCTTTTTCTTGAAAAACAAAAAGCCCAAGGCATACAAAATAAGCACACACGTCCAAAAAAAAAACTTTGGGGGTCAAACAAAGGGATTAGTTCAGGCGATGATTTCATCTGCAATTCCTTTTATCGTAGCTTAACTAGAAGGTCTTCTAGGTATAGCCTCTAGTCAGTCCTCAGACATGAAATACTTTACTCTCGCAATTAAACAGCTTAATTGACCAGAGAGAATTGAGAATAGTTGACCTCTAGTGCCTTTCGACCGTTAAATTAGCCACCCTAGATTTATTTATTTTTTGACCTTTACAAGTGCTTATGCGTTTGATTATATTACATTTTAATGTATACTGCTCGAAAATTGTTTAATATTTTTTTACCAATCAATCTCTGTGCCTATTCACTAAATATGCTTTTTAATTATAAATGTTCTATGCGAATGCAATTATTGTGCCATTTTTTATTAATTTTGCAGTGTTTGAAGAAAGCTAAAAACTATAAACTCAAATGCTCTTCCACATCGACGAACAGGCTTCACTTCACTAGCTTCCGAGGACGGAATCTACATCAAGAAGGGGTTATGTTAACCACTTACGGATACCCTATCACCTTTGATGGACGCCTTATCACTTATTTGAGTCATGGACCGGGCTTGTCACTCCTATAGGTGCGTAGGTGATCGTCGATGAGAGGCGCACCACTTATCTTATTTTTATAGTATTTTTGCTATGAGTGGCCACTGTGGGCGCCCATGTGTGAATGGGACAAATTCATATAAAAGGTCCATTTTGACCTAAAATCCTCATTCTTTGAGGTGCATGCTAAAGAAGTGCTCTTGCTCTACCTCTACCTTCTTCTCCATCGTGTGCTCATAGGTGTGTGTGTGTGTGTGTGTGTGTGTGTTTGAGAGAGAGAGAGAGTGTGTGTGTGTGTATGTGTGTGTGTGTGTCACAGATTGAGCATTGTGGTGGCATCAACGGCGGCGAGGCGGTTGAGCGCGTTGGCGACGGCTCCTTCTTCTTCGCGGCACAGGATCCTTCACAACTGAAAGCATTGAGTGGTGAGTGTAACACCATTGCCCCTTTGAGCTTGTTAGGATAGTCTAGTTGTGTGCTTGCACACATTGTTTGGCAAGCTCCCAGCCTCCGATACATGTGGTAAAAGCGCACATCGTTCTTATTCCCGATGTAATGCTTCAATCCTGGTCGGATTTGGCATTCTTGTTCTACTCTCATCTTTGTATTATTGATGGAGTGGTGGTTTTGGTGGTGCTTCTAGCTCTTACACGGCCTGATATCCACCTCTTTTCACGTTTAGGTTTGGTGTTGCAAACTGCTCAAGACATGCTTGAAATGATAGTGGTGAGGTTTGTGAGTTCTGAGGGTTGGGCAATGGCTGTCTATTTGATTGCGATGTGGTGCTGTAATCATCTGAGAAGGGATTTGTAGATTTGCTAGGGGTTTCTATGAGCTTTTGCTTCTCTTTAGAAGTCTGTGCCAACAGTTCTGGCATTATCACTCTCCCTATATCTTTAGGATGAATTCCTCGTATTTTCGTCCGTACTTACCGACGAAAATGATTTGGGTTCCAATTGCAGATTCATAAAAAAACAAGTACAGGACTTTGTCTTTGCTTAATTCATCACATGGGGTTCCATGCACCGGTAGTAAGAGGTGACTCTCCCCTCCCCGTGCTTATAAATCCCAATATTTTTGTGAATTGTAGCCACTCTCTCGCGTGTCATGAATGTAGAAGGCTCCAGGAAGAGTGAGTTTAGGAGGCAATTCTTGGGTCCCCATGACCATATTCCCTTTTTCTACGTTGTCTCCATACCAATTGTAATTTTTCGGGTCTTTGACAATGAGATAGTGTTTTTCCTCCTCGTCGCAAAGTCTATCACCATCGTCATTTACCATGATTATTGCCAATCCTCTCGATGGTCTTTCTTCAATACAGATGCATTGACGTCCTCGAACATCCACATACACTAGGGCTCCATAGGTGTTTGTTCCCTTTAGGAAGATTGTCGTGTATTTTGGTATGTTTATGGGTTTTCGAGAGGTGCTACCCCCCTTAGTCCCTTGATGTTGGAAACCTCTAAGTTGTTGGTTAGCCATCCAATGGTATGACTCATCGGAAGAGGTGTTAGTATCACTATCCTCTTCTATAATTGGTGCTAGCAGATCTATGCTTGCTTGGTTTACACTCTCTTCTCTTGACACTAAGCTAATCTGATCTCCTCCCACTCGTCGGTCTCTTTGAAGACACTACCAGATCTCAAATTCATCAAATCTTCACACGAACAACTATCAACCCAAACCTCTTACCTTAGAAGTCTGCTTGCAGTTGCTCTTTGCTCTGATTTTCCTTCAAACGACTTTCTCAACTTGTAAAGTAATTTGCACTCCAAAATGATCACCGATTTGCAGGATCCTTGGTTCTGGCTATTTGTACAAAACTTTCAACTCTGCAATTCTTTGTCAACATAGTGATTCTCACTTTTAAATGCTCTACAATATTGATCAGTATAACTAGAGGGTTAATCCCCAAACAACTGTATATAAGGACTTGATTCCCTATGTGAGCTCTAAGCATTGATCAAAAGAGACGAATGGGATCTTAGGATCACAAGAAAAGCTCTCGGACAGTCAAAATCACTTTTTGTGCCCTAAATTGATCTTCTAGACTTCATACGCATATGATGTTCAAGTGCTCAAAATTAGCCCAAACTTGAAATTTAGACTCTCCTTGATGTGTTATGTCCAATTCCAGTCCTCCTTTGTGCTTCCAACATCTGTAGGCATGTCAAACTCTCGCTGTTAACCCTCACGGCTCACGGACACCCCATCACCTACGACGGACGTGTATTATGTATTTGGTAGAGTCAGGTACCGGGCTTGTCGGACCAATAGGAAAAGGGTAAGAGTGATCGCCGATGAGAGGCGCACTCTAACTGGGACATTCAAGGGATTAGTTGGCTAAGCATGGGCGCCCAAGTGTGAATGGGGTGAGCTCATATAAAAGCCAACTAAACCTAAAATTCACTCATTCTCTCATTTGTGCAATAGAAGAGTGCTCTTGCTCCATTTCCATCTCCATCTCCATCTTCTTCTTCTTCACCTCCTTGTGTGTGTGTGTATGTGAGAGAGAGAGAGAGAGAGAGCGCGATCGAGCATTGCGGCGGCACGACGGCGGTTAAGCGGTTGAGCGCGACGTAGCGGCATCTCCTTCTTCTTCGCAGCGAGGAATCCTCCACAGCAGGAGCATAGAGCGGTGAGTGACACACCATTGCCCTCTTTTGAGCTTACTAGTTAAGCTAGTTGTGTGCTTGGAGCCGTCTATGGCTCGCACACAGTGTTAGGCAAGGCCCTTGCTTCGACAGTGCGGCAAGGAGCGCACATTTTTGGCGCCGCTGCCGGGGAATCGCCCTACACTAAGCCCAAGAGGCACTTTGTGCTTCTCCTATGAGTTGTTTGTAGTAGGAAAGAAGAGGAAGAGGAAGAGGAATGAGTTGTTTTTCTGCAAGTTGTTAATTTCTGTATTGTCTGCAAGTTCTGTGATTTCTGCATAATGTTGTGTTTTCTGTTTGCACACAGTCTTTGCACAATTAGTAGTCGTTAGCTTGTTTGCAGTGAATGAATAAGTAGGAAGGTCGTTAGCAATTTCTGTTTGCACACAGCCCGTACACAGTTTTCTGTCAAGTTTTGCCTGCACACAGTCTTTGCACAGTAAGGTAGTGAGAGAGGAAGTAGGTGGACAGTTAGTTAGCTCATTGTCAGTAAGCAGTTAACAGATTAGTTAGTAGATTAGTTAGTGGTTAGCAGCACTGTTAGTAAGTAGATAAGGTAGTGAGCTGTGTGTGAGCTGTTGACAGAGAGGATAGGTAGGTGTTGACAGGGTGTGTGGCCAAGAAAGGGTCACCTAAACTGCGCGCGATCGTCGCCTCAATATATATATATATATATATATATAATTATTTAAAAAACCGAAAATATTTAAGCGTGAGTGATTGGGGGGCTACACTAAAATTTTGATCGGGATCGGGATCACAGGCGCAGGCCCAGGCCCAGGCCCAAGCCCAGGCCTCAGTCCTCAATCTTATGATATATACTAGAGTCACTCTTATATATATACCCTACCCCCTCAAGAGGGAATGAGAGCATGTGGGGCAAGTCCTCCACTCTCCTCCCTTCTCTTCCCACTTGCACCCTTAGACTTTCTAATTTGGGCCTAGTTCCCTACTAGAAATTGACGGTTTTAGGGATTCCGAGGGCATAAACTGACCAAACGGAGGGCTGTAAAGCACGGCACGTCCCTCTGACCGAGACGCTCGTTTTGAGCTATCATACGTTCTATCCTATAGCTGGGTCAGAAAAAAAGGACCAAAAAATCAACAAAAAAAAAAAGAAAAGACTTGGGTTGCAAAACACCCAAAAATACTAGGTGAGCAGCCTTCACGGGCACTCACTGACACTTCTAGGGGATCCAAGTCATATGAACCTACGCTCTGGATGAGTGTTAGAGCACGAGCATATTGGTAGTGCCTCCATTTACGCGGGCACCCATTATTCCTCCACCCTAGGTTCTGGACCTTCGGCCGGGACTCAAGGTAGCGCGACCCAAGATCCTCATATCGCGTTTAGTGATTCTTCCTCTGACTACGAAGTCATGGAGGGGTATCCTACACCAAACCCTGATAGTTCAAGTCAAGACATGCATGCCATGGGCCCACGGCCGGGTCCAGCGTGTTTAGCCGCTTAAAAGAGACCCTTAGTAGAGCTACTCGCTCCGAACATGCGGTTAATGAAATAAATGAAGGGAGTGGGGAAGTAAATTCGTCATTCATGCCTAAAATAGACCCTATGCTTCTTGAGAGTGTGCATGTGAATGTTCCATCCACTGCACCTCCTGATCCTTTAGGACTATCTCCCTCTGAGGTTTTACTACCCGATGGTAGGAGTTTTGCCGAAGTACAAGAGATCGAACGCTATATGCAAGCAACAAGGGAGAGGGAAATTGAGAACCTACGAAGGCTAGAACAAAGTCGAGCCCTGAAAGCAAAGGCTCCTATGACAACAATCATGCCAGCCGAGCAACCGAGTGCTCCCAAGGTAGCAGTCACGGAGGGGCAAGCGATGGGGAGCAATAATGCTTCCACTTCGAGGGAAACCTCCAGCACGCCGGGCCTAGATGGGATATTCCTAAACAAAAATTGGGAGTATGACCTATAGGCAGAAGCTTTAACTGATCGGTACACAGGACACACCTATCATGTGGGTTGGTTAGATGTTCTACAATCCACATCGGGTGCTACTAGCATAGATGAGCAACAACAGAAAGTCTGTGATGTCCTCCATAGGATTGTCGAGTTAGAAAGACAGAACACAGGGATCAACATGCCTTCAACAGGCCTAATGAGATTCTTGGATACGGGAAAGGCCAACCAACCAACCCTATCACAAATGGAGACTCCCTCAATGAGCCCCATTGCTCCTCCATATGTTGTTTCGCCAGGAGCCTCAGTACAATCTGAGCCCACAAGTGGCAGCTTTACCTTCCCAGATCTAGCTCATCTTTCTCTTAATGACACTACGGCTACCATGCATATCCCAGTGGTGAGCATGACAAGAAGTACACCATGGAGTTCATTTGTTAACATTGCGCCGATGCCTAGTAGCACAGTGCCCCCAACTATACCTACATGTATGTATCAATCATGTGCACCTGTCGTACCTCAGCCTCATGTAGCTCCTACACCTCCGATTATTCCAAGAGCTTACAATCCACAATGGAATTATCCAAGCTCTTATACAAGTGGAGCCATGCCATTTAATAATAACATGCCATATCAGGCACCCCCTATGCCTAGGGCCACGCGTGTAAACTTTGGACCACCGTCTGGTACACCACCATACGAAATATGGGACCCAAGAGCCGCGCGTATGCCAAGGCCAAGGCCAACTCCCATCTCACATGTGGTTCCAGGAGCACATACACCCATTATACCTGCTCAAATAGGAGATTTGGCAGCATTTTCTTAAACTATCGGTCGCTCTATTGCGGAAAACATGCGTAGTGCACCTGATAGAGATCCTAGGAGCAAGGCAGTTCAAGTAGCTAAGCTCACACAGAAATTCAGTAGAGACGGAGATGCTAGAAAGCATATGGAAGTCTTTGAACATGTGTGCGATTCCTTGGAAGAGCACAATGAGCTACATAAGTGTAAGGCTTTGAGTTTGACCCTAAGCGGAAAGGCTGGAGATTGGTATAGAACCTTAAGAGTAGAAGAGAAAACGATCTACTCTACTCTTAGGAGACTGTTCTTAAAAGAATACATACGAGAGGGAGTACTTTGGGGTGTAGCCTCTCAGCTCCAGAAAGCCCAACGAGAAGAAGGTGAATCCGTGAGAGACTTCATTAGTCGCCTAAAGAATTTGAATTCTCGATGCAATCCAAACGAGCGATTCAACAACAACCAATTGCTCGATAGATTCATTAGGGGACTACGACATGAAAGTATCTATAATGGCCTAGTCATTAGAGGTATCACTACTTGGGAAGCAGTCACCATGAATGCAATCCAATTGGAGGATAATTTAATGATTGCAGGAGAAAGAGTGTCTGCCGAGCCGAAGTCTAGTAGCTCGCAAGCATCAGGGCATGAGCCAATGAAGATAAAGCCAATCGTGAAAGAGCAAACGATATCTGAGATGACTTTGGCAGATCTCACCAAGGCCATCCAAGAAAGCCTTAGGGGTAATCGTGCTCCACAAAACACTCATATGTATCCAAGAAGGGAGCAACAATGGTGCTCAATTTGCTTGGGCCCACATACTACGAGTGAATGCCCTACTTTCAGAGTAAAGTTTAACGGGACTTGTAACGCGTGTGGTAGGTATGGCCATCAAGCGAAGGATTGCCTAATGCTTAAACGCATCATGGAAAATAGACCGCCTATAGCTTGGGCAGACTCACCTCGAGTTCTTGCATTGATGCCTACCCCACCCATGGAGCAACAGTTGCCATTACAGCACATGGTCCCTAGAACCAGAAATGTGGTCCAAACCACACCGTTTCCACCTCCAGTGCTAGGACCGCAACCCCCTCATCCAAGAGTTACACGTATGAACCAAATAGGTTGCGAGTCATCTAGTACTTATGTAGATTGCGAAGAGGACATAGACTCTAGTATCACCTATGGAGTCGACATGCTTGAGGAGTGTCCCATGTACTATATGGAAGACCATTGGGGACAAATCAAACCGGTATATCAAGCTACTGCGCTAGCAGCAAGAGGCCAAAACATTAATAGTTTTGCCAGGAGACCACCTCTTCAGTGATACGAATGTGGTGGACCACATCGAGTAGCTGAGTGCCCCATTAGAATGCAAAAGAATGCCGCACTAATGCAAACAAGTCAAGGGAGTGCATTGGCAATGCCAATACTCACTTGTAATCGTTGTGGCATAGATCATTTGATCGCACAGTGTCCTAACAATCCAAACGCACCGAAAATCACACCATTGAACATAATAGAGATTGTTGATGGGACACCACCAACTATAAACATAGCACCAGTGAATGCACTCACACAGTCGATGCTCCAAAAGCAAAATTACATCCTCGAAGAGAGAGATGCTGCATCCATTGGCCGAGCGAGAAAGAAGAAAACACGAAGAAAGAAATCCCTTAATGCTGCTAGCTCAAAACCTAGTTCAAAGACTAACATAGGGACAGGAGAGGATCTCGTGTATATGAATGACCCTGAGGATGACTCAGATTCGATAGAGACCACGGAGACCAAAACTGTTACTACAAAGGAAAAAGCCAGTGAGGAGGATCACGAGAGGGAATTACGACGAACACCAAAAGAGTATTCAAAGTTAAACCACCCAGTTGCGAACCCCCAAGATAATCCACGAGAGACAAAAAATGAGGATTGCAAGAGAAAGATTGGAACCTATCCAAACCCAACAGTGGAAATTGAACGAGTCCAACAACTGAGGGGTTTGGTGGAAGAAACTCAACGAACATTAGAACCTGAACCCAAACATATCCAGATGTCGGACACAGTGTTTCCCACACAAGTTCAACCTCACAAGAACTACAGGCCGTTAGCTATACCCAGTATCATTCGGGAAGAGAGTGAGGGTAGGACATCTGAAAGTGGACACACACCTTTCCTACTAGAGAGAATGTTTGGTGAGGGAATGCCCGGCCCCCTTGAGGAAGTGGAGATTCCATCTTCACCATTCTCTTGTCAGGGTCCTACGTACCACAAGATGCCATTAAATGTTGCCAAATTGATGGATTTCATGTCTTCAGAAGTTAGAACCACCATCATGTCCAAACTATATAAAGACCCCGAGCTAGTCTCAGCTCTTCGAGCCTTCCTCAATGGAGAATTACAGGCCGGATTACCACAGTTTGCACATATGAACAAACCTGACTCGGTAATGAATGATGAGGAACATTTAGCACCACCATCTGACCTAGCGGGACATGAATCTGTAATTGAAGAACCCGTTAACAAGTTGGGGCAATACTTTGAAGGTGATGAATCTAATGCTACTCTACCAATCACTACTAAAGGATTAACTGTAAAGGGGGTCCTTGACGGTGGTGCGGGAGTCAGCATGGTGACAAAGAGTTGTTAGGAGTCTATGGGGCGACCTCACCTTGAAGCCACAAGCGTAGTGGTAAAAATGGCTAATGGATCTATTGTTACGCCTATTGGAATGCTAAAGGATCTCAGGATCAAGGTCTTGGGACACAAGGTAAGGCAGAATTTCATTGTTATGGATTTTTCCAAGCATCCTATGTCATTTGAGATGATCTTAGGGCGTCCATTCATGAGGGAAGCAAAAATGGTGCATGACTGGTCCAAAAACCACGTCTACTTACAGTTCCAAGACTGTGTCATTTGAGTTGATCTTTTAAGTGGTCGAACGCATCCTCTAGGAAATAAATTCAAAATTGATAATCGATCAGACACAACAATTCACTCAGCTCCATTACAGTATTGTTACACATGTAACGAAGACACGGATATTGGGGAGAACTCTCCTTATATGGATATCCTACCCGGAATGGCTGAGTCAAACAATGTCGATTGGGTACACCTAGCGGCAACCATAGACACTTGGGGAAATAGGGGGACGACCTAGGTAACACCTGAGGGGGATGAAATGCATGTACCCTTAAATATGCTACAAGCAATGCATATAGCTTCTGACAAGACTCATCCTAATGTAACGAAGAAAACATACAAGTGGGTCCCTAAAGCTTCTTTAGTGACCATAGCTAGTGCTAAAAAACAGAAGCCTTGTAAGAAACGTACCACTCGCTCCAAGAAAAGTAAGAAAATGTTGCGATGGATCCCTAAACGACTATTGGAAGCCCAAGGCTACTATCAAGGAAATGATCAAATCTGGGTGCCAAAACGTAGATTGTGCTCTTACCTATCACCTGACCCATGTGAGCCCAATCCCGTAGCTCCAAAACGAATCAATGATCGTGGAAAGAAAAAAATCACAGAATGCTACACACCCGCTCCCGAGCTAGTTTGGGTACCAAAGAAAGAACGATTTGTTCCACCTAGCTCAGGAAGGGAGGAGTCCCATGAAGCTTCTAGCTCCTCATGTAATGCATCCGTAGAGGTAAAAGCTTCTCCACAGCCTCCACCTACAATAGTGGACCTCCATAAAGCTACAAAGGAATCCACACCTCCTAGTGTTCAAGAATCACCTGATGAACTACTTCAAGTTCGATCTTGGGAGAGTACCTTACCACCCTTGCAACTTGACGAGGCGCCTAAGGTAATAGAAAACTACTGGCAAAAATCTCCACCTATTACCAACTGGAACAATTGGTTTCAAAGGGTGACAAGCTCATTTCAAACGGTATGATCTACCCAAGGAAGGGGGGAGTGTTTGCTGACAGTCATCATTCATTTGTTTCCCTCTCAACCTTTTTCCCTGACCTCTCAATCACCAATCTTAGGGAATGTACATATAAAGATTTATACTCACAAAAAACAAAAAATAAAAGAGCAAGAGAAATTAGCAAACGAGTATGCACAATAAAAGTCAAAACATTGACCCAGACCTACACATTTACATCCGGTACACTGAAACAAAAACCTATGTCATTAAACACCTTTGATCCTCATCACTCGCGTGATGGAGGGTAGGTAAGATTAGTACAATAGGAGTGTTTTTGTTTTAGAGTTGAGTGATTAGCAAAGTTCCTTCTTCCCACTGATGTGCCTCCTAGAGGTATTCTTTGTGTTTCTTAGTGTGTACAGGAACGTGTTGTTGTGGCTAGGATTTGGACCTGCATAGAATCTTTCTCTCATTCACACTTCAAATCAAGCGCGACCATCAACATAAACAGGTGTTTCTTGTCCATTAGCATTGCCCCTTATCTTTTTTGCATCTATGATTTTCTGCTTTAATTGTGATTGGTAGCCTAATATTCACCGCATTTGCTTAGTATCAAACATTTAATTCAATGTAATTTTTTGTCCTAATCACTTGTCTAGGTTTAAAAATCAAGCAGTCCGACTAAGCTAGTTTGACCAAGTTAGGTGTTAGAGATCTTCTCTTAATACCATGGGGAATGCCTTCCTAATAATCAATGGTTACTTAGGTTCTTAATCTGATTTAGGCAGCATTGTGTGAAATGTACTAGGGCTTTCTAGTGGGCTTGACCCTATTGACCTTTAGCTTAAGTATTATAAAGGGAGTTTACTAGTGTGATGAGCCTGGGGAGGTGTATCAATTTTTATGACCCCCCAAAGTTACAAAATTAAAATGCTGAAAATGAACAAACAAAAAATCAAAGTGCCACATTGTAAAATCTTAAGCTGGAAGGGAAATCTCAGCTTGATTGGGTACTTCACTCACATGTATCGCCTATGGTACTAGAGCCCTAGAGGTTCCCAGTATGGGCGCTTTTTCTTGAAAAGCAAAAAACCCAAGGCATACAAAATAAGCACACACATCAAAATTGAATCACTGTGAAAACACTTTGGGGGGTCAAAGAAAAAGTAATCAGTCAGGCAATGATTTCATGAGAAATTCCTTTTATGGTAGCTTAACTACAAGGTCTTCTAGATATAGCCTCTAGTCAGCCCTCGAACATGAATCTTTGGCTCTCGCGATTAAACAACTTAATTGACCACAGAAAATTAAGAAGCTTACCCATGGTATTATATTCGATCTCTAGTGCCTTTCGATCGTCAAATTAGCGACCCCAGACTTGTTTAATTTTTTACCTTTACATCTGTTTATGCATTTGATTACATTGCAATTTAATGTTCATTGCTGACAAATTGTTTGAAATTCTTTTACCAATCAATTTGTCTACCTAAAACTGCATATGCTTTTTAATCACTTATGAGAATGCAATTACTGTGCCAATGTTGTTTGATTTTGCAGTGACTGAAGAAGGCTAAGGACATTCATCTCAAATGCTCTTCCACCTCGGCGAACGAGCTTCAACTCAATAGCTTCCGAGGACGGAATCTACATCAGGAAGGGGGGCATGTTAACCCTCACGGCTCACGGACACCCCATCACCTACGACGGACGTGTATTATGTATTTGGTAGAGTCAGGTACCGGGCTTGTCGGACCAATAGGAAAAGGGTAAGAGTGATCGCCGATGAGAGGCGCACTCTAACTGGGACATTCAAGGGATTAGTTGGCTAAGCATGGGCGCCCAAGTGTGAATGGGGTGAGCTCGTATAAAAGCCAACTAAACCTAAAATTCACTCATTCTTTCATTTGTGCAATAGAAGAGTGCTCTTGCTCCATCTCCATCTCCATCTTCTTCTTCTTCACATCCTTGTGTGTGTGTGTATGTGAGAGAGAGAGAGAGAGAGAGAGAGAGAGAGAGAGCACGATCGAGCATTGCTGCGGCACGACGGCGGTGAAGCGGTTGAGCGCGATGTAGCGGCATCTCCTTCTTCTTCGCGGCGAGGAATCCTCCACGGCAGGAGCATAGAGCGGTGAGTGACACACCATTGCCCTCTTTTGAGCTTACTAGTTAAGCTAGTTGTGTGCTTGGAGCCGTCTATGGCTCGCACACAGTGTTAGGCAAGGCCCTTGCTTCGACAGTGCGGCAAGGAGCGCACACTCGCAATTATGTCTTAGTTGCTATGAGCTTCCTTAGGAGGTCTTCTGCGTCAAAGATTATCCAAATTGAATGAGACTTGGTCTCTAAGCTTGTTTTGTGGTGCTAAACACCCTGGTCATCCTTGATGTCGGCTCTAGTCTCTAAAAATGCATTTCAGACATCATATGCATATGATGTCTAGCTGGTCAAAATAAGATGAAACTCACTCAAGAGGTCTTCCATCAGACAAGTAACTCACATCAGCTTTCAAAAGTCAATTTCAACACTTTTAGTGCTAGATATGATGAAGTCAAGCATTCACTGGTCTAGATCCGTCTCTTGCCTTTACAAGCCCAAAAATGCTTCGAATTCAATGGGATTTTGCCTATTTTCTTCTTAACTACTCTAGATCACAAGGGTGTACTCAAAAGTGTCCTTTGACCCAAATCTGGACTCTAGGACATCATACGCATATGATGTCTATCTTTAGATTGAAATTTTGTTTCTATCGCAGGTGCTCCTTGATGTGTACAGCATGCACATGTGCTCACATCAAATTTTGGAAGTCAAACTTGCACAAAATCGCCACTTTTTCACAAGGAATTTCCCGAAAATATTAAAATTCTCTCAATACTTAATCTACATGTCGAAATGAAATGGAACTTGGTGTATGTGCTCTACAAAACATGAGAAATATGGGTGTAAAGTCAAAAAGTCAGTTTGGAAGCCAAAATTGCTCCTCAGACATCATACACATATGATGTCTGCTGATGAGATTTCGCCTAGAACTTATCCACAAGCATCTAGAAGTCTCTAGCACTGGTTTTCAAGCACTTTTACGAATTTTCATGCAAAGATATGCTTAGAATCACAAGTTTCTCTTTTTCTCATTTCTGACACTCCGTCTTTTGTCTTGGGTACTAATTGTTGGTCAAAACTTTAGTCTCAAGATGTCCTTAAGATAAAACACCCTTTTTAAACACTCTGGGACAGTCTGTTTTGTCAAATATGGCCTTTTGCTAGCCCTTAGGACAACATACGAGTATGATGTCCAAAGTTGTAGAATTACAAATTTTCTCAACAAATCTCTTGCATATGCTTTCTTACATGCTCAGAATCATTCAATCATGCACAAATATCCCCAAAAGATTGTTTGTTGCATTTTTACCCTAAAGATCAAACTTTTCTAGGATTTTAGATGCAAACAAGCACACAATCAAATAAATCTTTGATGAACAGCTATAGATCATAATTAACATGTCCTTCCTAAAACTACTCCTACACATCATATAGGGTGTTGCATGTATGACTAGAAAAACACTTCACTGTCTCACACGGACTAGCTATCATTTTTATCATCTCAAGAATCAAGCACTCACCATCTACGCTAAAACACGACTAATACAACCTATGGCAAAAAATTTAAGCGAGTGACATGCTCCCTAGCACCTCTCCTAGATCTCAAGAGTCCAACTCCCAGATCCTACCTAAAATAAAATAACAAGGTTCTGGCAAACCAGAGGGACTTCTACCTCATAGGACTAGTCTAAGGTCTTCTACCTAGGGCTCTCGTCCCCGACAGCGGTGCCAATGTTGTTTAATATGCCGTGAGAAAATGCTAGCTCGATCCACAGGCACGTAGAAGCAAATAGATGGTTTTCAGTCACCTACTTGACCTTCTAAGACAATCTCTACTTGAGAAAATCAAACCCAAACATCCTATGTGCTTGTGATTGCAAAACAACCTACGAAGCTCATGCTGCCAAAATCAAGACCAAAAGTCCTTGAACCACCTCAAAACTCACAGGGGATACCTCTACTTACCTAGAGGTCACTACCCCATGGACTTTGACCACATATCCTACCCGTAACCACTTGGTGCAATAAACGCATATGAAGACATACAGTCTATTATTTCAAGTCGTTGCAATTCTCAACATGCATGATCCTAATGTGTAGATCTTCTCTCGATATGGAGAACTCACAAAACAGACTCACAGTTTGCAAGATAACTCACTCAGAAGCTCGTTGGGGCTCGCCTCGCGACGGAACCGAAACTTCGCAAGCTTGGCGTTGGTGCGTAGCCCTCGCCGTTGCTAACTCATTGGTGGTGTCGACTTTGCAATGGCTGCTCTGTAGCGCACGTAGCGAAGAGATAAGACCTCTCTCTCTCTCTCTCTCTCTCTCTCTCTCTCTCTCTCTCTCTCTCTCACACACACACACACACACACACACACACACACACACACACACGCGCGCGCGCGCAGCACATAGTAAACGCATCAATTGATTAATTCAAAAAAAAGTCTCCTTAGGGTTACAAAACTCTGGCTTATATACATTCCTCTTGAGAGACACATTCTCATCAAAAATAATCTCTCCCATCTATCATAATTAAATATTAAAAATGGGTGATCCTTCTTAGTGTTCCATAAGTCAACAATGATTCATAATGTATGTTTTGAACAATGGAGTCACTATTGTATGTCGTAGATGGTGGGTGGACACCCTCAAGAAAAGCTCACGGTGGTTGTACCCCGAGTGTCATAAAATCTAATATCTAACCAACCCAAATGATTTTCTCATATTAAAGTGATCATTTAATGTGGGAAAATAAATGGGAACAAGGGTTAGAATATAAACATGTGCTTATGGATCTATCTCAACACGTCGCCAAAGTTAAAGGGGTCCAAATGAGAGATTGTCTGTCAAAGAGCAATGCTAGCTAATGGAGTTTAAATACCTTAGGGTTAGCTTCATTAAAGACCTCCAAAGGTTAGTGTTAAAAGTCCTCAGACCTTAGGCAAGCTAGGGATGTGCTTGAGGTGGGAACCCAGCCCAAGCTTGAGGTGCTTGTCGTGCTTGCTGACTAAGGTGCTTGAGATACTTGAGGTTCTTTATAACTAAGGTTCTTAAGGTGATCCATGACTAAGGTGCTTGAGGGGCTTAAGGTGTTCCCAAAGTCAACCAAGATCCCTACTCATGGAAGGGCGAGCCCTAATTGTAGGGGCATGAGAGAGAACACACACACCCTCACACAAGGCAAGCCTAGTGTAAAGAAGCAACAAGGACCCATGTCAAGTTCCCCTTTCCATAATTAAATTAATTGTTTAAGCATTTATCAAGTCCTCTCTCTCAAAGGGGAAAGGAGGACACTTGTCCAAGGACCACCCCTATTGCTTGAATGGACCCAGGCTTGTGATTGGCTAGGCTCGAGAGAGCCAATGAGCTTCATGCATGAGCTAGAAGAGGGGGTCGACCCAAGCAAGGAGGGGGCTTGCTTGCAAGGTATACTCTCTCCCACACACGCACACACACGCACACGCACGTGCACACACATACACACACTCATTGGGTGGAGTGCCAAGTGCAAGAACTCCATCTCCTTCTCCAAGCTTGTTGAGAAGTTGAGAGCCTGCACCAACACTCCTGGCTATGGAATGCAAATCCAACCAAGAACCATGCTTCAATGCTTAAGCTTGCCATCTTCTTCATCATCATTATTATGCTATTATGCTATGCTATGCAAGAAGAGTGATGATAAGTGAGGAACTATCTCTTTCTCGTATGTTCCTTATTCTTCCTCTTCCCGACCCTCATTCCCCGCTAGCTCTCTCCACCTTCGAAGGTGTTTGAGGCCTTGGGAATGAGGGTGGGGATGGTTAATGCTTTTTACAAGTTTATGTTATGCTCCTGATGCATGAAGCTTCCCATCTTCATTGCATCACCTAGGTCACAAGGAACACAAAGATTGTAATGTACCAAGTCTCACTTTATAAGAGAATCTATAATACAAAAGCCTATTGGAGGGGGGACCGGCTCCACATAAATCGGTCCTCAACTGTTGTCATGTTCTCTAATTCTCTCTCTTGCAAAAGTATTGTTCATGCCAAGTTAATTAAGTATAATGGTTATGTTGCTAACGCTAATTAAGTTCACCCTCTATGTTCTCAAAGTAGTCTCATAAAAATGCTCACTATAGTTCTCTTATTTCCGCTATTCTCAAAGTTCATAGGCCATTTCCATACACACAGCATCCTAGTGATGCATGAGTGGAGTTAGAGAAAGGAGAGTGGAATCTATCTCAACAAATGGATAGACAAGCTTCATGGTAAGGATGTGTAAAGAGGCTATTCATGGTTCTTGGACTATGTCGATGGCGAGTTTTTCAAAGACAAATCAGAAGCATACAACGGTAAGTTCTATCCTTTTTATGTAAAGAATGTGATACTTGTTGGTGTTTATGTCCTCACTATTGATTTGACTTGCAACCCTACATAAAAAGGTAAGGCAAAAGAGCAAGAGCGCAAGCGTCACCATCAATCAGTCTCCCAATGCTCTTTCTCTTAGCATGGCCAAGGGACATCCAAGTTCAAACACAATGGCAAAAGGACCATCTAGTGGAAAGGAGAGAGTTCGAGTAATCATTGAAGAATAGAAGGAGTCATCAAAAGAGCAACAGATTGAAAGGAGAGAACAACAATGCAATAGGGTCCATCGTGGGATTCAAGATCTAGGGGCTCGATACGCACCACCTCAATGGCAACTAGACAAAGCAAGAACAACCACTCTCCTTTAGATCATCCTGTAAGGCCTTCAAATACACTTGGTTCCTTTCCACACAATAAGAAATACAAATGAAGGACAATGCATGATGTTTAAATCAAAGTGGTTTTCAATAATTGATTACAGTTTTCAAGTAACAATGTGTTAACCCATGATACCATTATTATTCTTTTTTCATATTTTTAGTCATGGGTCGAGCTTGTTGGTCCCGTAGGTTTATGGTCAAAGGGTTGGTGCTCACCGATGAGAGGCACACGAGACTTATTTAGTGCTGACTAGCTGAAGGTGGACGTCCATGTGTGAAAGGAACGGACCCATAGATGAGGATTGTAAACCTAGTTTTTCTTCATTCTGAAGGTACTAAGATTTGCTCTTGCCTTATCCTCTTGGGCTGTCTGTCTATGAGCATGAGAAGAGAGAGAGAGAGAGAGAGAGAGAGAGAGAGAGAGAGAAGGCGGAGGTGATCGAGCAACGGCGAGTACTGTGCAAGCAAGGAGAATGGGCAGCAATAGCGGCTTCTTCCTCTCGGTGCGCGAGAGATTCCCTAAGCGACAGCAATGCAAGAGGTGAGTGACACATTGTCTATGGTTGTAAGAAAATATGTACTTCAATAGTAGTCAATTTATCAAGTGTATACCACCCACAACACTATATCGCACGAGGTCTTAAATGCCCTGGGGCAGTGGGATCAACAGTAATGGGTTCAGCACGGGATTTCGAGGCAGATGGACGGGCAAAAAAAAGCCAAGGGCAATGCTCGCTAGGTGACTCGGACCCATGACCTACCCCTTGGCAGGCAAGTATCCTAACCACATGGGCACATAGCTTTTGATGCCATCCATAGCAGAACACACCTTGATATAGTAAACACCCACACGCAAAAGTAAGCTTGGACAACAAAAAATAGACTCAGTGTGCACCAGTTTTGTTGCCCGCCATCGATCCCACCACTCCCACTTCCATTAATACCGTGTGTGATGTGTAGTCATTTGAAAACCTCCATATGCAATATCATGGGCTCTTAGGGCCGATTAGAAGGAAGCACCTCATGCGAGAAGGGCAACAACAATCTCGCATTAATTATCACAAATGAGGGCTACAAGCAAGGAGCGCAGGAGGTCTTCATGTTCGCAAAGCAGATGGGGAGCGAAAAAGTTAAGTTTTTGAGACCGGGTTCGATTCCCCGATGCTACGGTTATTCGAACATGGGAATGGTAGAATAAGTGAACCAGCAAGGTGAGCTTCATGTCCGCAGGCATTGAGCATGAAATTATTACAGAGTCTTTATGGATGAGTTGTTGGTGTACTCCATTTGGGATCCAACAAGACCTCGGCAGAAGTGAATTGTGGCTTTCAAGCAGAGAGCTATGTCTAAGAAGGGACATCGATTCTTCTTTTGAGAGCTTGTCTCTGAAAATTCCTGATGAGGTTACTGCATTTGTGGTTTTACTGAGGTCTTGTACCAAGACCAAAGACTTGTACCAAGGCACTTGCTTGCACAACAACATTCTCAAGCGTGGCTTGCTCAAAGAGTGCTCAGATGCTCTCATAATCATGTATGCAAAGTGTGGTGAGCTTTTGAAAGCTCAAGAGTTGCTAGATGTGCATAAGAGCAGGGATGTGATTCCTTGGACTGCCTTGATCGCAGGATATGCCCGAGATGGCTGTGGGCATATTGCTTTAGATTGTTTCGATAGCATGCTGCATGAGGGTATCTGCCCAAATTCAGTCACTTACATATGCATCTTGAAAGCCTGTGCCACAATCAAATGTCTAGAGAGAGGAATAAGAATCCATGATGAAATAGAGAAGCAGGGCTTGTTAGAGAATAATACTGTTTTGGGCACTGCTCTCTTGAACATGTATGCTAAATGTGGTGCTCTTTCAAGGGCACAGGGTGTGCTTGAGAAACTCTCTTCTCCAGATGTGGTCTCTTGGAGCGCATTGATTGCAGGATATGCACAAGAGGGTCAAGGTGAGCAAGCATTAGACTGCTTTGAACGTATGAAGCGTGAGGGCATCCCTCCAAACACAGTAACCTACCTCGCTGCATTGAAAGCGTGTGCCACTCTTCGAGCTGCACGAAAAGGGAAACACATCCATGATGAAATTGCAAGGCAAGGACTCTTGCAAAACCATGTTACACTCGGCAATGCTCTTGTGGACATGTATTCCAAGTGTGGTGCTCTTTCAAAGGCACAGGACGTGCTCGAGAAACTCCCTATCCGAAATGTTGTCACATGGAGTGCGCTTATTACAGGATTTGTGCAAGAAGGTCAATGTGAGGAAGCACTGAGCTGCTTTGAACTTATGAGGCATGAAGGTATCTCTCCTGATGTAGTGACCTACCTCTGCATTTTGAAGGCTTGTGCTACTACAATAGCCCTTAACAAGGGAAAACAAATTCATGATGAGATTGTACTTCAGGGCCTACTGCAGCATAATGCTGAACTTGGCAGTGCTCTCGTTGACATGTATGCTAAGTGTGGTGCTGTTTTGAAGGCACGAGATGTGCTTGAGAAGCTTCCTTTTTGTAATGTTTTTGCCTGGAGCGCAATAATTGAAGGTTATGCACAGGAGGGTCAAGGTGAGCAAGCCCTGGAATGCTTTGAACATATGCAGCGAAAGGGCCTTCATCCAGATGCAGTGACCTACCTCTCGGTCTTGAAAGCTTGTGCCTTTGTTCGATCCATTGATAAGGGTAAAGAAGTTCATGAAGAGATTGTGAGGAAAGGGCTTCTTCAAGATAACGTTGTACTTGGCAATGCTCTTGTGGACATGTACGTCAAGTGCGGGGCACTTTCAAAGTCACAAGCTGTGCTTGAGAAGCTCTCTTCTCGGGATGCTATCACCTGGAGCACAATAATCACAGGATATGCACAAGAGGGTCAAGGTGAGCAAGTACTGACCTGCTTTGAACGTATGCAGCATGAGGGCATCTCTCCAAACGCAGTGACTTTTGTTTCTGTTCTTAATGCTTGTAGTCACCTAGGTCTTTTAGAGAAAGGCTATGCAATCTTTGTAGACATGGCCATCAAACATGGTATTATAGACCCAAAGTTGGAATGTTACATGTGTATGGTTGACCTTTATGGGCGTGCCGGGCACCTAGAGAAGGCGGTACAGCTCATTCAGGAGATGCCTTCTTCTGATTATCCTTCAGTTTGGCTTGCCTTGTTGGGTGCTTGTCGCAAGTGGGGAGATGTAGATGTTGGAAGATGGGCTTTTGAACAGGCAAGACAGGCAGATGAAAGCAACTCTCCAGCTTATGTCCTTATGGCAGATATTTATGCAGCAGCTGACATGCAAGATAATGCAAATCACATCCAAGCTTTAGGAATCATGAATCAAACAGAGTCAGGGTGTACTTGGTGAATTAAGTTATCTACAATTGGGGAAGGAGGGGACTGCCATGTGGCAGCATGTGCCCCTTCCAATCATCCCTTCCTCCGCTCCTTGTCTCTATAGGCAGGGCATTTGCCCCCTCCAATGACCGCTTCTACAGGGTCAGGGATGTACACACACAAAACACTCGTTCTTAACAGTGGTAGCACAAATTACTGATCACTGAAAATTCAAATGTACATAGAAGGTAGGTAAATGTTGGTTCTAAATTTTGGAAGTCATTCATGCTGGCAAAAGAGATTTTGCCCACTTACTCCCTCACCCCAGCAACTGTCCACTACTGAGGCCTTCACCTCAAGGTTCTGCAGCTACATGGTGGACAATACGACCTCACTCTCTTGCATGTGGCTGCTCCGACCTCATCCCCATGCACCTGCTTGCTGCCATTCAGTACAGAGAATGATCAGGAGAAGAAGTGCCACTGGGAGGCAGATGAACTATGCATGCCAAAACTGACGAACTGGGGTGCAGGAATTTTTGCATGCAAATCAATGGTTGTCAGGCTGTCAAGTATGTGATTTCTCTCTCCTCTTGAGTCTTCTTTTCAGTCATTATTTTGAATTTAGTTTGGGTATGCATTTCTAGTGCTTTTTAAGTGTGTAATTGCCACTTTGTAGGGGTAAGAAACTTCTCTTACAACCAACTGCCAGCTCTGAGAGAAGAAACAATAATGATTTTTCTTTTTCATGGGTTGTGAGCACGCTCCTTGGGTTTGCCTACAAATCTCGTCAAGGTTGGTCTTGATGATCGATAATAGTACTAGAATTGCATGACACAATCATCATTCCCAATGCTCTGGGTATAGGAATGGGTTTGAATTCCATGTTTGTGGATCATTCACATACAAAAACTATGTTGGCTACCATGTTTTTGGCAGCTGGAGCCTTCTTTCTTGTAGGTCTTAAATATTGTGCAGGTTTTGCGAAAAGCCACAAACTGAGGGGGCTGCCTTAGGAGGCTTGCTATATTTTTTGGTTCACTACCTTTGAAGATTGCAGTGCATAGCTACTAACCACAAATGAGTATGCAGCTGTTGCAAGGAAAAACGAGAACTCAGGTGAACTCATGTACTATACATGCTAAAAACTGGTGAAACTTCACAAGGGTGCAGAGGAAATCATATTGCCCTTTCGTTTCCAAATGTAACAATGCGTTCATGGACTTTATACAGCTTGATAACTTGAATCGCGTGTAGGGCAGAGGAAAATAATCTCAGCTGTAGCGAATCACCATTTGCTACCCAGCTTTGACACCCGTGTCAAGCATTTCCGCCACTTCTTCTGAAGCAGCCCTTAGCCTCCTATGAATTGGAGTAGAAAGAGAGGAGCCATGGTCCGAGCCTTGCTGGAAGTCTCTTCAGACTTCAGCAGGTAGGCTAGCAAGGCAACATAACATTGGTCAACGATGTGCAAAGTGAGGGACACTCTGCAAATGTGATGGCTTGTGCTTCCATCTTTAAGGCATGCTGACATCATGCAAGATGTTGGCGTGGCAAACATGTAGATCAGTTTTCTTAGTCAATGGATGTTGACAAGCAATGTCATGCTTGGCAATGATTAGATTGATATGCATGCCCAATGTGGTGTACAAGAGTTACTGTTCTTAGGAACAAGCTTCCTCATGGCAACTGCCAACAATCTTGATGTTTAGCCATTGGTAACTGCCACATGCAAATATTTTATCTAGTGTATGGCTGCTGGAGGAACTACAGTGATTTTGGTGCACTATGTTGGCTTTCGTCATAGGATTGGTTGATGAGGACTTTTGACAGAATCTCTTTTGCATACAAATTTTCTCTAGCATGTGTAGATTTGATTAGAAAGAGACAATTGTACATCAACAAAGCCGAAGGGGCTCGTGGATGGAGATACAAAAGTGAGGGATATGATAGCGATGAGGTAAGTGCCTCCAAGAATGGAGGCAAGAAATTAGTGGTCAGGATCATCAGAAGAGTCCATACTTACCTCAAAGAATGGAGGCAAGAAATTACTGGTCAGGATCATCAGAAGAGTCCAGGAAGGCCAAGCCTATATAGTTGCCCTACAAAAAGTGCTTAACTGTCCTCCCAAGCCAATAAAGCATCTGTTATGTTGTGACTGATCAATCCCCCAACCTAGGTGCCAAAACAGCTAGATGGTATCACATGGGCCTGACAAAGAGTATATTACGTTGTGATTGGTCATCCCCCCTATCTAGGTGCTGTTAGTTTAATAACGATGTTGTGTACTGTAACCATGCTCAGGATATTGTTAGAAAGTTCTGGGATATCCAAAGTGAGCCGAGGCATTGATGTGGACAAATACCAGTCCCAGGTTACCTCTGCAGCTTGGCAACCTTGACAAAACTCATTGGGCAATACACTTGTTGCATCTTTTAGATCGAGAACTGTGAAGAATGTTCAGACCATTGGTGATGATGAACATGGCTGCGAACAATATGATACCAAGGAACTGGCGGTCATGTTCATACTATTGGTGATGAACAAGGCTGTGAACAATACAATACCAAACAAAGAATTGAAGGTCATGAGCATGATAAGATGGGGTCCTGCTGCTTACTAGCAGCACCTACTGAAGATTTGGTCCATCAGTTTGGCAAGATGAGGTGCTACTGGTCTGAAGGTGTTCTGTCGAAGTCAGTCACCAAGCCCTATTCTATTTTAAGAGGGGAGAGAGAAGAAGAAAGCAAGCTTTTTACCGTCTATGTGAGGCCGAAGTCGACCTGTGAGACAAATCAAGTGTACATGTGGTCTTCTATCTACCGGAAAAGACAATACTTCAGACTGGTACAAAATAAAAGAGAGAGAGAGAGAGAGAGAGAGAGGTTTTGTCCTACAGTTACCAATATATCAAAAGGGTGATCTGCAAGACTGATATTGACCTTCCAATGTAAAGAGCATTTTTGAATTAAAGCTAATACTCGTAACACATGTGACAAAGTAAGACAACTGAACAAATATATATGTTCTCACACCCTTCCTAGGGTTCATGGATGTAACTTCTGATCTTTTCTAAATATACTCCCCCCCCCCCTAGTTAATGGGTTTTTTTCAAAAAGACAACTGAACATCTTTGTGATGGTTCTGCCACCACAACTACTTTCCCTGGACAGGATCCAAATATACAGATGAATTCCTTGTTAGACATTATGCTTATTGCGGGTGCTTGATTAGGTCAGCAAAGTCTGCTATTCAGGCAGACAGAGCAAACTTGAGGAACTCTGCTAATCTTCCCCAGCCAAACCATGCCCCATAACACTAAAACTGTCGAAAAATGAACCCTTCACCAAAAGCAGGGTCCCCTTTCAAGTTCCAAGGGAACCATTGCCCCACGCTCCTCTCCACCTTAGTAATGAAAGAATAAGGGAATGCATGAATGCTGGACCTCAAAATTTTGAGCTCTCTGCTTGGAGAAAGGGAAAGAATGGGCGAAGAGAAGACAATTGCTTCTCATAAGTGACCCTTCAACTACCAAGCCTAAAGTCCTGTGTATTGTATGTCAGTATGTTTGCCTTCATACTCATTGGCTTTGGGGGCCGTTGTTGCTGGCTAACACTCCGAGCCACCATCTCCCTGCTTGCACCTCGATCCACCATCATCTCTCTGCTCGCACCTCGATCCGCCATCTCCCGGCTCATGCGATACTCGCCACTCGATATTGACCCATTTAACCCATAGTCACTGGTAGCCCCACTGCATTCACTCCCAAATTCTTGCGTATTGTCAAGTGCCACTCGCATATATTTTCGCATATCTGCCGAATAGCTTCCATTTTCATACTCTGTGTTTGCAAAAGACCCAAAGACACCGCTCTGGCCTGGCTTGAATCCTTTATTTAAATCTGAGAGCGAGCTGTCATCCTCTAATGCTCTTACCACCTACAGAACAAAACATATAGCATTGTTAGGATGTGAATTTGCATGACACATGCTCATTTGTAGGTAAGAGGCATATACACTCACTACTGACTTTACTCAGATGTTTACATCACACAATCTGGCTACCCAAGTTCCAAATTTGTTGATGTCAATATTGTGGATACCCCGGCCATGCACACACGTGCATGTGTATGTGGGTGGGTGGGTGTGTGTGCCCGCACGCACGGGCACGTGTCTTATGTGTGTGTGTGCGCACGCGCTGCATGCTCGCACGCGCGCATGCAAGCGCGCACCCCCTTCAAATAGGTGCAGAAAGAGCAACAACACACCTGTCCCATCCTCGGCCGTTTGTTGGAGGAGTGTCTCACACATGCTGCAGCAGCCTCGAGCATTCGCATCAATTCTCTAGGATCAAAGTTTCCCTCCATAGTAGGATCTGCAATTGCTAGCAAATCCTCCTCACCTGTTACTTGTGCAAGGACTGGTCGAGCCTGCAACAGACAAAGTAGCAGATTCAAGGCTGAAGGTGGCCTTACTGGTTAGACTAGCAACATGATTGAAATAGACTAGACGCGCAGTAGCCTGTAACTAAACATGCCACATCTGATATGATCATTTTATTTTTTACATGACACAACCCTTGCACCAATGAATTAGGTTAAAGATGAAGAAGATGATGCTCTAGGTGCTACACCGCTTAGTGTTGTTGCAAATTTGTCTTATGTTGATGCATGGAGTTTTCCTACTTTTGCACAATAATTTGTGAAAGGGTAGACACTGGCTCCTTGATGAACTAAGACCCCCTTCATTGCCCAGCATATACACATTAAAAAATGATTGCAGATCCTCTCCTATAGTGTCATTGCATATGTGGTGAAGCCTTCATAAAAGGATAACCCACAAAGGCAGAGATCGCTTTAAAGGGTGGGAAGGGTCTCATTCTCCATAACCCAAACTTAAAAAATATGCAACATACAGATAACTTGAGTGAGCCACCACATCAGAAGTGGATACTTGATAGGGGACTGTTGCATGAGCAAGTATTACCCACCATGGTGGAAATCTTACCTGAAACCATGCATCTAAGCTGGAGGCTAGAGACGAGGCTAGAGACATCATTCAACATTTTACATTAAAACCCCACATGTTATATGCATCCATAATAATAGTTGAATTTTCTTACCCATTCTACCAAGCTCTCCTCTCCTGGCGGTTGTGAAGGATCAACAGGCTTACGCCCCGTCAAAAGCTCAAGGAGAACAACACCAAATGAGAAGACATCCGATTTGTCTGTGAGCTTTCCACTTGAAGCATATTCAGGGGCAAGATACCTATAAAAGCACACATAGACTTGAGTCCCATGATCATCTTCCCATACTTGCAATCAAGGACTTTCATGGACAGTACCCAAATGTTCCCATCACCCTAGTTGTTACGTGTGTGTTTGTATCAGATGTCAGCTTCGCTAAACCAAAATCAGAAACCTGTTTCAAAAAAACACAATGAGCATTCACTTTAACACTTTAATAATCACAAGATGTAAACATATAAGGTTTAATCCAAATTTTGATGCAAAATACCTGTGCATCAAAATTGTCATCCAGAAGAATATTTGAAGACTTGATGTCACGATGAATGATGCGAGGATGACCTAATCAAAGAGAATCTTCAAACTTAGTGAGATTACACAGTGTCAAAGAGCTTGCTGAAGGTGGATATGCAAAAGTCGTCATACTAATCTAGCAGTTCTGAATGTAAAGATAGCAAGGTCCACAATCTTTTGTGAATTGAAAGCATGATGCGATCACAATTAAGTTCTTATAGACACAAATATTGCGCCCTTTTGCCTTAATACTAAGAATACTTACAATCTTCATGGAGATATGCCAGCCCACGAGCAGCCCCACATGCAATTTTGAGGCGCGTAGGCCAATCCATAATAGGTCCATCATTCTTTTCTGCAAAAAGCACTGGCTAAGTCTGGCAGAGATATTAAGAGGTCAGCAATGGTAAGGGACAAGAGGACGCACTGTGTAAATGATATTCCAGTGTGCCGTTTGGTACATAATCATACACAAGAAGCCTTTGTCTGTCGGCAATACAGTAACCTACAAGTGAAACAAGGTGTCGATGGTGGACGCGACTAATGATTTCCACTTCTGCGCGAAATTCCTTCTCTCCTTGGGAGGCTCCAACCTTCAGCTGTTTAACAGCTACAAGCTGACCACTGGACAAAGTCCCCTTGTAAACACGTCCAAAACCACCTTCACCCAAAGCATTTGCTTCTGCAAATCCACCTGTTGCAGTGGCCAAATCTTGGTATGTAAACCATGCTTTCGAGTTCCCGAGACCAGGAGACCCTCCCTTTGGCGGTGGGGGTATTGGATCATACCCATTACTTGGAGGTAGGGGTCCAGTGGCTGGAGGCATCTTGATAAGAGCGTCGGAAGAAGGCGAGCACCACTCCTGTTGGTGTCTCATGTCTACACCATAATAGGGGTCTGTACAAGTGAAAGAACAAAGGGACTCCATTATGACAAACCAAATAAAGTGAAGGTGATTCAATATGGCATCTCTGAAGTTACAATCAAGTCTTTTTGCATTCCATAAGTTGATGAATTACATGCCAAATCGGCAACGGTTCAATTATTTGAGTACATAGTACTTTCCTCTGCGCATCTGTTCTTCTAGTCCCCCTCTCCCCCCCTTCGTGCGCGGTGTGTGAATCACATATGAACATAAAGCAAGTCCAAACATCATAGTTTTGTTCCCTGTGAGACATTGTGAAGCTTCATTTGTAATGTTGACTGCATGAAAGAGAACAAAACTCATCCACACCAAAACCTTAAAAGCCATGACGTCCTGTTGTAGCTCGCATTCTTTGCTTGGGCAGAATTGACCACGATGTCCTCTTCACATATAAAGATTAAGATGCTCACGGATTTGCTACAGTGCTTAAGTTACTATCTAATACTTTGCATAATGATCCAGTCAAATTTTCCATAGTTAAAGCAATCGCAGGAGCTTTCTTTCAACAATTGTCATAACTAGTCCTCACGTGGCAATACCAGTAACGGGACTCTAAACAGTTCAATTTCAAGGGTGAGTTTATTCCATGAACAAAGTTACCAAAAACTTCGAGACTTGACAGGATTTACACTACAATGCCTAAATTTTGACCTTGAATTCAACTCAAATATTAGTAATGTGACCAAGATTATCCTTTTTCCACGAGGAATTGAGGAATTTTAAACCACAAACCGGATGAGATATGTGAGCACTGAGAACACTAGCAATGACATATTCATAACGAGATCAATTGCAGTTTCTCCTTTCATGCCCCACTGTATGTATGTATGTATGTACGTGTGCATGCACACATACATCAGTACATACGTTTGTGCTCGTGCACGCACATGGGTTCAGACATTTCAGTTAAGGGCCTCCATGTAAGGCTGACAAAACTAGATGCAACGAACCCACATTGTTTGATATGCCAGAGCATGGGTTCACTCTTAACTATTCAACTTGAGCCCTGGAAGAATGTCAGAATGCCAAATCATGGGCTCTGACGTTCTCGATCCTCATTATTGAAGTTGAGGCCTGGAGGTTCGACAAATGTCAAAACTAGACCTCATGAAAAAAACCTACATTGTTCCTGATGAGGAAGAAGCTTGCATAATAAACTGAAAAAAACATTCCATTACCAGATCCAACCCCTAACATTCGCACACACACACAAGCACATAGAACTCTAATCAGAGAGAATATACTACTAATCACCCCTAGAGTCGCAAATCAGTTTTAGGCAAAGTAAACATGATGGAATCAAGAAAGTAGCTGACGAGCTACCCCAGGAAAAGTAGTACCTTTGAACTTCTGAGAGGGGCCTCCATGTGGATGGTAGTAGTCTCCTGGGTAATACCTCTTCTTCCTTCTGCAGAGACAGTAAAACAAGACAGAAAGTACCAAGAAAGCAAGGACTCCTGCAATGCCAATGCCCACAAGTGATCCACCAGAGATGGTCGACGAAGAAGAGGAAGGTGGCGATGGAGACGGGGTGTTTGCTGAAGAGAGGGAAGATTTGGATGTAGGCGGTGGAGGAGAATAATGAGCAGATGGTGGAGGCGGAGAATGAAACGTTCCAGACGGAGGAGGTGGCGATCGAGGGGGGGGAGGGGAAGAACTTCGACTGGAATTTGACTGCAATGGAGGTGGAGGAGGAGAATGTGTTGTTTTCGAAGAGGGAGGTGGAGGAGAACGCCCTGCTGTTGAAGAATTAGGGGAAGGTGCAGATGCAGAATCTGGGGAAGTCCCAGAGGCCGGCGGAGGCGGTGAAGAGAGCGAAGGGGGTGAGCGTGAGGAAGCAGGGGGTGGAGGAGAGTCTCTTGAAGACGGAAGGGGTGCAGGGGGGGAGTCCAATTCCAGCACTGCTGAGGGAGCAGGGGAGGTAAGCAGGGGATCAGGGACTATGTCTGACAAAGGCGATGGAGCACCAGCATCTCCCGAAGGAGCCTCTGCTGGAAAAGACATGGATGAGCTTCTTCAAACAAAGTGTCCTCGATCGCTACTGCTCAACATTGTCCATGCACGAGAGAGAGAGAGAGAGAGAGAGAGAGAGAGAGATCAGAGATTGCTCGCAGGTGGATGATCGTCAGCTGCTGCTCAGAGGAATTCCTCATTTGTCGTGTCTCACCGTGGCCCCGACTATGTTCGAGAGCGTGTGTACGAGCCTACGAGAGAGAGAGAGAGAGAGAGAGAGAGAGAGAATGTGGCTGTGTGCCAGCTCCGATGCTGCATGAAATTGCTCCTCACAAAAGGGAGCCCTGCACGAAAATGCATTATAGCCTACCTGGTCACATGAGGGAGACAATGTGAGCTCTCGCTAGGTTATCTCCATTAGCGAAAACAGAACAGGTCGGTCGAAGAGTGCAGACGAAGAGGAAGGGAGGGCCACCTCATTTGAAAGCAGCTCTGCACGTCGTCCCTGCTAACTATAAAAGTTTCACGCGATCCAAAAGTTTACATAAAGGACACTTAATTCTCTTATTAACACCCTCAACCCTCCTCTGGTAACTTTTAGAACTAAAGGAATGCACAACGAGAATTACTACTTATTAGTCACTTGGGCCGGTTCACACGATCTCGAATTTGTGGCGGCAAAAACCCGCAGGCAAACAGCGATAGCATAGCCTAGTGGTTGTTTTGAAGCCTCGCGTTCATGCAATTTGGGATCAATCTGCATTGCCCACAATTTTTTGTTGAAAAGTGCTTGTGCACGTAGTGGTGGGTCCGAAAATGTGTGTGTAGTTGTTTTACTTTAATAAATAAACACAAATGAATATTCAAGTTCAAAGGACAACCAGCTAAACTCTCACTATACGCACAATAAAGGGAGAGAGGATCAAGATGTTAGAGCCCTAAGCTTGCTTAGCGATGGCGTAGGTTGTCTAAGCCTCCCCCATGCTTGCCCAGACAAGGCAGGATGTTCGCCTCTTCATCATTCCAGCACCGCCCTCCATTCCATTCGCACGCATCTTCTTCAAGCGCCTGGGACGCCGCAAACCCTCTCCCCCATCGTGCCACTCTGTTGCTCCCGAATGTCCAATCCAACTAGCTGGCCCCAAAGGGCCTCCTCAAGTCCTTTCGAACTCCGACCTGCTTATTGCTAAAGTGCTTCCACCTGAGTTCACCGAAAAGCTATTACAAGCTCTTTCTACTCGTCATTAGTAACTGTTGCAAGGCAAGTCTCCTCTTCCTATTGGCGTAGACGCTTTTCGACAGCCGACAGACGAAGATAAAGCACCTCTTGGAAATGCTCCCGAAGTCAACCTATGCCTCCCCCCCCCCCCAAGGCCCGAAGCTTCAACCTGGAGGCTGCACAGGAGATGCTCAACCTGGCAAAGGGCAAACTTGCGAAGGTAAGCCTTCAGTCATTCTGCCTTTCGTCCAAGTCAAAAAAGTTGAAAGGGACTTGGAGAGTAGAGCCATTATTATTGGCCTCTTGGTTGGTCCTCGTCCTCCAATTGACCTGTTGAAGGCTTAGGTGAAACAACAGTGGTCGTCTAGAAGCCTTGAGGTGGAATCCATTCAATGTCTTCCAAAAAAACACTTTCTCTTCGTTTTTTGAGAACCCGGGATGGGGTCTTCCAAGCCCTTAGCTATGGGCAATGGATGATTCATAGTTTGCCGCTTTTTCCTATTTAGATGGAACAGGTCCTTTAACCCATAGGTTTTTGCATCTAGGAACTATCCGATCTAGGTAGAATTCCCTAATCTTACGATGCACCTTTACAACCACCTTGGCCCCATTGCAGGGTCTATAGGGAAAGTGCTTGGTGACAGCAGAAACAGGACTTCTACAATCCCGCGTGGCACCCTCAAGTCCTTGTGGAAATGGATATCTCCAACCTAGACAAGATTCCTTCCTCTATAGAAATTTGTATAGATTATGGTGAGGTGTTTGAACAACCCATCGAATATAAGTCCATGCCCGACACTTGTTTCCTCTGTGGAAGCGAGTCATTTTGTGAGGGAATGCTCTCTCAAGTCACCCCCTCATGGGGGCCCGCCCTCCCCTCAAACTCGTGCTTCCCCTGACTCTAAAGACTCTGATGTAGTGCAGCCTGAAGGCTTGCTGAACAAGCCCAAATGTAAGACTAACCAGCCCAATAACAAGGCCTCTTCAACCAAGAAGAGACCCTAAGGGCAAGTCTTCCCACCCTAATAGATTTGCTATTTTAGCTCGTGTACAGGAGTATGTCGACTCTGACTCAGAGGAATCAGGTGAGTACATTCCACCTACCCAAGAATAGAAACAGCCTCCAATGTCTAGATTGGAAGCCGAGGTTAACTCAATGGATAATCAGGTACTTCCGGATCTCAATAAAGAGAACATGCCTGTTGGTGACACTACCCTGGCACTAATCTCTTCTGCACCATGCCAGTGTGGCTCAGACCCCTCGTAGGCCAGCAAGCAAAAATAAAAGAGTTACTACATGAAAGTTCTATCATGGAATCTGAAGGTCCTTTCTGACCCCAACAAAGTGAAGAAGATCACCTCCTAGCTCCACCACAACCCACTTGACTTCCTGATTCTTCAGGAAGTGAAAGCCTCTCGTTCCGAGCTAACCAAAACCCTCGAAAGTATCTCGAAGAACCAATTTTGGCTCCAAAGATATTCATCTGCATGGTTTGGGGGGGGGGGGGGGGGGGGGGGGGGGGGGGGTGTCTTAGATACTCCTGAGGAGTTCAAGCACAGTATCCTTTCTCCTCAAGTTGGTCACAAATGGTGCTATGTAGTCCTCCCACATCCCTTCGATGTCAGACTTGTAGGAGTCTATGTTGGAGGCTCCGTAGAGCAGATCGCACCAATATCTGGAAAGATGTAGCCACCTTCCAAGAACTGATTATTCTAATTGGGGATTTCAACATGGTGGAGGTCCTAGACGAATCTATCTAAAGGCAGAGAAAGAGACCTGGGAGGTTCTCATGCACACTCACCAATTGTGGGATGCAGGAACGATAGGTGAGTTTACTTGGTATAATTATGGATGAGGAGATTTAGCAAGGAAGGCTCTATTGGATAGGTGTTATGTCAGTGTTCCTATAGCCAACTCCTTCTCGAGAGTCAAGGCCAAGCCTTGTTACAACACCGGCATCTTTGATCACTACCCCCTGGTTTTAACCATGGACGACAAAGAATCCAAAGTTAGGAATAGTTGGTTTCATACGGACCCAACTTTGTTCAAGTTACTTGTAGTACAAGAAGCCATCCATAATATATGGGCTCATGCCTTTAGAGTCAATCGCTCTCCTGCAAGAGCTTGGAGCAGAGCAGCATAGGAAACTCAAAGACACTTAATTATGTTCAGAAAGGAGGTCACTTTAATCCGTAGGAAGAGAAGAGATAGATTATACGAAGATCTTGCTAACCTAAAAGTTTCTCTCCCGTCTACTGAAAACTAGAACCTTATCTATGCTTTGCGTAGTCAAATTCGTCAGGAAGAGGATGTTATTCTTCAACACTCCTCTGCCTTTTTCAAACAATGGTGGGCGGGAAAAGTGGACACGCCTACCAAAGAAATGTTTAAATCTCTTCAAAAAAAAAAAGGAAAAGAACGGATTCCCTTCTCCAAAGCCGCATCACCCATTGAGTCTGACTCCCTGAATCTCGAACTTGTCATGGGCCACTTTGCCTCTTTGCTTAGTCCTCCCGAATCCCTCTCCTTGGAGGCAACAGAATCCCACATAGAAACCCTTGCATGCAGACTAAAGTTATCCCTGCTCAAGAGGTTGCAGATGTTGAGGCCCTGTTATTAGTCTCCGACATCTATAATCCCTGAAGCATGAGGCTCTCCCTTGTGCTATTAACATAGGAGTCATTAAGCTGCTACACAAAAGAGGATCCAAAGACGACTTGTCTAACTGGAGACCATTGACTATGCTCAACACAGTCTACAAGGTGTTGGCCAAGGCCGTAGCTAATCGGATTTGTATTTTGCTCATGCAATGGATCTCCAAGGAGAAAAAGGTTTTGTTGAGGCATTTATCTCGCTGTGGGAAGGATTTGAACATGCAAAAGAGTCCGGACAAAAGTTTGTCTTTGTTAAAATCAATTTTGATAAAGCTTATGATAGGTTGGAATGTTCCTTTATCCTCAGATGTTTGGAAGCTATGGGTTTTGGGGATAAGATGGTTCTTTTTATTAAAACACTCATGGGTAATGCAAGAGCGAGAGTGTTTTTAAATGGTGGCTTGTCATGCAACCTTAATTGTCTGGTCAAAGATAGGATGGCAAGGGGTCTGATTAAAGGGATCTCTCTATCGGAGTCCCAATCCCAGCAGTGTCTCTCTCAGTTTGCAGATGAAACCAACGCCTTACTAGCCAGTGAGGATTCCACTCCCTCCAAATTCTTTGCAGTAATGAAAATCTTTTGCTTATCTTCTGGCTCCCAGGTGAACCATAGCAAAATAGGAGTGTTTTCTCTTCACCCCCTCACGGATTGGATCTCCTAGACATGCTGTAAATTCATCAAAGAAGTGGAAATTTTTATACTGTTGGGTATCCCAATGGGCTTTGGAGTCTCACGAATGGCTCGTTGGGATTGGGTTTGTAACAAGTTCCAATCCAAAATCAACTGATGGATTGGATTTCAGCACTCTCCGGCCGGTAGAGTATTAGTCATCAATCACTTTTTGAATGCATATGTTTTATTCTTCTTTGGCTGTTGAAGACGTGCTAATTGCCGTCTTCAGAGGATTTCCAAGATCTGTTGTAACTTCCTTTGGACAGGTGATCCATTTTCCAAAAAGAATGCCAAAGTCTCCTGGGATATTTGTACCCTTCCCAAAGATAAAGGGGGGCTAGGAATTTAGAACCTCAATCCCATTGCACACAAGATGGGGGTCAAACTATTAGTCTCTGCTCTCCAACAACCCAAGGAGGAATGGGCCTTGCTCCTCTTTAGGAATTTATCTAAAAGTCAAAAGGTTGGAACCATCTCCCCCTCACGGTTATATTTTCTGGGAGGCAAATCATCTTCCCTGCAGTTTCTGACCTCTCAAGATCTTTCATGTAGGCTTGGAATAGGCACCGAGACATCCTTCAGCTCAACCTCCTCTCCAAACATTTGTTATGAGTACCTCTAAATGACTCTATCTAGTAATCTGGGTTGGGCATTTCCCCCATCCCCTCTATTGGTTATAGGAGAGCCCTCATTCTCCACAAGAAAGTCCTTAAAACTTGGTCTTTCCTATGGGACCCTGAGAGCCCAAGACTGGAAAAGTGACATTGATCTTTTTCTTCAGTATAGGGTGAAGGCTTGGGATTTGCATCTTATCCGGACCATAATCAGGCTCTTTACCCATGGATTGGTCTCAACCCTGTAGTCTCCTTTTCAGTTGGATATCAGAGCCTCCACCTGGGTGGGAAGGTTCAAGCTTCACAACCCAGTTTGGCACATGAACCATGCATCTCTAGCCATCCCTTCAATCCTCAACACACGTTGGAAAGTCAATTACTCTCCCAAGCAGTGGGAATTTGATTTCAAAAAATGTATGGTTCTCTGCCATAGAAGCGAAAAAATATGTCCTTCTTTAGTTGTTTCTCCATAAGGCTTTGTGGACTGGGAAGAAGGCCCTTTGAGCTCAGGTCAGCTCATGAATTTGCTATAGGTGTAAGCAGGTGGTGGAGGATATTGGCCACCTTTTCCTTGCTTGTCCTTATAATAAGAAAAATCTCTTTCCTTTGGTCAACACACTGGGCTTCTCCCCCTCATGGAAACCACTTCCTCTAGGAGATTATTCTAGAGTGTTGTCTACCTTCTGGAACAAATTCAGATCTGAGTTCTTATGGATTATCTGGCGTCAACAAAATTGTATAATGTATGAAGCAGCTTACCAAATTCCAAATCTGAAAATCCTCCTTTCTTCTATTAATGTGCATGAACTTTAGATCACCAAGGATCAAATCACCCACTATCGGACCAAGAAGGACATCCTAAAGGACTCCAAGTACTTTTATGATCGGGCTCGATATTGAGGAACCGGTGGTCATGACCTGGAAGAAAAGACATGCACTCAGGATGACTGGGAAAAAGAGCTGATAGTGAGATTGCATACCTGGAGGACAAGATCAACAAAGGCTATTACTATCTGGAAAGGCTACAAGAAGAATTAGATAAATGTGTTGGATGGCCGTAGTTTTTCATTATCTTCTGGTTCTAAATTTGGCTCTGTTGTATAAGGGATGGTCTTTTTTGGGTAGTTGTCTTTTTGTTAACAGTTTGTCAAGGCGCCACTTCTATAGCTACCCCATTGTAATTTTCTTGCTCTTCTAATATTATTCCTCGCGCTTATGGTTTTTTCTTTTAAAGGACAACTGGATTTAGGCAAGTGATAATGATAAGCACAGAAACAACTCAGAATTATTTTTTGTACATTGCTATGAGAACGAGGTCTCATTCTAGTGTAAATGTACAAAGGAAAATTTATGTCGTCAGTTTCATGAAGTGGTAAGAGTTTGGTATATCAAGGATGGACACCAACTTTAAGCCAAAAAAAGTCCAAGAAAGGATAGAGTCCTCACTGGCATCCATTCAAAGAAGTCAACAACTATGTTAGCCTTGAATGCATTTTACAAGTGTCAATGGACTATATCAGTTGTTACCCATGTCCATCTTACAACCTTCTCAACTTAAAACATCACCCAAAGTAATCATGAACTCTAGTTTTTCCAAGTATAAGGTGTGTGTCTTTTTTGTTCCTTTTAAGTTCATTCTTGTAATACAAAAGGTCATCACTCCTTTCAAATACAAGTGAATTCATGTAGTTTTTATAGATAAGGTAATTATAAAGCCCGTTTATTAAGACCTTAAATAGATATTTACATACAGATCATTCTAATCAGAAGGATACTACCCCTCCCGATCCAAGTGTCTTACTCCCAAGTTCAATCCCAAATTGTTTTGTACCCTTTATACCAGTCCTTCTATATGGCATTTTTGCACTTTTAGGTTTATAAAAAAGGCCAAATGTTGCTATGAATTTTCAAAACATAGCATAACCAGTCTAAGAAATTATTAAGACTAGGAAGATGATTGAGGTATCAATCCAACCCCCTCCCCCCAAATTTTTAAAGAGAAAATTGAAAGTAACACAATAGCTCTTTAGACGGAACAAAAAATTACGATGTTATACATTAAAAGTTCCTTTTATCTCCTATTTGGCATAGGCAGAAACATAGTTAAGTGCATCAAAAAATACATAGGCAAAAACATAGTTAAGTGCATCAAAAAATACAGAGAGAAGAGTCCATTGTTTTCCCAAAAAAAAAAAGGGGAATAACATGTTTTTCTCTTAACCCCCCTCGAGCAACATCTCTTTCATAAAAAATGGTATCAAGACAGAAGTATTGCAAAAAAATAGTTTTAAAACCCTAGTGGTCAATAGTACAAAATAGTCTGCACAAGGGAACTATCAAAAATGACTTCGCCTACATAAATAAATTGCTCATTGATATCCTTGACACTAGCAAGGAAAGTTCATATCATCTTCCTCATGCATAATCTTCAACTCCAGCTCTTTATGAAGCAATGCAGATTTTGCCTCATTGTGACTTGCATAAAGACCAGCCAGAATATCCCAAGCCTGTTTTGCAAATTTTGCTGAATGAATGTGAGGAGTAATAGTGCACTTCACAAACAATGCAATCAATCCATGAGCATGCACATCTTTTTCATCCCAACGAGCTTGCTCAGTCGTAGGCAAAACAACTCCGATATCATCAATCCTACCACCAAATCCTGCAACATCCTCAACATCGCCTACATCCTCAGAACCAAGACGCACATCAATGGCATGCACAATATTCCAGACACTCTTTGACACAAGGACATGTTGCATCATATAAGCCCACATAGGGTAATTGTCTCTATCCAATCTATCCTCAACAACGAACATCTTGAACACATCTTTATTGTTGTCAGCCATGGCAAATGCTGCACCTAATGTGAAAACTGCTCGAAAAGAGGAGAAACAAAGCAGGAACAACACGTGCTATATAGCACAAACCGTAGAAGACTGTAAGGGACATGTTATGCAAAAAACAACACTAACAGAAATTTTGCACAAAATGATGAAATTGCATGTGCAGCACTGTTTGTAGTGAAAACAGAGGTTGAAATCAACCCAAATGAAAATATGAGCTCACCCAAAGTAATTTTTGACTAGCTGACACTCGCCAAAGCTCACAAAAATTGAAGAAAGTGAGCAGACGTGTGCTGGAGCTATTGGAGACTAAGCTCGGGAGGACGCGACTTGCTCCGATACCAATTGTTGGAATTAGGGTAAAACACACACAGCTTGGAGAAGACAAAGGAAGCTCAAGGCACACCGTAGAGAGTGTGTTACTCAGTGTGCAATGGAAAGATGGATAGCCCTAGAGTGATGGGCATATATAGTATGCAATGGGGGGGGGGGACCTCCTAGTGAGGGGAAAAATGCCCCAAGGGGTCATGTGGGCTTCTGCTGCACGTATCAAAGCAAGGGACTTGCCTAACACTGTGTGCAAGCCACAGATGGCTCCAAGCATGCAACTAGCCTAAACTAGTAAGCTCAAAGATGACAATGGTGTGTCACTCACCGCTCTATACTTGCTGTCGTGGAGGATTCCTCATTGCGAAGAAGAGGGATCCGTCGCTGCACCGTGCTCAACCGCCTCGTTGTCGCCGTGCCACTGTAATGCTCTCTCTCTCTCTCTCTCTCTCACTCTCACTCTTTTGACTATAACTCGCTCATTTGAACTCCGATTTAGGTGATCTATAGCTTCAATCGAAGAGCACGAAGCCCTCTATGCATTGATGTAAAGACATGATTTTTATGTGTAATGGAAGGCTTTCCTGTAATAGCATCTCAGAACTGAAAAAACTGTCAAAACTTTTCGTTTTTGTTGCCGACTTGAAGGCAATGTCAGACAAAACTCACAAGGGTGGAAAATCCACACTCGCCATGGAGAGTGATGCAAAATCTCCAAGGAATTTGGATGCTAATCCAACCACATCGCCTACAACAACGGAAGCAATGATCGTGGCTTACTTGATCTCATTACAAGAAACCGTCAACAAGCAAGGTGAAGAGTTGCGCGCACTTGCAATGGAGAATGGCACTTTAAGAGTTCTCGTTGTGGAGAATGAGCACCTCAAGAAGGTTCTTGAAATGCAAACAACACGCTTGATGCATCTTGATAATGAAGTTCAAGAATGTAAACGCTCTCTTGTTGACATGAATGTATTGAAAGAGCGCTTGAGCAAAGTTGAGAGTGATCATGTATTAAAAGAGGAAACGATAGATACAATACGACATGATGTATGTGAGATGAAAAATGTATCCAAATCATGGGCTGATATATGTAAGGATAATGTGGTTTCTACATCTCCTATCATGCAAGCCGTTGTCCAAGCAAAGAATGTAGAGAATGTGGATAGTCAAGAATTGCAAGAACGGCAAAAACGCTCAAAGAACATCGTCATTCGTGGAATCAAGGAGGAAAGCATGGAAACACCCCAATCTCTTGCGGTTTCTATTGACGATTTTTTTGCTACACACTTTGGCATGTTTAGAATCGTGGCTTATGGAGCACATCGAGTTGGAAAACAAGGAGTCCCTCGCTCGGGAGGAAAGACTATTGTATGTACCATGGCTGATAAGGCAAAGAGAAAGATCATCCTTGATAATAGTTGGATCTACCTCAAAGGAACGGGTTGTAATGTATATGAGGATCGCACTCTTATGCAACAAAATGTACATCGCAAAGCATATGAGGAAAGAAGCAAGAAGGTTAAGGTGTCATCTCAAGAAGAAAATCCACCTGAGGAGGATGCAAGTCCACCCAACAAATAGGGACACATGATCTATGAGACCAACTCACGCTTGCGGATAAGCTTTTGGAATTGTAACGGGTATCCATGGAATGCGGGAATTGGCATTGATGATCTTACCAATGACTCCAATGTGATACTTCTTGTCGAAACATGGGAGCATGATGCGCAACGACTTCTTGGATTTGACAAATACGATGTGCATTCTTTGATGTGGGCCAAAAATGCAAAACAACGAAGAGGCCAAGGAGACGTACCATGTATGACCAAAAAGGGTTTGAAAGATGTTTCCATTGTCAAAGAAGATAAGTATAAACGCTACTTATGGCTGAAAATCAACCCACCAAATGGTCAAGTCATGTTTGTGGTTAGTTGCTACATTCCTCACTATGACTCCAACTTTTATGCTCGCTTGGATATGGATAGTGATCAGCCCTTTGTTGAACTAGAGGAAGGCATTGCTCATTATAAGGATCAAGGTGAAGTCATTGTTTTTGGAGACATGAATGCTTGCACAAATACGTTACAACACGACACACAACAAGTCGACATGCCGCATGTCTCAAGAAGAATGGATGACTCATACATGTATAATTGAAGTTCTAATGATGCAAAAGTACCTGGATCACTATGAAAAGTCACTTCTACATATGTGCAATAGTACCGGAATGCTCATTGCAAATGGTGTATCTCTATGGCAAGGCACCAATGACTTTACATGTAGAAAGCACAATGGTGATAGCGTGATTGACTATATGTTGTTCTCGGATGCCACTCTAGAATGCATACAAAGCTTTACATTTGGTGAATGGAATCCGGAATCGGATCATAGGATGTTATGTATTGACCTCAAGTGTGGTAAACGGCCCGAGCATGTAGCCTCCAATCTTGATGTGAATCATTCCTACCTACGTCTAAACTTCAAACGAATACTTATATATGCTGATATGGTGGACCAAATGTTAAGCATGATAGAGCATCAAGAGAGCCCAACATTAGAATGCAAGTGGAAAGTTTTCAAAAAAGTAATTTGCTCTTGTGCGACGGAATGCTTTTCAGTGAAACACATGTCTTGCAAAAGGTCTAAGAAGGGTAGCACCAAGAAGAAATGGTTTGACATGGAATGTAGTCAATCTCGAAAACACTTGCTAAGATTGGATGCAAGCAAAGACAAGGAAGTTTACTTGGAATGTCATACACATACAAAGAACTTGTTCAAAAGAAGAGGAGAAGGTGGGAAGTAAAAAAACAACTTCTTTTAGCACAAGAGAAAGCACATGCATGTGGCAAGTTTTGGCAAAATCTAAAAGGCAAGCGCGTTGAGAGCTTTGGTGGCTTGACTCTTGAGGCTATGTATATGCATTGCAAGAACCTCTATGAGCAACCCAATGTTGATAAGATGGAGCATTATGAAAAAATTAGACTCATAAAGGGGCTTCCTCTCTAATGTCCAAAACGGGCGTGCGGAAATTTTTTGTTTTGTTTGGGCAAATCAACTCTAAACTTGGCAGAGATTTGACAGTTAGAATCTACTCTTCAAGCTCTTTCTACTGTCAGTAGAAAGAGCTTGAAGAGTAGATTCTAACTGTCAAATCTCTGCCAAGTTTAGAGTTGATTTACAAAAAACTTACCGCACGCCCATTTTGGACATGAGAGAGGAAGTCAAACTCCTTACAAGGCTCCTTTGTGAGTCCAAATTTTCCCTAATGTGTTGTAGCTCCCTTCCATTTATGTCTCCCTTCTTTACCATTGAAGATGTATGCCGCGCACTTGAGAAACTTGCTACTTGCAAGGTAGGGGACCTTCAAGGTGTCAAGGCTGAAATGATTAAATGGACAAGCAAGAAAACACGATATTGGATATGCGATATGTTTAACCTTGCACTTCAGCATGGCATGCCTCATGATTGGAGTGCAAATTGGATCAAACCTTTGCATAAAGGAGGAGATGTATATAATGTGAACAACTATCGCACTATAATGGTTGGTTCTTTGATGGCAAAGTTATTTGGATGTATCATGGAGATGAAGATAAGTGAATGGGCTGAAAAGAATGGCAAATGTGCGCTTGGCCAAGCAGGTTTTCGAAAGCATCATAGCACTATTGATCACCTTGTCACTCTTTGAGTTCTTATAAAAACGTCACGATTGAAAGGAAAAAAGTTGTATTGTTGCTTTGTAGATTTCAAAAAAGCTTTTGACATGGTACTGCGAGGAAATCTTTGGAGACGTATGCAAAGCCTTCAAGTAGTGCCGGTAGAATTTATGCATGCAGTCTTTCGCATCTTCTAAAAAGTGATATGTCGATTACGTATGGGAGATGGAATTTTAGAATTTTTTGCAACCACCATTGGTGTCAAACAAGGATTCCCACTTTCCCCAACCCTCTTTGGGCTACTCATTAATGAATTGGAATGCATGGTTCTTGATTTTATGCAGCAAGAAGGCATAGAAGAGGTTAAGATCGAAAATGCGGTGATCATGTTTTTGCTTTATGCCGATGATGTAGTGCTCTTGCCACATACCTTAGAAGATGAACAAAAGCTTATGAGTGTCTTGGAACGCTTTTGCCTACATAGCGGGCTAATCATGAATGGATCCAAAACCAAGGTTATGCTTGTAAAGACCCTCAATGACGAAAATCCATGCATTGTATACAACAATGAGCAACTTGAAGTGGTAGATCACTTCAAGTACCTTGGCCTTGCAGTTCCATCCAATCATAAATGGAAGGATTGTGCAATGCGTCGCTTGGAAGCCGGAAAGAGGGCTTATTATGCATTTGAGAACATGTGCAATGCTGGAGAGATCAATTGTTGGTCTCTCAAAAAGTACCTCTTTGACACATTGGTGACACCGGTGCTTCTTTATGGAGTGGAGGCGTGGGGTGGAAGCATCGGGAAGTCTACTTGGAAAGAGTTTAAGAATGTTCAAAAGCGTTTTCTCACCAACTTTCTCCAAGTCAAGACACAAACACCCTACATGCTCTTACTTCTTGAGTCCGGATTGCTTCCCATTGAGGTCTTGGGCATGCAAAGGGTTGTGGAGTACATGCTTAAGACACAACGTATCCCTTTGCATCGACTTCCTAGAATCACATATAAAGCAAGTCAAAAGGTCCAAAAGACATGCAAGAGCAAAATACTAAGTTTGGGGTGGATGCTTGACATCAAGAAATAGTTTGGAAGATGGGATGCATGTCACTTGGTCAGGGATGCAACGATCGACGACTCCCAAGTTAATGAGGCCTTCTTACAACGCCAATGTATCACGACTTGGGAGAAATCCGGAGGTTCTCGCTTCAGCCATTACATCACACACATTGCCCCAAACTACAAATCTCTCTTCTTCTCCAAACGAGGTAACTGAACCCATCCTTACATCCTTGAGCCCATCCCATTGAGTGCGATCCGCACCATTGCCTCCATTCGTCTTAGCTCCCATTCTCTACGCTGTGAGACAGGACGCTGGGGCACTAACAAGGAGTCTCATCGACTTTGCACCTTATGCCCTCGTCAAGTGCGAGAGAGTGAGTACCACACACTACTTGAGTGCTCATCTTTGACCACATTAGGTCCTCTTTTCCCCATATATTCAGCCATGAGCTCTACCTACATACCTTCCTCTCCCAACCACAATGTGGACTCTCTATTGCGACGCTCATTTCAAGCATTTTTAGGCATCGAGAGTCACTTATGACCTCCACTCACACCACATGACATGTTCATTTGGTCCCACATCTCATATTTGACCTTCGAGAACGATAATAGAACTATCTATCTATCTATCTATCTCTCTCAAGCGCGCGCGCGCACACACACACACACACACACACACACACACACACACACACACACACACACACACACACACACACACACACACACACACACACACACACACTCTAGTACACAAAGGAGACGGAGAAGGAGATGGAGAAAGAGCACTCTTCTTGCATTGCACAAATGAGAGAATAAGGTATTCTAGGTTTAGATTGACCTTTATATGGGCTTGCCCGTTCACATTTGGGCGCCCACAAGCCCGACCAATAACATAATACACTACTAGCGCGTCCGACAAGCCCGACCCATGGCTACATAAAAGGTGGTTGCTTGGTGGTAACATGCCCCCCTTCCTGATGTGATTCTGCCCTCGGAAGCTAGTGAGAGAAAGCCCGTTTTGTCCATGTTGTCGAGCATCTTGAATCCGCAAGGCAAAGTCACTGTTTTATGCAAGCAGGATTATATGGCAATAAATCATGAGAGGAATGTAAAGTACATGTGGAAATGAGTAAATTCAAGATTTATGAAATACTAGACTGCCATTAAGGATAAATAAATTGCACTTTGATGAAATTAATAAATCAAGAGTTTTGGGCTTATGGGTGAGTTTATCAATTAGTTAGCTATGACTAAGGTTAAAACAACTACTGTAGTACTAGCTAAGCTAAGAAGATGATCTAAATGCAAGATTCTCTAATCGTGCTTTTTAGCTTTGATTAGCCAACTAGCTCACAACTCCAAACAAAAGCTTGAAATTTTAACTGTAAGCTCGAGCGAAGTCTTTTAAATGTATTTTTTTCTTTTTTCTTTTACTTTGGTTCTCAATCATTTGACGTGTGTGTTTATTTTGTATGTCTGTGGCTTTTTGCTTCTCAAGGAAAGCGCCCACACTGGGAACCTCTAGGGCTCTAGTACCATAGACAATACATGTGAGTGAAGTACCAAATCAAGCCTGAATTTCTCTTCCAGGGTAAGATTTTTCATTTGTGGCACTTATGTTTTTTGCTTCCATTTCCTTGGTATTCTCACTAGTGTCTTTTGTTGTTTAAGTGAGCAAGCTTCTCTATGTCTAAAATATTCCTAAGGTCTCAAACACTCAGATAATTTTATCAACTAGGACTAGTGGTCAAGTAAATGAGTTAACCTAAAGTCACGGTCTCCTAATCTTAAGGCTCATCTATAAGATTAAACTCTAGTTCAATCAACTTAAGCAAAGACAAATTTATACATCTACAATGGCAGATAACAAACATAACTATTGCACTCAAATAAACCATGAAAAACCACACTTAACAATTATACATATCCACCAGCATGAATCATGGAAAGTCGTACACCTGGAGGTATGGAGTTGCTCATTTCGTTGAAGCAGATGTCCTCTGCCATGTGGATGGAAATCAATTTAAGTCCTACATAACAATATAAAACAAAAAGGCACTATACCTCTAGGAGGCATGTCAGTGTGAAAAAATTAAAACTCATAGAAAACAAACTCAAAACACGATCCAGACCCCTAACCTACCTATCTGTCATCCCTTTTAGAATCAAGGAAAGAGGATATTATATAAACCGGGTGGCATCCCTAAGACTAGGCCTCTATCCTCATCATCTAGATAAACAAAATTATTTTCTGTGAGGCCATAGTCTTCCTCGGTCTCTATTATTTCTTCTTCATCATCCTCTTGCGCAAGCATGTTAATCAAGAACCTCGCTATGCGTGGATACTCATGTTTTGCAAAAGAATAAGCATGTGCCACTGGAGAAACATTCGCTACTGGGTAGGGATCACTAGTTATCCATAGATGTATCAGCCATTCTAACTCCTCAAAATTTATCTCTCGTGCAAGTCTCTCTACCAAATCCCATTCGCAAGAAAGTACAGGGTAGCAGATGTGAAACACTTGAGAAAAATAAAAAGGGTACCTTTCAGAAAAATAGAAGCGCATGCCTCTGGTGAACTAGCCATCTCTGAGAATACAGATAGATTTAGTTAGGTCTTTAAAACATAAGAGTTGTTTTCCTGTGTTGCTTGATGTGACATGGTGAATTTGGACATATGTGTAGGATCTGATAGGGTGCTCTCTCGTTGCTAGTTGCTTTTGCTCTTTTACTATTTGTTTTTTTCTTTTCTTATAACTAGTATAAGGCTATGTATATACATCCCCTTAATTTGTAGAGTTCAGATGTCAGGAAAGAAAATTTAAGAGGATGGGGATCCAAGATATTGACATGAGTGAGGACTCCCCCCTTCCTTGGGTAGTTCATAATGTTTGAAATGTGCTCGTCACCCTTTGAAACCAATTGTTCCAGTTGGTAATAGGTGAGGATTTTTGCAAGTATTAATCTATTACCTTAGGTGCCTCATCGAGTTGCAAGGGTGGTAAGGTACTCTCTCAGGATCGAACTTGAAGTGGTTCATCAGGTGATTGTTGAACACTGGGAGGTGTGGATTCCTTTGTAGCTTCATGGAGGTCCACTATTGTAGGTGGAGATTGTGGAGAAGCTTTTACCTCTATGGATGCATTACATGAGGAGCTAGAAGCTTCATGGGACTCCCCCAATCTTGAGCTAGGTGGAATAATTTGGTTTTGCCTTGGCATCCAAACTAGCTCTGGAATAGGTGAGTAGCATTCTATGATCTTTCCCTTTCCATGGTCTACCATTGGCTTTGGAGTTACACAGATTGACTCACATGGTTTTGTGAGGTGATAGGGAAAGACACATTTTACGTTTAGGTACCCAAATTTGATCATTTCAATCATAGTAGCCTTGGGCTTCTAATAGTCGTTTTGGAATTCATCGTGATTTGGTCTTGAGTCTCCTAGAGCCCGCTCTTGATTTTCTATGAGAAGTTTTTCTTAAAATGGATGGAAGGGTTGAGGTATTTGGAAGTAAGGCCTTGGGGACCCATTGATATGTACTCTTAGGTCGTGCAGGTTGAGTACTTGCAATACTATTGCTTTTGCTGCAACTACAAGTGTTGAAGTGCTAGGTTCATGGGCAACCGACAAGGACGAGTTAACCACTTTGGTTTGTGAATCTTGGCTATCCTGCAACTTCACTAGAGTCTGCAACTTAGGTGACTCCGCTTCAATGATAGGGGTAAGAGTCTATGGTCGCGTCATGACACTACCAGTACCCCAATCAATAGTGCATTTGGTTTCCAACATCCACGTGCGTCCAAGGTTTATGTTGCCCTCTATAGTTTTAACAGGCATGACCAAAAAGTCTTGAGCTACAACCCAAATGTCATAACTGATAGAAGTGTGCCAGATACCAAAAATTGTGGTTTTTTTCTTGTTGACACCCTTGACTTGGATAATACTCTCAGATAGAGATGGATTTCCTAACTGACACCACACCCCATACAATAGCAGATTATACTTAGCCCTTGTGTCTAGTAAGGCATTATATAGTACTTTTCCATAGGTGCTGTTTAGCTCAATAGGGTATCGTAGAGGTGTGTCAGAGTCCAACCAATCCTCGTCGATTTCAACGTGGAATGCATGTGTAACTCCAAGGTTAGCCTTTCGTTGGCGTCTTATGCGTTGTTGTCGCTCCTTAGTCTTGTTGGGATTAAAGCCCAAGTGGCCTCTTATGCGGATATGGCCGGCCGCCCGCCTAACTCACTTACCTCTAACTCTTTGTATATACTAACATATTCTTTGTGAATACTAAGGAATTGGGAGATAACCCTTCTAACAGTTTTCTGCGTACTGTACTGTGTAAGCTCACTGTGTGTGTGTGTGAGAGAGTCGACCCACGCTCCGCTCCGCGACTTCAATTGGTATCAGAGCCTTGGTTCAGTGCGGATTTGCGCAATCGCGCGCGCGCGCACTTTTCCGGCAGATTCTGGATCCGGAGTTCGAAAATTGACACTCGGCGTTCCGAGAGCGTTTCCACCAGGTGACTTGGGGTTTGACCCCCCTTTCGAAGCCGTTTATGCCCTCAGAATTTCGTTCTGAGCACTACAGCAGAAGATAGATTTCAGCCGCAAAGAAATCCGTCTTGTGTAGATTGGCAAGCAGGAGGTGGCCGACATCAATATCGGCATCGACATACATCACTTATTCGTCTTCAGAGCATCATCTATAGACCAGGTACACATATATATCATCAGATATATATATTGCAGTTTGCATTGCTACTTCTTGTGCTTGCCAGGTTCCAGGGGAGGTGTGGCCATACGACGGCTTGACACCACTGGCATGTATTGCAGATTGATGTACTGTGATTGTGGGTCTTCTAGTTGTGAGTCACGCTAGCAGACAGACCGCCGCAGCGGTCATAGGACAGTGATTGGTCTGATATAGGATGTATGCTAGTTCTGGGCAGTTTGCTGAGCCATCTGAGAGGGTCGTGTGTGAGGTTTTTTGAAGCCAAGCACTGGGGGCTGGGTTACCCAGTGTGAGGTGGATTAGGTTGCTGGAGTTCCCCTCTACACGCATCCTCTTCGGCGACTTTTATCCCTTAGGATGTATGACTTTGTGTAGACACTGGATTGCATCTTATGCGTCAGGCCGTTGAGGCATTGTTCAGGGTTCAGTCTTGAGACAGATACAGGTTCTGTCATCGCCCAGAGAGGAGACAATGTATGCTTACAGGATTTGTCACTGGTCAGCTATTTATGATTGTTTTTGAGCTATCTTTTGGTTCCCAGAGCTCAGTTTACAGGGGAGACTCTGTCAAAAATTTTCAAAATACTGATAGTTCCTGAGGAGAGGTGTTCAGCTTGTTGATTACAGCTTGTTTACTGTGTACAGAGGCCAGTTTACAGGGGAAACTCTGCCGGATTTTTCTCAGGAGTAAACAGTTTGGCAGATATGGCATCTTCTCAAAGTGAGACTCTTTACAACATAAAGAAGCTGGATGGCACAAACTTTCCATTCTGGAAGAAGCAGATTTGGCAGGTTTTGGTGCAGAAAAAACAAGTGAAGCCACTGAAGCTCAAAGGGGAGAGACCAGAAGGTATGGCTGAAGATGAGTGGGAAGAGCTTGACGAGTTAGCTTGTTCCACAATCATGCTGACACTGGCAGAAAATGTTTACTTCAACGTAGCAGAAGAGACTACAGCGTATGGCGTATGGCAAAAGCTATGTGGTATGTACGAGAAACAAAGTGCTGCTTCTCAGATTTACTGGCTCAAAAAATTGGTGGATTTGAAGATGAAGGAAGGGACAGCCATGTCAAATCATCTGAATGAATTTCACACAATTTTCAGCCAGTTAACAGTACAGGAGATAGTCTTTCCAGATTCAGTGAAGGCTATGTTTCTCTTAATCACTTTGCCAGACAGTTGGGATACTTTTCGTACAGCGTTAAGTAATTCTGTCGCGCCAGAAGGTCTTACAAGTGCCAATGTAGAAGGCAGCTTGCTCACAGAGGAAGTGAACAGGAAGAACATTGACAAAGGCAAAGGCAATAGTGCTTTGGTCGTTCGAGGGAGACAACAGTTTAAAGAGAAGAAGGGTAAGAAGGCACAAAACCGAAGTAAGTCTCGTGATTCGAAGTCAAAGGATGACATAGAATGCTACCATTGTGGCAAGAAGGGTCACATGAAGCGAGACTGTACGAAATGGAAACAAGAAAAAGGAAAAACAAAGAGTTCTGAGCAAGATGAAAAGAAGAGTTCAGTGAAGATTGAAGAGGTGAATGTCACAGGATCTGGTTCAGACAGTGATTCTGGTATAGCAACTGGTGACATCTTCCTTACAAGCAATCTTGATTCTGTTTTCTTGACTGCAGAGGATGGACATGCTATGAGTGATTGGATTATCGACTCAGGGGCATCTTTACATGTTTCTCCGCACAAAGAGTGGTTTACATCATATGTGGCTACTAAAGATTATGTCAGACTTGGCAATGAGCAGGTTTGTGACATACTTGGAGTGGGAGATGTGCAGTTGAAGTTTCAGAATGGCTCTTATTTATGGCTCAAGAATGTCAGACATGTTCCAGCAATCCGAAAGAGCTTGATTAGTACAGGGAAGTTGGATGATGCGGGTTATGTGACAGTTTTTGGGAACAGTGCTTGGAAGATCTCCAAAGGTTCGATGACTGTAGCACATGGCAGCAAGTCAGGAACTCTGTACACTTTACATGTTTCAGAGGTTAAAAACCATGTAATTAATGTGATTGAGCAGCCAAGTGTTTCACTGTGGCATCGTAGGTTGGGACATATGTCAAAAAGAGGAATGGAAATACTTTCTCATTATGGTTATTTGCCTGGCTTTTCATTTCAAGATTTCGAGTTTTGTGAGCATTGTGTTTATGGTAAGCAAACACAGGAACTGCACAGATCAAAGAGGAATCGTAGGGACGAATGGTTAGCTCTTGTACACAGTGATCTATGCGGACCAATGCCTAGTTTGTCACTAGGGGGAGCAGCGTACTTTTGTACATTCATAGATGACTATTCTCGCAAAGTATGGGTTTACTTCTTGAAGCACAAGGATGAGGTGCTCAAGGTCTTTAAGACATTCTTGCAGCTGGTGGAGAATCAGAGTGGTCAGAAGCTGAAGTGCTTGAGAACTGACAATGGTGGAGAGTACGTTTCCAAAGCTTTTCAAGACTTTTGTGAAGCAAAAGGGATTAAGCGGGAACTTACTGCACCATATAATCCTTCACAGAATGGGGTTGCAGAACGTATGAATAGGACCATACAAGAGAAGGTCAGAAGCATGTTGTCAAATGCTGAGTTGCCTGATGGATTTTGGGCGGAAGCAGTGGCTACAGCAGTCCATTTGATCAACAGGTCTCCTAGTAGGGTTCTGGATAAGAGTGCAGTGGCCGAGATGCTATGGACAGGCAAGGCACCTTCGTATAAGCATCTCAGAGTCTTTGGTTGTGAATCTTATAGCCATATTCCTAAGGAGTTCAGAAATAAGTTAGAACCAAAGAGCAAGAAGTGTATATTTCTTGGCTACGGAGAATCGGGCGAGATGGGTTACCGGCTTTGGGATCCTGAGTCCAGAAAGCTTATTCGTAGCAATGATGTGCATTTCAATGAAGCCAAGTTTCACGCTAAGCCAGAGAAGACAGAGGAGATCAGAAGAGTTGTCTTCAGGGAAGATGGACCTAGTGCTAGCACATCAAGACAGCATGGTCAGGCTCACGAACAGCCTATAGTGGCTAGAGAGGCAGAATCAATTGTGGTGAGACGTTCTGAGCGTGTCTCCAAACCACCTGATCGTTATGTGCCATCTCTAAATTATGTCATGCTCACAGATTGCGGAGAACCATCTTGTTACAAGGAAGCATTACAAGTGGTTGACTCGAAAAAATGGCAGTTGGCCATGCAGTCAGAGATGAAAGCTCTGCATAAAAACCAGACATGGAAGTTGGTTAAATTACCACAGGGCAAAAAGGCTCTACCTTGTAAATGGGTTTACAGGTATAAGATCACCGCTCATGATAGTCAGCCAAAGTACAAAGCAAGGCTTGTTGCCAAGGGCTTTAAGCAAGAACAAGGCATTGACTTTGATGAAGTCTTCTCTCCAGTGGTCAAGATGACTACATTGAGATGCTTTCTTGCATTGGTTGCTATATTGGATTTGGTGTTGCACCAAATGGATGTCAAGATAGCGTTCTTGCATGGTGATTTAGATGTGGAAATTTACATGCAGCAGCCAGAAGGGTTTGTTGAGAAAGGCATGGAACATTTGGTATGCCAGTTGTTAAAGAGTCTTTATGGCTTAAAACAATCACCGAGGGCATGGTACCATAAGTTCCACCAGTTTATGCTTTCTCAAGGCTACAAACGTAGTGAGTTCGATCACTGTCTATATACAAAGAAGGCTAAGGATGGCAGTTGGCTGATCCTTATTTTGTATGTGGATGACATGTTGATTGCTGGCAAACACTTGGAAGAAATTTCAGCTTTGAAGTCAAAGATGGCAAAATCGTTTGACATGAAAGACATGGGTGAGGCAAGTCATATACTTGGTATGCGCATTGAGAGAGACAGATCAAAGAAGTTGATTTGGTTATCTCAAACAGAGTATATTGACAAGGTTTTGCAACGTTTCAATATGGAGAAGGGAAAGGCATTGAGTGTTCCATTGCCACCATATGTGAAACTTAGCAAACAAGATTGTCCTGTGTCTGAGGAAGAAAAGGCTGAAATGGATAAGATTCCATATGCGTCTGCAGTGGGTAGTTTGATGTATGCAATGATTGCTACACGTCCGGATATTGCATTTGCAGTGGGAGTGGTTAGCAGATATATGTCAAATCCCGGCAAGAAACATTGGGAGGCAGTGAAAGGTATCATGAGATACTTAAAACATACAAAGAGTATGCGCATATGCTATGGTAGTCAGGATTTGAGTGTCAGAGGATACACTGACTCAGATTATGCAGGAGACTTGGATAAGAGGAGATCTACATCAGGCTATGTCTTTACATTGGCTGGTGGTGCCATATCATGGCGATCTCGATTACAAGATTGTGTTACGCAGTCTACTACAGAAGCTGAGTATGTTGCAGCAAATGAGGCATGCAAAGAAGCTATTTGGCTTGGTAGATTGGTTGCAGACTTGGGAATCAAAGTAGATATGCCAGAGTTATATTGTGATAGTCAAAGTGCTATACAATTGGCAAAGAATCCAGTGTTCCATTCGAAGACTAAGCATATTGATGTCAAATATCACTTCATTAGGGAAGTACTTGAAGACAAGCAGATACAATTGCTGAAGATCCACACCAAGGACAATCCTGCTGATCTACTCACAAAGGGACTTCCAGGAGAGGGCTTTGTGCATTGTCGTGAGTTATTGGGCATTGGATAGATGGCAGCCATGTAAATCTTTGTACATTTATGTTCATAGATTTACAGTTACTTAAAGTGCCACATTGGACTTTAAGTGGGAGGTTGTTGGGATTAAAGCCCAAGTGGCCTCTTATGCGGATATGGCCGGCCGCCCGCCTAACTCACTTACCTCTAACTCTTTGTATATACTAACATATTCTTTGTGAATACTAAGGAATTGGGAGATAACCCTTCTAACAGTTCTCTGCGTACTGTACTGTGTAAGCTCACTGTGTGTGTGTGTGAGAGAGTCGACCCACGCTCCACTCCGCGACTTCAAGTCTCAGCTTGAGCTTGTATCTTCTTCAATTCTGTTTGCGCCTTGGCTGCCTTTTTTTTAATGGATGGCACGTAGTTCCTCTTGGCTTAAAGGATCATAGTATCTTTTAAATTTTCTCCCATTGAGGAATCCAATGGTTTCAACTCCATCAAGAGTCTCCACATGAATGGTCCCTTGTGGGGTAATTTCACATACTCTATATGGTCCTTTTCCCGCATATTTCAACTTGTTCTTTTCGTTACGCACTCCATACATAAGGACTTTATCACAAACATTGATATCCTTGTTCTTTAGATGACAGTCAAACCATTTCTTCCTCCTATCTTTCTCCACAAGTGCCTTTTGCACAACCAATTGCCTTTCTTCATCTAACCTTTCAAGGATATATAAGCACTCAACTAAAGAGTTACCATCCCAACCTTCTTGTGAAGCTACATGCAGACTAGGAATTACAAACTCCCATGGCATAACTGCTTCTTGTCCATATACCATTTTGAATGGTGTACAATTAATAGCCACTTTGTAAGAAGTACGATAAGCCCATAGGGTTGAAGTCAGCTTCAAATCCCAATCTGTGCGATGAGCTTCCACCATTTTGGTCAAGATAGAGATTAAGGTCTTGTTGCTGCTCTCAGCTTGGCCATTTGCTTGTGGATAATAAGGTGTGGACTTATGGTGAGCTATCATGAAGTTGGTAGTGAGTTCTTTTATCACTCCATTTATAAAATGAGTGCCATTGTCACTCACAATCTCAAAGGGACAACCAAATCTTGTAATAATGTTCTCAAAGAGAAACTTGGCAGTTGACCTTGCATCAATCTTACGTGTTGCCCTAGCTTCCACCCACTTTGTCACATAGTCAGTGGCAACGATAATATACCGAGATTGAGTGCTACGAGCTGCCAGACTAATTGGGCCTACAATGTCCAACCCCCATTTTTCAATGGTTAAGTCACTTTAACAGGATGTAAGGGCATCTTATCCTTTTGTTGTGTGATCTTGTATAACGTTGGCATTCATCACATCCTTTTGGAAAAAGTGATGCATCTTTGAATAAGATAGGCCACCAATAGCCTGATTGCAACACCTTTCTAACTGTTAGTTTCCTTAAGAAAGTTCCTTCGGCTATACCCATGCAGGCTTCTTGCAGTATGAATAAATACTCATCCTCACGCACTCAACGTCTAAGAATATCATCCTTCCCTAGCCTGTAGAGAGTTCCTGCAATGAGAGAATAGGGTTCACATTCTTTTAAAGTTTTTGAGCTATGTGCTTACGAAGTTCTTTGGGTGGAAAACCATTAACTAAAAAGTTGACAATCTTCTCAATCCATTCAGGTATGGTTTCGACTAGGAATAGAGAAGTATCGGGCAATTCATCATTGACTCTAGTAGGGGCTTCACCATTGGATATGCGAGACAAATGATCTGCCATGACATGTCTTTTACCAGGTCTCACCACAATGATAAAATCAAATTCAAGGAGAATTAACAACCATTGTGTAATTCTTCCCGTGGAACAAGGTTTATTTACTAGATACAACAAGGCTTGATGATCCACATAGAAAACAAACTTGTAGGCAAGAAGGTAGTAGCAAAATTTCTTCACTGCAAAAATCATAGCTAAACCTTCTTGCTTCGTAGTGGTATAGTTTCTCTCGGCATCATTCAATTGACGACTTGCAAAGCTAATGGGGTAGTCCAATTTATGTTCTCCTGGTTGAGCTAGAACACACCCAATAGCAAAGTTTGATGCATCAATATGCACAAAGAAAATTATATTCCAATCTAGCACTCGTAAAATGCTTGTCATGGTCTTTTTCAATGACTCATAAGCATGGTCACACTCCGTGGTCTAGTGGAACTCAATAAGAAGCGTGTACAAAGGACGAGCTATCTCGGCAAAGTTTAAAATAAACCGTCGGTAATAACCAACATGGCCCATGAACCTTTGAACTCCTTTATAGTTTGTAGGTGGTGACAATTCAGCAGTGGCTTTTAATTTTGCTCTCATTTGTGGAAATCCTATTTTTGGACACTATATGCTCTAAAATGACTCCATGTTTAACCCAAAATTGGCATTTGAAAGGGTTTAAGGAGATGCGATACAATCTGCACTTCTCAAACACTTTTCATAAGCATGATAGATGTTCTTTCCAAGAGGAATAAACACAAAAGTCATCTAAGAAAGCTTCGCAACTCAAATATTCTCTGAAAGCAGTGTTTATTAATATTTGAAAGGTAGCAGGGGCATTGGTTAAGCCAAAAGTCATAACACAAAATGCAAACACTCCAAATTCGGTTATAAATGCTATTTTAGCTTGGTCTTCTAGCACAATTGTGATTTGATTGTATCCAGAGTACCCATCTAAAAAGCTAGCTATAAGCTTCCTTTCCTGCAACTCTTTCAAGCACATGTTCTGAATATTGCAAGGGGTAATGGTCCCTCCTAGTGGTGGCATTGACCTTCTTGAGATCCACGCACACTCTGAGTTTCCCATTCTTTTTCAGTACAATCACTACTGGAGACACCCATTCTGAGTGCTCAATAGGGTATATGAATCCGCATTTCACAAGCTTTTCAATCTCTTCTTCAACGATCTTTGCATATTTAGGATTCATTGGGTAGGGTCGTTGCTAAACTGGTTTAGCCATGATATTCATGGGGATTGTGTGTTGCACCATGGAAGGTGGAACACCTTTCATATCATGATATATCCAAGAAAATATATCCCTAAATTCCTTGAGAAGTTCTTTAAGTACACACTCCTCAATCTCTGTCAGATCTTGGGCAATGAAGATAGGTTTGAACTCTTCTCCTGGGTCTGCTAACTCTATTTCCTTAACTATTGTGGGACCGTCATAAACTCCATTTCTTCCATTGATAGGTTTTCTTTGAGCCTTTGTATACACAACTGGCTCCTTTGTGGTGTAGGATTTGAAATGTTCAGGTGCAGAGTGTAAGTCTGTGGGGTTTTGTTGTTTTGTGTAATGTGATTTCACTTTTGATTCCTATTGTTGTTGAGCTAACTCTTGATTTTGTCGTCTCCTTACGGTACGGTTCAACTTTGGCTTCTCTGTAGCCTTTATTTGTGTGATGTCAATGGGTTGTGGACTACACCACATAACGCTTTGAAGGTATTCACCCCAGTTATCTACCAATTTCCGATGAGCATCACATGCCCCTATATAATTAAGCCATTTTGCGGTAGATTTCTTTTCATTTATTCTAGCATGCACATTTGCTCGATATTGTCACCTCTTATATCTCTTACTCTTCTTGTCTAATTTGCAATTACGGCCGATCTCTAGTGAAGACTCACTAGATGAATCACTATTTGTGTCTTTTGCTCCCTTGGATAGATTGTCATCTAGGGTACCACTGGGCCCTAAATTGTTTGTCCCCACATTTGCACTAAGATTTAACTCAGATTCTTTGTCCTCAGAGTCAATTTCATCTAGTGACTCTTCATCTAGTGAAGAGTCACTAGATGAATCACTATTTGTGTCTTTTGCTCCTTTGGATAGATTGTCATCTAGGGTACCACTAGGCCTTAAATGGTTTGTCCCCACATTTGCACTAAGATTTAACTCAGATTCTTTGTCCTCAGAGTCAATTTCAATTGATGATTCTGACCCCAAATCATGTGGGCTATAGTCTTGTGAGACGCTACTGGTTCCAATGCCAGTCAGACCTTCATCTTGTAGGTCATCAGAAGCTACATGCATTGCTTCTAGCATATTTAAGGGTATGAGTGGTGGCATTTCATCCCCCTCAGGTGTTACCCAGGTCATCCCCCTGTTTCCCCAAGTGTCTATGGTTGCTGCTAAGTGGACCCAATCCACATTGTCCGACTTAGTTATCCCAGGTAGTACATCCATATAAGGAGAATCTTCCCCACCATCAGTGTCCGCTTTACACGTGTAACAAAACTGCAATGGGGCCGAGTGAACTGTGGTGTAAGATCTATGATCAATTATAAACCTGTTTTCTAGAGGATGTGATCGATCAATTACCAGATCCACTCGAATGACAGAATCTTGGAACTGCAAGTAGACATGGTTTTTAGACCAGTCATGCACCATTTTTGCTTCCCTCATGAAAGGACGTCCTAAGATAATCTCAGATGCCATAGTGTGCTTGGAGAAATCCATAACAATGAAGGTAATTCTTATTTTATGTCCAAAGACCTTGATCTTGAGATCTTCTAGCATCCCAATAGGTTTAACAATAGACCCATTGGCCATCTTTACTACTATGGTTGTGGTTCCAAGGTGAGGTCTTCCCATAGTTTCCTAGCAATTTTTAGTCACAATGCTAACCCCATCACCACCATCAAGGATTCCCTTCACAGTTAATCCCTTAGTAGTGATTGGTATGGTTGCATTGGATTCATCGCCCTCAAACTATTGTCCTAACTTGTTAACAGGTATTTCTACAGCAAGGTTCTCATCTAGGTCGGGTTGTGGATCTAAGTGTTTCTCCTCTATTGGCATCTCCCTACCTCCATCCCTCTCTGCAAGTTGTGGTAGCCCGACCTTCAGTTCTCCATTGAGGAAAGCTCGAAGAGCTAAGAATAGTTCAGGGTCTCTATATAGTTTAGACATGACGATGGTTCTAATTTCTAAAGCCATGAAATCCATCAATTTGGCAATATTTAATGGCACCTTTTGGGCTTCAGTCCCTTGACTGGGGAAGATGGTATCTCCATTTCTTTGATAGAGTCAGGTAGTCCCTCTGTAAACATTTTTTCCAACAAGAAGTGAGTACGCCCACTTTCCCATGACTTTAGGTCGCTTTCTTCTTGGATGACACTAGGTATGGCTAGCGGTCTATGGACTTTTTGAGGTTGTTGTTGCGTAGGAAACACTGAGTTTGTAATCTGGATCTGCCTAGGTGCTGGCTCTAGATCTCTTTGGGTATCTTCTACCAAACTCCTTAATTGCTTGACCCGCTCGATCTCCTCTGTATGGCTTGGATAAGTTCCTATCTTCTTCTTGGATCCTGGCCATTGTGGCTCATGATGATCTTCCTTGTTGGTTTCTTTCGTAGTGGTTGTTTTGGTCTCCATGGTTTTACCTGAATCAGAATCCTCTTTAGCATCATTTATATATACGGGGTCGTCACCAGTCCCTATGTTGGTCTTTGAACTGGGGTCTGACTTCGTTGCTTTTTGTGATCTCTTCCTTCGTGTTTTGTTCTTCTTCTGAGATTGGGCAATTGATGCCGTGTCTCTTTCATATATACGGGGTCGTCACCAGTCCCTTTGTTGGTCTTTGAACTGGGGTCTGACTTCGTTGCTTTTTGTGATCTCTTCCTTCGTGTTTTGTTCTTCTTCTGAGATTGGGCAATTGATGCCGTGTCTCTTTCATATAATTTTGTTTTTGGAGCATCAACCGTGTGAGTACGTTTACTGGTACCACAGGTGTACTTTGTGATGGCTCCTAGGTAACCTCAATCAAGTTTAATGGCATGATCTTCAGTGCATTTGGATTATTCGGACATTGGGCAATTAAATGATCTATGCCACATTGATTACACAGGAGTATCGGCATTGTAGACGTGCTTGCGTGATTGGTTTGCATTAGTTTGGCATTCTTTTGTAGTCTAATAGGACACTCAACCACATGATGTGGGCCTCCACACTCATAGCATTGAAGAGGTGGTCACTTGGCAGTGTAATTGATATTTTGGCCTCTTGCAACAAGAGCAACTACTTGATAGACAGGTTTGAGTTGTCCCCAATAGTCCTCCATGTAGTATTGTGGACTTTCTTCAAGAGCATCAATGCCATAGGCAATATTGGGGTTTATATCTTCCTCATAGCCTCCTAAACAAGCAATAGATGACTCACAAACCACTTGATTCACAGAAGTAATTCTCGGATGTGGTGGTTGTGGTCCTAGCACTGGAGGTGGTAAGGGTGTTATTTGAACAACATTTTGGGCCCTAGGGACCATGTGTTGTGATGTTTGTTTAAGAGGTGGGGCCGGCATCAATGCAGGCACTCGAGGTGTGTCCATCCATGCTAAGGTTGGTCTATTGGCCATCGCGCGCTTAAATACTACTATGAAATCCTTAGCTTGATGACCATACCTCCCACAGGCATTGCAATTCCCATTGAATTTTACTCTAAAAGTAGGGCATTCACTGGTACTATGCGGACCATAGCATACTGAGCACAATTGTTGCTTCCTTCTTGGATACATATGATTGTTTTGTGGAGCACGATTGTCTCGAAGACTCTCTTGAATGGTCTTGGTGAGATCTGCTAAAGTCATCTCACATATCTTTGGCTCCTTAGCAATAGGCTTTAGGGTCATTGGTTGATGCCTCGATGCTTGCGAGCTAGTAGATTTAGGCTCAACAGACACTCTTTCTCCTTGAATCATTAAATTATCCTCCAATTGGATCGCATTGGTAGTGACTGCTTTCCAAGTGGTGATACTTCTAATGACTAGGCCATTGTAGATATCCTCATGTCATAATCCCCTAATGAATCTATCAAGCAATTGATTATTATTAAAGTGCTCATTTGGATTACAATGAGAATTCAAATGCTTCAAGCGACTACTAAAGTCTCTCATTGACACTTCTTCCTCTCGTTGGGCTTTCTGGAGTTGAGAGGCTACACCCCAAAGCACTCCCTCTTGTATGTATTCTTTTAAGAACAGTCTCCTAAGAGTAGGGTAAATGAATTTTTCTTCCAACCTTAGGGTTCTATACCAATCCCCAGCCTTCCCACTTAAGGTTAGGCTTAAAGTATTACTCTTATGCAAGTCATTGTGTTCTCCTGGAGAATCGCATATTTGTTCAAACACTTCAATATAATTTCTCACATCCCCGTCTCCACTAAATTTTTGTGTGAGCTTGGCTATTTGTACTGCCTTACTTCTAGGCTCTCTATCAGGCGTGTTACGCATATTCTTAGCAATAGATGGACCGATAGATTGAGCAAATGTTGGCAAGTCACCTAAGTGAGCAGGCACTGTGAGTGAAGGCGCTCCAGAGACTACATGTGGAGTAGATATTGGCATTGGGCTTGGCACATAGGAAGCCCTTGGGTTCCAAGTTTGGTACGGTGTTGTGCCATGTGGCGACCCAAAGTTCATATGGGACATGCTAATGCTAGCCGGTATGGTCCCATGGAAATAAGAGCTTGGGTGTTGTGGTTGTGGATCATAGGTTGTTGAAACAATGCGAGGGGTAAGAACTGCATGAGTACGAGGACCCATAGGTGTGAACAATTGGTACACACTTGTAGGTACTATTGCAGGCATTGAGCTACCATGTAGTGGTGCTTTACTAACAAATGAGGTCCATGGCATATTTCTTGGCATGCCCATCATTGGGTTTGGCATGGTAGCCGTGGTGTCATCAAGGGAAAGATGAGCTAGACTTGGAAAGATGAAGCTATCACTTGTGGGCTCAGATTGCACTGAGATCCCTGGCGAAACAACATATGGAGGATCCATCGGACTTATCGAGGGAGTCTCCATTTGCGATAAGGTTGGTTGTTTAGTCTTCCCTCTATCCAAGAATCTCATGAGACCCGTTAAAGGCATGTGGATCCCCTTGTTCTGTCTCTCTAGCTCAATAACCCTATGGATGATCTCACAAACTCTTTGTTGTTGATCCTGCACCTGTTGTGGATTGCAGGACATCTAACCAACCCACGTGATAGGTGTGACCTGTGTATAGGTCGGTTAGAGTTTTCGTTTGTAGTTCGTACTCCTAGTTTTCATTTAGGAACGCTTCATCTAGGATTGAGGTGCTAGGGGTGTCTTTTGAACTAGATGCAATGTGGCTCTCTATGGGTTGACCCTTAGTGGTCGCTAATTCAAGGAGCACCCAATTGCTCTCCTAGCAAGGATATTGACATAGGGGCTTTCACTTTTAACTCTCTTCATTACTTCACCTTGCGTAAGCTCTTGATTTCCTTTTCCCTAGCCGGAATGATATATCGCTCAACCTCTTGCACTTCGGCAAGGCTTCTACCATGAGGTAATATAACCTCAGAGGGGAATAGCTCTAAAGAGTCAGGGGGTGCAGTGAATGGAGTATTCACGCACACACTCTCTAAAAGCATGGGATCTACGTTGGTCATGAATGGCGAATTTACTTCCCCACCCCCCTCATTTACATCGTTAGCTCCATGTTCTGAGCGAGTGGCTCTACTAAAGGTTTCCTTCAAGTGGCTAAGCACGCTCGGCCCGGACCGTGGGCCCATGGCATGCATGTCTTGGCTTGAGCTATCGGGAGTAGGCATCAGGTAACCCTCCATTACGTCGTAGTCAGAGGAAGAATCACTAGACGCAATATGTGGGTCCTGAGTGGTACTACCTTGGGTTCTCGCTGAGGGCCTAGAGCCTAAGGTAGAGGAATAATGAGTGCCCGCGTAAACGGAGACACTCTCAATGTGCTCGTCTTAGAGCATAGATGCATGTGACCTCGACACTCTAGAGGTGTTGGTGAGTGCCCGTGAAGGCTGCTCACCTAGTTTTTATGTGTTTACAACCCAATTTTTTGTATTTTTGGTCCCTTTTTTTAACCGAGCCACAAAATATGACATGCGATAGCTCAAAACGAGCGTCTTGGCTAGAGGGACGTGCCATTCTTTACAGCCCTTGATTCGATTACGTACAGCCCTCGGAATCCTAAAACTAGTCTTTTCCTAGGTGGGGAGAGGACTAGAATTAGTAAGTCCAAAGGGTGAGTGTGAAGGAGATGGTGGAGGACTTGAGGAACTTGTTCCACATGCCCTCCCTTCACTTGAGATCCTAGTTTTTATATATAAGGTAGTATAAGTAGTATATCAAAAGACTGAGGATTGAGGCATGGGCTTGGGCTTGATCCAGATCCCTTCCTTTTAGGATAATATTTTTTTTTCTTTTTAAACAATACTGTGGACGGTCGCGTGCAGTTTCAGTGGCCTTTTTGGGCCACACACACACAAAAACTTTACCTACTCTCCTAACTTACCTAACCTTATATCCTCTACAACTAACTACTCTGCTAACTAAGCTTAACTACTCTGCTAACTACTTTGCTGACTACTAACTGACAATGAAGCTACCTACTCTGCTAACTGCTTACTCATTCACTAGCTAACACACTAACTACTAACCGTGCAAATAAAAAAAACAGTGTAAAAACAGACATTGGCAGAAAACAAGCTATTCACTGACTATGTAAAGACTGTGCGCAAGCAGACATTGGTAGAAAACAAGCTAATTGTCTTATCTACTCACTCATTCACTACTAACACACTAACTACTAACTGTGCAAAAGATTATGTGCAAAAACAGAGATTATGCAGGGAATAAAAACTTGCAGAAAATAACTTCTTCTTCTTCCTCTTCCTTCCTAACACAAACACTCATAGAAGAAGCACAGAGTTCCTCTTGAGCTTGCAGGGTGATTCCTCGGCAACGGTGCCAAAAATGTGGGCTTCTGCTGCACTATCGAAGCAAGGGACTTGCCTAACACTGTGTGCGAGCCACAGATGGCTCCAAGCACGCAACTAGCCTAAACTAGTAAGCTCAAAGATGACAATAGTGTGTCACTCACCGCTCTACGCTTGCTGTCGTGGAGGATTCCTCGCCATGAAGAAGAGGGAGCTGCCACTGCGCCGCACTCAACTGCCTTGCCGCCATCGTGCCACCGCAATGCTCGATCACACACACACACACACTCTCTCTCTCTCTCTCTCTCTCTCTCTCTCTCTCTCTCTCTCTCTCTCTCAAGCACACACACATACTAGTACACAAAGGAGACGGAGCAAGAGCACTCTTCTTGCATTGCACAAATGAGAGAATAAGGTATTTTAGGTTTAGATTGACTTTTATATGGGCTTGAACGTTCACATTTGGACACCCACACTTAGTCAATATTATCCAAACATTATAGGTTCCAGTTTTAGAGTGCACCTCTCATTGGCGATCACTCTTAACCATTCCTATTTGACCGACAAGCCCGGCCAATGACATAATACACTACTAGCGGGTCTGAGAAACCCTGTCCCTGGCTACATAAAAGGTGGTCGCTTGGTGGTAACAGGTCACATCACTACCACATGTATATGGTAACAATTTCAAGGGTATTTTGGTAATTTTTCCTATAGAAAATAGGGGTCATATGCCATTGTCCGCCGTCCGTATGACCTTGTCTTCACATTACCCCCTACCTACCCTTGGAGAAATGTTTTCACCTTAAAAAAGAAAGGTGGGAAATTTCTTCTTAGAAAACCAATGTTTTCCCAAGTAGTACCTTCTTTAGGTCTATCTTCTAGCTTGACAGTAGTTGTTGGAAAGCGAACATGACATTGTGTCCCTAATTCATGAGAATCCATGATTCATTTAGGTTCTTACAATTTATTAAGAGGTTCATTGAAAATAACGAAGACATCTTGATTAACAACATTGTCATCTTGATGTAAGCGTTGACAAAAATGACTTACATGAAATATCATATGTGATGCAAGAGTTTGACAAAAGAGCTAATTTGTAAGCCATTTCTCATGCTCACATGAGTATTTTAAAATCTTTTAAAAACAACACTTCAAAATTGACTGTTAAACTTTGGATTGTGATCACTTAGTAAATTTGAAAAGGATAAAATCACTCAAGTTCGTTTGATTCTTCAAGTAGAGTGTGCCTTTACCCACCTAGACATGTATTCTACCCCCGTAATCACATAATTTTGTTGGATTGTGCATGGTAGTAGCCCTATTGGTTCAATGCCCCATTTGGGACCATGTGAGGGTAAGAGAAAATAGCTTGTGGATGCACCCAACCTCTCTTATATAGCCATAGATGGCTATATAAGGCTTCTTTCCCTTGCCATCAAGCTCATGCCCCTTGCCACGCCCTTGCTACTCCCCCCTTGAGAATAGTTTTCTTCTTCAAAGACAAAAGTGGGAAATATTTTCTTAATCACACTAATGTTTTCCGAAGTGGAACCCTCCTCATGCTTGTCTTTCCACTTTACCCAAACTTGATGTTGTGCATAGTGCTTTGTATGTAAAATATGAGAATCCAAAATATGTTCTGATTCATGAGGCAAACTTGGTGGTTTGATAAAATCAAATAGAACATATGCATCTACAACATTTTCATTCGTGCGTAGGTATTTCTTCAAACAATCAACATGGAACACTAGGTGCACACTTGAAGAGGATGGTAAATCCAACTTATAAGCACCTTTGCCAATGTATTTGATGACCTTAAATGGATCACAGTAACAAGGAGATAACTTTTGAACTTGGTTGTGATTCATGAGGCAAACTTGGTGGTTTGATAAGAGTACCAAAACATCTATGTCAATAACATTGTCATCCATGCCTAGCCGTTTTCTCAAATGACTAACATGGAACACTAGATGCACATTGGAAGAGGATGGTAAATTTAACTTATACGTGACTTTGCCAATACGTTTTGATAACCTTAAATGCACCATAGTAACGAGGAGATAGTTTTGAAATTGGACCCATCTTGAGAGTTTCGCAATGTTTTGATACACGTAGAAAAACTTGATTACCTTCTTCAAAAGTAATCAATCATCGTTTTTCATTGGCATAATTTTGATACTTGTCTTGTGCTTGTTTAACATTTAAATGAGCAACACGTAACATGGACATGTGATCCTGTAAGAAGTCCTTGAGTTGTTAGATCTTTTCATTAGCCAATCCCACAAAATTAACGAAGGAGGTTGATAGCCATACATTGACATGATGAGATTGAACTATGTAGAAAAATGTTTGGTACTATTATAAGCAAACTACAAGATTGGAAGATAGTCTTCCCGATCCGATTGTTCTTACATAGACATGTAATATATCCTCTATGACTTGATTTACCTGTTTGGTTTTGACCATCACTTTTCGGATGATCAACCGTACTTAAACCTAACTTAGTACCCAAATTTTGGAATGCTACTGGTAAAAAATAGCTATTAAACTTACAACCGCGATCACTTACTATATCAATTGGTAAACCATACAACTTGTATAGATTCTCCACTAATAGCTTTACTAATTATGGAATTTTAACCATTGTCTTTGTAGGAATAAATCTACATATCTTGATAAAACCGTCAACCACAACTCAAATGGAATCTTAACCATGTACAGTATTTGATAGCCCTACTATAAAATCCATGGAGATACTTTTTCACTTGCCATCAGGGATCTATAAAGGATGAAGTAGACCTCCAATTTTTAATCTGTTTACCTTATTAACCTTACACTTTTGGAAGTAAATCACATGAAATTGTTCTTCTTTATGCAAGTGCAGCCAATAGAATTGTCGATGTACAAGTGCATAGGTCTTGCTTAGCTTAGGACGACTAGCACTAGGAGTATCATGACACTCATAAAGAATTTGGTGCCCAATGTCATTGTTCATCAGTATACATACTCTCCCCTTGTGGAGTAAGTGACCCTTATTAATGGAAAATGCTTTTATCTATTAAGCTCAACACTAGTTAATGTGGAATTTGTGTAGATTCATCATGGGGATTGCTGGCAAGATCTTGTTTCATAACATGACTCCACACCTTGGAGTAAAACTGACCATGTCCGCACTTGCCCTTAAGAAATTGCAGAAAGTCACTTTGAATTTTTATAAATGCATGAGCATTTATTTTAGACATGTACTAACCTTTACAATAGCTCTTGAAGGATTTCAACCCATCTCACCTTACGCCCCTTCAAATCTTTCTGTTGTACAAACCATTTTGATGTTTTCAGATAAAAAAGCAATCTCAAATTGGGCACCATACATACAATGTTGCCATTGTTTCAAACCATGAACAATGGCATAAAGCTCTCACTCATAAGTGAAGTAATTTTGCTGAGCAAAATCTAACTTCTTACTTTCAAAAGCAACATGTTGTCCTTGCAAGAGCATTGTGCCTATGGCTTTGTTGCTAGCATCCATCTCAAGTACAAAACAATCAACAATAGCTAAAATGGGTGTCATAGTTAAGGCTAATTTAAGCTTATCAAAACTACGTTGCTCATCGCCCAAAGTAAAGGCCTTGATCTAATTCTTAATTGGTCAGTCATGGGAACAACAATCTTAGCATAATCGTTGATGAATTTACGATATTGCCTACCATACCTGAAAAAATATGAAGTTCTTGTAGACTCGTGGGATAAAGCCGTCACAAGATCACTCCAATCTTAGCTCGACCCATTTGAAGACAAGCATAAGAAAACATGACTCAAGTAATTGATTTCAATCTTAAGGAAATCACACTTACAGAGCTTTGCATAAAACTTGTGTTCTTGTAGCAGATCAAGCACCAACTTGAGGTGAGTTAGGTACTCTTCTTCTTCTATAGCACTCTAGACATGTCATCCAAGAAAACAATGACAAATTTCTGTGAATATGGTCTTACCATTTCAGTCATTGTAGTCATGAAGGTGGCAAGATCGTTAGGTAAACCAAAAGGCACAACTAAAAACTCATAAGGACCAAATCTTGTACGAAAGGCAATCTTTGGAATGTCTGCCAACCATATGCATACTTTATGATAGACAGAGTGTAAATCTATCTTAGAGAAACACCTAGCTTCCTTAAGCTGATCAAATAACTCATAGCTCTTGGGAGAGGATACTTGTACTTAACAATCACTTCATTCAGGGCACGATAGTCTTTACACATGCACAAAGTGCCATCCTTTTCTTAACCACTAAAATTGGTGCCACCCATGGCAAAGAACTTGGTCAAATGAAACCATGGCTTAACTATTTGGCCATATAACGTTGCTCTACATCCATGGCTTCCATTTGACATAGTCTATAAGGGGGCTTTTTCATAGGTTCGCTACCAGGTACTAGATCAATGTCATGTTTCATTGAGTGTTCTGGTGGTAACCCTAGAGGCAAATCTTACAAGAAAAAATATTTGTAAATATGTAACAATTGCTAGAATGGATGTGTTGCGTGCTCAGAGAGATGATTCTTAGTGTGTTTGTGAGTAGCTATAGAAAAACAATAAGAATGTTGGGTTGAGGAAGTTCCTTCATTAATAAATAGATTGTACATTAAATAAATATTGACAAAGCATGAAGCAATAATCAACACAGAAAGACTTGTTTTATTTCATTGTTGCCGTACAACTTTGAAAGTTTCATAGAGAAGATCAATGGAGACTAAGGTACATCTTGTTCTCCCAGTAGTAGTCTTCCATTTGCAAAGGACTGAAGGAATTATGTTTATAGCTCCTAGCTAAAGGACCTTAAATTATGTAACCATACTCTAATAAGGATAACATCTACTCATCATTTGGAAATCCAAGTCATGAGGCGTTCTTGAATTTCCACAAGGAGATTCTTAACCTGCACGCCTCCTTATCGGGCCCATTCATAAGGGACACAACGTAGTGGTGTGAACTTGGAGTGTGTGGTCACTTTCCAATGAACTTGATGGAATAATTTCTACAAAATTCATGGGAATATTTCTCTTGTTACTAGGATTTTTTGGAGAGTCCTCAAGGAAATGTCCTCCCTTTTTGCTACATTCCAAGCAGTAGACTGGTGGTGGCACTAATCCTTCTCGATCATGTGGCCATTTGTTTTTCCAATGGTCAAGTGCTTTGCATATATTGCATCTCCCACTCCTTTGCTATGGTGGAGGAGCTCTCATCATCGGTGGTCTTGCCCCTTGGTTTGCAATAAAATAAACTGGAGGGTTCCTTGTTGTATTGCTCTTGAAGAAGTAACTTCTTCATAAGGAGTCATAGGCACTAGTACATACTCTTCTCTCAATTCTTTTGATTGCATCATTTTGACTGGAATAGCATTGCCGCCTGGTAGTGGAGGTTGTTGACCCAATACTTATTGAGTTCTCTCCATTCCTTTGGTGGGTCTATACCCTTGTGTCTGATTTGGTGGATACTTGTAGACATGTTGTCCTTGTTGTCTCCTAGACATGTATTGCACGTTCCCATCAAACTTTCATCTATAATAACACTCATGTGTCTCATGATTAGTCCATTTTTCCTCTATATCACATCATTTGTTGTTATGTCTAGGGGCCATGGGTTGCGATGAAACAAGGAGTTTCCCTTGCCCTTGTGCTTTCATAGGATTCTGTTTTGTAATTGTGCTAGACTTTGCATAACAATTTAAGGACTTATTCCAAACTTGAACTATCAATGGGAGCGGTTGTAACAATAATTCTAAGTTGTGTGGGTAAGGTGGATGATGTCGACTCAGTCCTTATTTCATATTTCTCCTCTTGATTTGAGTAGATCTTGCAATTTCTCCCTAAATCTATCGCATCATGTATGCAAGCATCCAATGTCGCATGCTTCACACTATATAGGCTAGCATGTAGCTTTTTGTTGATCAATCGCTCCAAAAACAATGATTCTAATCTTTATTACCTAGGCCATTCTCTCTTAGGACATTGTGCAACATTTTGTTCAATATATGCTCGTACAATCTCGTACAATTTCTCAAGGTGTTAATTTGAACAATTGTATTATGTTTGACCTTGTTTAGAGAATGCTACCACTAATCTACTAGCTAACATGGGTAGGTCAGTGATTGTTCCATTCTCTATGTTTTGGAACTAGGTTAATGCTTTCACTTCAAGTGTTAATCTGGATCCCTCATACTGCAGATGGTAGTCATGGACTTTCTAAGCTTTGAGAAACTGTTAAATGAAGCTAGGTGATTGTGAAATTCTTTGTTTCTATTGTAATTCTTCGTCCATTTTGGAAAGTACACAGGCCTTACTTGCCTTTGATATACTGGTCCTATTCTTCTTGTTATTATTAGTGCAATTGGTGCACGATCAAACATGGAAGTTTGTCAATGTGACTCGTGGAACTCGCATCTGGTTTTGATGTCACCATTTGTATTCATGTTAGGTATTGCATGAATTCTTTGACATGTGTTTGGCTTATGGTGGAACCTCTCTCATTGTACATACTGTCAATGTAAGGTTGTGGAGCATCCACTCTTCCTGCTCAAGGCTTGTATTGCTTCACTAAGTATCCTTGATACAATGTGGTATCTATATCTCCTTACATGAGAGTCTACTACTGGAAAAATGTGGACTCTAATGAAATGATGGATGAAAAACACAAGACCTTCAACCCTCATGGATAAAAAGATCATATATATCTTTAGAAAGGATGATGAAGCCATGCCTGTCTTTAGATTTCATGGAAGGTGGTCCTTCCATAATATCATTACTAGGAGCTTTAATTTCATATTTATCTTTGAAAAGGATGATGAAGCCATGCCTGTCTTTAGATTTCATGGAAGGTGGTCCTTCCATAATATCATTACTAGGAGCCTTAATTTCATATTTATTTCCCCAGTTGTCCATAGTGTTTAGGTCTTCTACTATCACACACATTGTTACCTTGGAATCCATGAGGGTCCTTCCTGTTTATCGGTTCAAATTTTCTGTTCAAACTCTATCTCATGATCATTTATCCTTACACAAAGTTTATCTTTTGCATTAGGTAGTATATGCTCCATGACCATGTTAGCTTCAAAAAAGTCAAGATATAACGATACCCTAGGGTGGGTTCGACCCCTAATCCCCTTCCCAAAGAAATCAAAGACATTTCTAATTTGGTATCAAAACACAGCTTGGAGAAGACGAAGGAAGCTCAAGGCACACAATAGAGAGTGTGTTACTTAGTGTGCAATGGAAAGATAGATAGCCCTAGAGTGATGGGCGTATATACAATGCTCGGGGGAAAAAACCTCCTAAAGAGGGAAAAAATGCCCCGGCGGTCCTAGTGTGTTCACACACATCACTACCACATGTATATGGTAACAAATCCCCCCTGGAGTGTTGCGGTGAACGGGAGCTGGCACATGAGTAAAGGGAAGTGCCATGCCTTGAGGACAGGATCACTCCACAAAGGGGAGTAAGCCCAAAGCTTTGCGGAAAGCTTCAAGCTTCTCACGAGACAATGCCTTTGTGAAAAGATCTGCAAGGTTGTCCTGTGTTGGCACATAAGCCAAGCTGATCTCTCCTACTGAGAGCCTATCCCTGACATAGTGGTAATGCACCTCAATGTGCTTTGTGCGAGCATGAAAAACTGGGTTCCTCGCAACTGCCAATGCGCTCTGACTGTTAGTGTAGATAGTGTTGGCAGTGTCCTGTCCAACACCCAAATCAGCCATAAGGCGTTTGAGCCATACACACTCAACCGTAGCTGTGAAGACTGCCCTGTACTCAGCCTCACAACTCGAAGTGGCCACAGTAGGTTGCTTCTTGCTCAACCATGATATACATGAATTGCCAATCATGAAACAAAAACCACTTGTGGACACTCGCGTGTCAAAACAACCAGCCCAATATGAGTCCGAAAAGCATGTAAGTCTGGCGGCAGTGATCCCCCCTTGGGATAAAACAAGCCAAGATGTAAAGTGCCACTAAGGTAGAAGAAAATCCTCTTGACAGCCTGCCAATGCTTAGACCCTGGGCTATGCATAAATCTGCTGACCTGTGAGACTACAAACTGAATATCCGGCCTCGTGTTGCATACATAAATGAGGCAGCCAACAACAGTTTGGTAAAGAGTGACATCAGCAAGATCACCAGCATCATGTAGACTCAACTTCAAACCTGTTTCCATGGGAGTGGCAATAGGTTTGCAATCCTCAAGTCCAAACTTACATAGCAATGTCTCTATGTAACTTTTCTCACACAAGGCAATACCACCATCACATTGCTTAAACTGTATACCCAAATAATGATGCAACAGCCCCAAATCTTTCATCTTGAAAGTAGCATTCAAATCAGCCTTAAATTCAGCAATATGTCTCTCATTTGATCCAGTGATTAGCAAATCATCAACATAAAGAACCACAATGAGAAGTACATCACCCTCACGCTTTACATACAATGTGCTTTTTGTTGGACTGTTACGAAAGCCTCGTTTAACCAAATGAGTGTCAGCTTTCTCATACTAAGCACGAGGAGATTGCTTCAACCCATACAAAGCCTTCTTACATCTGCACACTTTGTCCTCTTGTCCTTTTATGACAAAACCGCGAGGCTGCGTTACATAAACTTCCTCAAATATGTCACCATTCAAGAAAGCAGTAACAATGTCTGATTGATGTACATCCCAACCAAAATGAGCTGCCAATGCACATAGAAAACGCACAGTAGTCATACGACAAGTGGGAGAAAAAGTCTCTTCATAATCTATGCCTTTTTGCTGTGCATAACCCTTTGCAACAAGTCGAGCCTTATGGCGATCGATCTCACCATCCGGCTTGCGTTTCAACTTGTAAACCCACTTTGTACCAATGGCCTTTTTGCCAGGAGGCAAATCACATAAAGTCCATGTGTCATTTTCTATAAGTGCATCATATTCTGATTGCATGGCAGCCATCCAATTTTCTGAATTCTGTGCTTCATCAAAAGACAGAGGCTCCTCAACATCATGTAAGCTAGACACAGCCAAAGCATAACAATCTGATGCATAAGATGCATGGCGAGAGCCTAAACGGTACGACTAGACAAAGGTGCATCCAGTTTACTGTCACACAAAGTGTGCACCAACCATTTTGGCATACCTCTAGCCTTCTCATTTTCAGCCCTTTCCTCATCAAGTACATCATGTACATCTGCATCAGTAATAGGCTATTCTAAAACATTTTCAGAAACCCCCATAGGCTATACATTTGCCTCATTGGAACTTACATTCGTATTTCCACCACTAAAAAGAGGCAACAAAGTGTCATAAATGTCTTGTGAGCTTACATTACTGTCTCTCGTACATGATAGCAAGGGCTGAACAGAATCTTCCACAAACACTACATCCCGAGAAACCAGAATACGTTTTGTTTGTGGATGATACAACCTGTAACCTTTGCTTTCAGCACTATAACCAACAAAAATACATTTGACAGCCTTATCATCCAATTTTCTACGCCGCACTTGTGGCACCAAAGCATATGCCAAACAGCCAAAAACACACATGTGCTCAATAGAAGGTTTTCTATCATGCCATGCTTCATATGGAGTAATAGACTGCAAAGATTTCGTAGGACACCTGTTAAGTACATAAGTGGCACACATAATGGCCTCAAGCCAAAAAGAATGCGGCAAAGCTTGACTTTTGACCATACATCGTGCCATTTCCGTTAGTGACCTGTTTTTCCTCTTAGCAACACCATTTTGCTGAGGTGTATAAGGCACTGTACATTGGTGTTTTATCCCACGACTAGCCAGAAATGCATTAAATTCATGAGACATATACTCCCCCCTTCGATCGGAATGGAGGGTGCCCATAGTACATTTCGAGACATTTTCAGCCATAGCCAAAAATTGTTTGAAGCACATAAAAACTTCGGACTTCGCTTTAAGCGGAAATACCCATGCATGCCCGGAGTAATCATCAATGAAAGTCATGAAGTACAGGTAATTGCCCAAGGACGGAGTTTGCATGGGCCCACAAACATCACTATGCATAAGCTGCAACCTGCATGTGGCCCGAACTGAACCATCCTTTGGAAACTTAGAACGCTGCATCTTACCCAAAATACAGCCTTCACAAACATGTTTGACAGGTGCTTCAAGAGGTGGCAAAGAAGCAACCATATCAGATTTCTACAAACATAGCAAACTGGAAAAATTTAGATGACCAAAACATGCATGCCAAAGTTTTGTATCTGAAATAGCCCTTGAATCTGCAACAGCATTTGCAAAATTTTGTCCACACTTGTCATACAAAGTGAGCTTATACAGCCCACGGCACAAAAGCCCAGATGCAAAAATTTCATCACCAAAACTGAGATCATGAACTGTACATCTGTCATCCACAAATTTGACTACAAGTCCAAGTCTAGCAAGTGTGGATACAGACAAGAGATTCTTCTTGATCCCAGGTACATAAAGTGCATCAACAAGTGTGAAGGAACTGCCATTAGCAGCAGTGAGCACAATCTTTCCAACTCCCTGAAATGGATAAGAGACGTTGTTGGCACAAGTGAATGAATTCCCATGAGGGACAGACTCAAGAGAGGTAAACAATTCACGATGTGAGGTAATGTGCTTTGTAGCACCACTGTTAAAATACCACACATGTGAATCTACAACAACTGACAAGCATGCATCATGGACAATAGGATTGTAAGTGCACTCTGCGCTAAAAGCCCATTCTGCATCAACATCAGCAACACAGTCTCCTTTCACAGAAGACTCAACAATGGCTGCATTTGTAGTGGAACCAGCATTTGCAGTGGAACCACCCTCTTTCTTCTTAGCCTCTTTGGCCTTCAACTTAGGACACGATTTGATCAAGTGATCATTGGCTTTACAATAATGGCAACGCATCTTCTTTTTGCCCTTATTACTAGAACTGCCAGACGAAGTACTGCCAGCAGCAGAAGCATTAGGAACAGAATTTTTGCCACTCGCAGCAGAACCATAAGAAGTGGCTGCATTACTGTTACCACCCTTTCTTTGAGAAGCAATAAAAGCCTGTTCAACTGCACGCTGCCTAGTCCTGTTTTTTCTAGAAAGTGACTCTTGCAACAGCAATGTGCATAATACATCAAACTTGACAAATCCAGGATTTCCTTGGGTCATCAGTCTCCAAGTACTACCAAAAGTCTGGTAGGAATCTGGTAAGGCATCAAGAACAGTCTGCACAAGGGAACTGTCTGAAATGACTTCACCTGCAGAAATAAGCTGCTCATTGATATCCTTGACACTAGCAAGGAAAGTGTCCATATCATCTTCCTCATGCATAATCTTCGACTCCAGCTCTTTACGCAGCAAAGCAATTTTAGCCTCATTGCGGCTTGCATAAAGACCTACTAGAATATCCCAAGCCTGTTTTGCAGATTTTGCTGAACGGATGTGAGGAACAATGGTGCGCTTCACAGACAACGCAATCAATGCATGAGCCTGCGCATCCTTAACATCCTAACGAGCTTGTTCTGCTGTAGGCAAAACAACTCTAACAACTGCAATCCTTGCAGCAAGACCTGCAACATCCTCAACATCGCCTACATCCTCAGAACCAGGACGTACATCAATGCCCTGCACAATGTTCCAGACACCCTTTGACACAAGAACATGTTGCATCATATAAGCCCACATAGGGTAGTTGTCCCCATCCAACCTGTCCTCAACAGCAAACATCTTGAACACATCTGTGTTGTTATTGTCAGCCATGGTAAATGCTGCACTTGATGTGAAAACTGCTCGAAAATAGGAGAAATGGAGCGGGAACAACCTGTGCTATATAGCACAAACCGTAGAAGACTATAAGGCACCTGTTATGCAGAAAACGGCACTGACAGAAATTCTGCACAAAATGACGAAATAGCCTGTGCAGTACTGCCTGTAGTGGAAACGGAGGCCGAAATGAGCCCAAATCAAAATTCTGAGCAGAGCCAGCTCTTCGAGCCCACCCAAAATTTCTGTCGACCTGCGAACGCTCGCCAAAGCTCACTGAAATCAGAGAAAGTGAGCAAGCGTGTGCTGGAGCAGCTGGCGACTAAGCACAGGAGGACGTGACCTGCTCTTATACCAATTGTTGGAATTAGGGTTGCAGAGAAACACACACAGCTTGGAGAAGACGAAGGAAGCTCAAGGCACACAATAGAGAGTGTGTTACTTAGTGTGCAATGGAAAGATAGATAGCCCTAGAGTGATGGGCGTATATACAATGCTCGGGGGAAAAAACCTCCTAAAGAGGGAAAAAATGCCCCGGTGGTCCTAGTGTGTTCACACACATCACTACCACATGTATATGGTAACAGCAATCTATCTCCCTGGTGCATAGTTTCTTCTATTGATGTTCTACTGAAGTTTTTACCAAACATGCCGAGATTTCCTAACACTTTGCCAAATCTTAACTTTACAAAGATTGTCAATGACTATCCAGTTAGCAGCAAACCTTTGACAACGGACTCCCCTTGGTTGAAAAATCTTTCTCGAGAGTAATCACCGACTGATTGCTTGCCAATTCTCTGACTCTTACAAATTAGCACTCAAAGCAATATGTGATTCTACCAAGGTTCAATAGGTACTTTTACTTCAAAAATAATAAAAATTCAATAGGTACTTTTGCTTGCCAATTTCTCCGACTCTTGCAAATTAGCACTCAAAGCAGTATGTGATTCCACAAAGGTTCAACAAGTACTTTTACTTCAAAAATAACAAAACTTCTTTGATAGGAGCTAGAATTGTGAAATTTCTTCTGTTTTGCTCCAACTTATAATATGCTCACCTATTTGGCCTAGGTGTATCTAAGGGTTTTTTGCTTGTTTTTTGGTTTCTTTAGATAATCTTAGAAAAGATATAGTCCTCTATCAAATTTCACGGGTTTGATTTTTTAGATTGGGTTTTTTCCTATGGTTTTGCAAATTTAAGAGCTTTCATGTTATTTTACCAATTTCACTCAATCTGTAGCTCCAAATTTGATCAATAGATTCCGAATGTCATGTACAAAGCTTAAGTTAATTAAAAAATAAAAAGAATCCTTCCCTGGTGAAAATGCAAAATAGATGCTAGTTCTTTCAAATAATGGAATTTTTTGCTTTTTGATGTTACCCAAGGTTGTTATATACAATTGGATTGCACTAGAGAAAGAATTTAACTTTTGGTCACGAGAAACTCAAGTTATCATTGTTTTATAGATTTTATCAATTTTTTATAAGTTTTAGATCTATCCTAGTATCCACGGATACAAATGACTCCCAATGGCCAAAATTGAAGGTTGGGTCTTAGATATATGAGCTACAAAATAGATGCGCTATTTTATAGGTTGTTGTTGTGTGTGTGAATTTTGAAATTTTAGTACATGCACATAGTCCTAGTGCTATTTGGAGTGTATTGGTGAACTTATTTGTGAAAGTTCAGTATGAGAGTTCTCAGCTGCTAAAAATAGGCATACTTATTTTCAACCTGGGCAAATTTTGATCCACATTAACTTTTTTGAGCATAGATGCCACACTACTTACCCTACTCCTATTGTAGATGAAAAATACCACGACGATAAAGAAACAACAATTTATCTGAAATCTACCATCCTAACTTGGCGTTATTCTTACTAAAGTCTCAAGGACCCATCATGCTTCTCCTAACTAGCCTATAGCTCTCAAGGTCCCTAACAAGTCTCCCTACTCCCAAGTACCTTACATAGTCAGTAAGTTGCTTTCTGAACGTGCGAAATTGAACGATGATTACTCTATGAGGTCTAGAGAAAATAATGGATTTTACTCATGATTGAGGTGTGTTTTCTCTAGTCTAAGTTGCCTCATTTCCTATAGCAGTGCCAAAATGGGGGCAAGCTACCAAGTCTCACTATATCTATGGTAGCAAAGAGAGAACCACAGAGTGTGGGACGTAGCTGACTGGACTAGTGCATGAAGGCTACAAGAGGTAGCTAACCTCTCAAAAAACCCAATATATCTCGCTAATCCGTGGTGCTAATCTCAAGTATTTGTCTAACACCAAAAGATAGTTTACATTCGTGTAAGCCTCGAGTTGTGATAGCTATAACACCTTCAAATGCTACTTCGTGAATAGGCCATAACATAATAGGCATCTCTATGATGTGAAATCCCCATTTAAATACCTTGGCAAAATTATGTGTTTTTTTTGGGTCTATTTTTAGCATGTTAGTTTAGACATTCAAAACACTCTATAGCATCCTCTAAGCGAGCTCTATCTACTTCTATGCTAAAAAGATGAGTTGGATGTGCTATCCATGCAATACAAGCAAAACTAGAATGCATATATCAATACTTAAAGTTACACAATACTGTGAGAAACTTATATCCTATGAAAGTGCTTTTACCAACAAACATGTAGCCATGCTTAGAATTGCAATGCTACACCATATGAGGAAGAGCATAGCAAAAAACGAAAGAGGGAAGACACAATGACAACAACAACTGTACACTTACTTTCATTTATCCAAAACGTCATTTTTACAAAATTTGGCTTTTATACCTTAGCTAAGGTTTAGAAATGAAGGCTTTGACTCAAACTCATTGTAATGCAGGGTTGGAGATTAGATTTGAGTAATAGGCACTTGCAACTTGAATGCTCATGGTCCCATTTACCAATTTACAAATGAATAGAATAAATTATAAGGTTTGGACCAAACGGGATGTGTATTCATAAATCAATGGTGATAATCTAACAGTTTGGGCTCAAAATGATAGGATGTAGCATGAATGTTAGCCTTGGATGCTGGTTTTGATATGCTTCAGACTCATTGGTGACATCAAATTTTTGAAAATATCTATAGGTTCTTGCAGCCACAAATTGGCTTGCAAATTGCTTTCTACAAGTGCCTTTACACACGGGTTTTCCATCTGCTTGTAGTTTTTGAAGTTTGCAGCAAATTCACACTTTTGTGGGATGCATAGAGTACTATGATTGCTGTATGTTTTACACATATGCCCAGTGGAAATCAATTGATGCTAAACTTAGATCCACTATTTGTTTACATTTTGTAAAGTCGGTGTATTTCACCATTGTTGGTATAGCTACTTTTAAGTCCTTATGGGATAACTATGAAGGTGTTTGAGCTTCATATGAAAGAAGGTAGCACCGCTTCTGGACACTACACCTAAAGGCAAGTTGTTCTAAAATGATGTACTCGGTATTTTGCTCATTGAGGAGATTCATAAGAAATTTATTTAATCTACCAAGAGTGGTAATGATTATGTTGCACAATCTCACAAAGAGAGAGGTCTCACTTATGATCATGCCAAGTTTAAGGATCGCAAGAATTCTTGTAGTAAATCTTGTGGTTCCATGCACACTGTCGAGTGCTACTATTGCCATAAGAAAGGGCATGTGAAAAAGGATTGTCGTGCTACACAAAGAGACAAGTCTCAAAAGACTAACAAGTCTAACATTGATGCAAAGGGCAAGGCAATGCTTGAAGAAATTAATGTTGTTGACTCTCCTAGAATGTAAATCCTGTGGTTCCATGCGCACTGTTGAGTGCTACTATTTCCATAAGAAAAGGCACATGAAAAAGGATTGTCGTGCTACACAAAAAGACAAGTCTCAAAACACTAACAAGTCTAACATTGATGCAAAGAGCAAGGCAATGCTTGACGAAATCAATGTTGTTGAGTCTCCTAAGACTCATGATTTTTTAAAGACGACTCATACCTCAAACATCTTAGTTTTTACACTGGATTTCACTACAAATGCTCTTGTTACACAAAATGACAATAATGCACATAATTGGATTATAAATTTTGGTGCAAGTTTCCATGTTACACTACATAAAGAGTGGTTATCCTCTTATGCAAAGGGCTATCAGGGTCATGTAGCCCTAACTGAACCATCCTTTGGAAACTTTGAATGCTCCATCTTACCCAAAATATAGCTTTCATAAACGTGCTACACAGGTGCTTCAAGAGGTGGCAAAGAAGCAACCATATCAGATTTTTTCACACGTAGCAAACTGGAAAAATTCATATGCCCAAAACATGCATGCCAAAGTTTTGCATGTAAAACAACCTTAGAATCCACAACTGCAACTGCAAAATTTTTCCCTCACTGGTCATACAAAGTAAGCTTGTATAGCTCACGACATAAAATGCAAGATCCAACAATTTTATAACCAAAAACCTGTCATCCACAAGTTTGACAAAAATACCAAATCTAACAAGTGCAGATATAGACAAAAAATTCTTTTTGATCCTAGGTACATACAATGCATCAACAAGTGCAAAAGAACTGCCATTTGTAGTAGTCATCACAATCTTTCAAAATCCCTTAATCGGATAAGAGGCATTATTGGCACACGTGACTGAATTCCCAAGAGGGACATCCTCGAGACAGGTAAACAAGTCACAATGAGAGGTAATGTGCTTTGTAGCACCACTGTCAAAGTACCACACATGGGTGTAGTAACTTCCATCCATCATGGACATTATCTACATGAACATCACAATCTCCTTTCACAGAAGATTCAACAATTGTTGCACTTGTAGTGGAACCAACCTCTTTCTTCTTAGCCTCTTTTGTCTTCAATTTTGAACATTGCTTGATCAAGTGATCATTAGCCTTACAATAATGGCAGTGCATCTTCTTTTTGCCCTTTTCACCAGAATTTCCAGATTAAGTGTTTTCAGCAGAAGCATTTGGAAAAGGTGTCTTTCCACTCACAGAAGAACCATGAGAAGTGGCTACATTGCTGTTACCACTTTTTCTTTGAGAAACAATAAAGGCATATTCAATTGCATATTGTTTAGCCCTGTCTTTTTAAGAAAGTGAGTCTTGCAACAACAATGTACATAATGCATCAAACTTGACAACTTCAATATTTCCTTGGGTCATAAGTCTCCAAGTACTAGCAAAAGTCTGGTAAGAATCTGGTCAGGCATCAAGAACAGTCTGCACAAGGGAACTCTCTGAAATGACTTCACCTGTAGAAATAAGTTGCTCATTGATATCCTTGACACTAGCAAGAAAAGTGTCCATATCATCTTCCTCATGCATAATCTTCGACTCCAGTTCTTTAGGCAACAATGCAATTTTAGCCTCATTGCAACTTGCATAAAGACCAGCGTGAATATCCCAAACCGGTTTTGCAGATTAGCTAAATGAATGTGAGGAGTAATAGTACACTTCATAGATAACACAATCAATGCATGAGCCTGCACATCTCTTACATCCCAACGAGCCTGCTCAGCCTTAGGCAAAACAGCTCTAGCAGCAGCAATCTTGCCACCAAAACCTGCAACATCCTCAACATTGCCTGCATCCTTAGAACCAGGCATCAATGTCATGCGCAACGTTCCAAATGCCCTTTAATACAAGTACATGTTGCATCATGTAGGACCACATTGGGTAATTGTCCCCATCCAACTTATCCTCAACAACAAACATCTGGAACACATTTCTGTTGTTGTCAGCCATGCTGAATGCCTGCACCTGATGTGAAAACTGCCCGAAAAGAGGAGAAATGAAGTGGGACTAACGCGTGCTATATAGAACATCTCAAAGAAGACTATAAGGGACTTATTATGCAGAAAACGACACCGACAAAAATTTTGCACAAAATGATAAAATTGCTCGTGCAGTACTAGTTGTAGTGGAAATGGAGGCTGAAATGAGCTCGAGTGGAAAATCTGAGCAGACCGTGCTTTAGAGCTCACTCGAAGTATTTTTTGACCTGTTGATGCTCACCAAAGCTCACAAAAATCTGAGAAAGTGAGCAGGCGTGCAATGGCAATGCTGGAGACTAAGCCCAAGAGGACACAACCTACTCCGATACCAACCGTTGGAAATAGGGTTGCTAGAAAACACACGCAACTTGGAGAAGACAAAGAAAGCTCAAGGCACACAACAAAGAGTGCAAATCAATTGAAGTAGTGGGCACGAGTTTTCCACTGCTCACTGTAATATCTTGAAAAGAGAGCATCATAAAGGAAAGTGGATCAATATAACAAAAATTACTGACAAAACTAAAAGAGGCCTTTGACAGTGGGGCCCTCAGCAAAAACAAGTAAGAGCAAGCCAACAATATGAAATAAATAATTGCCACATTGTTTAAAGGACAAACCTTATTCAATTGCTCAAATAATGCATTGAGTAGCTATCAAAGGGAGAACCTCATGCATAAATACCACAAACTATCAGTCAGACAGAAACCCTTAGCATGCCAAAGGGTGGATCTCATGTATAGAATATTACAGTAGTTTAATCAAAGGACAAACGTCAAGAAACAAGTTTCAATTTTTAGAATTTTGATATGCTTCCAAAACATGAGGATGAGAGTGGACAAACATCTTTGGCATTCATTTAACACTTTAGACCATGATTTTTATATTTAGCTAGTACTTACGATACAACATGAAGCTCCAACATTTATCACGCACCCAACACCTGTATTCCATACCGCTAACACACATAAACCTCACTCTCTCTCACACACACACTTTGCATACACGGAACTTGGTTTGGGGTAGCACTCAATCACACTCACACTGGAAACACAGACAAAGTACACGAGCAAAAGAAAGGAGGTGGAGCGAGGAATCGACATCGGGGGGGGGGGGGGGGGGGGGACTTGTCCTTGCAAAAGCTTACATAGAGAAATTCTCCTCCTTACTTGCTCCAAAAAAACTCCTTAAATTGCCAAATAAAGAGGCCCTCCCAGACACCATTCTCTTCCTAATGCCCTTTCAGACTTTTACACAATTCAAGAAAGATGCTCTTGTATTGGTCAACAAAGGGACACCACTCCTATTCGTAATATTGAAGCCAAATGAGCTTGTTACACATGGCAAGTGAACATCCATCCAAATTCATTATGGGATACAGAAACAAGGACAACCTAAAGCATTATCTTGATAAGTGCACCGCACAACAAGCACAATACAGGATCAAAGATCAACGGCTCGTAATACAAAATCTTGCATCAAAATCAGCCATTGCTCTCATCGTCACTACCAACAACACCAACAATTTCCATGTAGGACTTCAAAGAGATTCTAAAGAAACTCAACCTCCTTTTGACGGCACCACTTGGTGACAAATTTTGATCGCAAAGGGTCCCATCCCTCATTTTTTGAGTTTCTTAGCATATTCTTTCAGGGAATACATCAAGACATAGTCCCTTATTTTAAATTCTTTTGACAACACATGCTTGTCAAAGAACTCCTTTTGATGCCTAAGATGAAACACCATATTGTAGGATGTCATTCCAATGGATGTCTTATAGGCCACTCTGTATACCCACAAGCCAGAATGTAACTTCTGGTCTCAATATGTTTGTGATTCCTTTACAATTCCAAGGAATTAGAGGTGTCTTGAGACAAGTTGTCTTAAGGATGACCAATCATTCTTTCCTAAGTTAACCAGCCTTAATCCAAACAATCCTTTCCTAATTTCCAAACAAAAACACACTGGTTTCTTGAAAGATGCCTTCCGTTTTCAGCCAGTTTCACTTTTCCTAATTCCTTACGCCCTCTTTTATGTATGCAATGTTAATACTTGAAGAAGAATTTGAATTATTCATCTTAAATTATAATGAAGACCCACCTGGGACTAGTCGGGCATTTGCCGCACTGCTGGGGCTTAAATGCTTACATATGTAGGCCTACTACTAGGCCCAATCTCGTGGTCATATGACGCTCTCGATCATGTCAAGAATTGCCAATTTTTATGTGTGGTATAAGTGACGAATCAATCAACTAATCAACCCATGGAAAAAATAATTTCAAGCTCACAGATCGCTCCAAAAAATGTTTAGTCAGTCTTGAACTCAAGACTTAATTCACAAGGGAGTATTCTTCGCACATAAACCAAGTCTTGAAGTAAAGATGTGATTGAAAAGAGCGAAATAGAATATGTAACTTCGATGAAAGACAATTGATTTTGGATTATTAAAGTCGTCTTCGCATTTATTCAACATCCATGAACATTATTCCAATCTAGTGACATCTAATAATCAAAGCGACAAACTGCTACTACCAACCAACTTTAAAGTTAAAAGGCTTTCGACACCCTCCCTAGGGAGGTTTCACCCTAAGAAAATCCATATTCTTGCGGAGAGAGAGAGAGAGAGAGAGAGAGAGAGAGAGAGAGAGAGAGAGAGAGAAACTGATATAATAATGTCTTCAAACCAAAAACTTACAAAATGGTGAATCTGATACAGTGTCTTACCAAAAAAGATAAGCGGTACGAAAAGATACTCTCACAGAGAGAGAGAGAGAGAGAGAGAGAGAGAGAGAGAGAGAGAGAGAGAGAGAGAGAGAGAGAGAGAGAGGCATTTGGATAGAAGTCACCTATGCATATGTGCATGGGGAGGTTTCTTCCCCCGTGCATTGTATAACGCCCAGGGCTAACTTATCTTTCCATTGCACATTAAGTAATTATATTCTCTCTGTTGTGTGCCTTGAGCTTCCTTTGCCTTCTCTAAGCTGTGTGTGTTTTCTGCAACCCTATTTCCAACACATTGGACTCATTCTATTGTAGTCATTATCTGAAAGATTCAAAAAAATTCAAGCATTGGTCATAATATGTCCATGTGTCTGCCGAGTATAATTGAGAAAGATGAAAGACCAAATCCTAGCATTCAGCCAATCCCATGAGCATTGGTAGTGCTCAAGCTTCTCCAACTCCTTAGAAGAGAGTGTACAATCCATAGAAGCCTTTGGATGGTCAATCTCTTCATTCACCATCAAGATGAGGTTGTAAGAAACACCGTCTGCATAAGCACTTTCCAATCCTGGTAGTTGGGTGCAACATTTAATGGTCTAGTAACTTGTGTGTAGCGGAAAATAGCATGAACATAGTGAGCATTTCATTAGAATAACTTCCTAATGAGAATAACAAGAGTGCTTGGGTGGAGAGAGCAACAAAAAGCATAACACCTAGTTAGATAGCATGAGCAATTGACAACAGTTGAGGACCGGATTTGCATGGAGCCGGTTCCCCCGCCAAAAGGCTTTGTATTATGGTTTCTCCCATCAAGAGAGACATTTCACAATACAATTTCTTGTGTTCCTTCAATACTAGCTAGTGCAATGAAGATGGAAACTTCATGCACTACGCAAAACACTTATCAAACACAACATCAATTCCCTCACGGTCTCAGACCCAAGACCTCACACACCTTCGAAGATGGTGAGAGCTAGCAGGGTATGAGAGTAGATTGAGAGGAAGGAGTATTCTTACGAGAAAGATGTACATCTCCTCACATAATCACTCATATTAGCATAGCTTAGCTTAGTAATTAGCATGGTAGAGGAGATGATCGTGCATTGAAGCTTGGCTCTTGGTTGGATTTGCATCAAAGCCAAGAGGAGTTGGTGTAGGCCTCCCTTCTCACAAGCTTGGAGTAGGTGATAAGCTTTCCATTAAAGCTTGAGAAGGAGAGAGAGTCTTCTTTACTTCACACATGAGCTAGTGTGAGTGTGTAAGTGATAATGCCTTTGAAAAATCAGCCCCTCTCTCTCTTGGGTGACCCCTCTTGCTATTTGCTCTTGCTAGCATCCTATTGGACCTCCCCAGGCTTAGCCAATGGTAATTAAGCAGCATAAGTGATAGCCTTCTGACATGTGTCCCCCTTTCCCCTTTTATGAGAGCTTTAGGTAATTATTTAATTCAACTAAACTCTCATTGGAACCCTTTGCCTCCTGGCCAAGAGGAATCAGGCAAGCCATTGGGCTGCTGAATACTCATTGGTCCCCTTGGGAGACTGTCCAATGGTCTTCTAGAGAGCTTAATTCTTATTGGTTCTTTTATTAACTGTTTTTAAATTAATTAAACTAGATTTACTCTAGCCTCATTCTCATTGGTCCACCTCCAAGGCCATCCAATAGGAATTGGGTACACCTTGTGGGCATCTGGGCTAGGGAGCTGACATGTGTCCCTCATTCCCTTTGTGTAAAGGGAGCTTGTGTGTGTGTGTGTGTGTGTGAGTTTCTCTCTCATCCCCTACTTGCAAGGCTCGTCCCCTCGTATGTAGGGATTGCCAAAGACTTTTGGGACACACACAAAGCATCCAATTCCCCTAATGTTTGACCTTTGGACACAACCTTTGAATTTTGGAACCTTAGCATTTTGGTAGTCTTAATGGGCTGAACCTTAAGGTCTTTTAAGCCCATTGTTGCACATGGCTCTTTTACAAATGGCCCCCCCTGTGGATCCCTACTGTGGCCGGTCTGCTAGCTTAACCGATATTCTAGCTTTTTCTCCCCTGGCACTTCCCCATATTAAGTGATCAGTTTAACATGAGAAAATCATTTAGGAGAATTAGATATTGATTATTATGACATTGGGAAACACCGTCTGCATAAGCACATTGACAACATCAGAACCTACTTGTCAAGTTGCTCGTGCAACTCTTCATCATGAGTAAACCTCCTCAAAGGCTCCAGAGAATCATCCAACATGTGAAGCAAATTGAAATCCTTGTTAGACTCTTCCAACACTCCCCAAAGGGCGTTATTATGTCCATTGAAAGGAGTTCCATTGCATGGTAACTCACAATCCGTGCTCAGATGTTGACTTCAGGTCCAAAAAGGGTGGTGTTCAATGTGAAGATCCCTGTATAAAATGAATTTTCAAATGTATTCATGAAATATGAAGGCATGAACCTTAGCCGTGCAAAGAATCCGTGTAAAATTCTTTCATCGGCTGAGAGCATAGATTGATCCTTTGTTCCTTCCAAAAATGACATCCATGGGGTTTCTAAGACCCAAGGTTTATGATACATGGTGATACAAGCAACCATCATTCTACAGATCTTAAGATCTCGACTCGACATCTGATAAGATAGATAAAGAAGTCCTTATATTTTGATTGTTGCATGGAGAGTGTTGAGCATGTAGTTTTCATATAATCTTTCCTTCTCCTTGGACCTTGGCAAAGCTGGGTAGTTCAGCAAGTTGCGACGTTGCTTTTATATTTTTTGTGGCAAATCCATGTTCGCATTGTGGGCACTAGGCAAAAATAGGAAATGCAGGCCCCTGCCAAACTCACTATACTTGTTGATTAGACGTTCATAAAGCTAACCTAGAACACAGCAGAGACTCCACACTCCAAAATCGAGCTTAATTTCCAAGGTTAGCAATTAAAAGCAACTAGAAGTATGTCCAAAAGCACCTCTTTACTGCAATTACTTGCATAAAAGGAGCCATAGTCACAAGTGTACATTAGACTCAACAGAAGCCTCTCCCTTCAAGCCTACATATGACCCCTCACCAATGGAGGGAAGGCAGTCATCCACAAGACAGGATAACAGTCAGCTCTGCCATTGATACCATCAGTGTCCAATGTAGCGGGAGGTTACCTGCCAAAGGGTATTTTCATCACAAAATTCCTACCTTTCTGCCAATGCATCCAGCCATGGAACCATTGCGCCCACAAACTTTAGGGGCGATGCACTCTGCCACTGAAGTCATCAGTGTCCACTGTAGTGGGGGAGTACCTGCCAAAGGGTCATTACCATTTTCATCCAAAATTCCTCCCGTTCTACCAATGTATCCAACCATGGAACCCTCACGCCCACACACTTTAGGGGCCATGCCAGATTCACTTTTTCAAGAACATAAGAACTGTATGTTCATGCCCTTACAAAAAACTCATCTTACAAGAGAAAAGAAATATCACAGTTCATTAGTTAACCATCTCTGGGACCTTCAAAAAAGCCTTTGACAAGGTTAGGCATTTAGGAGACTGCTAAGACTGCTACACTCTCTGGCTGATATACAAACAATCACCCTTACAAAAAACAGAAGCTAATAGATATCAATTTACAAGGTTAACATATGTAGAACAGGTTTACATCATACTGAAGATACAAGAAGTGCCTTAAGTGAAAGCAGGAAAAGACTTGTCCTGCTAGTTCAAATCATCTCAGGCACCTCCCTCTTTTTTGGGCAGGCCTCAAATTCTAACTGACAATACGTGGGCTTCTTCAGGCAATGCCTGCTGGGGCTTCCACTGATGAAGTGGAGGCTGTTCCCGTTGTGCCATTCAAGATTGTTACATTCCCTTCAGTGTCCACATCAATAATAGCTGAATCCCCTTCTTTGATCTCACCGCCAAGTATCCTCTCAGCAAGGCTGTCCTCCAGCAAACGCATGATGGCCCTTCTCAAAGGTCTAGCACCATAGCTAGGGCTGTAACCTTCATCCACAATTCTATCCTTAAATCGCTCCGTAACCTGGAGATCAATCAATTTCTTCTTCACTCTGTCAAAGACCTCGTTAAGCATAATCTCTGCTATCTCTTTCACCTCTGTCTTGGTGAGCTGCCTAAAGACAATAATCTCATCCAGACGATTCAAGAACTCCGGTCTGAAATACTGCTTGAGTTCCTCATTCACTAGGGTCTTTATCCTGTTGTAACTGCTGTCTTTCTCGCCATAATCAAGCTGGAAGCCAATACCCCCACCACCCTTCTCAATTACGCTGCTTCCAACATTAGAAGTCATAATCAGAAGCGTATTCTTGAAGTCCACTGTCCTGCCTTTGCTGTCTGTGAGCCTTCCATCCTCTAGTATCTGGAGCATCATGTTGAAAACATCTGGATGTGCTTTCTCTATCTCATCAAAAAGCACAACAGTGTAGGGACGCCGTCGAACAGCTTCTGTCAACTGCCCTCCTTCACTGTAGCCAACATAGCCAGGTGGTGACCCTATAAGCTTCGACACTGTATGCCTCTCCATAAACTCACTCATATCGAGCCGAATCATTGCCTCTTGCGAGCCAAAGTAATATGCTGCCAAGGCCTTTGCCAGCTCTGACTTTCCAACACCAGTGGGACCTGAGAATATAAAGCTAGCAATGGGCCTATTGGGGTTCTTCAAGCCTACACGTGCTCGGCGAATAGCTCGGCTGATGGCCTTTACAGCTTCGTCTTGGCCTATAACTCTCTTATGTAAAGTTTCTTCCATCTTCAGCAGACGGCTTGACTCATCGATTGAAACTTTCTCAACTGGAATACCTGTCCAGGCTGACACTATTTGCTGGATGTCTGCTTCAGTTACTAATGGCCCAACGTCACCTGCCTCACTCTCTGCCTTCATCTTCTCTTTCCCTTTCTCGGTGAGAGCAGAAATCTGTGCCTTCAGCTCCATTTCACGATCTCGAAGCTCTCCTGCCTTCTCAAAATCTTGTCCTCGAACTGCTTCATTCTTCTCTTTTGTTATCTGCCTGAGCTCCTTGTCAAGCTCCTTTGCTTCTTCAGGTAGCTGGGCATGACGAAGTCGGACGCGCGAACCTGCCTCATCAACCAGGTCAATGGCCTTATCAGGAAGAAACCGGTCACTTATATACTGATAAGAAAGCTGAGCAGCGGCAACTAGGGCTTCATCTGTGTACCGCAGCTTGTGGTGGATCTCATAACGCTCCCGTAGACCTTGCAGTATCTGTATAGTTTCATCTACAGTTGGTTCGGGGACCAGCACGGGTTGAAATCGCCTCTCCAAAGCAGGGTCCTTTTCAATGTGTTTTCTGTATTCATCAAGAGTGGTGGCTCCAATGCATTGAAGTTCACCTCTAGCCAAAGCTGGCTTTAATATATTAGCTGCATCAATGGCTCCCTCAGCTGCACCTGCTCCGATCAAAGTGTGGACTTCATCTATAAAGAGTATAATATCATCTGCCTGCTTGATCTCTTCCATGAGTTTCTTCAGCCTCTCTTCAAACTCACCCCTGTATTTGGTGCCTGCAACAAGTAGCCCCATATCAAGAGTTATAACTTTCTTGCCTTCAATGGTCTCAGGTACATCACCAGCAGATATACGCTGCGCAAGCCCTTCAGCAATTGCAGTCTTGCCAACACCAGGCTCTCCAATGAGGCAAGGATTGTTCTTAGTTCGCCTACCAAGTATCTGAGTGACTCGCTCTATTTGAGGCTGCCTTCCCACCACAGGATCAAGCTTTCCATCTTCTGCAAGCTTAGTCAAGTTTGTGCCAAACTCTTCTAAAGTGGGCATTTTTGCATTGCTGCTACCACCTCCTACTCCTGCTCCAACAGCCTCTGTGCTCTCCCCCACCATACGAATAACTTGAGTTCTTATGTTGCTAGGATCTGCACCAAGGTTTTCCAGCACCCGGGCTGCCACACCTTCACCCTCTCTTAACAACCCAAGCAACAAATGCTCAGATCCAATGTAATTGTGGCCCAATTGTCGTGCCTCTTCAAGAGAAAGCTCAAGCACTCGCTTGGCTCTTGGAGTGAAGGGAATCTCTACCGCAACAAACCCACTGCCACGGCCAATGATCTTCTCCACCTCTATGCGTGCTTCTTTGAGATTTACACCCATGGATTTCAAAACTTTAGCTGCAATGCCAGTACCCTCACCGATCAAGCCCAGCAGAATCTGCTCTGTGCCCACAAAGTTATGTCCAAGGCGGCGAGCCTCTTCTTGAGCGAGCATTATGACCTTAATGGCCTTCTCTGTAAATCGTTCAAACATGGCAATGACAACCGCACGGTTGCCCTTGCCAGAAGGAAATGCAAGGGACTTGGCAACGGCAGCATGAAGGCTACGGCTTGAGTTTCCACTAAAGAAAGAAGAGCGATGAAGGGCGGACGACGAGCTTACCAGAACCACAGATCGGCGACCGCCGGAACCTCTGTGAGAGCTTGCTGGCAATGGTAGTCTACCGATGCTGCTCTGTGTCTGTTCTCGTGCAGCGCAATTGACAGGAAGCAGGGACGACGTAGAGAGGGATTCCGCCATCGCTCTTAAACCCTACAATGAAGCTCACAGAAAAGAAACACACCAGGGCCTGCGAGAGGACGGGGAAATGAATGATGAGAAAAACGAATGGCGAAGGAACAGCCTTTCAAGTTATGATCTCCACTGGTCGGCGGATATCTTACTTGCAGGACTCGTCTTGAGTTCAACACGTCTCTAATACATCTTTGAGGTCTCTGGGATAGTTCCTACAATGTTAAGACGTGTTTCACACACAAAAGGGAAAGGGTAGAAAGTGACACATGCAAAATTGTTTTCTCGTCGCTGAAACAACAGAATGTGATGGGGTTTGTGTAACGCAAGGGTAGAGGCGACACATGCAAACTTGTTTTCTCGTTACCGAAACATAAGAATGTGGTGGGGGTTTGTGTAACTTTGTCTCTTTGGCAGAGACAACGATGAGATGGGCAACAAAGGTTAACCCCTGCGCAATGCGAAATGCCTTTTAAAACCTCTTCTCATGTGTGTGTGTGTGTCTCTAAATAAGAAAAAAAAATTGGAATAACCTTCCTAACACCCAATGTGGTAGATTGCTTATCCCAATTCCCTCTTGGTTTGTAAGCTATATAGAGGCAATAAAGAGTTAGTATAGATGGATTGAATTCTAGACTATCCATAACAATAGAAATATCTATATTTACATAAATTTCTTTCCCTTTTGGCACAAAAGCCTATGATGGGAGAACGACTTTAAATAACTATTCACAAAATATGTGAATTACTTTTATGATACAAGCTATTGTGTGTTTAAAGAGCACAACAATGTGGGTTATTGGGAGTCAGGCAATTGTTTGGAGATGTCACTCTTTACCAAACTGCTGTTGGTTGCCTTATTTATGTATGCAACACAAGGCCAGATATTCACTTTGCAGTCACACAGGTCAGCAGATTTATGTTTAGCCCAAGGTCCTAGCATTGGTAGATTGTCAAGCAAGTCTTTCGCTACTTAAGTGTCACCTCACATCTAGGGTTGTTTTATCCCAAGGGGGGATCATTGCCACCAGATTTACATGCTTTTTCGGACTCGTATTGGGCTGGTTGTTATGATACTCAAGTGTTCACGGGTGGTTTTGTTTCATGCTCAACAATTTATGCATATCATAGTTGAGCAAGAAGCAACTTATTGTGGCCACTTCCAGTGGTGAGGTTGAGTACATGGCAACCTTCACAGCTACGGTTGAGTGTGTATGGCTCGGACACTTTATGGCTGATTTGGGTGTTGGACAAAACATTGCCAACATCGTCTACATTGACAATCAAAGCGCATTAGCAATTTCAAGGAACCCACTTTTCGATGCACACACAAAGCACATTGACCATTATGTTAGAGAGAGACTCTCAGCACGAGAGATCAGCTTGGCTTATGTGCCAACACAGGACAACCTTGTAGATATTTTCACAAAGGCATTGTCTCATGAGAAGTTCGAAGCTTTTGCAAATCTTTGGGCTTACTCCCCTTTGTGGACTGATCATGTCCTCAAGGCATGGCACTTCCCTATACTCTGTCTCATTCACCGCATCACTCCCAGGGGGGATTTTTTTAACATACATATGTGATAGTGATGTGTGTGTATACACTTAGGACCACCGTGACATTATTTTCCTCACTACTAGGAGGTTTCCCCCCGTGCATTGTATATATGTCCATCACTCTAGCGCAATCTTATCTTTCCATTCCACTCTAAGTAATACTACTCTCTGTTGTGTGCCTTGAGTTTCTTCTTCTTCTCCAAGCTGTGTGTGTTTTCATGCAACCCTATTTCCAACAATTCCCCCCTGATCTCATTGCTTCAATCGTAGAAGGATGAGTTTCACAAACCTTGTTTCTTTTTTGAAGGGAAGAATATTCAACTTCCAACTCAACATGGAGATGATAGATACCTCTCCTAACAAGATTCATGGCTACGATACCAAGGTCAAAGCTTGGATATGGGAAGAAGATAATGGGTTGGATATGGTGCAAAGAAAGTTGTTGGAAAGGACAAAATGATCGGGGGGAATTTGAAAATTGGACCTAAAGAGAAAATAGGTGCTTTGGGAGGGAGAAATTTTGAGAAATGGATACATCCCCAAGAGATTTGAAAATGACACTATATGTTGGGCCCCAAAAAGTGACATCTCGTGCACCCAAAAGGTAGAGATTTTCTCCAAATTTTGGGTTTTTGAATTTCTTGTTCACATTTTGAAAACTGAAAATCTTTTCTCTCTATCGTTTTTTACAAAGCAAAAAAACGACCTCAAACTTTTCTGTATGCTTGTTTGGTACAATTATGTTTTTATCAAATTATATAGGACTAAAATTCCAAAATACGGTTTGGTTTATAAGAGTTCTATAATGTTGAAACCCAAAAGAGTATGCATTGTTGAGTTTTAGCCTATAGAATCATCTTAGTTCTAGATGTTTAAATTTAAGGTTTGGGATAAAGTTTAGCTTCAAGGTTCGAGTTTAGATTCATATTGAAGGTGATGCCATTTCTGTTTAAACTCTTGATCACTCCAGTTTTCCTGCTTTTTTAGCGTACTCAAATCTTGCCCAATCAATAGCCCTTCACCTTCATATTTATGCTCTTCAAAGCATTGTAATGCATAAATCGTACTTTCACACACTTCATGTAATTTTCAGGAAGTAAAGAACTTCAAGCCCACATCTTCACTTTCAAAAATCATGCCACATCAATGACTTATAACCTGGTAAGAAGCAAGACCTCAATTTTAACTATTTCAACAATCTATTCTTTGACTTGAGAACTTTGCACAAGGCAAAGGTAAAATTCTATTATCTTCAACATACTGAGGTTAAGGAGCAATCCATTTTTGTAATCAAATTGGATGAAAGTGAAATAGTGAAAGGCAAAAAACTTGAGAGAGTATCGATAACCCTCATGAATAGAGCTCTTGATACCACATACAAATTTTATTTAATTTTGTTCAGTTAGAGAAGAACATTTGGTGATTGGTTGCTTTTGAAGGCAATAGTGAGGATTTTAATGTGTTTAAATTGGGTGTTTCATGACACTAGCATCCCTCCAATAATCATATGCCCAACAAATTGAGGAGGAGTTAGATGTTAAGGGTTTTGGTAGGTACAAGGTGGAATGGCACATGGGAGGAGACCTAAAGACAAACTGTACGTATAATATATCAAAGGGCGCCAATGCCAAAAGACCTTATATCAACTACATGCATGTAGCAAAGGATTTGAATCCTACTAATTGGAACAAAGATCCAAATAAACACTCTAAAGATCCAAACTTTCAAGTTGTTTTAGATATTCCTCTTTCAAATGTCCATATGTGCACATTGCATGCATTGTGTAGAATCATTGAGAAGATTGTACACTTTTACATAGAGTTTGCATGGAAACTACAACCCTTATCAGCCAGAGAAACTGCCATAAAAATTATTGAAAGGATATTGTCTAATATTTGGACTTCATGGGGGAAACCTGGTGATTAAGTCAGTCCCCGAGAGATCATCTGGTAGAAATAATGTTTCTAAAAACGCTTCTATTGGTCAGGTGAATTTTATGACCTTTTTAGGATTTTTTGGAAAACTGGGTAGGGGTGCATTTAAAGTCTAGTATAACTAATGGAAGGCTCTACACAATGTTGTAAAGGACCATGGAGTTGATGGAAAAGCAAGAAATTAGAAAAGGCAGAAGTATGGGAAGCTTTGGAAGCAGTCTTTTCTTATTGTGATAAAAGTCATTAGAGAAAAATGACATCTCTAACTTCAAGAAAGAGCTCATTATATTTAAAACAGCTATGACAAATGCTTGGAGCTCAAAGCGCTTCAAACACTACATGGTAATAACTATGAATTATGATTCTAATAATTTGTTTCAATGCATAAGTGTTGGAAGCTTTGGATGCACTCTTCTCTTATTGTGATAAAAGTCATTAGAAAAAAATGACCTTTTTAACTTCAAAAAAGAGCTCAACAAATTTAAGAAAGCTATGACAAATGCTTGGAGTTTGAGCAATGTCCTCCCATCACAAAGCTCATGGATGACATACATATCTTAAATGTGAAGCTATGGTGTTGCTAGGTTGTAAAGCAATTATTGGTTTGTAAAGTGAATCAAGGTTCCCCCTTGTGTTTATGTAACCCCCTTAAGACGAGTCGTTCTCCTGTGGATAGAGAGTGATCACATATTGAAAGCTAGTGGTTGACTATACCTATTGCAACCTAAAAAAGAATATAAAGATAAACCTATGACCATATTTATATAGTTATTACTTAAAATCCTCTTATTGAGAGCTAATACACTCATCATTCTTGGCGAAATCAATAAGAATTGTTACACTCACAACCATTCTTGGTAGATAAAGATAAAGCTGATTAGATATATGGTCAATGTGCAGCCACTACAGATGTCAGCACCAAATCCAAAGGGCCAACGAAGCCAAAGGAAGAGGAGGTTCATGTGACTTCAAAGGAAGAGAAGAAGACAAAAGATCCTATTGTCCTAGAAATAGTCCAACAGGGAGCATAAGAAGGAGACAAAAACTAAACAGCAAAAGAAGAAGAAGAGCAAAGGAATAGAGCCAAGCACTCCCCGAAAGAGGCCAAGAAGAACGAAGGAGGCAATCACAAGGAAGAGTCTTAGGACTCTTAGATCTCCCAATAACATTTTATAAAAAACCCTAAGCACATTACATTTTGTAGAGAACCAACATTTTGTAAACGTCACATTACATATTCTATTCTTGAGAATATTTTGTAGAGAACTAACAATTTTGTAAAGAGAATACATTACATTCCTTGTAAATTGTACAACTGTTTATACAAGGCAATTACAAGTCAGTTGAACTTCCACTATTACATTTTCATTGGCTCCAGCTCTTGTGTAGCTCCCAATATACTTTCTTAGTCTCTATTGTAATTGTGGCAATCCTTACATTTATCTCTTGTAATGAAAATGACCCATGAACTTTGAGAATAGCGGAGTCAAGAGAATTAAAGAGAGTATTTTTGTGAGACTACTTTGAGAACATAGAGGGTGAACTTAATTAGCGGTAGCAACATAACCATTACACTTAATTAACTTGGCATGAACAATACTTTTGAGAGAGAGAGAGAGAGAGAGAGAGAGAGAGAGAGAGAGAGAGAGAGAGAGAGAGAATTAGAGAACTTGACAACAGTTGAGGACCAGATTTATGTGGAGCCGGTTCCCCCTCCAATAGGCTTTTGTATTATAGATTCTCCCATAAAGAGAGACTTGGTATAATACAATCTTTGTGTTCCTTGTGACCTTGGTGATGCTATGAAGATAGAAAGCTTCATGCATCATGAGCATAACATAAACTTTGTAAAAGCATTAACCATCCCCGGCCTCAATCCCAAGGCCTCAAACAGCTCCGAAGGTGGAGAGAGCTAGCGGGGAATGAGGGTAGGGAAGAGGAAGAAGAAACATTCATACGAGAAAGAAATAGTTCCTCACTTATCATCACTCTTCTTCCTTAGCATAGCATAATAGCATAGTAATGAAGATGGAGAAGATGGCAAGCTTAAGCATTGAAGCATGGCTCTTGGTTGGATTTGCATTCCATAGCCAAGAGTATTGGTGTAGGCTCTCAACTCCTCAACAAGCTTGGAGAAGGAGATGGAGTTCTTCCACTTTCACCAAGTGAGAATGTGTGAAAAATGAGTGTGTGAGAGAGTGTATACCCCCAAGCACACCCCTTGCTTGCTTTGGTCGACCCCTCCTTGTAGCTTAAGCTTGAAGCTCATTGAACCCCTCTAAGCCTAGCCAATCACATGCACAATGCATTTCAAGCAACATGGGTAGCCTTTGGTGGACAAGTGTCCTCCTTACCCCTTTGAGAGAGAGGACTCGATAATCTCTAGTTATTTGTTGAATTGAACTAGAATCTCATTGGACCCCTCTTTAGCCCAACCAATAGGATTCAAGCACACCATGTGGCTAAGCATAGAGAGAACTTCACATGTGTCCAATGTGCCCCTTGAGAGAAAGGGGGTGCCGTGTGGGTGAGTGGAAGGTTAAGTCAAAAATTCCCCTAACTTTGGGGCTTTCCCCCCTCTTTTGTAGAGTCTCTTTTTGACTCAAGCATCTTACCCCCCCTGCATGGGAAGCTTCTCAAGCACCTTAGTCACCAAGCATGACAAACACCTCAAGCTTGGGTCGGGTTCTCACCTCGAGTACATCCCTCCTACCTAAGGTCTAAGGACTTTTAACACTAATCTTTGGAGGTCTTTAACGAAGCTATACCTAAGGTCTTTAAGCTCCATTAGATGCACATTGCTCTTTGATAGACTATCTCCTTTTGGATCCCTATTGAGATGTAATCATCTCTCCTCTTAGTCCCCTGTAGAGATAAGTCTAGAAGTAGTTATTATACATTGCTCTTTGGTAGACAATCTCCTTTTGGACCCCTATTGAGATGTAACCATCTCTCCTCTTGGTCCCCTGCTAAGATAAGTCTAGAAGCACTTATTACACATTGCTCTTTGGTAGACAATCTCCTTTTGGACCTCTATTGAGATGCAACCATCTCTCCTTTTGGTCCCCTGTTGAGATAGGTCTAAAACCACATGTCTCTATTCTAACTCTTGTTCGCGTTTATTACATTAAATGATCATTTTAATATGAAAAAAATCATTTGGGTTAGGTAGATAATAGATTTTATGACATTATCTCTCTCTTGAAATCATAATCGTCCTCGACTATGAGGTAGAGAAGATAAAGCCTAGTCATTAGTCCATGTTTCTTAGCAGGTAGAGGATCCCTTTTTACTCTACGACATCATTCCAGAATGGATGAATAATCCATTTGGTGATCGAGAGACTTAGCTGCCTCAAGCATGTCTGCTCTTTAGTCCATATCATACTTCCAAAGTAGAGTGACAAGTTCTACTTGGTGTTTGGGAGACGTCGTCACCACAAACATGATCCTAAGCATGTTTGGGAGACGTCGTCACCACAAAAATGATCCTAAGCATGCATACTTCTTAAATTTTGTGCACAATAAAAGAAAGAGAATGAGTCTTACAAGACAAAAACATTGTTCATTTAAAATGCATTTTCATTTGCTTACTCTAGTGTAGCATTGTAAGCATTGACAAGGTTTATAATATCCCTAAGCTAGGTTCCTTGCATCCTTCTAGCATCTTTAAAAGGATAATCCTTAAACTTAATAAGATATCATCAAATAATCTTACCGTTTCTTAATACCTTGTCTTCATGTCATAGGATGGACTCATATTGAAATACTTCTTCTTGATCTTTGATTTTTGGAGGGTCTGCAACTATTGCTTCTTTTGGTGGTGCTCCTTTCTAAGGCTTACGTAGGCTCTCATGGAAAACATTTTGCATGAGCCAATGGTTGGGCAACTTTAACTAATAAACCATTTCGTTGATTGGCTTAAGAATTAAAAAAGGACCATAGTATCTTTTTGCTAGTTTAGCATAATACTCTTGGTGGCCCGTAGGATTCTTGCCCGTAGTATGCCTTAGACGAGCCTTGAGAAACTTTAGCAAGACCCAATCATTTTCCTTAAAGGTTAAAGCATCCCTTTTTGCCTTTGCTTTGGGATGGATATAACCTCTTTAATATTTGGAAAAGATTCTTGTGAGTCTCGGCTATATTCATCAGTAGCGAAGATCTTCTCATGTACTTGAACTAGTACTCACACCTTGAAAGATTACCTTGAGGTGTCACTTGTACTCCTCAAGAGAATTTGAGTGGCCGGAAGATTTTTGTCCATCATGAGTTTGAATGTGGCTAGAGCATTTGTCAGGCCAAAACTTGTAACTCATCAAATAGATCTTCTACCCGAAGCACGGGAAATCTTTTTGTTATAGTGATCCTATTTAGTGCTCTATAGTTGACACACATGTGATATGTGCCATCTTTCTTTTGCACTAAAAGTATTGGTGAACAGAATGGAGAGGAGCTAGGCCTCACCATCCCTTTTTCCACCAATTCTTGCACTTGCCTCATGATCTCCTCTTTTTGAGCTTGGGAAAGTCAATAAGGAGGTTTGTTAGGTGATGAGCTTCCTGGTAGGAGCTCAATTGCATGGCCATCATCCCTCATTTTGGAGGTAGCTCACTAGGGATGTCATCAATGAAAACATCTTGGAACAAGGAAATTAGACAGCTCTAATTCCTCTTGATTCCCTTTATGCTACTTATGAAAACATTAGAATCATTTACAGATTCTCTAACAAAAATCATACACGCAAAAACAGAGCTTTTCATTGACTTATCAAAAGCAAGCTATTTACCACGGATATGGCGTTCCCCGACTCATTAGCATCTAGGTATATGCTCTTTTTCGTGTAGATGAAGTAGATTCTCCTTTTAGGGAACTTCATAATGGTAGCCATGCGGTTGAACCATGCTGCCCCAACGATAACATCCTCGTGTTTGAGAGGGGAGATGAAGAAATCCTCTTTGTCCACATAGCTTTGGACATGAAGCATCAATTTTTCCAATTAAGAGAGTAATTGAGATGTCTTGTCCCTTGATAGCTCCATCGGCTTTCAATGCATCTCCCATCTCGTGGGCTTGTATGCCTAGCTTGGTGGTCAACCCCGTGGATATGAAGTTGTGAGTTGACCCAGGGACAAACAAAATAAAGGCGTCATGCTCTTGCATCTTTTCACAGACGTAGGAAATGAGAAATCATTGGCAATGACCATCCTCTTTTGGAGCTTCAACCATAGAGACTCTAGGCGGCTCATTGCACACATTTCTTTGGGGGCAAGCACGATAGGCCTGTCCTTGCTCCCTGCACTTGAAGCACCAGTTATCTTTGCGATAATGCTCTAGCTCCTTGGTAGAAAATCAATTCTTGCCTTTGTAGGCTCCTTTCTCCTTTGCTTTATAGTTGTTGATAGAGTTGCCTTGGGAATAATTGAGCATTGTTCTTGCCCTTTCCTTCATTTTGATCGTTTTTTTTCCATGGGCATGGCATTCCTTTTAGCCCCTTATTGGAAATTTTTATGCGCGAATCAACCATAGTGTGGTGGATTACTTCCGTGATAGAACCAGGCCTTTCGTAGTTGACAGCCTCCGCCATTTCTTCAGGTAATCCCGCACATAATTGTTGCTTTTGCTTGGCAAAGTCTATTTTTTGAAAGACAGTAGCCTTGAGATGTAAATCTCAAAAAAATTCCACATATTTGTGGACAGATTCATGGGGGAGAAGCTTCAAACTCCGCCATTTGGTAAGCACTTTGTCCTTTCCCTGCAAGGAATCGCTTCATGATGGAAACTTGTAGAGTTCTCCTGTCTTTGGCTAGCCCACCATTGACAAGTATATTTCTGGAACCGCATAGCTACATGGTGTAACTTGGAGGACTCCGTGAAGACCTCGTCTCCAAAGGCCGCATCAAATTGCTGGATGAAGGCCAATACTTTGTCAGTAGCACCAAAGGTGCCATCATAGGTGAGAAAAGAAACACTCTTTCCTCCCTCTTTGAACTTCTTGAGCTTTTGGAACCTTCGCCATGTAGGGTAAGATTTGCGATGTTCTCTCCTCTTGTATTCTCTAGGAGAATAGCTATTTCATCATTGGAAGAGAAGGAAGGTGAAGAAGAGGGTGACCTCTTTCTTACCCTTTTCTTCCTTTATTTCCTCTCTTCCCTTTCGGAGTGATGAGGAGAAGGACTGTGGGTTGACCATTTCCTCTTGGGAGGAATTGGCGATCATCTAGACCATCATCTTCATGGAGCCACATCTTCAGAGGAACTTAGGGATTCCTTACTTTCTCATTCTTTGGATTCATCCTCTCGTATGGAAGAGAGTCTTCTTTTGGGAGTCTCATCAAGAGGCCTCCTAAGCTCTCTCTCCTCTTGGAGAGGAAGGGAAATCCCATAAGCACGAAGTTGTTGAGTAACTTTGGCTTGCAAAGCAGGGTTGCCCATAGCTTGTTGCAACCTAGTAACAAGATAATTAACAAACATGGGGGCATCATCATTAGCACCTTCATGTAAAAACCAAATTTATCAATGTTCATTCTACTCTCTTGGTTATTGTCAGCCATGTTTATTATACTTATATATAGAATTACTTTGTGCTTTGGTACCCTCAAAAACCTTAGTCCCTACTCTTCTTTAGCTTTGAAAATTAGTTCTCAAGCAGCCACACCCATGGGTTTAGACACTGTTGATTGCAAAGACTAGTGTAGAGGGTCTAACATTGCTCGGTTGATTATAGTTCCTATTGAGCTTGCTAGTAGCTCAATAATGGTTAAGCCAAAGGCAAGCCCCGAGAGACTCCATTATTAAGACTATAGTTCCCAACGGTGTACCTCAAACTAAGTCCTTCTCAACTAAGATAATAAATCCCTATCCCACTTAACCTATTGTAATAAACAGGTCCAACCTTTCATGGACAACTTAAGGATCTCTCTTCTTAAGCAAGAAGAGAGAAACCAATAGCTCTGATACCACTCGAATGGAAATGGCCCATGAACTTTGAGGATTGTGGAATTAAGAGAATTAAAGAGAGTATTTTTGTGAGACTACTTTGAGAACATAGAGGGTGAACTTAATTAGTGGTAGCAACATAACCATAATACTTAATTAACTTGGCATGAACAATACTTTTGCAAGAGAGAGAGAGAATTGGAGAACTTGACAACAATTGAGGACCGGATTTATGTGGAGCGGGTCCCCCCTCCAATAGGCTTTTGTATTATATAAAGCGAGACTTGGTATAATACAATCTTTGTGTTCCTTGGGACCTTGGTGATGCTATGAAGATAGAAAGCTTCATGCATCACGAGCATAGCGTAAACTTCGTAAAAGCATTAACCATCCCCGGCCTAAGTCCCAAGGCCTCAAACAGCTTCGAAGATGGAGAGAGAGAGCTAGCGGGGAATGAGGGTAGGGAAGAGGAAGAAGAAACATTCATACGATAACGAAATAGTTCCTCACTTATCATCACTCTTCTTGCTTAGCATAGCATAATAGCATAGTAATGAAGATGGAGAAGATGGCAGGCTTAAGCATTGAAGCATGGATCTTGGTTGGATTTGCATTCCATAGCCAAGAGTGTTGGTGTAGGCTCTCAACTTCTCAACAAGCTTGGAGAAGGAGATGGAGTTCTTCCACTTTCACCAAGTGAGAATGTGTGAAAAATGAGTGTGTGAGAGAGTGTATACCCCCAAGCACACCCCTTGATTACTTTGGTCGACCCCTCCTTGTAGCTCAAGCTTGAAGCTCATTGGACCCCTCTAAGCCTAGCCAATCACATGCACAATGCATTTCAAGCAACAACGTGGGTAGCCTTTGGTGGACAAGTGTCCTACTTACCCCTTTGAGAGAGAGAACTCGATAATCTCTGTTATTTGTTGAATTGAACTAGAAGCTCATTGGACCCCTCTTTAGCCCAGCCATAGGATTCAAGCACACCATGTGGTTAAGCATAGGGAGAGCTTGACATGTGTCCAATGTGCCCCTTGAGAAAGGTGGTGCCCATTGGGTGAGTGGAAGGTTAAGTCAAAGATTCCCCTAACTTTGGGGCTTTCCCCCCTCCTTTGTAGAGTCTCTTTTTGACTCAAGCACCATACCCCCCATGCATGGGAAGCTTCTCAAGCACCTTAGTCACCAAGCATGACAAACACCTCAAGCTTGGGCCGGGTTCCCACCTCAAGTACATCCCTAACTTGCCTAAGGTCTAAGGACTTTTAACACTAATCTTTGGAGGTCTTTAATGAAGCTATCCCTAAGGTCTTCAAGATCCATTAGATGCACGTTGCTCTTTGATAATACTATCCCCTTTTGGATCCCTATTGAGATGTAACCATCTCTTCTCTTAGTCCCCTGCTGAGATAAGTCTAGAAGCAGTTATTACACATTGCTCTTTGGTAGACAATCTCTTTTTGGACCTCTATTGAGATGCAACCATCTCTCCTTTTGGTCCCCTGATGAGATAGGTCTAAAACCACATGTCTCTATTCTTTCTCGTTTATTCTCCCACAGTAGATGACCAGTTTAAAATGAAAATCATTTGGGTTATCTAGATATTAGATTTTATGACATCTCTTCATGTTTTTGCCAATCCAATTGTGTTGAAACTAGCGGATCAACACCCAAAGCATAATCCGTGTCATCTTCCAACCCTACACCTGAAGGGCCTAAATAGTCTGCCAACCATTGTGGTAAGTAGAGATAATGAAAACTGATGCAAAGTCTCTCAATTCATTCATTGGTAGGAAAATATTTTGTACAAAGTGTTAGCTATAGGCAACAATTGATACAATATGCCAACAATATTGGTAGTATAGTAGGGCTCTAAATAGGGAGCATACTTTAGCTTGGAAGGCGATACGTCCCTTCTTGCACTTCTTGGCAAGAAATTTCTTTTCAATTCTTCTCACGACCTACAAGCCATTAAAAAAAGGGGAAAGTTAAACTATGACTCACAGAAGGAAAGAATGATAGAAAGAAAAAAATCATTATCTGCACACCTTCTTTCAAGTTAGTTGTAAACCAAAAGTTGCATGTAAATCTATCTCCTCGTTGTGTACATCTAGCCTCACTTAGTGCAATGTGCGTATGGATCTTATCTTCAAAGTTGCGAGGTGTTCTCACTGTTCATCCATCCAGAATGAGACTCTCATGACTATTAAAAAATGATATAATGAAGTTTTGGGTATGGATAATGTATTTACATGTAATGGAACCAGATCACACTCTGTAAAGGACTTCATTCGCTGTTTTTAAAAACCAAACTTTCATCCACAAATTCTAATACATTTTGAATGTTTAAGTACTTAATTGACATCATTGTTCTAAATAGTTTCACATCTATCTTTGCAAAAAATGCACATATACAATGATGTGAATAAAAACTGTAACTCTTGCTCTGCTAGCTTGCAATGTTAACCTTTAAATATTTATGGATCTCATAAAAGATTTTATACCCATAGCTTTCACTTGTTGTTGAGCTTGGAAGTGGCGACATTCTACTCTTAAAATCAGGCAAGGCAAGCTTGGAGACAGTACCCCACTCTTTTATGAATTTGGGTGGAGCATAAAAATGATCATAAAATGATATCCCTTTTTTGTAGGATACCCATGAGTTCTCCCTTTGTAATGCTCCTCACCAATGGAGTCATGTCAAACATCCAAAATTTGTGGTTTTGATGAGCTGCAAACAAAGGAGTGGAGCACGAGAGGGGGGAAGGGAATATATGGGGAATCCTTGTAGATAATTGGATTTATATTGATTGACCGAGGATATTATTTATACATAATGTCTCACTCTAAATAAATCAAGTTACTTTTTAGATGCTTCCCAGATATTCTCCCCCCCCCCCCCCTCCCCAACCCAAAAAAAATAATCCACGTCGACACCTCTTACACCATGGTCCCATCCCCTCTAACATCAGACCTGTTTTGACTGCGGGGGCAATGCAAGAGGACATGGGGATTGCTTGCCAAGGCCCTGCACATGCCACCTTCAAACATGAGAGACATAACATTGCGCAAGCAGGCATGGAAAGGTCGGCCTTCACTGGAGAGGGAAATGAAATGATATATTAACGTCTTCAAAAGGCTAAAATGACCTATGAGACTAATCCATTACAAACCAGTGAATCGAATACCATGTCTGGGTACAAGAAAAGAGATACTAAAATGAATCTAGAGGTGCTACTAGTTGGAGTTGTGTGGGGTATGTATGACCATTGGTACAATGGGTGCCCAATACAAGAGGGTGATATAATGGGTGATGGATCCATCCTCATCCATACTCTAGATGACGAGATAGTATGGCACAAATACTTTGATGTAGTCTTCGTCGATGTTGTAAAGCTCCTCTTCTTAGTCGTGGGCATCTCGATCTCCCTAGCTCCAATGCTTGGTCAATGAGAGTACAATGGGTGTGAGTATGAGCTTAGCTTTGGAGTGGTGCCTGCTCCTCTATCTGTCAATGTCTAGTGCAAAGCAATCAATAGTCTGTCTTTGGGATTATCTGTTGGAATTAGGGTTGCAGAGAAACGCACACAGCTTGGAGAAGATGAAGGAAGCTCAAGGCACACAATAGAGAGTGTGTTACTTAGTGTGCAATGGAAAGATATATAGCCCTAGAGTGATGGGTGTATATACAATGCACGGGGGGAAAAACCTCCTAAAGAGGGAAAAAATGCCCCGGCGGTCCTAGTGTGTTCACACACATCACTACCACATGTATATGGTAACAAATCCCCCTGGAATGATGCGGTGAACGAGAGCTGGCACATGAGTAAAGGGAACTGCCATGCCCTGAGGACATGATTAGTCCACAAAGGGGAGCAAGCCCAAAGCTTTGCAGAAAGCTTCTCACTTCTCACGAGACAATGCCTTTGTGAAAAGATTTGCAAGGTTGTCCTGTGTTGGCACATAAGCCAAGCTGATCTCTCCTGCTGAGAGCCTCTCCTTGACATAGTGGTAATGCACCTCAATGTGCTTTGTGCAAGCATGAAAAACTGGGTTCCTCGCAACTGCCAATGCGCTCTGACTGTCAGTGTAGATAGTGTTGGTAGTGTCCTGTCCAACACCCAAATCAGCCATAAGGCGTCTGAGCCATACACACTCAACCGTAGCTGTGAAGACTGCCCTGTACTCATCCTCACAACTCGAAGTGGCCACAATAGGTTTCTTCTTGCTCAACCATGATATACATGAACTGTCAAGCATGAAACAAAAACCACTTGTGGACACTCGCGTGTCAAAACAACCAGCCCAATCTAAGTCTGAAAAATCATGTAAGTCTGGCGGCAATGATCCCCCCTTGGGATAAAACAAGCCAAGATGTAAAGTGCCACTAAGGCAATGGAAAATCCTCTTGACAGCCTGCCAATGCTTAGACCCTGGGCTATGCATAAATCTGCTGACCTGTGAGACTGCAAACTGAATATGTGGCCTCGTGGTACATACAGAAATGAGGCAGCCAACAACAGTTTGGTAAAAAGTGACATCAGCAGGATCACCAGCATCATGTAGACTCAACTTCAAACCTATTTCCATGGGAGTGGCAATAGGTTTGCAATCCTCAAGTCCAAACTTACATAGCAATGTCTCTATGTAACTTTTCTCACACAAGGCAATACCACCATCACACTGCTTAAACTGTATACCCAAATAATGATGCAATAACTCCAAATCTTTCATCTTGAAAGTAGCATTCATATCAGCCTTAAATTTAGTAATATGTCTCTCATTAGGTCCAGTGATCAGCAAATCATCTGCATAAAGAACCACAATGAGAAGCACATCACCCTCACGCTTTACATACAATGTGCTTTCTGTTGGACTGTTACGAAAACCTTGTTTGATCAAATGAGTGTCAGCTTTCTCATACCAAGCACGAGGAGATTGCATCAACCCATACAAAGCCTTGTTACATTTGCACACTTTTTCCTCTTGTCCTTTCTTGACAAAACCAAAAGGCCGCGTTACATAAACTTCCTCAAATATGTCACCATTCAAGAAAGCAGTAACAATGTCTGATTGATGTACATCCCAACCAAAATGAGCTGCCAATGCACATAGAAAACGCACAGTAGTCATACGACAAGTGGGAGCAAAGGTCTCCTCATAATCTATGCCTTTTTGCTGTGCATAACCCTTTGCAACAAGTCGAGCCTTATGGCAATCGATCTCACCATCCGGCTTGTGTTTCAACTTGTAACCCACTTCGTATTAATGGACTTTTTTCCAGGAGGCAAATCACATAAAGTCCATGTGTCATTTTCTATAAGTGCATCATATTCTGATTGCATGGCAGCCATCCAATTTTCTGAATTCTGTGCTTCTTCAAAAGACAGAGGCTCTTCAACATCATGTAAGCTACACACAGCCACAACATAACAATCTGATGCATGGCGAGAGCCTGAACGAGTACGACTAGACAAAGGTGCATCCAATTTACTGTCACGCAAAGTGTGCACCAGCCATTTTGACATACCTCTAGCCTGCTCATTTTCAGCCCTTTCCTCATGAAGTACATCATGTACATCTGCATCAGTAATAGGCTGATCTTTAACATTTTCAGAAACCCCCATAGGTTGTACATTTGCCTCATTGGAACTTATATTCGTATTTCCACCAGTGAAAAGAGGCAACAAAGTGTCATAAATGTCTTGTGAGCTTACATTGCAAGGGCTGAACATAATCGTCCACAAACAGTACATCCCGTGAAACTAGAATACGTTTTGTTTGTGGATGATACACCCTATAACCTTTGCTTTCAGCACTATAACCAACAAAAATACATTTGACAGCCTTATCATCCAATTTTCTCCGCTGTGTTTGTGGCACCAAAGAAAATGCCAAATAACCAAAAACACGCATGTGCTCAATAGAAGGCTTTCTATCATGCCATGCTTCATATGGAGTAATAGATTGCAAAGCTTCCGTAGGACACCTGTTTAGTACATAAGTGGCACACATGATGGTCTCAAGCCAAAAAGAATGCGGCAAGTGAAATGGATGAATTGGCACTTTCTACCATTATGTTGAATTTGGTAGAAAGTGTTTACTTCAGTGTAGCAGACGAGATGTCGGCTTATCAAGCATGGTTAAAGCTGAGTGATCTTTATGAGAAGAAGAGTGCAGCTTCACAGGTATACTGGCTTAAGAAGCAGAGTGCAGCTTCACATGTATACTGGCTTAAGAAGCTTGTTGACTTGAAGATGAAAGAAGGGACACCTATGTCCAATCATCTGAATGAATTCAACACAATCTACAGTCAATTGTCATCTCAAGGTGTCAAGTTTGATGAACCTGTTAGAGCTATGTTCCTGTTGATCACATTGCCGGAAAGTTGGGACACTTTTCGCATAGCTTTGAGTAATTCTGCACCTCCACATGGTTTGAACATAGCAGGTGTAGAAGGAAGTCTGCTTATTGAAGAAACCAATAGAAAGACAATGGACAAAGGCAAAGGAACAGCCTTAGTTGTCACTGGAAGGACCAAAGAAACGTACAAAGGTGGAAAGAGGAATCAGTCTCGTAGCAAGTCCCGCAATGCTAAAGGCAAGAGTGACATAGAATGCTACCATTGTGGCAAGAAGGGTCACATGAAAAGAGACTGCAGAGAATGGAAAGCAGAAAAAGGCAAAGAGAAAGCTGAAGACCATGGTGAGAAGAACAAGTCCTCAGTGAAGATTCAAGAAATAAATGTGACAAACACTGCTGCAAAGGATGACAGTTTAGTGTCAGGAGACATCTACTTCTTGAAGAATACAATGGACTCAGCTCTTCTTACAGCATCTGATGGAAATGCACTGAGTGACTGGATTATAGACTCAGGGGCATCACTTCATGTGTCTCCAAACAAGGAGTGGTTTACCTCTTATGTGACCACTAAAGATCATGTTCGGCTAGGCAATGGGCAGACATGTGAGATCTTAGGTGTTGGAGATGTTCAATTGAAGTTTCAGAATGGCTCTTCTTTCACGCTGAAGAATGTGAGACATGTTCCCGCAATTACAAAGAGCTTGATCAGCACAGGTTTACTTGATGATGCTGGCTACGTCACCACTTTTGGACAGAACATGTGGAAGATATCCAAGGGTTCTATGACAGTAGCACATGGAGTAAAGTCTGGAGGACTTTACATGATTTATGTATCAAATGTCTCTAAAAATGTAATCAATGTAACCGAGCAGCCGAATGTCTCTTTGTGGCATAGCCGGTTAGGACATATGTCCAAGAAGGGAATGGAAATCTTGTCTCGTTCTGGTTATTTGCCTGGCTTTTCATTTAATGATTTTGAATTCTGTGAACATTGTCTGTATGGTAAGCAAACACAGCAGCCACATAAGCATAGAAGCAGTAGAAGAGATACACAGTTGGCACTTGTTCATAGTGATTTGTGTGGACCTATGCATAACCTATCTCTAGGGGGAGCTTCTTACTTTATGACATGTATAGATGATTACTCGAGGAAAGTATGGGTTTACTTTCTCAAGCACAAGGATGAAGCGTTTAGTGTTTTCAAAACGTTTGTGACACTTGTGGAGAATCAGAGTGGCAAGAAGCTTAAATGCTTACGCACTGACAATGGTGGAGAGTATGTTTCAAAGGCCTTTCAGGACTTTTGTGAGTCAAAAGGTATAAAATGTGAACTTACTCCTCCTTACAATCCTCCTCAAAATGGTGTTGCTGAGAGGATGAATAGGACCATACAAGAGAAGGTCAGAAGTATGTTGTCTAATGCACAGTTGCCAAATGGGTTTTCGGCTGAAGCTGTATCAACAGCTGTTCATCTTGTAAATAGATCTCCTAGCAAGGTTTTACAGAAGGATTCAGTACCAAAGATGGTATGGTCAGGCCAAATGCCCTCATACAAGCATCTCAGAGTCTTTGGCTGTGAGGCATATACTCACGTTCCAAAGGAATTTAGGAACAAATTTGAGCCAAAGAGTAGAAAGTGCATCTTTCTAGGCTATGGGAATACTGGTGAGATGGGGTACACACTTTGGGATCTTGAATCCAGAAAGGTTGTCCACAGCAATGATGTTCACTTTGATGAATCCAAATATCATTCTAAACCAAAGAGGGTTGAGGAGATTAGAAGAGTTGTCTTCCAAGAAGATGGACCTGCACGTGCAAGACAAAATGTCAGGGCTCAAGAGGAGCAAGGACAGGATAGATTGGAACCACAGGTTGTGGCTGAGTCTGAGCCACCTATTGTGCGTAGATCTGGACGTATCACGCGACCTCCTGATAGGTTTGTTCCATCTATGAACTATGTCATGTTGACTGATTGCAATGAGCCTTCATGTTACAAGGAAGCAGTGCAAATGAAGGACTCCGGGAATTGGGAATTAGCCATGCAGTCAGAGATGACAGCTCTGCATAAAAACCAGACATGGAAGCTAGTTAAATTACCACAGGGCAAAAAGGCTCGACCTTGTAAATGGGTTTACAGGTATAAGATCACCGCTCATGATAGTCAGCCAAAGTACAAAGCAAGGCTTGTTGCCAAGGGCTTTAAGCAAGAACAAGGCATTGACTTTGATGAAGTCTTCTCTCCGGTGGTCAAGATGACTACATTGAGATGCTTTCTTGCATTGGTTGCCATATTAGATTTGGTGTTGCACCAAATGGATGTCAAGACAGCATTCTTGCATGGTCATTTAGATGTGGAAATTTACATGCAGCAGCCAGAAGGGTTTGTTGAGAAAGGCAAGGAAGACTTGGTATGCCAGTTGTTAAAGAGTCTTTATGGCTTAAAACAATCACCGAGGGCATGGTACCATAAGTTCCACAAGTTTATGCTTTCTCAAGGCTACAAACATAGTGAGTTCGATCACTGTCTATATACAAAGAAGGCTAAGGATGGCAGTTGGCTGATCCTTATTTTGTATGTGGATGACATGTCGATTGCTGGCAAGCACTTGGAAGAAATTTCAGTGTTGACCCTGCACCAGACCATTACTGTACTTATGTCTTAGTCAATCAACACTTAGTCAGTCGGACTTTGATAAGTCGGATTTTGATCAATCAACACTTAGTCGGATTTTGGTCAATCGTATGTAACAGTTATAATTGTCAGAAGTTCCTATTTAAAGGTCATGCTGGTTCACGTGAGAATGTAATTTTGGGGTTGCAATGGAAGTTAGCTGTGGACCAAGATGAATCGACTGTGTAGTCTCTTGCTCTATGCTTCATGCTTGTTCTGCAATCTGCTGTGTCGGAAGTTGATGAATGATGAAATGCTGATGAGTTGAATGTATTTGCCTTTGTTTTACTCTGTCTTTAGTGTGTGTGACATGTTGTCAACACTTTAGTTCTGTTTGTGTTGAAGAACCCCAACATTCAGCTTTGAAGTCAAAGATGGCAAAATCATTTGACATGAAAGACATGGGTGAGGCAAGTCATATACTTGGTATGCGCATTGAGAGAGACAGATCAAAGAAGTTGATTTGGTTATCTCAAACAGAGTATATTGACAAGGTTTTACAACGTTTCAATATGGAGAAGGGAAAGGCATTGAGTGTTCCATTGCCACCATATGTGAAACTTAGCAAACAAGATTGTCCTGTGTCTGAGGAAGAACAGGCTGAAATGGATAAGATTCCATATGCGTCTGCAGTGGGTAGTTTAATGTATGCAATGATTGCTACTTGCCCAGACATTGCATTTGCAATGGAAGTAGTAAGTCGATACATGTCAAACCCAGGCAAGAAACATTGGGAGGCAGTGAAAGGAATATTGAGATACCTGAACGCTACAAAGAGTATGCGTATATTCTATGGGAGTCAAGAGCTAAGTGTAAAGGGTTTTACATAATCAGATTATGCAGGTGACTTAGACAACCGAAGGTCTACGTCAGGGTATGTCTTTACATTGGCTGGTGGAGCAGTATCATGGCGTTCTAGATTACAAGATTGTGTTACTTAGTCTACTGCAGAGGCTGAATATGTTGCAGCATCAGAGGCATGCAAAGAATCAATTTGGCTTAATCGACTAGTAACAGATTTGGGAATCAAAGAAGAGATGCGTGTGTTATATTGTGATAGTCAAAGTGCTATACAATTGGCTCGCAATCCAGTTTATCACTCAAAGACAAAGCATGTGGATGTGAAGTATCATTTCATCAGGGAAATGCTCGAGGATAAGCAACTTCAGCTTGTCAAAGTTCACACCATAGAAAATCCTGCTGATCTACTTACAAAAGGACTTCCCTTAGAGAGCTTTGCGCATTTTCGCAAGCAGTTAGATGTAGGGTAGTACATCACTTCTCTACATCTCTTGTATATTAGCTTGTATAGTAGCTTCTCTCACACTTAAAGTACCACTTTTGACTTTAAGTGGGAGGTTGTTGGGGTATAAAGCCCAATGTGGTCGCCCAGGTAAGTGGGCGGGCCGCCAGGTATGTACACATATTCTTTTGTAGAAACCTAATAAGAACTCACTATGCTCTACACATTACAGTAGAGCGAGTTCACCATATCGTCGTGCTCTTCTTCTTGCACTCTCTCTCGCGTCACACTTCCGTTCGTACTCCTTCAAACCTTAAGCAAGCTAGGGCTGTGCTTGAGGTGGGAACCGACCTAAACTTAGGTAAGCTAGGGCTGTGCTTGAGGTGGGAACCTTAAGCAAGCTAGGGCAGTGCTTGAGGTGGGAACCTGACCTAAACTTAGGCAAGCTAGGGCTGTGCGTGAGGTGGGAACCCGACCTAAACTTAGGCAAGCTAGGGTTGTGCTTGAGGTGGGAACTCCACCTAAGGTGCTTGTCATGCTTGATGACTAAGGTACTTGAGGTACTTGTCACATTTAATGAGGAAGTTTCTTGAGAAGCTTCCTATGCATGGGGGGTAAGATGCTTGAGTAAAAAAGAGAACCTACTAACTTAATGAGGAAGTTGCTTGAGAAACTTCCTATGCATAAAAATCTCAAAGTTAGGGGAATTCTAAAAGAGCCAAGGGACACATGTGAGACTCTCACTAACCTCAACCACATGGTGTGCTTGAATGCTATTGGTTGGGCTAAAGAGGGGTCCAATGAGCTTCTACTTCCATCTAACAAATATCTAGATATTTTCAAGCTCTCTCTCTCTCTCTCTAAGGGGTAAGGAGGACACTTGTCAAAAGTCTACCCATGTACTTGACTGCATGCTACATATGATTGGCCAGGGGCAGAGGGGTCCAATGAGCCTGCAGCATGTGCAAAAGTCTCCACTTGCCCAAAGCAAGGAGGGGGGGTGCTAGGGGGATATACACCATCACACACACTCATTTGAGGGACCATTCTCTCTTGGTGAAAGTTGAGGAACACCACCTCCTTCTCCAAGCTTGTGAGAGTGAAAGCCTACACCAACCCTCTTGGCTACGGAATGCAAATCCAACCAAGAGCCATGCTTTAATGCTTAAGCTTGCCATCTTCTCCATCCCCATTACTATGCTATTATGTATGCTAGCAAGAAGAGTAATGATAAGTGAGGAACTACTTCTTTCTCCTACGGAATGTTTCTTCTTCCTCTTCCCTATCATTCCCCGCTAGCTCTCTCCACCTTCGAAGGTGTTTGAGGCCTTGGGACTGAGGCTTGGGATAGTTAATGCTTTCTTCAAGTTTATGTTATGTTTGTGATGCATGAGGCTTTCCATCTTAATTGCATCACCTAGGTCACAAGGAACACAAAGATTGAATTGTACCAAGTCTCTCTTGATGGGAGAAACTATAATACAAATGCCTATTGGAGGGGGGACCGGCTCCATATGAATCCGGTCCTCAACTATTGTCATGTTCTCTAAACTCTCTCTCTCTTGCAAAAGTATTGTTCATGCCAAGTTAACTAAGTACCATGTTTATGTTGCTACCATCAACTAAGCTCACCTGCTATGCTCACAAAGTAATCTCTTAAAAGTGCTTCACCTAATTTCCTAATTCCGCTACTTCCAAATTCCATAGGCAATTTCCATTACACAGCAACAACATTTTGTTGAGGTGTATAAGGCACTGTACATTGGTGTTTTATCCCACGACTAGCCAGAAATGCATTGAATTCATGAGACATATACTCCGCCCCTCGATCGAAACGGAGGGTGCCCATAGTACATCTCGAGACATTTTCAACCATAGCCAAAAATTGTTTGAAGGACATAAAAACTTCGGACTTCGCTTTCAGCGGAAATACCCATGCATGCCTGGAGTAATCATCACGAAGTAAAGGTAATTGCCCAAGGACGGAGTTTGCATGGGTCCACAAACATCACTATGCACAAGCTGCAACCTGCATGTGGTCCGAACTCAACCATCCTTTGGAAACTTAGAACGCTGTATCTTACCCAAAATACAGCCTTCACAAACATGTTTGACAGGTGCTTCAAGAGGCCGCAAAGAAGCAACTATATCAGATGTCTGCAAACGCAGCAAACTGGCAAAGTTCAGACGACCAAAACGTGCATGCCAAAGTTTTGCATATGAAATAGCCCTTGAATCTGCAACAGCATTTGTAAAATTTTGTCCACACTTGTCATACAAAGTGAGCTTATACAGCCCACGACACAAAGGGCCAGATGCAACAATTTCATCACCAAAACTGAGATCATGAACTCTACATCTGTCATCCACAAATTTGACTACAAGTCCGAGTCTAGCAAGTGCAGATACAGACAAAAGATTCTTCTTGATCCCAGGTACATAAAGTGCATCAACAAGTGTGAAAGAACTGCCATTAGCAGCAGTAAGCACAACCTTTCCAACTCCCTGAACCGGATAAGAGGCATTGTTGGCACAAGTGACTGAATTCCCATGAGGGACAGACTCGTGAGAGGTGAACAATTCACGATGTGAGGTAATGTGCTTTGTAGCACCACCGTCGAAATACCACACATGTGAATCAGTAGCAATTGACAAGCATGCATCATGGAAAACAAGATTGTAAGTGCACTCTGTGCTAAAAGCCCATTTTGCATCAACATCAGCAACACAATCTCCTTTCACAGAAGACTCAACAATGGCTGCATTTGTAGTGGAACCAACATGTGCAGTTGAACCACCCTCTTTCTTCTTAGCCTCTTTGGCCTTCAACTTAGGACATTGCTTGATCAAGTGATCATTAGCTTTACAATAATGGCAACGCATCTTATTTTTGCCCTTATCACCAAAATTTCCAGACGAATTGCTGCCAGCAGAAGCATTAGGAACAAAAGTTTTGCCACTCATAGCATAACCATAAGAAGTGGCTGCATTATTGTTACCACCCTTTCTTTGAGAAGCAATAAAAGCCCGTTCAACTACACGCTGTCTAGTCCTGTTTTTTCTGGAAAGTGATTCTTGCAACATCAATGTGCATAATGCATCAAACTTGACAACTTCTGGATTTCCTTGGGTCATAAGTCTCCAAGTACTAGCAAAAGTCTGGTAAGAATCTGGTAAGGCATCAAGAACAGTCTGTACAAGGGAACTGTCTGAAATGACTTCACTTGCAGAAATAAGATGCTCATTGATATCCTTGACACCAGCAAGAAAAGTGTCCATATCATCTTCCTCATGCATAATCTTCGACTCCAGCTCTTTACGCAGCAAAGCAATTTTAGCATCATTGCGGCTTGCATAAAGACCTGCCAGAATATCCCAAGCTTGTTTTGCAGCTAAATGGATGTGAGGAAAAATGGTGCGCTTCAAAGACAACGTAATCAATGCATGAGCCTGTGCATCCTTTACATCCCAATGAGATTGTTCTGCCGTAGGCAAAACAACTCTAATAGCAGCAATCCTTGCAACAAGACCTGCAAGATCCTCAACATCACCTACATCCTCAGAACCAGGACGTACATCAATGCCTTGCACAATATTCCAAACGCCCTTTGACACAAGAATGTGTTGCATCATATAAGCCCACATAGGGTAACTCTCCCCATCCAACCTGTCCTCAGCAGCAAACATCTTGAAGACATTTGTGTTGTTGTCAACCATGGTAAATGATGCACCTGATATGAAAACTGCCCGAAAATAGGAGAAACGGAGCGGGAACAACACATGCTATATAGCACAAACCGTAGAAGACTGTAAGGCACCTGTTATGTAGAAATTGGCACTGACAAAAATTCTACACAAAAGGACGAAATTGCCTGTGCAGACCTGCTTGTAGTGAAAACGGAGGCCAAAATGAGTCTGAATCAGAAATCCGAGCAAACTAGGCTCTACAAGCTCTCCTAAAATATTTGTGAACCTACGAAAGCTCGCCAAACCTCACTGTAATCGGAGAAAGTAAGCAGGCGTGTGCTGGAGCAGCTGGCGACTAAGCCCGAGAGGACATAACCTGCTCTGATACCAATTGTTGGAATTAGGGTTGCAGAGAAATGCACATAGCTTGGAGAAGACGAAGGAAGCTCAAGGCACACAATAGAGAGTGTGTTACTTGGTGTGCAATGGAAAGATAGGTAGCCCTAGAGTGATGAGCGTATATACAATGCATAGGGAAAAAAACCTCCTAAAGAGGGAGAAAATGCCCCGGCGGTCCTAGTGTGATGTGTGAACACACTAGGACCGCCGGTATGGTTCTGCTGCGAGTGGCAAAAATTTTGTTCCTAAGTTGCTCATTGATATCCTTGACACCAACAAGAAAAGTGTCCATATCATCTTCCTCATGCATAATCTTCGACTCCAGCTCTTTACGCAGCAAAGCAAGTTTAGCCTCATTGCGGCTTGCATAAAGACCTGCTAGAATATCCCAAGCCCGTTTTGCAGATTTTGTTGAATGAATGTGAGGAACAATGGTGCGCTTCAGAGACAACCCAATCAATGCATGAGCCTGCGCATCCTTTACATCCCAATGAGCTTGTTCTGCCGTAGGCAAAACAACTCTAATAGCAGCAATCCTTGCAGCAAGACCTACAACATCCTCAACATCGCCTACATCCTCAGAACCAGGACATGCATCAATGCCCTGCACAATATTCCAGACGCCCTTTGACACAAGAACATGTTGCATCATATAAGCCCACATAGGGTAATTTTCCCCATCCAACCTGTCCTTAGCAGCAAACATCTTGAACATATCTGTGCTGTTGTCAGCCATGGTAAATGCTGCATCTTATGTGAAAACTGTCCGAAAATAGGAGAATGGAGCGAGAACAACACGTGCTATATAGCACAAACCGTAGAAGACTGTAAGGCACCTGTTATGCAAAAAATGGAACTGAAAGAAATTCTGCACAAAATGACAAAATAGCTTATGCAGACCTGCCTGTAGTGGAAACGAAGGCCCAAATGAGCCCGAATCATAAATCTGAGTAGACTAGGCTCCATGAGCTCTCGTGAAATATTTGTCGACCTATGAACGCTCGCCAAACCTCACTGTAACCAGAGAAAGTGAGCAGGTGTGTGCTGGAGCAGCTGGCGACTAAGCCCGGGAGGATGTAACCTGCTATGATACCAATTGTTGGATTTAGGGTTACAGAGAAACGCACACAGCTTGGAGAAGATGAAGGAAGCTCAAGGCACACAATAGAGAGTGTGTTACTTACTGCGCAATGGAAAGATAGATAGCCCTAGAGTGATGGGCATATATACAATGCACAGGGGGGAAAAAAACCTCCTAAAGAGGGAAACAATGCCCCGGCGGTCATCGTGTGTTCACACATCACACATCACACTAGGACCAACGGGGCAATGTTACCCTCTTTAGGAGGTTTTTTTCCCCCGTGCATTGTATATACGCCCATCACTCTAGGGCTACCTATCTTCCATTGCACACTAAGTAACACACTCTCTATTGTGTGGCTTGAGCTTCCTTCGTCTTCTCCAAGCTGTGTGTGTTTCTCTGCAACCCTAATTCCAACAATTGGTATCAGAGCAGGTTACGTCCTCCCGGGCTTAGTCGCCAGCTGCTCCAACACACGCCTGCTCACTTTCTCCGATTACTGAGAGGTTTGGCGAGCGTTCGCAGGTCGACAAATATTTCAGGAGTGCTCGTAGAGCCTAGTTTGCTCAGATTTCTGATTCGGGCTCATTTCGGCCTCCGTTTCCACTACAGTCAGGTCTGCATAGGTAATTTCGCCATTTTGTGTAGAATTTCTATCAGTGCCAATTTTTGCGTAACATGTGCCTTACAGTCTTCTACGGTTTGTGCTATATAGCACGTGTTGTTCCCGCTCCGTTTCTCCTATTTTCGGGTAGTTTTCACATCAGGTGCAACATTTGCCATGGCTGACAACAACATAGATGTCTTCAAGATGTTTGCTGCTGAGGACAGGTTGGATGGGGACAATTACCCTATGTGGGCTTATATGATGCAACACGTTCTTGTGTCAAAGGGCGTCTAGAATATTGTGCAGGGCATGTTACCATATACATGTGGTAGTGATGTGTGTGAACACACTAGGACCGCCGGGGCATTTTTTCCCTCTTTAGGAGGTTTTTTCCCCCGTGCATTGTATATACGCCCATCACTCTAGGGCTATCTATCTTTCCATTGCACACTAAGTAACACACTCTCTATTGTGTGCCTTGAGCTTCCTTCGTCTTCTCCAAGCTGTGTGTGTTTCTCTGCAACCCTAATTCCAACAATTGGTATCAGAGCAGGTCACGTCCTCCCGGGCTTAGTCGCCAGCTGCTCCAGCACACGCCTGCTCACTTTCTCCGATTTCAGTGAGCTTTGGCGAGCGTTCGCAGGTCGACAAATATTTTGGGCGAGCTCGAAGAGCTCGGTCTGCTCAGAATTTTGATTTGGGCTCATTTCGGCCTCCGTTTCCACTACAGGCAGTACTGCACAGGCTATTTCGTCATTTTGTGCAGATTTTCTGTCAGTGCCGTTTTCTGCATAACAGGTGCCTTATAGTCTTCTACGGTTTGTGCTATATAGCACAAGTTGTTCCCGCTCCATTTCTCCTATTTTCGGGCAGTTTTCACATCAGGTGCAGCATTTACCATGGCTGACAACAACAACACAGATGTGTTCAAGATGTTTGCTGCTGAGGACAGGTTGGATGGGGACAACTACCCTATGTGGGCTTATATGATGCAACACGTTCTTGTGTCAAAAGGTGTCTGGAACATTGTGCAGGGCATTGATGTACGTCCTGGTTCTGAAGATGTAGGCGATATTGAGGATGTTGCAGGTCTTGCTGCAAGGATTGCAGCTGTTAGAGTTGTTTTGCCTACAGCAGAACAAGCTCGTTGGGATGTTAAGGATGCGCAGGCTCATGCATTGATTGCGTTGTCTGTGAAGCGCACCATTATTCCTCACATCCGTTCAGCAAAATCTACAAAACAGGCTTGGGATATTCTAGCAGGTCTTTATGCAAGCCGCAATGAGGCTAAAATTGCTTTGCTGCGTAAAGAGCTAGAGTCGAAGATTATGCATGAGGAGGATGATATGGACACTTTCCTTGCTAGTGTCAAGGATATCAATGAGCAACTCATTTCTGCAGGTGAAGTCATTTCTGACAGTTCCCTTGTGCAGACTGTTCTTGATGCCTTACCAGATTCCTACCAGACTTTTGCTAGTACTTGGAGACTGATGACCCAAGGAAATCCTGAAGTTGTCAAGTTTGATGCATTATGCACATTGCTGTTGCAAGAGTCACTTTCTAGAAAAAACAGGACTAGGCAGCGTGCAGTTGAACAGGCTTTTATTGCTTCTCAAAGAAAGGGTGGTAACAGTAATGCAGCCACTTCTTATGGTTCTGCTGCGAGTGGCAAAAATTCTGTTCCTAATGCTTCTACTGGCAGCACTTCGTCTGGAAATTCTGGTGATAAGGGCAAAAAGAAGATGCGTTGCCATTATTGTAAAGCCAATGATCACTTGATCAAGTCGTGTCCTAAGTTGAAGGCCAAAGAGGCTAAGAAGAAAGAGGGTGGTTCCACTGCAAATGCTGGTTCCACTACAAATGCAGCCATTGTTGAGTCTTCTGTGAAAGGAGATTTTGATGCTGATGTTGATGCAGAATGGGCTTTTAGTGCAGAGTGCACTTACAATCCTGCTGTCCATGATGCATGCTTGTCAGTTGCTGCAGATTCACATGTGTGGTATTTCGACAGTGGTGCTACAAAGCACATTACCTCACATCGTGAATTGTTTACCTCTCTCGAGTCTGTCCCTCATGGGAATTCAGTCACTTGTGCCAACAACGCCTCTTATCCAGTTCAGGGAGTTGGAAAGATTGTGCTCACTGCTGCTAATGGCAGTTCCTTCACACTTGTTGATGCACTTTATGTACCTGGGATCAAGAAGAATCTATTGTCTGTATCCGCACTTGCTAGACTTGGACTTGTAGTCAAATTTGTGGATGACAGATGTACAGTTCATGATCTCAGTTTTGGTGATGAAATTGTTGCATCTGGGCTTTTGTGCCGTGGGCTGTATAAGCTCACTTTGTATGACAAGTGTGGACAAAATTTTGCAAATGCTGTTGCAGATTCAAGGGCTATTTCAGATGCAAAACTTTGGCATGCACGTTTTGGTCATCTGAATTTTGCCAGTTTGCTGCGTTTGCAGAAATCTGATATGGTTGCTTCTTTGCCGCCTCTTGAAGCACCTATCAAACATGTTTGTGAAGGCTGTATTCTGGGTAAAATGCAGCGTTCTAAGTTTCCAAAGGATGGTTCAGTTAGGGCCACATGCAGGTTGCAGCTTGTGCATAGTGACGTTTGTGGGCCCATGCAAACTCCGTCCTTGGGCAATTACCTGTACTTCGTGACTTTCATTGATGATTACTCCAGGCATGCGTGGGTATTTCCGCTTAAAGCGAAGTCCGAAGTTTTTATGTGCTTCAAACAATTTTTGGCTATGGCTGAAAATGTCACAAAATGTACTATGGGCACCCTCCGTTCCGATCGAGGGGGGGAGTATATGTCTCATGAATTTAATGCATTTCTGGCTAGTCGTGGGATAAAACACCAATGTACAGTGCCTTATACACCTCAGCAAAATGGTGTTGCTGAGAGGAAAAACAGGTCACTAACGGAAATGGCACGATGTATGGTCAAAAGTCAAGCTTTACCGCATTCTTTTTGGCTTGAGGCCATCATGTGTGCCACTTATGTACTTAACAGGTGTCCTACGAAAGCTTTGCAGTCTATTACTCCATATGAAGCATGGCATGATAGAAAACCTTCTATTGAGCACATGCGTGTTTTTGGCTGTTTGGCATATGCTTTGGTGCCACAAGTGCAGCGCAGAAAATTGGATGATAAGGCTGTCAAATGTATTTTTGTTGGTTATAGTGCTGAAAGCAAAGGTTACAGGTTGTATCACCCGCAAACAAAACGTATTTTGGTTTCACGGGATGTAGTGTTTGTGGAAGATTCTGTTCAACCCTTGCTGTCATGTACTAGAGACAGTAATGTAAGCTCACAGGACATTTATGACACTTTGTTGCCTCTTTTCAGTGGTGGAAATACGAATGTAAGTTCCAATGAGGCAAATGTACAGCCTATGGGGGTTTCTGAAAATGTTTTAGAACAGCCTATTACTGATGCAGATGTACATGATGTACTTGATGAGGAAAGGGCTGAAAATGAGCAGGCTAGAGGTATGCCAAAATGGCTGGTGCACACTTTGCGTGACAGTAAATTGGATGCACCTTTATCTAGTCGTACTCGTTCAGGCTCTCGCCATGCATCTTATGCATCAGATTGTTATGCTTTGGCTGTGTCTAGTTTACATGATGTTGAGGAGCCTCTGTCTTTTGATGAAGCACAGAATTCAGAAAATTGGATTGCTGCCATGAAATCAGAATATGATGCACTTATAGAGAATGACACATGGACTTTATGTGATTTGCCTCCTGGCAAAAAGGCCATTGGTACCAAGTGGGTTTACAAGTTGAAACGCAAGCCGGATGGTGAGATCGATCGCCATAAGGCTCGACTTGTTGCAAAGGGTTATGCACAACAAAAAGGCATAGATTATGAAGAGACTTTTGCTCCCACTTGTCGTATGACTACTGTGCGTTTTCTATGTGCATTGGCAGCTCATTTTGGTTGGGATGTACATCAATCAGACATTGTTACTGCTTTCTTGAATGGTGACATATTTGAGGAAGTTTATGTAACGCAGCCTCGCGGTTTTGTCATAAAAGGACAAGAGGACAAAGTGTGCAAATGTAAGAAGGCTTTGTATGGGTTGAAGCAATCTCCTCGTGCTTGGTATGAGAAAGCTGACACTCATTTGGTTAAACGAGGCTTTCGTAACAGTCCAACAGAAAGCACATTGTATGTAAAGCGTGAGGATGATGTATTTCTCATTGTGGTTCTTTATGTTGATGATTTGCTGATCACTGGACCAAATGAGAGACATATTGCTGAATTTAAGGCTGATTTGAATGCTACTTTCAAGATGAAAGATTTGGGGCTGTTGCATCATTACTTGGGTATACAGTTTAAGCAGTGTGATGGTGGTATTGCCTTGTGTCAGAAAAGTTACATAGAGACATTGCTATGTAAGTTTGGACTTGAGGATTGCAAACCTATTGCCACTCCCATGGAAACAGGTTTGAAGTTGAGTCTACATGATGCTGGCGATCCTGCTGATGTCACTCTTTACCAAACTGCTGTTGGCTGCCTCATTTATGTATGCAACACGAGGCCAGATATTCAGTTTGCAGTCTCGCAGGTCAGCAGATTTATGCATAGCCCAGGGTCTAAGCATTGGCAGGCTGTCAAGAGGATTTTCCGCTACCTTAGTGGCACTTTACATCTTGGCTTGTTTTATCCCAAGGGGGGATCATTGCCGCCAGACTTACATGCTTTTTCGGACTCAGATTGGGCTGGTTGTTTTGACACGCGAGTGTCCACAAGTGGTTTTTGTTTCATGCTTGGCAGTTCATGTATATCATGGTTGAGCAAGAAGCAACCTACTGTGGCCACTTCGAGTTGTGAGGCTGAGTACAGGGCAGTCTTCACAGCTACGGTTGAGTGTGTATGGCTCAGACGCCTTATGGCTGACTTGGGTGTTGGACAGGACACTGCCAACACTATCTACACTGACAGTCAGAGCGCATTGGCAGTTGCGAGGAACCCAGTTTTTCATGCTCGCACAAAGCACATTGAGGTGCATTACCACTATGTCAGGGAGAGGCTCTCAGCAGGAGAGATCAGCTTGGCTTATGTGCCAACACAGGACAACCTTGCAGATCTTTTCACAAAGGCATTGTCTCGTGAGAAGCTTGAAGCTTTCCGCAAAGCTTTGGGCTTACTCCCCTTTGTGGACTGATCCTGTCCTCAGGGCATGGCACTTCCCTTTACTCATGTGCCAGCTCTCGTTCACCGCATCACTCCAGGGGGGATTTGTTACCATATACATGTGGTAGTGATGTGTGTGAACACACTAGGACCGCCGGGGCATTTTTTCCCTCTTTAGGAGGTTTTTTCCCCCGTGCATTGTATATACGCCCATCACTCTAGGGCTATCTATCTTTCCATTGCACACTAAGTAACACACTCTCTATTGTGTGCCTTGAGCTTCCTTCGTCTTCTCCAAGCTGTGTGTGTTTCTCTGCAACCCTAATTCCAACAGGGCATTGATGTACGTCCTGGTTCTGAGGATGTAGGCGATGTTGAGAATGTTGCATGTCTTGCTGCAAGGATTGCTACTATTAGAGTTGTTTTGCCTACGGTAGAAAAATCTCGTTGGGATGTAAAGGATGCGCAGGCTCATGCATTGATTGCGTTGTCTGTGAAGTGCACCATTGTTCCTCACATCCGTTCAGCAAAATTTGCAAAACAGGCTTGGGATATTCTAGCAGGTCTTTATGCAAGCCGCAATGAGGCTAAAATTGCTTTGTTGCGTAAAGAGCTGGAGTCGAAGATTATGCATGAGGAAGATGATATGGAAACTTACTACAGTAAACCCGAAGTGTATAAATCATTGGAAGTATTGTCGGTTGTACTCTCTCTTTGGGTTAGCGCTTTGGGTACACTTGTACTTGAGAATCATTGGCAGTATTGTCGGCTGTACTCTCTCTTTGTAAATCATATTCGCTGTAATCTTGATCTGTAATTGCAATCATGGCATATATTCTAGTTACACTTACTTCTCATTTTCTTGCTAGTGTCAAAGATATCAATGAGCAACTTATTTCTACAAGTGAAGTCATTTTAGACAGTTCCCTTGTGCATACTGTTCTTGATGCCTTACCAAATTCTTACCAGACTTTTGCTAGTACTTGGAGACTTATGACCCAAGGAAATCCAGAAGTTGTCAAGTTTGATGCATTATGCACATTGCTGTTGCAAGAGTCACTTTCCAAAAAAACAGGACTAGACAACGTGCAGTTGAACAGGCTTTTATTGCTTCTCAAAGAAAGGGTGGTAACAGCAATGCAGCCACATCTTATGGTTCTGCTGCGAGTGGAAAAACTTATGTTCCTAATGCTTCTGCTGGCAACAATTCGTCTGGAAATTCGGGTGATAAGGGAAGAAAGAAGATGCGTTGCCATTATTGTAAAGCTAATGATCACTTGATTAAGTCGTGTCCTAAGTTGAAGGCCAAAGAGGCTAAGAAGAAAGAGGGTGGTTCCACTGCAAATGCTGGTTCCACTACAAATGCAGTCATTGTTGAGTCTTCTGTGAAAGGAGAGTGTGTTGCTGATGTTGATGCAAAATGGGCTTTTAGCACAGATTGCACTTACAATCCTGCTATCCAAAATGCATGCTTGTCAGTTGCTGTAGATTCACATGTGTGGTATTTCGACAGCGGTGCTACAAAGCACATTATCCTACATCGTGAATTGTTCACCTCTCTCGAGTCTATCCCTCATGGTAATTCAGTCACTTGTGCCAACAATGCCTCTTATCCGGTACAGGGAGTTGGAAAGATTGTGCTTACTGCTACAAATGGTAGTTCCTTCACACTTGTTGATGCACTTTATGTACCTGGGATCAAGAAGAATCTCTTGTCTGTATCTGCACTTGCTAGACTTGGACTTGTAGTCAAATTTGTGGATGAAAGATGTACAGTTCATGATCTCAGTTTTGGTGATGAAATTGTTGCATCTGGCCTTTTCTGCTGTGGGATGTATAAGCTCACTTTGTATGACAAGTGTGGACAAAATCTTGCAAATGCTGTTGCAGATTCAAGGGCTATTTCAGATGCAAAACTTTGGCATGCACATTTTGGTCATCTGAATTTTGCCAGTTTGCTGTGTTTGCAGAAATCTATTATGGTTGCTTCTTTGCCGCCTCTTGAAGCACCTAACAAACATGTTTGTGAAGGCTGTATTTTGGGTAAGATGCAATGTTCTAAGTCTCCAAAGGATGGTTGAGTTCGGGCCACATGCAGGTTGCAGCTTGTGCATAGTGATGTTTGTGGGCCCATGAAAACTCCATCCTTGAGCAATTACCTTTACTTCGTGACTTTCCTTGATGATTACTCCAGGCATGCATGGGTATTTCCGCTTAATACGAAGTCCGAAGTTTTTATGTGCTTCAAACAATTTCTGGCTATGGCTGAAAATGTCCCGAAATGTACTATGGATACCCTCCGTTCCGATCGAGGGGGGGAGTATATGTCTCATGAATTCAATGCATTTCTGGCTAGTTGTGGGATAAAACACCAATGTACAGTGCTTTATACACCTTAGCAAAATGGTGTTGCTAAGAGAAAAAATAGGTCACTTACGGAAATGGCACTATGTATGGTCAAAAGTCAAGCTTTGCCGCATTCTTTTTGGCTTGAGGCCATCATGTGTGCCACTTATGTACTAAACAGGTATCCTACGAAAGCTTTGAAGTCTATTACTCCGTATGAAGCATGGCACGATAGAAAGCCTTCTATTAAGCACATGCGTGTTTTTGGCTGTTTGGCATATGCTTTGGTGCCACAAACACAACGCAGAAAATTGGATGATAAGGTTGTCAAATGTATTTTTGTTGGTTATAGTGCGAAAGCAAAGCTTATCATCCGCAAACAAAACGTATTCTGGTTTCACGGGATGCAGTGTTTGTGGAAGATTCTGTGTAGCCCTTGCTGTCATGTACTAGAGACAATAATGTAAGCTCAAAGGACATTTATGACACTTTATTGCCTCTTTTTAGTGCTGGAAATACGAATGTGAGTTCCAATGAGGCAAATGTACAGCCTATGGGGGTTTCTGAAAATGTTACAAATGAGCCTATTACTGATGCAGATGTACATGATGTACTTGATGAGGAAAGGGCTGAAAATGAGCACGCTAGAGGTATGCCAAAATGGCTGGTGCACACTTTGCGTGACAGTAAATTGGATGCACCTTTGTCTAGTCATACTTGTTCAGCCTCTCGCCATGCATCTTATGCATCAGATTGTTATGCTTTGGCTGTGTCTAGCTTACATGATGTTGAGGAGCCTCTATCTTTTGATGAAGCACAGAATTCAGAAAGTTGGATGGCTGCCATGCAATTAGAATATGATGCACTTATAGAAAATGACACATGGACTTTATGTGATTTGCCTCCTAGCAAAAAGGCCATTGGTACAAAGTGGGTTTACAAGTTGAAACGCAAGCCGGATGGTGAGAACGATCGCCATAAGGCTTGTGTTGCAAAGGGTTATGCCCAACAAAAAGGCATAGATTATGAAGAGACTTTTTCTCCCACTTGTCGTTTAACTATTGTGCGTTTTCTATGTGCATTGGCAGCTCATTTTGGTTGGGATGTACATCAATCAGACATTATTACTGCTTTCTTGAATGGTGACATATTTGAGGAAATTTATGTAACGTAGCTCTCGCGGTTTTGTCATAAAAGGACAAGAGAGCAAAGTGTGCACATGTAAGAAGGCTTTGTATGGGTTGAAGCAATCTCCTCGTGCTTGGTATGAGAAAGATGACACTCATTTGGTCAAACGAGGCTTTCGTAACAGTCCAATAGAAAGCACATTGTATGTAAAGCGTGAGGGTGATGTACTTCTCATTGTGGTTCTTTTGTGGATGATTTGTTGATCACTGGACCAAATGAGAGACATATTGCTGAATTTAAGGCTGATTTGAATGCTACTTTCAAGATGAAAGATTTGGGGCTGTTGCATCATTACTTGGGTATACAGTTTAAGCAGTGTGATGGTGGTATTGCCTTGTGTCAGAAAAGTTCATAGAGACATTGCCATGTAAGTTTGGACTTGAGGATTGCAAACCTATTGCCACTCCCATGGAAACAGGTTTGAAGTTGAGTCTACATGATGTTGGCGATCCTGCTGATGTCACTCTTTATCAAACTGCTGTTGACTGCCTCATTTATGTATGCAACACAAGGTCGGATATTCAGTTTGCAGTCTCACAGGTCATCAAATTTATGCATAGCCTAGGGTCTAAGCATTGGCAGGTTGTCAAGAGGATTTTCCGCTACCTTAGTGGCACTTTAGATCTTGGCTTGTTTTATCCCAAGGGGGGATCATTTCCGCCAAACTTACATGCTTTTTCGGACTCAGATTGGGCTGGTTGTTTTGACATGCGAGTGTCCACAAGTGGTTTTTGTTTCATGCTTAGTTGTTCATGTATATCATGGTTGAGCAAGAAGCAACCTACTGTGGCCACTTCGAGTTGTGAGGCTGAGTACATGGCAGCCTTCACAGCTACGGTTGAGTGTGTATGGCTCAGACGCCTTATGGTTGATTTGGGTGTTGGACAGGACACTGCCAACACTATCTACACTGACAGTCAAAGCCCATTGACATTTGCGAGGAACCCATTTTTTCATGCTCGCACAAAGCACATTGAGGTGCATTATCACTATGTCAGGGAGAGGCTCTTAGCAGGAGAGATCAACTTGGCTTATGTGCCAACATAGGACAATCTTGCAAACATTGTCTCGTGAGAAGCTTGAAGCTTTCCGCAAAGCTTTGGGCTTACTCCCCTTTGTGGATTGATCATGTCCTCAAGGCATGGCACTTCCCTTTACTCATGTGCCAGCTCTCGTTCACCGCATCACTCCAGGGGGGATTTGTTACCATATACATGTGGTAGTGATGTGTGTGAACACACTAGGACTGCTGGGGCATTTTTTCCCTCTTTAGGAGGTTTTTTCCCCCAAGCATTGTATATACGCCCATCACTCTAGGGCTATCTATCTTTCCATTGCACACTAAGTAATACACTCTCTATTGTGTGCCTTGAGCTTCCTTCATCTTCTCCAAGCTGTGTGCGTTTTTCTGCAACCCTAATTCCAACATGCCATATGCTACTTTCTCCCAAGTACATCAGTCCATGTTGAGTCTAGAGGGCAATCACCTTTCTCTATCCTGAACGATCCTCCTAGGGACTTCAATGTTTGGTCGGGCAATGCTCCGATGGTCTTCTATGACACTTTAGAGGAGATACTTAGAGAGCTGGATGTAGGAGATTTGGGGCTTGACAGACATTGAGAGGACAGAGACCAGACAGAGTATGAGAGGCATCTCACAAGGATGGCGACTATACATGATCTGGCCATACTTAATGGCCTACAATGTTCTTCTAGAGTGGCAAGTTTCCCAAGATTTGGCCAACACAATGGACTATGCCATGGCACGGCCGAGCTTCATCCCTTACATTCAGGATTAGAATCGAGACCAGTGGGTGTAGCAGTGGATCATGCTCTCTTGACACTTTTCGTCTCCTTTCAGTACAATATAGCCCAAGTATCAAGAGGGAGGACACATACCCACTATACATTTACACAAGAGACTAACTCTTTTTATACAGAGGAGATCTATAGCCGTCTATATACATCAACAACAACAAGCCTCTATGGAGGAGGCCACCACCCTATTGACTAACCACTTTACTGACTGAAACATTACATGTTGCAGCCTGATCAAACACATCGTTCTAAGAGCATGCCTCAAAATAGTTGGTATGACAAGGAGTGGACAAGAGTACAAATTCAAAGGGATCTTCTCCTAAGGCTCATCAATCACAGACAATTTCGGTCGATGCCTGATGCAACAAAAGAAGTGAGCGTTCCTAGCTCAACTGGAGCGAAAATTATATGAGTTGTTCTTGAGTAGAGACTTAGGAGAGGCATGGCGTTTCTTTCATGAGCAATCCCCTCCCTTAGTGATTACCTATCTTGATGTGTGGGGTCAGTATGCAACATCCTTATATATGGTCCCTCGACAGACACTCCTTCTAGATCCTCTTGAACCATACCCATCTATGAGTACCTTGTTTACCATTGAGATGGTAAAGACTGCCATTGACAGGATGAGGACCAGGAGGGCATATGATCATGATGGTCTAGTAACATAGCACTTTATACACGCTGGAGATATATTGGCAAAGGTTCTTAGAGTTCTGTTCAATCGTGTCATGTGTGAGGGTCTACCTGAGAGTTGGACTTTATCTCCAATCTTCAAGGCAGGTGATCCTATGAAGCCTAGAAACCACCATATTGTTATGATTGGACATACATTGGCATGGTTGTATGCATTCATCCTTGAGTAGTAGCCGACCAGATGGGTAGAGAGTGAGGGCATACACACAACCAAATAGGCCAATTTCAGGAGAGGCTTCTCCACCTTGGCATGGTTGTATGCATTTATCCTTGAGCAGTAGTCGAGCATATGGGCAAAGAGTGAGGGCATACGCGCAGCGAGACAAGCCAATTTCAGGACAGGCTTCTCCACCTTTGATCATATTCAAACACTCAAGAGGCATTATTGAGGAGGGTAGGGCACATGGGAGACGGATTTATTATAGCTTCGTGGATTTCTGCAAAGCATTTGACATGGTGTCCAGAACCAGATTGATGTGCATACTACAAGAGATGGGAATGCCCATTGAGTTGATTTGGGGGATCGTGGCTCTGTACATATCAGTGGTGGGACATGTACGCATGCTAGAGGGGATATACCTTCATAAGTTCAGAATAGTCTGAACTCACGAATTATAAGAGGGAATAAAGCACTCATAAAACTATAAAAGCAAGGGACACACAAAAAGAAAAGAAAAACAAAAACAAACAAACAAACTAACTAAATCACTTTGTTTGCTACGAAACAAAACTAGATAAAACAAAACATTATTAACTTAAAAATGTTTTTAGAAAAGGCATGTGTAAAATAAGTTGACGCAACTTACTTGGCTTAAAACAAGTACTCAACTTTAAGCAAAAAAAGGATAAGACATCTTAAAAACTTAATCCTAGAAATCAATCTTCACACAACAACTTATAACGGAACACATTATTAAGTCCTCAGGTAAGCTAAATATGAAATCGAAAAATGAATACTACTACAAACCTACGAAGAGCAAAGAACCAAACTTGACAATATGTGATCTGAACTACACTGCTTGTCCAAACAGGAAGAATAAGATTATCACCTTGATCATGCATAGCTTGGACAACAGCTATGACATCCCTACTCACGTCGTCAGTGCCCAAGAGTAGGTGCAGGTTTATATAGAGGCCATTCATGCTTTGAACGTACTCTACAAAACCAACGAGCTGAGTTTCTATCACCCTCTGGAGGTGATGGGCATACTCAGCCATGATAAAGGCTAGCAATTGTCAAGCTATAGTGAAAATACTAGAAGCGCTAAAGATCAAAACAACAACATAAGGTGTTATTAAGTCAAACAATAAGTGGGCTTTTTAGCTCCCCACTTCTATTGAATTTACTACTGATTATCTTGAACATTCCAAAGGAAGAAACACTAAAAATAAACTTACTACGATGCAAAAATGAACGAACTTTTTTTATGATTCTTTTGAATGAGTATCCTTTTTCAACTAGTAAAGACATAAGATGGCAAGATTGAACAACAAAAGTAGATTTACTAGAACAAAGACGAGAAAATATAAATAGTTGAGAGCAAATGACACCGTACTTAGCTAAAAGAGAAATGTTCGAAGAAATGTGAGGCATGCGGATGATTTTTAGATTGGCATATTCTGGTTCAAGGTGCTTATCATAGATATCTACTTCTAATCCCAAGGGAGTCTGAAAAATCTTGAGGTCTAAAAAGGCAAAACAATCACTATTTGTGGTACAGTTAAGTTCACAAAACTCCTTGGGATAAATTCCTCCGCCTACAGAACTCGAATTCAAGTACATAAAATCTTGAAAAGAAGGAACGTAGGGACAAAAAGATCATCTACAAAGTGTCTTACATTGCATAACTTGTGCAAAAATATTGGGCAAGTGTTAGCAAGGACAAGACGCTCCATAAAATCAAACTCATAAGTAAAAAGATAGAAATTAGCAAGAAAAACAGCACAATTGGTGCCCATAGGGATACCAATTGTTTGCTTGAAAAGAGGGTCACCGATGGTTATATATAAATTGTCCAAAAGAAAATCTAACCAAGATATGATGTCAATGTCATCTACAATCCTGGTGAATCTCTTTCTTCCTTTGTCTACATCTACATTCTTATTTTTCAGCCATAAGAAGTCAAAGTTCAAGGCTGACTTTTCTACTAGCAATGCCTTGTACCTATCCTTCTCAAGCTTGTACGCAAAAACTTTTGAAATAAGAGACTTGCTCTAAATTTAAGGTCCTCCAAATTAGCTTCGTGTATAGCGTTGTTAAGTCAAAAGTTTGGAGACATAAAGGATTATCCTTAAGGCTTCTTGAAGGGTTCAAAAACTTTAAAACAGGAATCACGCCTACTGAATCATTTAAAATCCAACTTGAATCAGTAGGTACGTCTGCTTCCTTTAGCATATTATTCCACAATTCATTTACGCTAGGTAAAATGGCTTTGAAACAATAACTAAGCCATTTGGAAACCTCGGTCAAAGAGGTGTTACAAGAAGCAGCTATAAATCTAAGCTTTATAGGGTTCTTGTGGAACTTCCAAACGGTATATAAAAAAGGTAATTTAAGCTGGCACTTGAAACCAAAAGACTTACAAAAGTCTTAATGTTTCAAGATAACCTCTTGCATTGAAAGATGACAATCACTGTAAGTCTGAGAGTTTACTTCACCTAACAAGCATTCTAAATAGAACTTTTTGCACGTAACAACAAAGTTATTAGAGCACTTATCTACATAAGAGATTACAAAATCACGATGAAATTTCCTAAGAGCGTCACGATCAGAAGAAGATAAGCTATTCCTTTCTGAAGAAACGTTCCGAGAGCAAGATGCTAATTTCAAAGAAGCTTTCTTGAGGATTACAGACTTCCAATGGGTAAAAATACCTTGAACTCCTAAAGAGTCCTCAAACTTTACTACAAAACTAGAAATTCCTTTTTCTATGGCTTTGAGAAGGCAAGAGTCGTTTGAAGAAGGCAGCCTATATTTAGTACCTCTTGAGAAAAGGTCTTTCAAGTAATCCGAAGGAAGGATAGAACAATCGGCAGTAACTACATGACCCAAAGCTCCATTTACGTAAGAAGAAAAGACAGATTTACTACAAGGGCAATCAATACTTGAGATTGCAAGCCTCTCTTTCTTTTTAAGATTATGTCCTATGTCACTATAGTTGAAAGCTTTTCGTCCTAAAGTTTTCACATATTTGAAAGCTACGACAGGATGGTTCCATACCTTTCTCACACAAGGAGGGAGAGCATCCAAAGCTTCTTGAGATCTCAAAATAGAGATTAATCCAAACTTGTCTAAGTCAGGGGAGGTAAAGATAGTTATCAACAAATCTTTCTTTCCAACCAAGGGATTTTTCAGACTAGGACATTTGGACTTCAAAAATTTTACCTAACAGTATTCGAAGTTGAGTACTATGAGACTCTCTTAGCTCCAAATCTTCATAAGAGTAGTTCTCAAGGGTATACAAGAGCTTAAATAGGATTCTTATATTATACCTTTCAAATATTTTATAAGAAAAAGAACCCAATTCCATGGCTCTAGATAGGTAAAACAGTCTCCGTTTGAAATCTCTATAAGCAAAAATTCTATGGTTAGAAGGGTCATCACTCTCAATTCTAGAGATTGAAGCCATAGGGAGACCTTGTACTCTACTAGAAATAGTGTTGTGCAAAACAACTGGATTGATTTCAGGGATAGAAGGCGGATCTGAACGAGAACCTTTAGGAATCCAAGTTCTTTTAAACTGACTTGAAGGGAGAACTAACTCGGGTTTGGGATGCCTTCGCCAAAGCATAGGTTTCTTATGGTAAATTGTCTTATTTTTACGTAAAGAAGACTTTCCTTCCAAGTTGAAACCTTTAGGGAAAAAAGTATGCAAGGTTCTCATCCAAAACAACTCTCGAGGCCACGCTAATTTATAGAACTCTTTAGAGTTTCTAAAATTACCTTCTATGTGGTCAATGGGAAAACAACGGAAAGACTCAAACCCATGTTTTTCTATTGCCGCATACAAGGGTTTCACACTTTCACGTATGGTGCTCTTACTTTGAACTTTTCTCGCTTCTCTTACATGTTTCTAAAAACGAACAAAAGCTGTTCGAAAGGTTTGGCCAACATACATCATAGAACTATCGTGAATATTATAAATAACATAAATAACTTGAGAGGTATAAACCGGACTTAGAGGACGATCTACCGCAAGATGTTTTTTCCTTAAACGCCTCAAACGATTGAGGGCTTCTTTTATGGAAGAACTTGTGTAATGAGTACTAACTAAGACATTCTTAAAAGAATCCCAACGAATAGGACCATCACCAAAAACATGCAAATTCTTCAAATTAGACTTAGCTAAAAACTTAAATCTTTCTTGATACAGATTATGACTACTTCTAGCTAGTGAAAAGAAAGAAGGGTCGAAAAGACGTACCTGAGAGTCATCAACACTGCTGGTTGAAGCTGAAGAAGAAGTAAAAGTGTTTTTCATTTTTGTAGTAAGGTCAGTGTTTCAGATCAACGCCCGCCTCAAGGCTAAAGATCATTTGATTAAGTTCATTCCACTATTGGAGTGATCAAGGTTGTCCATTGTCTCCTACTCTATTTGGTATGTATATAGATGAGATTTCTAATTACATTGGTAGAGAGGGTGACAGAGGTGCCCAACTGGTAGGGCCATGGATTCCATTGTTGCTATATGCTAATTATATTATGTTGATCTCTAACTCACCGGAGGGTATGCAATGATATTTGGATGCATTACATAGCTTTGCAGAGGATAGTGGATTGTCTATTAACCTTCGTAAAACCAAGGTTATGGTGTTTAACACCACACCACAGTGGATCAAGAGATCAACACCTACGTTCACTTATGATCAGGAGACTGTGGAGTACATAGATGCATACACTTATCTTGGGGTAGTCTTCATTAGGCCAAGGTTTTCTTTGAAGAGAACAATATAGACTAGACTGACTAAAGCGTATGAGGCCTTGCGAGGATTGGAGAAGATGTGTTTGCAGGTTCAACTCCAGGACCTAAACAAAGCTCTGGCTCTTTGATACCTTGATAGCTTTACATATGCTCAATGGCGTTCATGTTTGGGGACCCTTTGTGGGCCACGCTGGGTGGAGAGGTATGGAGAGGCCCTTGGTATCTACGATCTCTAGCTCATTAGAGCCAAGGCCTCCATGCCACACGAGATCATTAGAGCGGAGCAAGCAACCCCCCTTATGGAGATAGAGACCTACGCTTACCAAATCAGTCTCCTTCATGCACAGCTTATGGGTTACTACCAGAGATAGATATGCCAGATGTCATCATGGTTCCAGATACATGGTTTTGGCACGGACAGCTTGCCTCCCTTCCACTACTCCCTTAATGCACCATCAATGTCTCTTACACGGGTGGAGATTACTAGACTAGTTGGACACCACCAGGACATGGTTAGAGCCGAGACAGGAGTTGAACACAAAGATGGCTTGAGAGAGAGAGAGAGAGAGAGAGAGAGAGAGAGAGAGAGAGAGAGAGAGAGAGAGAGAGAGAGAGAGAGAGAGAGAGAGAGAGAGAGAGAGAGAGATCTGCTGCTAAACAAGCCAGGACATGCCTCTACTCCCCCTCTACAGACCAGAGAAGGCATGTTATGTGTGTGTGTGTGTGTGTGTGTGTGTGTGTGTGTGTGTGTGTGTGTGTGTGTGTGTGTGTGTGTGTGTGTGTGTGTGTGTGTGTGTGTGTGAGAGAGAGAGAGAGAGAGAGAGAGATGCTCTGCGTTGAGCGCATGAGAGAGGGAGAAGTCGGTTTGCGCACACACACACACACACACACACACACACACAGAGAGATCTCCATAATCCATTGCTTCGTTGCGAGAAGGCGAGAAATGAAGTGAAATGAAATGTTATATTAACGTCTTTGAAAGGCCAAAATGACCTATGAGACCAAAAAGTTACAATTGGTGAATCTGATACCATGTCTGAGTATGGAAAGTACAAAGAACTAACACTAAAACACTAAGGAAATGAATCTGAAGTTGATCCGGAACTAAAACAAGATAAGAGGGGGGGGGGGGGGGGGGGGGGGGGGGGGGGGGGGGTTCAAATAAAATCTCTCATCAATCGTTGTCAAATCTCATCAATATCCTCCATGGTCAGTACTTTGATTGGGCGTCTTGCATGTCGAGCTAGAGTGATCTAGATCTTCTGGTTGCAGCCTTCGTTGATGGTGGGAAACCCCCCTGAGGTCGTGGGCGTCTAGATCTGCCTAGCTCAATGGCTCGATCAATCAACGTACCTCTAGTGTGGGTGGGCTCTGAGATCTGCTGTGACTCCTCCTCTGGCTCTCCCCTGAATGGTGTAAAGAAATCTGTGATCTGTCTCTGAGACTGTCTCTCGCCTCATGTCCTCAGCAAGCTCTCCCTAATTCTGCACAGCTCTAGTAGAAACAATCCGAGACATCTCTGATCCTCGTATCTCATGACTCTATAAAATGGTCCAAAACCCTCTCTAAACAGACAGTGGAAGCGGCCTCGTATCTCATAGTACATCGGGCAATGACATGTGTAGTGCAGCTCTGCCTCTGGCTCTAAGTGACATAAGTGACATATCCTGGCACCGGCTACTAGTACTCCTTGAAATCAGCTGATGTGAGGATGTGCGTATCTGCCCAATAGCACATCGTATCCCATGAGATAAGTGTGTATCCATGTATGCAGGCCTAGTCACAAAACCGTCCTCCGTGAGTTGGAGAAGATGCTCTCTGCAGAAGGCCATCTTCATGCCCAACTCTTGTGTCGGCTGTATCCATGTGCTCCTGGTATCTAGCTGAATCAGATCCTGACGTATGAGTCTGATGATCTATGTCCGTGTGAGAGATAGGGCGGATGCATCCAGGGCGTATTGAAACGGAGGCAATGTATCCATGTTGAAATCGTGACTGAAACCACGTTGTAATTTGTCCATACCAACATGTTGTATCGCCTTGTAGCACTAGTTGTTGACATGACTCCAGGGCAAGCCGAGCATATCTGTCTTTGGGGAGGTCCCATAAACTGTGTATAAAGGATACTAATCTAGTCAATGCCTAGACCGGGGGGAGGGGCTAGCTCGGCTCGGATAATCTCATGCGGCACTGAGGCCTTAGCCCGAATCATCCGAGCGATCATAGAGACCAAAGAGATATATCTCCATCCATCTGTGCTGCCAGATCTCCCATGATGGTCTACTGAGGGTCCCCATACCTGAACTCCGTAGAGCATAGCTGAAGTCACTAGAGTGTCAAAAAACCAGAGCTTTGTTCGCAGTTCCTAAATTGAATCTACGAACACATCCTCTCCAATCCTCCCAAGGCTGCATAGGCTCTCGTCAGTCTAGTCTCTGATGCTCTCCTCAGTGAAAACACCGGTCCGCTGAAGGCTACCCCAAGATAGGTGTATGCATCTATGTACTCCACAATCTCCTGGCCATATGTAAATGTGGGTGCTGACCTCCTGACCCACTGTGGTGTGGTGTTGAACACCATAACCTTGGTTTTCCTAAGGTTGATGGACAATCCATTGTCACGAGCAAAGGTGTGCAAAGCATCTAATGATGCTGCATCCCCTCTAGAGAGTTAGAAATCAACATAATATCATCAGCACAAAGTAACAATGGAATCCATGTCCCTGCTAACTGAGCCCCTCTGTCTCCCTGTCGCTCTACATAGTCTGAAAACTCATCCACATACATCCCAAAAAGAGTCGGAGATAGGGGGCATCCTTGCTTTACTCAATTAGTGGAGTGGACCATGTTAGACATTCCCTCAGTAGTGCGTACCCGCCCCATCACTGTCATGTATAAAGCCAAAAAACCCTCATATCAGCTCTATGGGCACATCCATGTCCTGTAGTCTGCATATAAGTCTAGCTCTCGATATTGTGTCAAAAGCTTTGTGGAAATCCATAAAGCTACAATAGATCCTCTTGCCATGGTGTCTACCCTCCTCAATAATAGCTCTGAGTGTCAGAAAATCTGGTCAAGAGTGGAGAAACCTCTCCTAAATCCTGCCTACCCTGGTGCTCGTATGCCCTCTCGCTCTGCCCATCTACTCAGCTCATGCTCAAGAACGGATGCATACAACGACAGAGAGGAGAGAGTGCCACCTCCACTACGAGAGAGAGAGAGAGAGAGAGAGAGAGAGAGAGAGAGAGAGAGAGAGAGAGAGAGAGAGAGAGAGAGAGAGAGAGAGAGAGAGAGAGAGAGACTCTAAAAAATCAACATCTGCACCCCTCCAAAACAAGTGATAAACTCACGAGGCCTGCTCTTTGAAGAGCATGATGGCAAGCATGCTATCATAGGAGCTTTTATACTCAGTATCTATGTCTGGGATGAAATGTAGATAGTGTAGTGGGCTTAAGAATAGATAGGAAAGAGTTACCAATTGGGGATATCACTCTTACCACAAATCTTTGACAATGCTAGATGGGTGTAGAGAGGGGGGGGGGGATTGTCTCTCCATCGGTGGCCAATTTATTTTGTGAAAAAGGATTGCAAAGGACTGTCACCTGCTCTATCTCTCTGCCTTCCCCACATCCACCTTATCTCCCCACCTTGCCAAGGAGGCTGTGAGAATGATTGGCTATGATTTGAGACTGCTTTGGTTCTCCACCTCGCTAAGGAGGCTACTGTGATAATGGCTAGCCTTGCCTCTTCGCCAGTATGAGAACGAATGGCTATGATACCTTCCTCGCCACATTGATTGTCTCTCTGCAATTGCAAGCAATATGGAGGTCTTAGCTGTGGTGTTATGGACAACCACCCGAGCGGTCACATGTGAAAGAAGGGGGCTAAAACAGGTGGAATCCAGAACGTTGAAAAATAAAGAGGGAACCTAAGGAGAAACACTTGAGCTGTGAGCAGGAATGAGCCTTCACATGGCTGGTCTCTAACTAGAATACCAATGATGTGATCCCTTCTCAATATCTTTCACCCACTCTCTTTTTGTGTGTGTTGGCAAGGTTCCTTCTCTCTAGCCTATTCCTATACTACCTCCAAACCAATTGGCTACAAGGCTTTGGCAATAGTCGAGTATCTATCTTCTTCTTCTTCTTCTTCTTTTTCGGGGGTCGGGGGCGGGGACGTTTTCATAGCCATGGTGCCGTAGGTAAAGCCAACACCTCCTTTATAATTGCCACTAGTGAAACTAACTTCAATCGGTTGCTTTGCATGGTTGCACTCCTAAGCATTGATAAAAGCATTGCTCTTGTGTTTAGGTCTACACTAATCACGTTGTTGGCCACCATGCCCTTTTCTCTTCATGCACTCATTGGCAAACCACCATTGTCTAGAGTATATATTCTTGCTTGAGCGCTTCTTGGCCAAATTGTAAGTAGTCCTACAGTATTATGCCTTCACCACCATCAACAACCAAGTTTGGGAAAAAAAATACCCCTCTAGTAAGGGAAAATTACCAAAATATCCCTCTAATTTGTGGAAATTCCCAAAATACTCCTTGATTTTCAAATTCCCAAGATACCCTCAATATTTTGTCATAAATTCCCAAAATGCCCTTCAATTTTCCAAAATTCTCAAAATACTGCTTGTCGTGAGATTAAATTTCTCCAAAGATACAAAAATTTGTAGCTTTCCATAAGAAGACTAATTGTCTATCAATACAAGATGCTAAAACTAGAATTTGAGTTAGTTATGTAGGCTTTGGAGATGAATTGCTTCATTACTTTCAGACATAATTCTCTTTCTTTGCGAGGTAATTTGTGATAAATTACATTTTAAGCACTCAAAAACTGATCTCAATTGTATAAATATTTGAAAATCTTGAACAATCCTATCAAAATAAATACAATGATATTTTGGGAATTTTTGAAATTGGAGGGGTATTTTGGGAATTTCCACAAATTAGAGTAGTATTTTGCTAATTTTTCCAAAAAGTAAACAGAAAAGGAGAGACAGTGATGAGATAGAAGAGAAAGAGATAGAGAGAGGGTAAGAGGAGGAGATCTTCTGGCAGGTGGCAACGTGGGATCCAACTAGATCCAATATTGAGCTGCAAGCACCTACTTCAGGTTTTTCCCAGTCACTATGAGTATTGTCCTTCTCTCTCATCTGTGTAGCTTGTGAGAGTATAGGTCTCATTTAAGGCTAACATCCAAGACCTATCGACATCTATAATAATAGGGAAAATTTCCAAAATACCCCTCTAATTTGTGAAAATTCCCAAAATACCCTTGTATCTATTTTGGTTGGATTGTTCAAGATTTTCTAATCTATATTCCTTTTTGACAATTAAGTTCCGTTTTTGAGTGCTTAGCATGTATTTTGTCACAAATTACCTAGCCGGAAAGGGCAATTAAGTCTAATAATAATGGAGAAGTTCATCTCCAAAGGTACATAACAGACCCAAATTCTAGTTTTAGCATCTTGTATTGATAGATAATCACTCTTCTTATGAAAAGCTACAATTTTTTTTGTCTTCCAAGAATTTTAATCTCACGACCAAGGGTTTTGGGAATTTTAGAAAAATTGAAGGACATTTTGGAAATTTGTGATAAAATATTGAGGGTATTTTGGGAATTTCCACAAATTAGAGGGGTATATTTCCCATAATATGTCCCTACAATCATTAGTGACATTGTGTGTGTGTGTGTGTGTGTGTGTGTATTGGGGGTATTTTGGGAATTTCCACAAATTAGAGGGGTATATTTCCCATAATAATACCAGGCCAACATGAAGGGAAGAAAAAGCGGCCACAACTCGTGGTGAGAAGAGTTAAGTGCTCGACTTCAAGCCTCAAGGGTTACGCCAATAATTGAAGGAGCTGCCCTAACCCTTTTAACTCCTCGTCATTGCTTGCAGACGCCATCGCACCCTCCTTCCACGATTCCACCCCCTTACTCGAAATCGCAGTCCCAAAATGGGTATCCTTAACAAGTGCAATGTGAGCTTTGTCCTGCATGCCTGCCATTAGGGAGTTCAACAGATTATCTGCCTTAGCATGCTAGTCGCTATTAGTTATCTCGATATGCTCCTTGGGTTCCTCTTGCTTGCCTCTCGGTCAATGTTCGGGAAAAATGTGTCTCAGCTTAATATCGTGCCGTTTTCAATATCAAAAATGCTGGTTGAGGGCAAGGAGAAAGGGAGAAATTCCGTCCCAAAATAGAGAAAAATAGACTAAAAACCAGCAAAATAAGCCTAATTTTTTAAAGTTTAATTTTCTAAAGTTTCCTCTTGGCAAATTCAAGGAAAAGAATTTTGTATGTTTGGGAAAATAATTTTTCCCGAACACTGCCCTCGGTGCAATAGTCACTTGCAGTTCCTACAACAAACATATGTTGACCTCTACAGACCTGCAACACAGTGAGAGCATCTCTGCTACCTGTGCGGATGTGATGCATCGACAACACCTCCACGCTAATCATCCTTCTAGCTTATGGTCCCTCCAATCTTGACTTGCGTATTTGCAATGCTCTTGATGCCAATCATGTGAGCAAGAAGGCTTCTCTCTCTCTCTCTCTCTCTCTCTCTCTCTCTCTCTCTCTCTCTCTCTCTCTCTCACACACACACACACACACACACACACACACACACACACACAGGGAGATAGAACGTTGTGGATGGATACCAAGCGCAGAGAGAGAGAGAAATGAAATGAAATGAAATGTTATATTAACGTCTTCAAAAGGCCATAGTGACCTATGAGACCAGAAAGTTACAAGGTGGTGGATCTGATACAAAGTCAAAGTAACAAAATAACCTGATCAACAGTACAGAACAGAGATATATATTATGGGATTCTAGATTGGTCGATGTGAGCTAAGCCGAAAACTAAGCAAAAATGGGCGGCAAGTTGGGATAGCTGAATCACAAAAGATCTAGCATCGGTCGTTGGCGAATCTCATCAATTTCCTCCATGGTTAGTAGTCTGACCGGGCGTCATGCATGCCTGGCCAGCGTGCTCTCAATATTTTGACGTAGCCTTCGTCGATACTGTATAGTCCTGCGCAGTCGTGGGCACCTGGATTTCCCCAGTTCAATCGCTCGGTCAATCAGTGTGCCTCTGGTGTGAGACGGGGGGGAGCTCTGCTGTGGGAGTGGCTCTTGCGGCTGTCCCGTGTCTGCTCTGAAGAAGTCTGTAATCCGTCTTTGAGACTGGTTAGCCTCGCCATTCATCAGGCTCTCTCTGTGTCTGCGCAGCTCGAGCAAGAACAAACCCAGGCATCTTTGATCTTCGTATCCCATTACTCTTGAGAGTGGTCCAAAACCCTCTCTGAACAAGCAATGGAAGCGGCCTCGTATCTCGTAGTAGACGGGGCAGCATCGTGTCTAATGCAGCTATTGTCTCAGGTTCCATGTCACACAAGGGGCATGTTCTGGCCTCTGCTGGTACTCCGCTGTATCTCCCGGTTTCAATCCACAGCTGGTGAGACGATGTGCGTAACTGGCCAATAGCACACCGTATCCCATGAGACAGGTGGGTATCCATGTATCTGGGTCTCATCACAAAACCATCTTCTGTAAGCTGGAGAAGGTGGTCTCTGTAGAAATCCATCTTCGTGCCAAGTTCTTGTGCTGGTTGTATCCATGTCCTCTTGGTGTCTAGCTGGGTCAGGTCTTGGCAGATGAGCTTGGTGATCTCCGACTGTGTAAGAATGAGAGATGGTGCATCCAATGAGTACTGGAATGGTGGCAGCCTGTCTATGTTGAACCCATGCGCCTGAAACCATGATGTCATCTCCCCATACCAGCATGTTGTATCTCCTTGTATGGCTAACTGTCGAGAGGACTCAAGTGCTATGCGAGCATATCTGTCTCTGGGAAGTTCCCATGTGCGGTTTATGAAGGAGACTGATCTAGTGAGCGCCTCTACCACTAGTGGGGGGGCCGCCAGCTCTGCTCGGATAATGGCCCGAGGTACTGATGCCTTGGCTCTAATGAGCCGCGAGATCATAGAGACGAGAGGTTTCTCCATGTTCCCCCATCCGTCTGTGCGACCCGGCCTCCCGTGGTGATCCAATGAAGGTCCCCATATCTCAGCCCCATAGAGCAATGCTGAGGCCACCAAGGTGTCAAAGAGCCAGAGCTTCGTCCGGGGTTCCTGAAACTGAACCTGCGAACACATCCTCTCCAATCTACCCAATGTTGCGTGGGCTCTAGTCAGTCTGGTCACTGCTGCTCTTCTGAGTGAGAATGTGGGTCCAGTAAAAACCACTCCAAGGTAAGTGTAAGCGTCTGTGTACTCCACAGTCTCCTGGCTGTATGTGAATGTAGGTGCTGATCTCCTGATCCACTGTGGGGTGGTATTAAACACCATAACCTTGGTTTTACCAAGGTTGACAGACAAACCACTTTCGTGGGCAAACGTATACAAAGCATCCAATTGGCGTTGCATTCCCTCTGGGGATTCGGAGATCAACACAATATTGTCCGCATATAACAAAAGTGGAATCCATGTCCCTGCCAACTGTGCACCTTTATCCTCGTCCCTGTCAATGTAGTCAGAAACCTCATCCACATACATACCGAAAAGAGTAGGAGAGAGCGGGCAACCCTGCTTCACCCCAATAGTGGAGTGAACTGGTGTTGAGAGTCCCTCCAGGGTGCGTACATGCCCTACTACTGATCTGTATAATGCCATCATCCCCCAAATGAGCTATGTGGGTACTCCCATTTCCTGTAATCTGCGCATCAATCTAGCTCTGGGTACTGTGTCAAAAGCTTTGCGGAAGTCCGCAAAGCTACAGTAGATCCGTCTCCCATGAGATCTGCCTTCCTCGATGATGGCCCTGAGTGTCAAGATGTGGTCAAGAGTAGAGAAGCCTCTCCTGAACCCTGCCTGCCCAGTTGCCCGCAATCCTTTCCTCTCTACCCATCTACTCAGCTGTTGCTCAAGAATGGATGCATACAATCTTGCCAGTGTGTGCCCAATCATAATAGTGCGATAGTTCCCAGGCTCCATGGGGTCTCCTGATTTGAGATAGGTACGATCGTAGATAGGCTCCAAGTGTCCAGTAGGCCCTCACACATGGCACGGTTAAACATAACTGCTAGAAGCTCTGCTAGTAAGTCTTTGGCATGCATGAAATGCTCAGCAACTAGGCCCTCATGATCATATGCTCTCCCAGTCTTCATCCTGTCAATAGCTTTTTTCACCATCTCAGCGGTGAAAAAGACATGTGTGTGGGCATGGGTCAGGGGGGTTGGGGAGGGGCGGCTGTCTAAGTACTGTGTACAAAGATGATGCATACTGACCCCAGGTCTCTGTGGAGGAAATAGCGGGGGGGGGGGGGGGGGGGACTGCTCATGAAAGAGCCGCCATGCCTTGCGCGAGTCCTGACTCAAGAATAGCTGATATAGATCCTGCTCGAGTCGAGCCAAAAAAGCCCTCTTCTTCCGCCGCACCAAGCGTCGGAAGTTCATATGTGAGTGACGTCCCCCAACACCACCTCCCTCTGAAGTCTGGCTCTAGTATGGCGGCACTCCTTATCGTACCAGCTATTCTGAGGCATGCTCCCAGATCGGCGGCTCTGCTCAGGCTGGGTGTGTGGGTATGCTTCTGCTGCTGCCTCATGTAATGTCTGTGTCAGTATAGTAGTTAGCTCCTCCAGAGGTCGCCCCAGGTCCTTAGTGCATAGGCGTTTGTAGATTCCGTCCATGTATACAGAGTCCGTCTCCCTTGTGAATGTGTAGCGAGTAGGGGCTGCTACTCGTGGCCTGTGTGCTACACTGAACTGGAAGGAGATGGTCATTGACACCAGAGCATGATCCACTGCCACCCTGACCGGTCTGGGCCCAACTGTGAGATCTTGGATACTAGAGATGAGGTTCGGTTGTGCCATGACATAGTCCACCGTGCTGGCTCCATGTCTGTGTGGGAAGCATGTAAAACCTCCCGCACAGCAAGAAATCTCTGTAGGCCGTTCAAGATGGCCAATCCATGTGCAGTGCCCATGTCTATCAGGTGTCGCCCATACTCAATATATTCCATATCGTGTGATAGTCTGGAAAGGCCCGTTTCTGCCACATCTATCTCTCTTAGCATCTCCTTTGAAGTATCACAAAACACTGCCTGGTGATGGGCAGTCCTACATTGAAGTCCCCGAGGATGATAATGTCACCGTCCCTAGAGAACTCCCATATGTCATCATCCAAAATAGAGAAAGGAGACTGTCCTCTGGGTGGTGCATAAACTGATGTACTCGGGGGGAAGTAACAAATAGCTAGATAGAGGTATCTGCCCGTCTCTGCTTTCAGTCTCACCCACATGTACCTAGCCTACTCGTCCTTGCGGGCTATATGTATCAGTGGCTGCAGATCCTCTCTAAATAACACTGCCACTCCTCCCGAGCCCCGCCCTCTGTGCTCTGAGCGTGTCTCCTGTCTGTAGGCTGTCTCCCACCTGTATCCACTGATGTGAGGCATGGATTGCCCAGGGAGAGAGAGGTGGACTTGTGGAGCCCCATCGTATTGCCATTCCTCGAGTCGTGTGCTACATGTGCCTCGGTTGTGCAACCTAATCCTCGCTGCCTCCATCCCTAGTGATGCTTCGACTGAAAGCAAAACAATTACAACAGTCAAACAATTACAGCAGTCAGCACCTCCAATCCTGTGTGCCACCCTCGGCCCTCGCCATCATCTCGTGCATACAAACCTTGGTGGCTTTCTCTCTCCCCATTGTTGGGTCTTCAGCATTACCCATTCGCTCATCAAAGGCATGCAAGACCCTACTTCTCTGCGTGTTTTTGTGGAGCTCCATCCTGCCCTCCCTTCACTCGTAGTAGCACCCCAACTCCTCCCTCGACCAATAGAGCAACAACCAAGACAACGATCTACATGGCCGATTGAGGAGCGACCAAGGCACACAGAACCCACACACACACACACACACACACACCGTCGCCGCCTTCGCCTCCACAGATGGCAATTATTGATGAACAAGGGTGCACTTGTCAACCCCATGACCGCCATAGATGGCATCTCTCTTTCTTCCGATATCTCCTTCACGTGCCATCTCAAGAACTATGCAGATTTGAATTTTTGAATTTCGGCCAAATGAAGCAGGTGAAAATACTCAGTGGGATGTGAACAAGTCTTTGTAATGAGTGGCAATAGATTTGTAATGAGCGGCATTTAGTCCCACCAACCAATAAAATAATTGTCTTTAACCAAAACATCCTAGTAATGAGTGTCTACAAAGCTGTATCTTTATAAATCTTTATAATGAGTGTCTGCTTGACAACCAACCAATCAAAAAAATGTACCTTTTTTTGAAACCTCTTTTTTCATTAGGAAAAAGGGAACACATCACTATGGCCTTAGCCCTTTCGGCAGGCCAAAAAAACTAATGGGAGAGAACGGATCTGAAAAATATTCCCTATTTTAATTTTTTTCACCACATACTAGAGTAGAAGTCTAATTTCAGTTGGGCCACTCTGCTACTCATCTTTACAATTATAGGCCCTGCGCTTACCACCAATGATGTCACCAGAATATATCACTGACAAAAAGCCGTCTGGATCTGCAGACTATGGCACTGCCTTTTGCTATTTCTTTCCACCCACAAAGCAAAGTTTGAGAAAAGCATGCCCTTTTTAGACCGGCTCAAAAATCCTTCACATCAACACTCCCTTTCTCTCAAAAAGCAGTGTCAACAAAAGACAGACAAAGCGTCAAGACTTCGACGGTTTTGTACAATTGACAGCCTTTTTTATTGTATAGAACCTTAGCCAAAACAGTTGTGGCACCAACAATATGCAGATGAAGTATTCTCAAATCTCGATTCTCAACCATCAGTAAGTGTCTTTGCCTTAAATTGATATGATCTCGCCTAATTTACAACAGTCAAAATAGTTATTGCCAAATATGGCCTGGTCCGCATTACCAAGTCTATACAATTCGGCTTCAGTCATCTTTAAATGGTGGTCCACTAATTTGAGGAAACCCACATTATACATTTCATATTTGCACATTTTACACTACATATTTTGAGCAAACCCACATTACATTCCTGAGCACGCTTCCAACTTTAGATTGGAGTGCTCTCTATGGTACAGGGGAGTATCATGCGCTATTCATTTTCACCACCCATTTCAAATTCTCTTTTCAGGCAAAGAGCCGCTTTGATCACATTTCCCCGCGTCAATAGTCCAACCTGCATAGATAAACTTACCTTTATAATCATAGGAATAATTATACCCCATAGGCTATAAATATCCTGAGAGATCCAACCCCAACAGCACCCAGACCCCAAAATGACTGACAAAGCCCACAAACATATCCAGATGACAGAATTTTCAATTGCAACATTACTTCCAATGATCTAGGACTCCAGCCATAATGACGACCATATACACTAGTCCTTGATTTTCTAGTTTCTTTTTTTGAAGGGTTTGTATGAGGCAGCTGATCATTCAGTGCTGGTTGATAGGTCTACTGCCTCCTACCCGCAACCCAAGCTAGGTGGTGCCCCTGCCTTGCTAGGCGGAGGTGCCCATCCTAGATCCGTGAGGCGGAGACTGCATCTCATATATTTAGGTTGCAATCAAGAAAACCACGTATACACACTTCAGGATCTACTTGAAGGCAGTTACAACAAAATTGACATCACTGTCCTCTACGCACATTTATACAGGTTTTGGCACCTATTTAAAGTCATAAATTTTGCCGTTCGTAGTTTCGCACATTGAAGCCTCAAACCAAACCCCCCATCCTCCCCCCCCCCCCTTTTCTGATTCATTATCCACTTGTAGCCAAAACTTCTACCAATACGGCAAGTGATAGCATAAGCACAAAAAGCTTGGCGATAACTAGACTAGTTTTTACATGCAAACTCAGTTAAACCCTTAGCTACAGTTAAGAGAAGCACTTACCAGCTTTCCATCCTCATTAACAACAGGCAGCCTTCGCTTTTGGGTCTCCAAAAGTAGTCTACAATCAGAAAAACATGAAGTGAGAACAGCATGAGATAGAACATATGAAAAGAGAGAGAAATAAACATACAAATTCGAATGCAAACCTGGCTGCGTCTTCAAAATTTGAGTTCTCTTGTACAACTAAGGGGGAGGGCGTCATTACTTCCTCAACAGTTTTTCCATGGGTTTTGCTGATAAGCATTTGGATCTCTTTGAAAGCCTAAAAATTTGCCAGATCCTTTCAGATATGTCTATACAAGGAAAATAGAAAATATAAATGGTGCATGCCCACCTTCCAAGTACTGCCAGGTTCTGGAAATAAGGATGAATTGGATGGTCTATTACCTGAGCAAAGCATGTAAGTTTTGATATATTCTCTGAATCCAATGACTCGAATTAAAATTAAGAGATGTTCTTGATAGCAGTTCCTTCACATCTTAATTCTCCACATTCTCTTATGTCATAATTGTTCTCCAAGAATCAAAATGAAACTGTTATTGTAGATAAAACGTTTTCATGTGGGGAAAATGCTGATTTTTGAGGCTTAAGATGTGATTCCTCCCTCCGATCTAGAGAAAGAAAATACAGGGCTTAGAATAACTAGCCGAAAATGGCAATGCAGGGCTCTAGAATGCCAGAAGCTTTGAGGAACATTCAAAAACCATTAGGAAAGTTTCAACGATCTTGACAAGCTTTTCTGTTGGAAATAGGGTTGCATGGTTGAACACAAAGATGGAGGAATAAGAAGAAGCTCAAGGGCACACAATAAAGCAAATAGCACTACTGAAAGTCTGAATGTGCTAATACAAACATAAGGCTTGCCCTAGAATGATGGGCATATATATAAGCCGGGCGAAAGAAACCACCTAGCAAGTTAATAAGTGCCATCACTACTATTTCATGGTAACAAATACCCCTTGGGAGTAATACGGTGAACATGAGCTGGCACTCATGTATAGAGAGTGCCAAGCGCTAATGAAATCAATCCACAAAGGAAAGTAAACCCAAACATGACATGCATGAGTTGCCAAGCATGAAGCAGAAAACACTTGTGGACACGTGACTATTGTGACAACTAGCCCAATTTGAGTCCAAAAAAGTATGTAAACCTTGCAGCAATGACCTCCCTTGGGAATCGACCGAAGATGTGGTGTAACTCAAGTAGTCAGGGATCCTTTTCGCAGCCAGCCAATGCCTAGACCCTCAGCTATAAATAAATCTGCTGACCAATGAGACCACAGACTAAATATTTGGTCTCATAATGCATACATAAATAAGGCAACCAATCTCGTACCAGGTGTTGGCTGAGGGTGAGGGAACATAGGAGAAATGGCAAGAACTATAACGGGAGGGCACCAACCAAAAGCATGCTCATAGATAGGCATCCCTTACTTATGCCATAGTTGGACCACACCCATAGATATACACCACGATCCTCCTCATTGCATGCCGTGCTTACTCTCGAAAGAGCCCTATACAACATCAACAGGTGTCCATTCCCAAGTTGCACCTGCCAAGCTTGAACCTGAACTTTGAGAGTATGAGTTTGACAACTAGAATAACTTATGGAGGACATAAAGACCCAAGTTCAAAACACACAAATGTATGTGTCCCTTACGTCATACTATTGCAGCTTAAAACGAGCAGAAGATAAAGAGAAAAAAGGAATGTCTTTAAAGATTGCACACCACAGGAAAGAAGAGTAGATTGATACCTGAGATACTATCAAGTGCTAACAAATCAAAATCAGAAACGACTCCAACCTGCAACAAATAATTTTTCCTTGAACTTCAAAAAAAAACCTCTCTCTCTCTCTCTCTCTCTCTCTCTCTCTCTCTCTCTCTCTCTCTGTGTGTGTGTGTGTGTGTGTGTGTGTGTGTGTGTGCGTGTGACTTGGACACCCCAAGTCGAGAATCCGACACGACACACGAGAGATTAGCTTAAAAATACTTCACAACTTTAAAATTTAAGTTGGCACGACCCGGTGTAGTTCCGAGCCCAAAGGTATTGGCCCCAAAACCTGGCACCCCTTTCGGTATTTCTTTCTTATATTAAGGCTTGAGCAAAGTACAACACCCGCAAGACCTCTGCTCTCAGACTCTGCATCGAGATGCTCTGCAGAGTGAAGCACCTAGGGTCTATTTATTCTTATAAGGGATGCCCCAAAAGCAGTTGAACTCAAAAGAAAATTGTCCCAAAAGCATCTGGTCCCAAAAACTGCCAAAAAGCAATCAGCGCAATTTGTCGAAATCCGTACAGCAACCACGTCAGTATGTTAGCACATAATGCGGAAATCTGTATAGCTGCCAACCGTAAAGCCAAAGGTCCGGACAATTGAAAAGCTAAACGTCGGAGAAATAGAAAGCCAAAGGTCAAGTGCACCCAAAAGGCTAGGCTAGTATCTATATAAAGACCTCTTGGGGCATGTGTAACCATCATCAATGTTTGGGTGATCTCTCTCTAAGAATTTGTGAAGATGACCAAGGCTTTGAGCTTTCTTGAAGAAGACAAAGTGACGATCAAGAAGGCCTTGAGCACTTGCGACAACAACTTGTATTGGCCATCTTTTGCAATATGAAAGAAATATCCTTTGGGGGCACTTGTCTTGAGGGCCAACGCTTCTAGGGATGGAACTCCGTCTTCCTATGTCTCTTGTGTTTGGTCTCTCTCTCTCTCTCTCTCTCTCTCTCTCTCTCTCTCTCTCTCTCTCTCTCTCTCAGTTGAAGTGTGCTATTGTGATTCACCATCTGTTCTTAACGTACAAAAAGGTTTCAGTGGTATCAGAGCCCAATCAATTGTTCTTCTACAAAAAATCTGATCCTTCCCACAATAGCAAAGCGCGATGGCTTCAAAGTCAACCTCACACAAAGATGAAGAGGAGAACAACATCAATGATGTGGATAATGTGAATGCGCTTGATTTGTTGTGAGATTCACCAACACATGTTTTTTTTGCAAGCTCTGCTTCCTTTGTTTGTATCTTAAATTTAGCAAGAAGCAAATACAGCTTGTTCCTTCTTTTTGCAAGTTGTAAGAGGCTGGTAAAGGGTCTCGCTGCTGCTGACTTCGCACCCTCCCCTGTGCACGCACCTGCACCCCCTCTCTCTCGCCATCGCTCTCTCCCCCTTCGCACTGCCTTGCCCTGCACAACCCACCTCCTGCCAGCGCGCAGCCAGCCCCATAGTTGCCACGGAGTTTCGAAACGTTTCATTAGAAACGAGTTTCAAAACGGTTTCGTCCGAGAAAGAAACGCCAAAACAGAAGTTTCATGCAAACTAAAGAAATGTACGTAAGTTTAAGTGGTATAAGCTGAGATACAACAAACTAGGCCACGCAAAACAGAATACAAAACTTTTTTAAACGATAAAAAAAATCAACGCTACAGCCTGACGTGCGAAAACTTACGAGCCTTGACTTTACCTTTGAAACGTCCAAACTCGTACAGAAACGTTTCGTACATTTCATGAGTGAAGAAACGCGTTTCTTGGCAACACTGGCCAGCCCACAACCGCCGCCCCAGCCCCTTGCGCCTCAGCCCGCCTGCACTCCCCCCCCCCAAATCCCATTTCTTAGCTCGCAGGAGTCTGTCTTTGCAGCCTTCTGGGAGTTTCGCGTCACTTTCTTCTTCCTCGACTCAGCAGCAGACACAGAATGGCGGCTTCTGTTCCACCTTAAAGGGACTCCACTGAAGCCCCCTTGCCCGACACCGCGGAGCCGACCCTTCGATTTGCTCTTTCGCCAGAAGAGCAAGCGAGCTTGATGGCCGAAGTGGAGCGCTTGCAAGCCACTTCGGTTATCTGTAAGATCATTGGCACTCGGCCAAGTCGAAGCAAGGTTCGGGATTTACTACAGGATCGTCTTCTCTCCGATGTGGGCAAGATCACCGATGTCCAGATCCTCGGGAGAGGGTACTACCAGGTAGAGTTCGAGTCTGCAAATATGACGGCCAAGGTTATTTTGATGAGCCCAATCGGCATCCGAGCAGCTCGAGCTTATTTCCGACGTTGGCATCATGGTTTTGACCCTACTACAGATGTGCTCGAGGAGGAGGCATACTTGCTGATTTCGGTTTGTTTCCCAGGCTTGAGGCGAGAGTACCTCTCCCTCCTCCCCAGGATTGGTTCCATGTTTGGGACGGTTCTGGAGTCTCTGCGCACTGCAGCTTCAGTTGTGGCCAAGGCCGCAGGTTTACCTATTGTGCGGGTTCTTGTTCGTGACACACACTCCCTCCCCAAGGTACTGCTGCCTCGGGTGAGTGGGGGATTGATCAGACAGAGTGTGGAGTATTTGGGTCTCTCGAACGAGTGTTTCACTTGCAGGCAGATGGGCCATTTAGCGAAGGCCTGTCCTCGTAGGAGACTGCGACCCACAACGCATGCAAAGCCTCCCAAGGCTGAGCATGCCAAGCAACCAGATACACAGGACGCACAGGCTGGTACCTCGACAGAGACCAGTGATCAGACAGCTGACGAAATGACAGTAGGTGCCTAGCCGCCGTAGACAGGGGCGGGCTCGCCCCACTGCTCCCCCTGGTGGCCGACCTTCTGCAACTCAGCAGCGCTGGGTTCCGACTAGGAACCATTTTGACCCCCTTCAGCAAGACCAGCTTGAGGAGGCCCCGTCTACTTCAATTCCTCCACCACCACCTCCTCCTCCTCAGACCGTAGTAATAGGGAATGACCGTTTTCAGGTCTCCGTTCCCCGTTCCCATTCCAAGTTCCCGTTCCGAATCCCCGTTCCGTGTTTCAAACGTGAGTACCCGAAACAGGGAATGGCATTTTGTTCCGCGTTCCCGTTCCAGTTTCCCGTTCCTGGTATCTATGCCTCAGACGCTGCCGCTCCGCCTCCCCTGCCTCCCCCCCCCCCCCCCCCCCCCCCCCCCCCCAACCACCTTCGCGTCCCGCCCCTCCTCTCTCCCCGATGGGGCCCACAGCCGCATCTCCCGACCCCTCCTGCACTCCTCAGACGCAGGGTATTGGACTCGCTTCTGCCGCGAGGCGTTCTCTTGGTATTGCTTTTGCTACGAGCCATGTGGCTCGAGGTGGACAACCCCACTCGAGGCCGCCTTTCTTGGTGCTGTCTTCTCCCTTTGCAGCAGTCCCTAGAGGTTTGACTAGTTTCGACATTCGCAGACGCTGGGACTTCTTCGACTACAGCTTCACTCCGTTTCTGGGTGACTCTTCTCCCGACCTGAGAAGGCTAGCTTTCGAGTCCACATCCTCTTTCTTGCAGCTAGACAATTGAGGCCTTGGACAGAGCGGTGGGTTTCTCCTTTCCGCTGTGTGGTAGGAATCTCACATAGTGGACCCAACATACAGTCCTTGACTAGCTCCAGATTCAGGCTACTGAGTTCTCACACCACAGAGGGGACTTAGCGGTGACGGATCTAGTCCAGACACTTTGGCCTCTTGCCAAGTTCAACGTGATGCCTCCGGATGCAGCTGGTTGCAGGCACATTGTGGTGCATTTGTTTGCTGACACTCAGTGCCCTCCTAGTTATGTATTTGTGCATGAGGATTCTTGGACAGAGGATGTAGCCCTGCCGGCTGCACGCTCGGCTTGGGCTTGGGCGAGACAGTCACTTCTTTCGCGCTTGTCTAGAGGTCGTTCGGATGGGGATTACTCCCCATCCAAACCGGCCTCAAAGATAGCGAGGTTGGCTGCTGCGGCAGCATCTGTTTTCTCTCACCGACTCCATGAGGATCATCTCATGGAATGTGCAGGGATTAGGAGGGCCCCAGTTTCAGCGTCGGAGGGGTCGACCGCGTCAGAAGCTGCAGAGATACCTTGTGGGTGGTGATATTGACGTTCTTATGCTACAAGAGCATCACCTTTGTGAGAGCCGCATTCGGCGATGTTGTCAGATTTTGCGTGGTCGCTATGACACGATTTGGTCAGCTGCATTTGGACCTGGAGGCATCCACGGTGGGGTATGTATGACTATTGCACACTCTTTGCAACAAGCCATCGTGGGCAGAGGGATTATTGTGCCAGGCAAGGCTCCGTGGATTACTGTGCAGGTTTAGCATTGCCTCATGGGCTTCCTGAACATCTACGCGCCCAATGTGGCGAGCGCACGTGCAGAGTTTTGGGCTCAGATATTAGAATCTCTGTCGTCGCAGGCAGAGCAATGGTGCATTGAAGGAGACTTCAACATGTTGGAGGACCCCGTTGACAGGATTGGAGGTAGCCATCCTTCTGTACATGGAGTTGAGTTGGCAGCTTGGGAGAGGTTATGTATGACTGCAGGTTTCAGATGTGTGGCAGCATTCTAGCTTTGTCAGGCCACCTGACAACCTGGGCCTTCTCTCGTTCGGACCATAGAGTGGGAGGAGTGAATCTATCTCGGATTGATCGCTTCTGCACTAGTGACCACTTTTGTGACTTGGGTGGGACTCTTGGCATTCTGGCTGGGACTTCCTTTTCGGACCATGCACCAGTGATCCTCACAGTGACTGATAGGCAGAGGAGGGGGAGCACGATGCTACGCATCCCTGAGAGGGTCTTGTTGGACTCTGTGCTCAGAGAGCGAGTGGAGGCTCTATGGACAGAGAGCTTAGACATGCAGGATTCTCCTGCTGACAGAGTGGCCTCATGACTTGCTCAGCTTAGTCGACTCTTTCTTCAAGAGTCCGGCTCGCCTGGCTGCAGCGAGAGAGGAGGAGCAACATCTCCGATAGGCCGTTGCTTCCTTGCAGAGGATGCAGGAGCACCATCCAGACAGTCCTTGGTTGGAGGAGCAGTTGTAGCACGCTCGCCACGAGCTTGTCAGCACAAAGGAGAGGCGCCATGAGTTTGCTTTCCATCAATAGACATCTTAGTGGACCCAAGTGGGTGACAGAGTGACAAGCGCTTTCTTTGAGGCAGTGGGACCCCTGCATACGCATGCCAGGTCAATCAGTTGAGGAGACCCAACGGGTCAGTTGCTTTAGAGCCAGAGGACGTGCGTACAGTTCCTACTGACTTCTACCGTGATCTATTGTCTGCAGAGCCTCAGTCAGGCGTCAGGATGCATGCCAACAGGTGTGGACACAGATGACTTGTCTTGTGACTGACGAGATGCGCCAGAGGCTTGAGCTACCTCTTCAGCTAGAGGATCTTCACGCGGCTCTTAGCGCACTCCCCCGTGGTAGCTGTCCAAGTGAGGATAATTTGACTCCCTGCTTTTTCTTGGAGTATTGGGACTTGCTTGGCTCATATCTCTGCAGCGCTTTTTTAGTACATCCTGCACACAGGAGAGATGCCTGACAGCATGAGTGAGAGCCTGATTTACCTCATTCCCAAGGAGGGTGGCTCCTTGGATGAGATTCGACAGTGGCGACCCATCACCATCCTCAACTCATCCTACAAAATTCTTGCCAAGGCTCTGAGTTTGAGGATTCAGCCACTTCTTGAGAGCATTATACATGGGACATAGACAGGTTTTGTCAAGGAGCGTAGTATCCTTGACAACATCTTTACTTTTTGGGAGGCTTCTACCCTCGCGCAGCTCCTTGGTGAGGATCTGGTGATACTTCTTCTCGATTTTGAGAAGGCCTATGATAGAGTTGATTGGGACATTTTGGAGGGCACTCTACGCAGGATGGGCTTCTCAGATGCTTGGATCAAAGGTGTGTCAGCTCTGTACAGATGGGCACATAGTGAGGTTCTTTTGTCAGGAGGTAGAGGTGATCGTTTCATGCTGTCAGACAAGGTTGCCCTCTTGCCCCCTTCCTCTTCCTATTCTATGCGGAGGCGATAAGCAGGTTTTTGGTTTCACAACAAGTTGGCATACGTGGCTTAGTGTTCCCTATTCGGGGAGATGAGCTACTGGATGTTGAGTTTGCAAACGACTCGGCCTTGTACTTGGATGGCCAGGAGGCCAACCTTCACAGAGGTGTGAGCAGGCTCTTTATTGGGTTAAAGGCCCAAATGGCCCCCTTTGTGTATAGTTTTAAAGGTTATTAACCTTTGGCCAAGTTCACATTGAACTTGGCCACTAGCTTTAAATTTGCAAACGCTGATTTTCAGCCAAGGAGGTCAACTTTCACGCGAGATTTTGCAATTTCATCGCCAAAGGACTCGTCCCTGGTCCATAGAGAGCTCCCGGCAAGTCAAATTGACCTAAAACAAGCTGAAATTAGGTCAAAATCAACAAATTACAGGTTATGACAGCAAAATACAGGTTTTGAAAATCATGTATTAAAGTGTGGGAACATCTTTGCTAGGTCCCCGCTACCCGAAAACACTGAAATTGCCAAAAAACAGGTCCCAAAACAGGTGTTTTCAGCAAATTTCAGATTTACGCAGGTTTTTGCAAGTGTTTTTATGATGCGTCTACATTGGGGAAAGTGCAAATTGATGCAATCTATGCACATTTGACAAGTTTTGGCTATGTATGACCATTTGTGGCTGCTACAAATTGGGGCTTTTGCTCATACATGCTTCTAAAGGCTGTGCATTAGCCTCATGTATGTTCTGTGAGGCTAAAAACAACTAAAATTGTTGTTTTTGAGCACAAATTTACTCGCTGAAATTTCCTGCGCATAAATTTCAGAAATTGTTTTTTGTGCCTAAATCGACCTATTTTGTCCCAAATTGCTCATGTGACCATTTGGAGCTGTAGTGCACACCTCTATGAGGCTATACGCCGGTTTTTGTGCATTTTGTCCAAAAATTGAGCGTATTAGCCCTCTTATTCGTGCAACTATAGCCTCATTTTCTTCAGATGTGAAGAATCTGTAACAGACTTGGACACTCTAAGTCCAGAATCAATCGCGACAGCACCACATAACCACTTCAAAACAATTCACAAATCACAATAGATTTGCACTGGCTTGGCGGAGTTCCGTGCCTAGAGATATTGGCCCCAAAGATTGGCGCCCCTTTCAAAACAATTCACAGATCACAATAGATTTGCACTGGCTTGGCGGAGTTCCGTGCCTAGAGATATTGGCCCCAAAGACTGGCGCCCCTTTCTTTTTATATTAATCAGATCAAAGTACAAGAGAGTGGCTAGGGTTTCACTCTCAGACTCTGCGTCCAGATGCTTTGAGAAGTGAGGCCCTCACCACTAATTTAAAGGTTACAAGGGATGCCCAAAAGCAAAGCCCCAAAAGCTTCAAAATCAAAAGCCCTGAAAGCAAAAGCTCTTTTCTTTCTCTCACAGAGAGTTTCTGAAAGCAAAAGCAAATTCTCTCTCTCTCTCTCTCTCTCTCTCTCTCTCTCTCTCTCTCTCTCTCAATGAGAGCAATAAAAAGCAATTATGCTTTTCTGGCCCAAAGCTGAGATTTGCGCCGCTCAAAAATATCCAAAAAATAAATAAATAATTTTTTTAATTTTTTTTCAATTCACCTCCGCGATTTCCGAAAATTAGGGTTTTTGGTAGAAATTAGGGTTTGCAGGAATTTTAGGGTTTCTGCTGTCCATAGCCCCGTCATCACTTGGTGACATACCCCCTCTTGAAAGCATTGTAATCGACTACGATTACGCCTGCAAAACCGACAAAAGCCATAAACCGTCTTAGCAGATACTGACTGTTAGTACCTACGTACTAGGAACACACATCTAGCACATGTACAAAATCAACAGTCACATCACACGACATCACAGGACATCACATGACATTCAACATTCATTCAGATCTTAGACCATGATTTATCGGCAATGTAGCTAGCAATCACATCTAGGTCCAATCGGGACCTCATCGATGTCCGATTGACTAACCCCTATTGCAACCATGTCTATTCGAGATCAATCATACCAAAATGCTGCAGTCATTTCGGCCATCAGTTCCTGCACTCACAAGAAGTCAAGAACAAATCAGTATCATTATCAGCAATTCCATTTCATAAAGTCATACAGCAGAATACCGTCAGCTCTCAGTATCCCTGAAGCTCAAGGAGACATCAGTGATTCTAGTATCGAAATCAAGGCATCTGTTGACAAAGGAGTGTAGTGACTCCCCTCTTGTGCATCCCACTGCACCAGATCTCCGGCCAAGCTGAATTCTGGTTCCGTTTGGAGTAGACTATGCTAAACCAAAACATCGAGGTAAAGTTTCACAATCCGAGGAGTATCTGCTAGGTCCTCCTCCTCCATCCACTTCGCATCAAATGCAGGAAAGTTCTTGAACTTAATCAAGAACCCGCCTTCGGACTTTACCTTTCTTCGTATCGTTATGTGCCAAAATCTGTTCAGGAACAAGGGTCTCCTCGTTCTCTTCCACTGCGGGCTGCTCATCAAGCTCCCCATCATCAGGCACATCACCCTTAACAGGTTTCAAGAGACTCACAGGCAATGCATTGTGAATCCTCCAAGTATCTGGCAGTTTCAATCGGAAGGAGACATCATTTATCTTGTCAGTGATCTGGAAAGGTCTGTAGTATTGCATACTAAGCTTTGGAAAAAGCCTCTCCTTTCTCTTTTTGCATAAAATTAAATCAAGGTGCACCGCATTGTGTGAATCTCTTGTTCCCTGTTTGTAATGTCAAAATTAATGAAATACATAGCCTGTTAAGGAGTAATAGTTGTTGGGTCATTCAACAAAGAGAAAACAAGAGATTCACACAATGCAGTGCACCTTGATTTAAATGTATGCACACAACTTCCTACTGCCCTCTGATGAGGATTATAACTTACATTGAGGTGAAAGCTGGCAACTCATGACAACTCTTTATATGTCCACATCAAAAACCACAATTTATTCTTTCCTTATCTCCTTTTAGTTTTTGAGCAAAAAGCCAGACTCTGCCTTTGTGGAAGCAAAAGGATGACAAACTAATTGATGAGTTAGAATATTAGGAGAGAAGAAAGTGTCGTCATCTTACCGCTTTCCCAGTCTCGTCAACAACTGGTAAGCCTGTAATCCGGTTCTGGACCAACAGTTCAATAGCTGTTGGAAAAAAGTTAAAAACTAAACAAATGAGATCATCCTTTCACTTCATCCAGGTCTGAAACATGAAAATAGGAGTGGTACACAATTTGAGTCTACCCTCGTCCACTGATGTCGTTGCCTTCGCAGTAATAAGGTCACCTTTGGGTGTCATAAAATCACCAACCGTGTAAAACCCATGTTTTCCCTGCGAGACAAAACAAAGTTTGACATTCAAATTTCACAAAGATGCAACAAACTAAGGCTTGAAATTGAAAGTATACACTATCTAAGACTGAACTTCAATTAGCAAGAATGGCACACTTGCAAGATGATCAATTAGGATTTCCAAAAAAACGGTTGAAATTGTGTGCAAAGTTCACATCGAGCAAATTGCTTACAATTCTTTGTTCTTTCTATAGTCCATGATGCAAATAAAAGCAAAAAATGACCTATGCATAAAGTGCTGAATCGTAACCTTACAAAAGAAGCTTTGCCTCCCTTTTTCCCATAATGGAGCACCCAAAATCAACTTGAAATCAAAAAGCTCGCCCTTCTTGTTTTTCTCTAATGTGCGGTAACCTTTGTGGAAGAGAGAGAGAGAGAGAGAGAGAGAGAGAGAGAGAGATGAAATGAAATGAAATGTTGTTGTCACGTGCACATCTAACCCTATGTGGATGTGGACAAGCTAACTCTTACTTCTAAGGTTTAAGACAACCTAGGAAGTGTTCTGGCACCCTTGTGAGCCTGCAAGCATGACCTGCATGCCTAGGTACTTTAGAGTAGTTGCATAACCTTTGATTGCGCATGAGCACCGCCAATCTGCTAGGTGTAGGCACTTGGGAGTATTCGCATAGTCTAGCATCAATATCCCAACCCAAGGTTGATTGTACGTAATGTATGTGGTGAAATTGTACGTATTGTACGTTATTCCGTACAGGAAAAAGATTTAGGTACATAAACATATGTACCATTGGCAAAAATACCCACGTACCAGATCTTACACTGTCAGGTGCAACGGAAGAGAATAAGGATTTGCTCGGATCTAGTACTCCGCACACAAACACAAGGGAAACTTTACTTCACTTGAAAAGACTGAACTGAACTAAAAGAAAGAGAGAGAAAAGAGACGACACAGGGATGTCGGGTCCCAACCCTCAAGGGCCCCCTTGCTCTGTTGCCAGAGCAAGTACTTTCTTTATTCTTGCACAAATGCTACTATAATGATGCTGATGCTAATGGGTACTGATGCTATTGATGCTAGGTACTGGAGGGGTACTATGTCGATGACGATGATTCGACGACGGTGCTAAGGCAAAATGCCAAACTGCTATCACGGTTGATCGTTCGCGGTTTGCAACCACGACGAGGCTAGGGGCTGAGTCTACTGGCTGATGCAAAAACGCTGACTGTGGCTGCTGAATCTGATGCGATCAAGGGCTGAAAACGTTGGTCTTCGGGCTGAGATCGCTGACCTTGCTGGCTGAAAACGCTGGTGAGGAAAGTGTTGAAAACGCTGGCTGACTTCTGGCTGAAAACTGAGTGTTAGTGCTTCTGCTGTGGCGGGGCAAAACCGGCAAGGATCTACTACCACAAGGGTGCGGGAATGCGAGGCTAATGCTAAACTGAAAACGCTGATGAAGGGGCTGCAAATCGCTGAAGCTGGCCTCCAAAAACACTAGTCATCATGCTGAGAAAACGCTAAGAGGGGCTCCTCTGCAGCACGCTTCTTGTGCACTTGAGCCCTCCTGTCTTCTACCTCTACTGAGTGCCCAATGGATTTCTTTTATAGATTCTTAGCAATTTGCCCTACCTACTTTTCCAACAAAAGTCGCTTATTAATAAATAAGTGAAAAATGTGTAATTGGAAAAAAGGGTTCTATGCTCTGGAAAATGATCATGCTGAAATTTGTATTGTGAGGGTATGCAACTATGACCGGCCTAGGCATGCACGTCTTGCTAGAGGCTCACAAAGTGCTAAGCTCAGTCCTAAGCTAGGCTATGACTGACGCTAGACCATGGCAGAAGCATGTCCACTTGGCGAAAGTGAAGTGCATACGTGACATAGTACATACACCCCCAATTCGACATAAGATGGAGCTAGTCAATTTGTTGCACTTCATGATTGTACTTCCCTGAGCATATAGATATACACCCATACCTCCTAGAGAAAGAGCAACAGAGTGTGCTCTCTACACTTGAGTTTGTAGGTTCTCTACAAGTTCTCTACGACTCTGTTCTGCTCTATCTAGAGACTCGACTTTCAGCAGTCTTAAAAAAGACCACTACCACTTATTTAGAGGCCCTAAAGCCCCAAATCCACTTGTGAAAAGGCAAAATGTGGCGCAGAGTCGATAAAATTTTTACAACAAAAACAGCCTGCACGTAAAGTTCTATACACCTACAAATCCGTACAGTACATTCTGTATATACATACGGAAGCAACCTTATCCTAGCCTAGGTAAAATCTGCATGTGAAGCACCTCTTATTAAGGATTTTCAAGCTTATTGATAAGTGCATTTATAGCAAGCCGTGGGGTTTTGATCGCCTTGCCCGACCCAACCTTCAGGTCATATATTAAGGGGTCACCATTTCCACAAGTCATTCAGTACCCCATTGTGGCCAGCAGCACCACCAGCAACCAGCCTAGCGTTTTCAGCATACAGCATCAGATCCATCTACAACACCCATCAGCACCAACGTTTTCAGCCATCAGCCCATCACCAACTTCAGCAGCAGAATCAGCCCAGCGCTTTCAGATTTCAGCCTAACCTCATCATCAATTTGCAAATCCAGTCAAATCAGCACAGCAATTTCAGTTTTCAGCCCTTCGCCTCGCAGATCCAAGCATTAACACTATTATTCTCTCTTCTTTCTAGTCTACTGCACATCTCTCTCATGAAGTAAAAGGAACTCTCCCATGTAGCAAAAGGAACCTTGAGTACGCACTGAGCACTCATCCTGAGCATTGACCATCAATCACTTCCGTTGCAAATTACAGTTATATTAACGTCTTCTGAAGGCCAAAATGACCTATGAGACCAAAGATTTACATCAGGGTGAATCTCATACAAAGTCTGGATCAAAAGAAAGAAACTAGCTAAACAGAAACACTACTAGCCTTATAAAAGGTGGGTATCAAGAGCCCGAGGGGTACATATACAAAAGGTGGGTACGTATCTCGGAGAAGATACAAAACGGTGGATATGTGTATATCAGAATCCGGAGATGGCTCTTATCGGTCGGTGCATAATCGTGTCAATGTCCTCCATGGTGAGAGTCTACACAGTCTCCCATGACTCGCTAATATAGATCTACTACAAAATCCTCCAACAATGGGAGCATCCCCTCATCCTCCACGTCTTGGATCTCCACAGCTTAGTTGCTTGATCACTCAATATACCTCTGCAAGTGGTATACCCTGTATCCCTCCTCTCTCGCTGCTCTCATCCCTCCTCTCACACTTAATCTCTGGGTGGAAGCACACTCTAATCTGTCTCTGGGTGTGCTCTCTCTCTCTCTCTCTCTCTCTCTCTCTCTCTCTCTCTCTCTCTCTCTCTCTCTCACACACACACACACACACACATTGAATCTCCATTAGATAGAGTCCAAGGAATCTCTGATCCTGGTATCTAATAACTCTAGATAGAGGCCCAAAACCCATTCTGAAGAAGTGAAAGCGGCCATGTATCTCATAGTGTGTTGTACACTCGCATATATAGTGGAGCTCCGTCTCTTGCTCTCTCTCACACGGGTTGCACAACTTGGCCTCAGCTAGACGCCTCGAAATCAGTCAATCTCAATCTCCAACTGGAATGATGATATCTGAATCTGTCCGATAGCACATCATAAGCCATGGGAGAAGTGAGTGTCCATGTAGGCAGGCCTAGATAAGAACCCATCCTCTATTAGCTGGAGATAATGCTCTACATGTAATCATCTTTGTGCTCAGCTCCTGTATAGGTTGTATCCATGTCATCTGGGTATCCAATTAAAACAAATCCTTTCGTATAAGTCTAGTGACCTCCCTCCGTGTCAGAGAGAGAGAGAGAGAGAGAGGGAGAGAGAGAGAGAGAGGGGGGGCAGCTAGAGAATACTGGGGGGGGGGGGGGGGGGGGGGGGGGGGGGGGGGGAGCTAGACATTAGAAAACCATGCTGCCATTTGTACATACCATCATGATGTATTTCCAATTTTCCCTGTACTATCAAGTGCCGTGAGGATTCCAGAGCTAGTCGAGCATAACGATCTCGTGGGTGCTCCCATAAGCTATGTATGGATGCCACTAACCTTGTAAGAGCCTCCACCACCAGAGGAGGGGCAACCAGCTCTGCTCAAATGATCGCATGCGGAACCGAGGCCTTAACCTTGATCATCTTGGAGATCATAAAGATAAGTGGCCTCTCCATCTCGCCACCCATCTGTACATCCATGCAAACGACTATGATGATCTACTAAAGGTCCCGATATCTGCACTTCACATAGCATAGTTGAGGCAACCAGAGTATCAAAAAGCCATAGCTTGGTGCGAGGCTCCTGGAACTGAACCTGTGAACACATCCTCTCCAAACCTCCCAAAGTTGCGTATGCTCTAGTCAGTCTAGTCTTTGCCATTCTCATGGAGAAAATCGGGCCACAAAAAGCGAGATTCTTTTTAGTTTCTTTTTGGGAAAGCAAATGTTTTTCCGTAAAAGAGATGTGTCAACATTGCATCTATGCATAAGAGTCCATTTGGGGACGCCTGGACTATGTGTCTATGTGGACATAAATGCTCTAACTTTGCTTTTAAGTGAATTTCAGCTAAAGATCAGAAAAAGCAGCTTTGACTTATTTTTAAAGATGAGGCTTTCTCAAATGGGGACACCTAGTCTCTGTTTACATGCAATTTCTTTCCCGCTCTTTATTCTGGCAGATTTTCTCAGTTAAGGCGCTTTTCTCTCTCCTCTTATTAGGCACCTCAGCAAGTACCCTACTTTGGCAAAAAAAGGAGGTTGCCCCCTAACTGCTCGTGCCTATAAAAGCAATCCCTCTCCCCTCTCTTGGGACCGTGAAAAAAGGTGCCAAAGCTACCATATGATGCTGCTCTAAAAATACCCAAAACAAGAAAATTCACAATTGGGAAAAAAACATGTGCCTAGAATCCCTACCAAGCGGGTCACAGTTGAAAGGGTGGCCAACCCACAACCAAAGGCTTAAGCGCGCGCATGAAATCCTGGAAGCAAGAGTGAAAGCGTCTGGAAGGTGAACATAAAGCTCTAACAATATCTGCACCTGCATTCATATCCACATCGGAGTTTCCCATAACTATGGAGCTTGTTACTACTCTATCAATCTGCAGCCAGCCCACCGGCAGTCACATGGAAATTTACCGTATCAGCACTACGCAGCTGGAACTGTAAAACACTGCCATGCAAGCTCATGTACACCTTGTCAAACTCAGAATTCCCCTTTATGCGTAGGTGGCATGAGAAATTTTGAGGAAAGAGTCACAAGTCGTCGGTTTTTTTTGGCGTAAGGACTGTGGCTTGGCATGATGCCAAATGACACTATGCGAGTAACTTGGCCACCTGACATCAACACCTCTATCCTCTATATCTACTCAACCACATGGTCGCGCCCATCCTCATATCACCAGTAGTTAACTGCAGCTCTTGCTGCGTATAGAGATCCTGATGGAGGTGGGTTCAATCTGGATCAACAGCTCCACCTGTGTTTTCCGTCGATGATACGTAAAAAGTTCTCTCTCTCTCTCTCTCTCTCTCTCTCTCTCTCTCTCTCAAAAAACAAGGAAAACAAAAATGTAGCTTACTGGGACGGGGACCTCCATGGCAGCATTTAGGACCAACTTCTGCGACCTCAAGGATCGCTGTAGGGAAGAGGATGAGGGAACGAGGCCGGCACAACACAAGGATGAGGACCGGAATAGAGAAACTGCAGAGGAGAAGGACGCACAGAGTTCCATGGCATTCCACGCAGAGGAGCCACGCCACGTTTACGTAGGTTCACTGAAGTACGTCAAAGACCATTTTACATAAAACGCGGAATGTAGAATCGGGCCCGCCGGAAGGTCTTAAATTTGAGGCCCATTTTGGGCGTCATTGATGGAGTGCCTCAGCTTTAAGTGCCACGGGGTTCCAACCATGGGATCAATGGCTCTTGTACAAAATCAAGCGCATTCACAGATTTTGATCGTCAATGCGTAAAAATTAAACTCGAGATCTCGAATTTAGTTTCTATATCGAGCTCTATAGTTTTAAGTTTAAGTTCATGAGAAAACACATACACGCGGACGTGATGATTAAGGCTTTGAATTCTCAAGCTAGTGGTGAGGGTTCAAATCTCGGTTGGGAAAGTGAGGACATCCTGAGATTAGGCCTCCCATGGCCGGTAAAAACTAAACTCGAGATCCTGAGTTTAATTTCAATAGATCGATGGTCCAGATCGATCTTTCACTTGGGACCATTGATCCCATGGTTGGGACCCCGTGACACTTAAAGGAAGGGACATCATGGGCTTCAAACGACATCCAAAATTTTGGCTGGCGACAAGGTGCCATTTGAAGCCTGTCATGGTTGTGTGTGTGTGTGTGTGTATGTGTATGTGTACAGATGTATATATGCATATGTATGTATATATATCCTTATGAGATAGGGATACATATTTATTTAGGGCTGCGTAAAAGAAAAATAGAGAAGAATATCCATCGATGAAAAAGTCTTTATTATAGGACTTTAGAGTAAGAAACTATATCGGTAGCCTAGAGGACCTCATAATTATTTTCCCTTCTACTCGTATACTAGATACTATTAGGTAAAGGCGGTGTGCCTCACCGTGCTTTGCCCGTGTCCGTCGACCAGTGTCCGGCTGCCCACATTTATCTCCTTATTCTTTATACATAATACATACAAAGAATAAGAAGCTCTCACTCACACTCTCACATGGTGCTCACACAATGAGATTTGGGAGCTCCACCCACATCCTGTGTCGTGCTCTCTCTCTCTCTCCCCTTCGCACTCTCTGCGTACGCGCACTGCATCCGCGCACTCACATCTAGTATCAGAGCTGGTTTCATTCCCGAAATCGCTTCCGCGCACGCGCACTTTCAAGAGTGCAAACAGGGTTTCGACTTTGGCATCGGCAAATTCAGCTTTTCGAGAGCGTTTCCATCAAGCATGATGGCGTTTTACCCCCCTTTTGAAGCCATTTGAGCCATCAAAAACTTCATTCGAGCTACGGTTGAGGAGCTGCATTTTTCAGCCCTCTTTTGGGAGTTTATGCTGCGTTTTTGGGTCGAAACGGAGGTTTTTGGCATAGCTTTCACACCCGGACTCAGATACATGTGATCCAGGAGTCTACAGTGGGGTTTTGGCACGCTCTGGACGCGCTCGTCATATCAAAATTTTAAAATTCTAAACGCTGAATTTTCTGCTACAGCAGTTGTTTATTGTGTGTCGAGGATTCCACACATAGTTTGCTCTCAAATGTGAGAGTGATATTTGCTGCAAGTTTCCTCACAGGTGGGAGGATACAATGTATGCCTTATGTGGTTTGATGCTCAGGGAGACTAATGTGATTGCATTTTGAGTTCGACAATGTATGCTTCGAGCATGTTTTTTGGCAGTCTCACAAGTAGAGCAGATATTTGTGTACTGGATTTGCAGGTGTTGAGTCTAGTACTCCCACAGGTGTTTCCATTTGCAGTTGAGGACATCTTCTGCAGTGTTGGCTTGCATACCGGTCTCGACACAGCAGGTGTCTTGAGCTTTTGCTTTGTGTAGTGGTTGGAGATTACTCGCCATAGTTTGTGATCGAGCTTGGCTCTCACATTGACAGGTTTTGTCAATTTGGACACAGTTTGGTGTTCTTGTATCCACTCTCGAAGGAGTGAGGATTTGTGTATACTATGGTTATCTGGCACATTGGTCATTCATTGACACATTTTGGCAACAGTTTTTCACTCACATATGTATGTCATTTGTAGCGCCGTTGAGTGATACTCTGGCTAGAGCGGTTTGGCTCTGTGTATGACTTTGTGAGGTGATTTCGGACGAGTACATTCCCGGATTGGCCATTTGGGCATTTGTTGTTGTCTCCATTGTGATTTACTGTTGAGTTTTTACAGAGGAGACTCTGCCGAAATTTTGCCAGACATGTATGCCTATTGTAGAGGCTAGTGCGCTTGACCTCTTGGTCACCTTCTTTGCTTGAGACAGTGGTTTGCTCTCAGGTGGGAGAGTTTTGTTATCTCGAGCATTGTTTGCCATAGTGTTTGGCAGTTTGGATTGCGGCGTGTATTACGCATCCATCTCTTTTGCCCGCAGATTGTGGTTCTAGTGGGAGACCTTCTGCGTACTTTGTGCATCGAGCTATTCCGCACTTGCTTTTTTGGTTCTGTCTCAATTGTGTGGTTGCCGACAGTTCTTTGGATTGGTTTTACTGCTCTTTGGTTGTACAGGTTGCCAGACATGGCAGTACGCACGTCAGAGTTTGAGCTCTTTGTTACGAGATTTGATGGGTCAAATTTCGCTTGGTGGAGCTCGCATATGCTTGATGCATTGACTTGTTTGGGCCAGGCATTGCCACTACAGGGCAAGGATGCAAGGCCAGAGTCCATGTCTGACAGTGCGTGGGAGGACTTGGATGCACTAACGCGATCGACGATTATGTTGAGCCTAGTAGAGTCAGTCTATTGCATAGTTATGCATGCACGTACAACTAGAGATTTATGGCAGTTGTTGTGTCAGAGATATGGCACCTCACAGTCCAGAGATGCGCCTAGAGCGAGATGCAAGTCTCAGAGACAAAGACTGCACACTTGTTGGCATTGTGGACACACAGGACACATTCAGAGGCATTGTTTTCACAGGATGCGACAGTGCAAACGTCAGTACAGGTTGGATGCTTCAGCTTTGACTTTATCGGAGGCAGATGTTGTGTATGAGGCTACACACGACGGTGAGGTCGTTCTTGCTTCCATGTTTACTCCTGTGGTTCTCATGTCATGCGATGGCACATTACCTTCACAGTGGATGCTAGATACTGATGCTTCATTTCACGTCTCGCCGAGACGCGAGTACTTTTGCTCGTATGCTAGCGGTTTGCTTGGACATGTGCGCTTGACTGATGGTTCAGTCCATGACATTGTTGGTGCAGGAGATGTTCGGATGTCATTGCCGAGTGGAGCAATGCTAGTGCTGAGGCATGTTCGCCATGTGCCGAGTTTGACTCGGAGTTTGGTCTCCGTGAGTCAATTGAGAGACAGTGGGTGCCATGTTGTGCTAGATGAGCACAGTTTTAGTTTGCATCGTGGACAACTTGTTTTAGCTAAAGGTGCTAGTGTTGATAGCACATATCTGATGCATGTTAGTCACGTGAGAGATGGCACTATCTCTGTGACATTGTTGCAGCCATGTAGACAACAGAGACGGGTTTCCTTTGCTAGTGGGTTGCATGCTGCCTTGCCTTTGTGTCAGCAGAGTAGTGAGACAGTTTTGTGTGTGCCTACTAAGGTTAGGCAATTAGAGCAAGCAGGCTCTTGTGAGACACAGCAGGTTGTGCATCTGTCTTGTGGTGACGTTCACGCAGACAGTGGTATCTCTGGGGATGCACACCTTGGTCATTCATCCGTTGAGATGACATCGGTTGAGCCAGAGACCGATGCATTGTTCTATGATGCATCTGATACGTTTGAGGGCGACAGTGTCCTTCAGACAACTGTGTGTGATTGCAGTGGTGTTGATTTCTCGGTTTTGCAGTCATTCTCAGCAGATATGCCTTTGCCAGAGGATGCTGACATAGTGATGCATAGTCAGGTGGTTCCTGATGAGGATGCATATGGCACTGAGGTTGCTGACAGGGATAGGTTGGCACACATAGTGCATGTTTCGTTGGGTTTCGCGTCTCTCATGTCTGACCTTTTAGTCTCGAGACCTGATCTTGCTTATGTGGTTGGTGCATTTGCAATGGGAGTTGTCAGTCGTGCGATGACTGACACTGGCATTGTGCATTGTGGAGCCATGCAGGTCGTCACTCGATACCTGCATCAGGAGTGTCATCGTAGCTCTAGCCGTAGCGGTATGCATGTTGCATCTACACTAGAGCATGTTTGGAGTGAGCCGGTGGGCATAGGTTGAGAGTCGTCTTCTCTCACCTCTTGTATATACTAGTTGTAGGCTAGTCTTCTCGCCACTTATCGGCACACAGCCTTTAGTGGGAGAATGTTAGGTAAAGGCGGTGTGCCTCACCGTGCTTTGCCCGTGTCCGCCGACCAGTGTCCAGCTGCCCACATTTATCTCCTTATTGTTTATACATACAAAGAATAAGGAGCTCTCACTCACACTCTCACATGGTGCTCACACAGTGAGATTTGGGAGCTCCACCCACATCCTGTGTCGTGCTCTCTCTCTCTCTCTCTCTCTCTCTCTCTCTCTCTCTCTCTCTCTCTCTCTCTCTCTCTCCCCTTCGCACTCTCTGCGTACGCGCACTGCATCCGCGCACTCACAGATACTGACCTTTTTTCATGCATTTAAAGATGTACAATGATGAGTGTTACCATATACATGTGGTAGTGATGTGTGTGAACACGCTAGGACCGCTGGCATTTTTTTCCCCGTGCATTGTATATACGCCCATCACTCCAGGGCTATCTAACTTTTTATTGCACACTGAGTAAACACTCTTTGTTGTGTGCCTTGAGCTTCCTTCATCTTCTCCAAGCTGTGTGTGTTTTTTTGCAACCCTAATTCCAACAATTGGTATCAGAGCAGGTTGCGTCCTCCCGGGCTTAGACGCCAGCTGCTCCAACACGCGCCTGCTCACTTTCTCTGATTTTAGTGAGCTTTGGCGAGCGTTGGCAGGTCGACAAAAAATTCGGGTAAGCTCATAGAGCTTAGTTTGCTCAGATTTCTGATTCGGGTTCATTTCGACCACCATTTCCACTATAGCCAGGTCTACACATGAAATTTTTTCATTTTGTGTAGAATTTTTGTCAGTGTCAATTACTGCATAACAGGTCCCATACAGTCTACTTTGGGTTGTGCTATATAGCACGTGTTAGTTTCACTCAGTTTCTCCTTATTTGGGCAGTTTCACATTAGGTGTAGGCATTTTCCATGACTGACAACAACACAGATGTGTTCAAGATGTTTGTTGTTGAGGACAGATTGGATGGAGACAATTATCCTATGTGGGCTTACATGATGCAACATGTTCTTGTATCAAAGGGGGTCTGGAATATTGTGCAGGGCATTGATGTACGTCCTAGTTTTGAGGATGTAGGTGATGTTGAGGATGTGGCAGGTCTTGCTGCAAGGATTGGTGTTGTTAGAGTTGTTTTGCCTATGGTAGAACAAACTCGTTGGGATGTAAAGGATGTGCAGGCTCATACGTTGATTGTGTTGTTTGTAAAGCGCACCATTACTCCTCACATTTGTTCAACGAAATCTGCAAACAAGCTTGGGATGTTCTGGTTGGTCTTTATGCAAGCCGCAATGAGGCAAAAATTGCATTTCTGCGTAAAGAGCTGGAGTCAAAGATTGTGCATGAGGAAGATGATATGGACACTTTCCTTACTACTGTCAAGGATACCAATGAGCAAATTATTTCTGCAGGTGAAGTCATTTCAGACAGTTTCCTTGTGCAGACTGTTCTTGATGCCTTACCAGATTCTTACCAAACTTTTGCTAGTACTTGGAGACTTATGACCCAAGGAAATCCTGAAGTTGTCAAGTTTGATGCATTATGCACATTGATGTTGCAAGAGTTACTTTCTAGAAAAAACAGGACTAGACAGCGTGCGGTTGAACAGGCTTTTATTGCTTCTCAAAGAAAGGGTGGTAGCAGCAATGCAGCCACTTCTTATGGTTCTTCTACGAGTGGAAAATCACTTGTTCCTAATGCTTCTGCTGGCAGCAATTCGTCTGGAAATTCTGGTGATAAGGGCAAAAAGAAGATGTGTTGCCATTATTGTAAAGTTAATGATCACTTGATCAAGCAGTGTCCTAAGTTGAAGGCCAAAGAGGCTAAGAAGAAAGAGGGTGGTTCCATTGCAAATGTTGGTTCCACTACAAATGCAGCCATTGTTGAGTCTTCTGTGAAAGGAGATTGTGATGCTGATGTTGATGTAGAATGGGCTTTTAGTGCAGAGTGCACTTACAATCCTACTGTCCATGATACATGTATGTCAGTTGCTCCAGATTCACATGTGTGGTATTTTGACAATGGTGCTACAAAGCACATTACCTCACATCGTGAATTGTTCACCTCTCTCGAGTCTGTCCCTCATGGTGATTCAGTCACTTGTGCCAACAATGCCTCTTATTCGGTTCAGGGGGTTGGAAAGATTGTGCTTACTCCTGCAAATGGCAGTTCTTTCACACTTGTTGATGCACTTTATGTACCTGGGATCAAGAAGAATCTTTTGTATGTATCTGCACTTGCTAGACTTGGTCTTGTAGTCAAATTTGTGGATGACAGATGTACACTACATGATTTCACTTTCGGTGATGAAATTGTTGCATCTGGCATTTTATGCCGTGGGCTGTGTAAGCTCACTTTGTATGACAAGTATGGGAAGAATTTTGCAAATGCAGTTTTGGATTCAAAGGCAATTCAGATGCAAAACTTTGGCATGCAAGTTTTGGTCATCTGAATTTTGCCAGTTTGCTGTGTTTGCAAAAAATTGATATGGTTGCTTCTTTTCCACCTCTTGAAGCACCTGTCAAACAAGGCTGTATTTTGGGTAAGATGCAGCGTTCGAAGTTTCCAAGGGTGGTTCAGTTAGGGCCCGAGTTAGGGCCACATGCAGGTTGCAGCTTGTGCATAGTGATGTTTGTGGGCCCATGCAAATTCCGTCCTTGGGCAATTACCTTTACTTCGTGACTTTCATTGATGATTACTCCAGGCATGCATGGGTATTTCTGCTTAAAGCGAAGTCCGAAGTTTTTATGTGCTTCAAACAATTTCTGGCTATGGCTAAAAATGTCTGGAAATGTACTATGGGCACCCTTCGTTCCGATCAAGGAGGGGAGTATATGTCTCATGAATTTAATGCATTTCCGGCTAGTCGTGGGATAAAACACCAATGTACAGTGCCTTATACGCCTCAACAAAATGGTGTTGCTGAAAGGAAAAACGGGTCACTTACGGAAATGGCACGATATATGGTCAAAAGTCAAGCTTTGCCTCATTCTTTTTGGCTTGAGGCCATCATGTGTGCCACTTATGTACTTAACAGGTGTCCTACGAAAGCTTTGCAGTCTATTACTCCATATGAAGCATGGCATGATAGAAGCCTTCTATTGAGCTCATGCGTGTTTTTGGTTGTTTGGCATATGCTTTGGTGCCACAAACACAGCGCATAAAATTGGATGATAAGGCTATCAAACGTATTTTTGTTGGTTATAGTGTTGAAAGCAAAGGTTACAAGTTGTATCATCCGCAAACAAAGCGTATTTTGGTTTCACAAGATGTAGTGTTTATGGAAGGTTTTGTTCAGCCCTTGCTGTCATGTACTAGAGACATTAATATAAGCTCACATGACATTTATGACACTTTGCTGCCTCTTTTCAGTGGTGGAAGTTTGAATGTGAATTCCAATGAGGCAAATGTACAGCCTATGGGGGTTTCCCAAAATGTTACAGATAAGCCTATTATTGATGCAGATATACATGATGTACTTGATGAGGAAAGGGCTGAAAATGAGCCGGCTAGAGGTATGCCAAAATGGATGGTGCATACATTGCATGACAGTAAATTGGATGCACCTTTGTCTAGTTGTACTCGTTCAGGCTCTTGCCATGCATCTTATGCATCAGATCGTTATGCTTTGGCTGTGTCTAGCTTACATGATGTTGAGGAACCTCTGTCTTTTGATGAAGCACAGAATTTAGAGAATTGAATAGCTGCCATGCAGTCAAAATATGATGCACTTATAGAAAATGACGCATGGACTTTATATGATTTGCCTCCTGGCAAAAAGGCCATGGGTACAAAGTGGGTTTACAAGTTGAAACGCAAAGATGGATGGTGAATCAATCGCCATAAGGCTCGACTTGTTACAAAGGGTTATGCACAGCAAAAAGGCATAGATTATGAAGAGACTTTTGCTCCCACTTGTTGTATGACTACTGTGCATTTTCTATGTGCATTGGCAACTCATTTTGGTTGGGATGTACATCAATCAGACATTGTTATTGCTTTCTTGAATGGTGACATATTTGACGAAGTTTATGAAATGCAGCCTCACGGTTTTGTTAAGAAAGGACAAGAAGACAAAGTGTGTAGACGTAAGAAGGCTTTGTATGGGTTGAAGCAATCTCCTTGTGCTTGGTATGAGAAAGTTGACACTCATTTGGTCAAACGAGGCTTTCGTAACGGTCCAACTGAAAGCACATTGTATGTAAAGCGTGAGGGTGATGTACTTCTCATTGTGGTTCTTTATGTAGATGATTTGCTGGTCATTGGACCAAATGAGAGACATATTGCTGAATTTAGGGTGGATTTGAATGCTACTTTCAAGATGAAAAATTTGGGGATGTTGCATCATTACTTGGGTAGATAGTTTAAGCAGTGTGATGGTGTTATTGCCTTGTGTCAAAAAAGTTACATAGAGACATTGCTATGTAAGTTTGGACTTGAGGATTGCAAACATATTGCCACTCCCATGGAAACAGGTTTGAAATTGAGTCTTCATGATGTTGGTGATCCTATAGATGTCACTCTTTACCAAACTGTTGTTGGATGCCTCATTTAGGTATGCAACATGAGGCCGGATATTCAGTTTGCAATCTCACACGTCAACAAATTTATGCATAGCCTAGGGTCTAAGCATTGGCAGGCTGTCAATAGGATTTTTCGCTACCTTAGTGGCACTTTACATCTTGGCTTGTTTTATCCCAAGGGGGGGATAATTGCCGCCAGACTTACATGCTTTTTCAAACTCAGATTGGGCTGGTTGTTTTGACACGCAAATGTCCACAAGTGGTTTTGTCCATTCTTAGTAGTTCATGTATATCATGGTTGAGCAAGAAGCAACCTACTGTGGCCACTTCTAGTTGTGAGGCTGAGTACAGGGCAGTCTTACAACTACGATTGAGTGTGTATGGTTCAGATGCCTTATGGCTGATTTGGGTGTTGGACAGGACACTACCAACACTATCTACACTGACAGTCAGAGTGCATTGGCAGTTGCGAGGAACCCAATTTTTCATGCTCGCACAAAGCACATTGAGGTGCATTACCACTATGTCAGGGAGAGGCTCTCAGCAGGAGAGATCAATTTGGCTTATGTGCCAACATAGGACAACCTTTCAGATCTTTTCACAAAGGCATTGTCTCGTGAGAAGCTTGAAGCTTTTCGCAAAGCTTTGGGCTTACTCCCCTTTGTGGATTGATCATGTCCTCAGGGCATGACACTTCCCTTTACTCATGTGCCAGCTCTCGTTCATCGCATCACTCCAGAGGGGGATTTGTTACCATATACATGTGGTAGTGATGTGTGTGAACACACTAGGACCGCCGGGGCATTTTTTCCCTCTTTAGGAAGTTTTTTCCCCCATGCATTGTATATACGCCCATCACTCTAGGGCTATCTATCTTTCTATTGCACACTAAGTAAAACACTCTTTGTTGTGTGCCTTGAGCTTCCTTCATCTTCTCCAAGCTGTGTGTGTTTTCCTGCAACCCTAATTCCAACAATGAGCTCGCTAGATGGAACAATTTTTTGATTGATGATGGGTACCTACTCTACAAGGGAAGATTTATGTGCCAATGGACACAGACATTCAACAACAAATCCTTTATGAATGTCATGACAGTGCAAGTGTAGGATAAGTAGAAGACTTATGCACTCATATGATGACAATTTTACTAGTTAGGCTTTCATGGGGATGTTCAAGACTATGTCTTGCATTGCAAAAAAGGTCAAGCTAATAAAGCGGAGCACCTGAATGCAAGAGGTCTCTTGCATGCTTTATAGATTCCCAATGGTAAATGGGCGACTATCTTGTCCATATGTGACAAGGGGGGGATGCTAGTGAAGGGGTTGTTGGCAGATTAACTAAACTGGCGTCCACCTAGCTAGACACGTAGTCGGACACCACAATTGTCCTCTGTTATTTTTTCAAGCTAGTATAGCTACACTGTGTGTAAATCCTAATTCCAGCAGAGCAGGTCTATTCCCTAAGTTGTAATTCGGTCATGCTGTCTGGTAGAGACCTGAAAATTGATCCAAATTCAAAAAAAAAAAAAATCAAGGGCATTAGCAGACTCTCTAGAAGCAATCTAAAAAGTTTGAGCACATTTTGTGGAGGAACATGTTTTGCAATCTATGTACCCAAGAGACCATTTTTGCAGAAACATGATTAGTAAGTATTGCTCTGTGGAGGAACATGGTTCGCAATCCATGTACCCCAAAGACCATTTTTTGGAGAAAAGTGAGTAGTGACACTATGCATCAGTGGGACATTGCTTTGAGAAAGTTTGTCTCAAAGAAAAATTCAAAAATCACATCAAAATTGGCTGATACGGCAAAAAATAGCAAAAACAGGGATTTCATACACAAAATGGACAAATCTTGAGATTTTGAGATCCAAATCCAAAAATAAGTGAAAATTTGACATCTATAGAGTGCAGACATACAACTGACCAAATTTCGTGTTCAGATGTGGTTAAACATGTATCGTGATCCATGTTCCCCTTGTCCATCTGGGGCTGAGATTTAAGCAGTAGGTAGTTGATACCATTTGGAATACCTTTCCCAAAAGGCACCATAACAAAAAACTGAAAAAAATTGGTCAAAAGTGCCAAACACAAAACTAGTCAAAAAATGCAGGGCAAACTGAAAAACTTGCTTTTGTGATTGACAAAAAGTTGTCCAAATCCAAAAATAAGTGGTGGAGTAGACTACTGACACTGCAAGTAATCAACAAGCTAAATTTGGTGTCTAGATCTTATGGAACATGGATCACGATCCATGTCCCCCATCAAGATCTTTGGTTGAGATTTGAGCAGTAGTAGGCCGTTGAGACATACACAAACACTTTTGCCAAAAGAAGCATTTGCAAAAAAGTTGTAAAAAGTGGTCAAAAGAGCCAAAAACATAACATTCTCAAAACTATCATAGCAGACTTTAGAATTCACTTTTGGCTGGCCAAAAGTGATCCAAATTGAAAAGGAAAATTGGGAAGCAGGCTACAAACATCATAAGCTATCGACACACCAAATTTTAGATCCAAAAGTGATGGAACATGGATCGCGATCCATGTCCCCCATGTGAAATTTTGGACAGAAACTATATCAGCATGCAGCAGAGACCATTGTGAACAAATTTCTCAAAGGAGGTTTGTCAGAAAAGTCCAAAAAACTCATCAAAAGTGCCAAAAATAGTTCAAGGTGAAAAATAGCTAAAACAGATGTGGGATTGACTTTTGATTCACCTAATCAAGTCCAAACCACACAAAAACCATATAGCTAGCATCAGGGGACTAAGGGGGAGTTGTGTGCCAAGTTTCAGCACATGGATCGCGATCCATGTCCCTGATGCTAGCCAAACCACACAAAAACCATATAGCTAGCATCAGGGGACTAAGGGGGAGCTGTGTGCCAAGTTTCAGCACATGGATCGCGATCCATGTCCCACTCTCACAGACTGAGACCAGATTTGCACCATAGCTAGAGTAGGTTATAGAGAGTCTAGTAGTCTTTTCAAAACTAACTTTGAACATCAAAACCCAAGTCAAAAGCCCAAAATTGTCAAGCATTCCGAGCAAGTGTCATAACTGACCTAATTTTCAACCCAGAGGTCCAAATCCAACAAAAATTGATACCATAATATCTACTATTCATGTTGATCCTGATGGTACCAAGAAAAGTCATTTTGGCCTCTAAACATGGATCGCGATCCATATACCCATTGTGACAACTTGACTTGAAATTTTTTAGATCAGTAGTGCAAACATAAGGTAGCATATCCCCAATATTATTTTTGAAGTAAATTGAACAAATTTGGACCCAAAGACTTCAAAACAGGTGACAGACTGAAAACCGCAGTGCAGACCTAGTGTGGGGAATTTGACATGTCAAACCAAGTCCAAATTCAAAAAGGTTTGAGATTTAGCTTGTGGACATAGTGAGTAACAAGCTGTCAGGAGATGGTTGAACATGGATCGTGATCCATGTCCCCCAACCTCAAAATTTGATGAAAATTGGTATAGAGCCTGCATATAACATGGTCTACATGTTGTCAAAATTTGGAGTGAAAAATTGACAAGGAGTCATGGATCACAATCCGTGTACCTCTTCATACTGGGGGTATTTGACTTGATAAGCTTGTAGACATACTTGAGTACATCTCAAATCTCAAGTTTGAGTTAAAATTACCTTCAGGAGACCAAGATATAAGCCCAAGTTCTTGTGTCCTACTGCTGAGACTATTTTGAGTGTTGTTTCAAGTGCAATTCACCAAAAGTGCTCTAAATTTCGATAGAAAACTCCAAATTGAGTCAGGTATAGCTAGGAAGAAAGCTTGCGGGTACCCAAAACCAGTTTCTAGAGACCAAAGATCCATAAAGACTTGACTTTTAAGAGACCTGACTAGGGGAAAAAAGGGATAAGTTGCACTAAGACAAAGTGTACTTGTCAAAACTATCTTGAGAGGTTTGAGTGAGCCTTTAACCATGACAAATCATCCACCACTAGGGTTTTCTACTCAACTCAAAGACATAAAAACTGCAAGAAACGTTGCAATACCTTTGATAGTGGGATTGGGAGAATATCTAGAGGAGAGGCACCCACTGATCATCATCAAAACCAATGAGTCCATGAGAGTTAACGGATCACACTAATGGGGACTTGTATAGATTCACAAGCGGGGAACCAAGTACCTTCTACAAGTGTGTAGAACCCAATGCGAGATAGTTGACATCCCCATAAGAACCTCTATGCATTCACTTATACACACGCCCAAGGAGTGCAAGTTTTGATGGTAGATAATTATGGACAAGAGTATAGACTTGTTGATCCAATGGACCTAGAACGATACACGTACAAGGGTACTCCAATTCTACTTACTTTCAGCCAAAAGTGATGCAAGAGCACACATCAGTGAGGAATCCACTATGATTTTATCCAAGACGAGAAGAGAGAGCATGAGACGTCCTTGCTAGAGACCACGAACTGGTTAGAGTGGTGACTTAAACCCCAACAAATGTGAACATATCAAGTGGCTCAGTGTGTCAAAACAAAGTACATGGGTTAGGGGATCCATATGCTCATGTTTCACTTTTCAACAAGTTTTGAGAGCTGAACAAATTGCAAATTTCCAAACTTAGTATGAGCAACTCTTGCAAGAATTCATAGAGGAGTTCTTGAAAAGGGGAATCAAGCACAACACGATGTCACAAATCTGCACTTTCAAACAAAAGAGAACGAGAAAGTGAAGGAATGTTTGCTTCGCTTCAAGCAGTACATAGAGAGGTGTCCTATACGAGAGCTACCGCACGATGAGAGGCTATCGGTTTTCTTCATAGAGGGCTTAAGGATGAGACTCTCAAGAAGGACTTGGATTTGAAAGCATGCACGACATTTGAGTAAGTCACTAGAGAAGCTTTATATCTACTTGACAATTGCAAGGCCTACGGAGAGGTGACGGATAATGCAAAAAATATGACTAGTAGTGCCTCTTCTCCAAAGAGCGAATCAGCAACAAAGCGAGATTTTCAAACTCCTACAAAATTGATCGAGTGATCGAGGAGGTGATTAGGAGAATAAACCAAGGCTACATGCAGGACCTGAATGAATGACAACAACCCATGAGAAGATGTGACATATGTAGAGGGGATCATCCGACCCCATGGTGTAAACCAAAGCCACAACGTGCGCTAGGACAATCACCTCTTTTGAATAGTGATAGAGTAGTAGTCAAGTACACTTAGCCAACGTCTATGCCATAACCCATGAGAAATCAATACTCTATGGATGAGAACATGCTAATGTTCATAACTAATCAAGAGTATGGTTTAAAGACCATTCTTACCAGGCAAGAACAACCATTGGATACATTCCCAACTACGCAACAATTAGGACCATGCTATGAGTGTGGAGGTAATCATTGGCCAATAGATTATCCTCGACAAGTAAAGAATGTGGAGATATTTTGATATTGTTCAGAATGCGGTGTTACTCAACTCATTCTTGATTGTTTAAAACACCCAAACAACAAGGGGAAAGCAACAATGCATGTGTAGAAGTGATGCCTTCTTCAAGCGGATCCGAGGTAGAACCTACAATTCCTATCAAGATGATGACTCAAGCTTGAGCACAAGAAGCTATAAAAAATGCACCTATTGAGAGGGAACAAAAACTGCCAGCTAATACAAAAATTGAGAACATATCATTGAGAACTAAAAGAAAATTGTAGAAACCCAAACGCGACAAAATGAAAGCAAAAAGACTAAAAGAGAAAACCGCCCTAGAAATCGAGCTTCAAAAAGAAAAAGAGCAACTGAAACAAGAAAAGAAAATTAGGGAACGAACAGAAAAAGAGAAATCATCTAGAATGTCGTTGAGAGGTTCGATCTTGGTTGAGAAAGTGAATGAGCACTTCGATGGCATGCTGCAAGCTTACGAAGCTAGACTGAAAACCAATCAAATATTGGAACAAAGATTTCTAGCATATCCGCATCCAAAATTTGAAACAAAATGGATGAAAATGTGCAAACAACTCATAGAGAAATCTCAAGCTCTAATGCAACCAGAAACATTAAAAACCCCTGAGCAAGTAGTACCTGTGTCAGAAAAGGAGAACACGAGCACACAAAAAGAAAACACAAATCAATAGATCCAGCTAAACCAAGGAATGAAAAGTCATTGGATACAAGGGTTGTTTAAAACACAATGGATGAGACAAAGTCTCACGAGAGGCTGCCAATTCCTGAAGTGGACGAGCTGTGGCCACAATCTTTATGGGAAACGATCAAAAACTAAGAAGATTGTAGTGCTACTTTACAGCCAGCACCTATCTCTGAGATCAACATGCATCACAAGTTATATCCTAGAGATATACGATCTCTATATGGAGATGTCAAGTCTATAGCATCAGAAGAGAGCAAACCACAATCTCTACAGACTTTGCCATCTTTCATAGCGGAGCACGAAGCAAAATCCAAGGTGAGAATTGTGTCATCTCAATGCAATCTAATTCCACAGATGATTGACACAAAGAGCCTAAATAAATTAATGTCATCCCCTATAAGATGTACCACTACTCTTGGCAAAATTTTTGAAGATCAGACCACATCTATGGGGATAAATGAGCAAGAACCTGGAAAAAAATCCATCCACATGATAAATTTATGGATGAAATCATGGAAACAACATGGCCAGAGAAACTATAGGCAAAGTCGGTACCAGTGAATAAGGTGGGTGACTATTGTGAAGGAGAAGAAGGGAACACCACCTTACCACTAAAGTACAAAGGAGTAACAATGATTGCCATACTTGATAGTGGGTTTGGAATAGCCATTGCTACAAAGGGAATCTAGAAGAAATGAGGAAGACCAGCTCTGAAAAAAATGCACATAAAGTTGCAACTAGCAGACGGATATGTAAAAAGACCCTTAGGGATGCTAGAACAAATTATTGGATCCTCTTGAAAAATAGAGTACAAGCACACTTTTGTTGTAGTTGACTTTGAAAAAGGCAACAACTTTGAAGTTATTTTGGGACAACCATTCATGCGTGAACTCAAAATGGTTCAATATTGAGGCTATGACCATCTCTACTTAAGTCATAAAGGTATCACAACTAGGGGTAGCATGAAGGACCATAGTTAGAGGGATGTAACCGAAACCCAGTGGTAGACTTTGTCGTGACTACGGATTCAGAGATGCAATTGCCTGCTTGGTTAGTGAAAGATGCGTATGTTTGGATGTGCGGAGTACCTGAATGTGGAAGCTTGAGAAAGGAAGATTGTATCCTAGAGATATCAGTAGAAGATGAGGCTTACATTAAAGAACCATTCCCAAAAGATTTATTTGAACCTTTGGATGGGAGAAATTATTGGCTACTATAGATATATGTGTAAATGAAATAACAACTACAAAGTTTTGTGACAAGAATGGCTATGACATAACTCTCTGCTTTACAATAAAGGTGTTGAAGGAAGCTAATGAGGTTTGTGAGTATGAAAGAAAAAAGGTGAGACATATAGCTACGTCATGGAGCATGGTACCAAAGTGCAAACGAAGGAAGCAAAGCAACCACGAGAATTTTTCATTATTGACATACCTGAAGAATCAACAAAAGTTGTTTCAAAGAAGAGTCCAGAAAATGAAAAACCGAAAGCGAGTGAAGGAGCAAAGTTTCCAAGTTCAACGTCAAATGTTCAACAAATGCAAGATCAAGAGAAGAACAAGGATAAGGAAAGAAGATTGATTGTCTCCTATGAAGATTAAATATATCATATGCGAAGAAACAAGACTAAAAATCACATGTTCAACTGTGATAGATCCAAAAGCGACAAAGAATGTAATGTCTTATGGAACTGGATAATGATGGAAAAGCCGCCAATCACCGAGCTAGAGGAGATAGTTTATACAACTTTCAGAATGCCGATTCCTAGCTTTGGAGTGACAAAAGCCATACTCAAGTTGAGTATTGGGGAATTCAAGGACACTTTTTACATAATCGACTCCCATCACATCAATGAGAGTCTAGTTCTAAAACCTGGATGAACATCTTCTTTCAACAACAACCAAAAGGTTCATCAACAACACCAAAAGCCCTAGAACAACCTGAAGTACATGCAAACAAGAAACAACCAATCATCACGGCAAAAGGTAAAGCTAAAGCAACCATTGAAGTCGATCAACCTCGTAAGTCAACTTTACCTTCAACGAGCCTCCATCCAACTTCCAATGTAGCCTCAACATCAAAAGTCAAACCATCAACAATGTAATGGAAACCAAAGCAACAAGTTTATCAATTAAAATTTTGATCACAAAAAAACCTTCAAAAGAAGCCGAAGAATGTTAACCTAGTGTTGGTATCCAATGAGCATATCAAAGTTAAAGATGCAGTTTGGATACATGAAGCACAAGTTCAACTTCAACGACCAAATGTCATCGGGTCGGTCACATCAAATGACTCAATCACTGCTCATGGCTACTTTCAAGGAAACACTAATGTTTGGGCCAAGAGGCCTAAGGTAATAGTCTGGATCTACTCACCTCAATCAAAGAGTTCTACAGTAAGTAGAGCCATCAACGAAAGACAAACAACTCAACCAAGACAAAGAAATAATCGCAAAAGGCAAAAGCAAAGACTTTCAAAGCAACACGGCAAGTATGGGTACCAAAGCCAAACTTCAACAAAGCTACCCAACAAAGACAGGTGTAGCAACGGATGATTCCAATCAAGTTACTAGAAGCACAAGAATTTTATGAAGGTAACATTCAAATATGGTTACCAAAAGTTGTAGCTTAACCTGGAACAATGAAGATTAGTCAAGAAACCCTAGGGTCAATCCAAAGGCAATAAATGACAACCAGAAACCAATCACAACCAAAGGTGGTACAATCTCCAGATGGATACCTCGTCTTCAACTACAAAAGCAAGGCTTTTATAACGAAAATAATCCAGTATGGGTACCAACAAGCAAAAGGAGCAAATGCAAAAGACAGTCACACACGGACCAAAGACAAGGTGGATTCCGAAATCACTAGTGGAAACTCAATCACAGAGAACTCACAAACATCGACAATTGCTTCTCATGGGAGATAAAGCAGAGGCTCCAATAGTCACTACAACAGCAGAAGAACTTGTTTCACAAAAAAAGATCCACATCCGCAAACAAGTCAAGCCGAGCTGAAGTATGCCAACCTACTGGACAAAATGGTGGCATCCATAGACCAATATAATGGAAGAGGCCTAAATCTCCAAGCGCTTATTGGGTTTTTGGCCTTGAACAAGTACGTCCAAGTTGCCATTAAAAATACATGGCATAAAAGTCAAAAGTCGGGCAGCTAACCCACTAAATGAGTGAGGCATTAGTCCCAAACTTCAAGTAATATTCTCTAAAGGTCTAAGAGTCTTAGCTATTCTAGGTATTAGTCAAGTTGGAAGAGTTGAGCATATTTATTTTGTGTCGCTCATGTTGGTATAGGTGAGCATAAGAGTCAAAGTCTATGTATATTAAGTTTAGTGAAGTGATGGAAGAAGTCCAACAGACACTCATGCACTAAGCACCGCGAGGTATGAGGGGAGAAGATTCTACATTAAAACCCCTTCTGGGACCATAGGAGAGTGTTCCTAGAGCATAGCGCGACCTTTCTTAATAGTTTGTTTGCAATATTTAGAACCTTTTTCATGATGGATTGTGATTTTGGTACCTTGTTGGATTGCGAGCAGACGTGGTAGGATAGTGCTCCTAGGTGTCTTACACCTCCTTCTAAAGTTTCATTGCATTTTGACTTCATTTGAGTGCCCAATTGGCGTGATGAGCTAAGAGCGGTGAGAAAGGACATAGGATGATTTTTCGATCATTGAGTGGAGGTTTGCTTGTTGAGTTGTTGTGTTTGCTTGTTAGGTTCACTTCTTGAGGAACTAACAACCTCAAAGAGTCTCCGGGCCCCATCCAAGTCACTTCCCTAAGTATTGGCATATTATGTTAGTGCTAGATAGCTATGCTACACAGTTTATCGCATCGACCCGCTAATAAGGGTCAATGACGCAAACATGGTATTCATGGATCCCGAGGTGTAGGTTGTTTGAAAAAAAGCCTTACGCATGGGTTAGTGCTCCAGTCACACCCTGACTCATAGTTCAAACCCTCGACTTGGAGCATTTGAGTCAACTCGTCTAGCCAGGACACATGTGTGCATTGGCTCAAAACCAATTGGTAGCTATGATTATGTGCTTTTATGGCTCTATCGGATGACGTGACCACCCAACAAAGGGAAAATATTCCTCCTACAAAAGCTATAGCCACCCTTGTCATTGATCTCTTCAGTCAGTCATGTGTCACATATAGACGAGGGTGTACAACAATCCTAAATAGAGAGAGAGAGAGAGAGAGAGAGAGAGAGAGAGAGAGAGAGAGAGAGAGAGAGAGAGAGCATGGAATGAGTTGGTCACTTCTGACAACTATTCCAGGTTGGAGATTTAGAGCTAGATGTCAGCCTAGATGGAGAATCAAGTTCAAACTTCAAATAAATACAAAAATAAGATGTAGACTGAAATGAAAGTACAAAGTCAAAAGCTAGACACGAGAACTAGAACTGGTATATTTAGATACTAAAGAAACGTACAACTGGCACGAGATGCTCATACAAAAAAATTAAATGACAACACGAGCAACAAGTCAATGATTACAAAGACTCGTTGTAGCTTATAGAGTGACAGACTCTCAAAATGAAGTAGCAAGTCCTATTTACAGGTACCTATACAAGGCGCTGACTGACTGTGTATTTTTACAATTTTTGTGGTAATTATAGGTGGTAAATACTATATCCGACTACATAACCTCACTATGTACAGGCACCTGAGAAAGGCTCGTTCCCACCATCTACATTCCTCCTTCCCTTTCTTTGAATACTGGCATATTTTCAAAATTCCTGAATCCATTGGCTAATGTTAGCTAGATACACAAGGATGATTTCGTAAAACTTATAGGTGAAATCTTGATTAATCCAATATGAGTTGAGCATTCTCAATCCACCCAATTTTTGCCAAAGAATCTATTTCTTTCTTTAGATTCAGCGGGACTTAAACATATGAAAGGAGACAGTTTTCTTTAAGAGAAACACAAGATGAGTCTATAGGTTATACTGGGTTGATTTCTTTACACATTAAAACATTAAAATCATGCACATAATTCAAAGAGAATACCACAATTAAAATTGATAACTCAATGAGGATCGGATTTGTGTGGAGCCGGTACCCCCTCCTAAGGGTCTTTGTATTATAATTCTCTTTCAAAGAAAGATTTGATTACAACACAACTTGTGCTCTTGCAAAGCTTTCCTTGAACCAAGAAGATGGTGCTCTTCAAGACTCCATGGTATAACCCTCCTTCCCAAGCCCTAAACACCCCACAAAGGAGAAAGAATTGTGGGGTAAGAGATAGATGAGGGTGAAAGAGATATCTTTCAAGCAAGAGAACTTGTATTCCATATATGCTTGCTCATGGGAAAGCTCTTAGCATAGCTTAGCATAATAGAATAGTAGAGATGATGAAGAAGAAGATTTCACTTGCTTGGATTTGCATCCATGGCCAAGTGCTTGAACATGATGGTCTCCTCTCGAGCTTCCATGAGGGAGGGACAAATAAGAGAGAGAGAGAGAGAGAGAGAGAGAGAGAGAGAGAGAGAGAGAGAGAGAGAGAGATTACTTTGCCAACTTGGGGTCTTGAGAGAGTGTGAGAGAGGATCAAGGGAGCAAAAATCCCAACGAGCGCCTCCTTACATGCATATGCAATTTTACAACTAGACTTCAATGGAATGCTTACCACCTGGCCAATGACAAGTGAACACTCAATCTGAAACTAATGCATGCTCATACACTTGTCCACATTGTTATGCATGAAAAAAACTCACCCCTCCCTCCCCCCACGACTAGGACTTGTCTTGGCAAGTGTACACACACACACACACACATGCTAACTACTCGTAAAGCAAGTTAGTGCTACTTTGGACATGAGGTCTAGCGAAGCTCAGTAAAGAAGAACTGGAGTCAACTTTCTAAATGACGAAGGTTTGATCTAACCTTAGTCTTTAGCTTTTCCCTTTCATTTATTAAAAATTGTAAACTTATCCTTTTAATTAATTAGCTTGGATGTAAGACATTTGCACAAACCTTGGATATGAAGCTGACTCAGGCTGGGCTCAGGCTATAACCTACCTATTAATTTATGATCTACTAAATTAGGATGAACTTTGGTAAAGATAAAACTCACCATTGGGCTTTAAAGATTCACCTCTTGCCAATGCTTTGGAGATGCCACCAAGTTGCTTCAAAGAATTAAATATCTTTCCAAGTGTCTTGACTATCAATGGGAGCTTAGGTCTTCTTTCAATTACTTCAAAGAGTGCCTTTCCTGTAGAAGTATGGACAGTGTTATTGTACACATGCTCTACTAAGGGTAAATAATTTTCCCATTGATCTTTTTAATCTACTCACGTAACATATGCTTTAAGTAGATCAATGGTGGTTGAATCTCCTATCTCACTTTGGCCATCCATTCGTGGTGATAAGCTAAAGAGATATTCAACTTAGAACCCAAATTTTCAAAGAGACCCTTCCCAAAATTTCTTATCATTCTTGGATCTCTATCGGATACTACAGATGTTGGCAAGCCATGGTACTTAAAGACTTGTGAGATAAAGAGGGTTGGCGTATGATGTAGTTTAATAGTATTTTTGACCGGTATAAAATGTGCTTGCTTGCTAAACCTGTCTGTTATTGTCCATGTTCCCATGTATGGATTTTTGGCAATCCAAATATGAAATCCATGGATATACTTTCCCGTGGGGAATCAGGTATAGGCAATATCTTAAACAACCCAGGTTGCTTCCCTCATCATACTTTGTCTTTTGATATACAATGCATTTGGCAACATAATCTGGTATTTCTGCCTTTCTTTTTGCCAATAAGAGTGCATCTCCACTCCCTTGAGGGTAGCTTGAATTCCTATATGCCCCGCATAAGGTAGGACATGAGATTCATAAATGACCTTTTTACATAAGCTATGTGTAATGCTTAACCTATTGCCATAGAGAAGATAACCATCTTGCACATTGTATGGTTCCTCTTTCTTCCCTAGTGCAATGACTGGCATTACATCTTTGAATTTTGGATCCATAGCATACTCATCTATCATAGAGGATAAATCATTGTGAGTAGCAATCGATATAACATTCACCCTTGGTCTTTGTGTAAGTGCATCGGCCACTTGGTGATGCTTACCATCTATGTGACAGAGTATTTGCCCACCTCATTTAGCTTTCACTTGATTTAGTTAGTATCAAAAAGTATTTAAGACTTATATTATCTTGCGAGCAAGATAAATCAAGTGCTTAGAAGATAATGCTTCCATGCATCTAGGGCATGTAAGATAGATAGTAGCTCTTATTCATATATTGTAATGCCAAGGGCAAACCTAGGGGGTTCACGGACCCAGGTTAAGGACCGGTTGCTAGGTGTGGATATCTTAAACACCACATTCACAGGCACCATTCTAGCATTTCAAAAACCTTTCCCTACCAACATGACTGGCCCATTTTGGTGGAGTCTTCTTGGCCTAAAAAACACATCAAGCATACATTTTTTCTTCACATGCCTGCCTAGGGCCTTTGTACCTGCTTTAGCCCTCTGTCATGCACATGTAAACACCCATAGTGTTGCTTGGCACCACTTTTAGCCTCGATCAACTTTGGTTGCACCAATGTGTTAAGCTTAGGGATATCCTAAAGATAGAGTCTAGAAGTCCCTATAAGAGGAGGTGGTTGGGTGGAGAAGAGAACATCAATTCCATTTGACTTTACAGGCATCTAGATGTCAATTTTGTCTATTTAGCAGATGTATTACAAAATGGCTATTTCTAAATCATCCTACCCATGCTAGAGTGTGGATGTCATGTATTGAGGACACTTCTAATCCGCTGAGCCTTCTGACAAAGGTACATTCGTAATGATCACAACATAGGATGACATTATCAATTTATTGCAACTACAGTGGTTTTTGTCTTCCATGAACGTACAAGGGCTATGACATGGTTAGATGAGTATGAATCACAAGTATGTAGCTATTTTCTTATTGCAATTTTCCCTTTGTGAATGTTGGTGAAGTAAACTTTCATGCACATGGTCCCTCCTATTCACAAGGTACACCCACTAGCCTCTTACTACAAAATATGGGCCATGGGCATCATCCCCTAACTCAAGATGAAAATAGAAAAGGTATGCCCTTGTGCATACTCCAACTGTTGTTGTAATGAAAGATGTTGAAACCACATAAAGTGTGATCTTTTTGGTATTTTGTATGAACTGGAACACCCTTGGACATACCAAGATCTTGGCTTAGAGAATATTGGTATGAGCCAATAAATGTTGAATTATTCCAGACTACAGGAGTGAGGATATGAGTGGATGATGAGGGAAAATTGCATACAATGAGCTCTTGGAAGTAAGCAGAGAACTTATCGAGATCATGTTGAGAGAAGAATATGGGTGTTGCCTTGGAAAGTCTCTAGTGTAGTGGTCTTTGGCATCCGAACAATGTCTGCATGGTGGAGCGCCTTTCGGTTCTAGACATCTGTAAGCTTCAGTTTGTAGGGTTTTGCAAAGCTTTTGCTGAGACGATGCGGGCAAGGCCTTCTCCATCCACTTCTTAATCATGAAATCTCTTGGTTGTTGGGGTAGCCTGGCTACAAGGGATCTAGCCCGTGTCATGAATTTGACAAAGGTTTCCCCAACTCCAAGCTTTCCCCTGGTCCAAGGCCTTCTCACTATAGTCGCCCGGTTGAAACTCAACAATGAAGGCCACTTTGAGGGCATTCTAGTTGGTAAAGTGGAATTTTGGAAACTGACTATACCATTTGTTGGCTAGTCCCTCCAAGGTGGAGGGAAAAGCACCATATAGGCATCTTCTTGATTTAGCCCACGGCTTTGATAGAGTGACAAGAATTGCCTCACATGATCAACATCATCTTTAGAAGATAGTCCCTTAAAAGTAGGGAACTTGATGTTGACCCTCTACAGAAGGGTTGTTGATTGCTCCGCCATGATAGGCCCGATGAGAGGGATGGAAAGGATTCTCTAGAGAAGAGGTTGGAGATGGAGATGATGGTGGGGATGGAGAAGGTGACCTTTGACTGACCGGGGCAAGGCTTGTGTGAATATAGAGGCAATGGTGCAAGTGAGGTAGCAAAAGGTGTATAGGTGATGACAATGATGAATCTTCACAGGACTTCTCAAACGTTCTCCATTTGACTTAGAGCAAGTAACACACATGCATAGATGCAAAAATGAGATTTCCTAAATTTTTTAGGCTAACACTTAGGGTAGGTGGTCGGAGGGGCTAGAGATGCCTATTGCACCTAGAATGTGGCAACGCTATTGGCTTGCCTCAATTTGGCTTCCCAGGTGATTGGGCTAGGTTGCAAGACTTGATAGAGCTAGTCCCATTGGGTGTGCCAAAAATGAGAGCAAATGTAGATGGAAATGGTGCACAATGCTCTCTAGTGGTGGGGTGCTTTGGATGTAGTATGCATGCGGACTCACAAGCTATCTCAAACCATCAAACAATGTGAAAACATGAAAATAGAATTGAACAAAGAACTGAAACAGTAGCCCAAACAACCACAAGCCCTCCAAGGAAACACCTTGCACATAACCAAATGACCATACAAAGACTAGTCTGCGGCCAACTTTGCCCAGTCCACGACTACACAACAAAGTACAATGAGGATGTAGAGGCTGAGGTGTAATGGAGAGTGCAATGGGTGAAAAGGTACATGACACAATTGAATCACACTATAACTAAATAACATGACTACAAGGATCACGTGCCCAATTGCAGACAATCAAGGTGAAGTTGAAGGAGTACGAGCGGAAGTGCGACGCGAGAGAGAGTGCGAGAAGAAGAGCACGACGATATGGTGAACTCACTCTACTGTAATGTGTAGAGCATAGTGAGTTCTTATTAGGTTTTTACAAAAGAATATGTGTACATACCTGGCGGCCCGCCCACTTACCTGGGCGACCACATTGGGATTTATACCCCAACAACCTCCCACTTAAAGTCCAATGTGGTACTTTAAGTGTGAGAGAAGCTACTATACAAGCTAATATACAAGAGATGTAGAGAAGTGATGTACTACCCTACACCTAACTGCTTGCAAAAATGCGCAAAGCTCTCTGAGGGAAGTCCTTTTGTAAGTAGATCAGCAAGATTTTCTGTGGTGTGAACTTTGACAAGCTGAAGTTGCTTATCCTCGAGCATTTCCCTGATGAAACGATACTTCACATCCATATGCTTTGTCTTTGAGTGATAAATTGGATTGCGAGCCAATTGTATAGCACTTTGACTATCACAATATAACACAAGAATCTCTTCTTTGATTCCCAAATCTGTTACTAGTCGATTAAGCCAAATTGATTCTTTGCATGCCTCTGATGCTGCAACATATTCAGCCTCTGTACTAGACTGAGTAACACAATCTTGTAATCTAGAACGCCATGATACTGCTCCACCAGCCAATGTAAAGACATACCCTGACGTAGACCTTCGGTTGTCTAAGTCACCTGCATAATCTGAGTCTGTAAAACCCTTTACACTTAGCTCCTGACTCCCATAGCATATACGCATACTCTTTGTAGCTTTCAGGTATCTCAATATTCCTTTCACTGCCTCCCAATGTTTCTTGCCTGGGTTTGACATGTATCGACTTACTACTCCCACTGCAAATGCAATGTCTCAGCGAGTAGCAATCATTGCATACATCAAACTACCCACTACACACGCATATGGAATCTTATCCATTTCAGCCTGTTCTTCCTCAGACACAGGACAATCTTGTTTGCTAAGTTTCACATATGCTGGCAATGAAACACTCAGTGCCTTTCCCTTCTCCATATTGAAACGTTGCAAAACCTTGTCAATATACTCTGTTTGAGATAACCAAATCAGCTTCTTTGATCTGTCTCTCTCAATGCGCATACCAAGTATATGACTTGCCTCACCCATGTCTTTCATGTCAAATGATTTTTCCATCTTTGACTTCAAGGCTGAAATTTCTTCCAAGTGCTTGCCAGCAATCAACATGTCATCCACATACAAAATAAGGATCAGCCAACTACCATCCTAAGCCTTCTTTGTATATAGACAGTGATCGAACTCACTACGTTTGTAGCCTTGAGAAAGCATAAACTTGTGGAATTTATGGTACCATCCCCTTGGTGATTGTTTTAAGCCATAAAGACTCTTTAACAACTGGCATACCCAATCTTCCTTGCCTTTCTCAACAAACCCTTCTGGCTGCTGCATGTAAATTTCCACATCTAAATCACCATGCAAGAACGTTGTCTTGACATCCATTTGGTGCAACACCAAATCTAATATGGCAACCAATGCAAGAAAGCATCTCAATGTAGTCATCTTGACCACTGGAGAGAAGACTTCATCAAAGTCAATGCCTTGTTCTTGCTTAAAGCCCTTGGCAACAAGCCTTGCTTTGTACTTTGGCTGACTATCATGAGCGGTGATCTTATACCTGTAAACCCATTTACAAGGTAGAGCCTTTTTGCCCCGTGGTAATTTAACTAGCTTCCATGTCTGGTTTTTATGCAGAGCTATCATCTCTGACTGCATGGCCAATTGCCAATTCCCAGAGTCCTTCATTTGCACTGCTTCCTTGTAACATTAAGGCTCATTGCAATCAGTCAACATGACATAGTTCATAGATGGAACAAACCTATCAGGAGGTCGCGTGACACGTCCAGATCTACGCACAATAGGTGGCTCAGGCTCAGCCACAACCTGTGGTTCCACTCTATCCTGTCCTTGCTCCTCTTGAGCCCTAACATTTTGTCTTGCACGTGCAGGTCCATCTTCTTGGAAGACAACTCTTCTAATCTTCTCAACCCTCTCTGGTTTAGAATGATATTTGGATTCATTAAAGTGAACATCATTGCTGCGGACAACCTTTCTGGATTTGGGATCCCAAAGTCTGTACCCCATCTCACCAGAATTACCATAGCCTAGAAAGATGCACTTTCTACTCTTTGGCTCAAGTTTGTTCCTAAATTCCTTTGGAACGTGAGTATATGCCTCATAGCCAAAGACTCTGAGATGCTTGTATGAGGGCATTTTGCCTGACCATACCATCTCTGGCACTGAATCCTTCTGCAAAACCTTGCGAGGAGATCTATTTACAAGATGAACAGCTGTTGATACAACTTCAGCCCAAAACCCATTTGGCAGTTGTGCATTAGACAACATACTTCTGAACTTCTCTTGTATGGTCCTATTCATCCTCTTAGCAACACCATTTTGAGGAGGATTGTAAGGAGCAGTAAGATCAAGTTTTATACCTTTTGACTCACAAAAGTCCTGAAAGGCCTTTGAAACATACTCTCCACCATTGTCAGTGCGTAAGCATTTAAGCTTCTTGCCACTCTGATTCTCCACAAGTGTCACAAACGTTTTGAAAACACTAAACGCTTCATCCTTGTGCTTGAGAAAGTAAACCCATACTTTCCTCGAGTAATCATCTATAAATGTCATAAAGTAAGAAGCCCCCCCTAGAGATAGGTTAGCCATAGGTCCACAAAAATCATTATGAACAAGTGCCAACTGTGTATCTCTTCTACTGCTTCTATGCTTATGTGGCTGTTGTGCTTACCATACAGACAATGTTCACAAAATTCGAAATCATTAAATGAAAAGCCAGGCAAATAACCAGAACGAGACAAGATTTCCATTCCCTTCTTGGACATATGTCCTAACCGGCTATGCCACAAAGAAACGTTCGGCTGCTCGGTTACATTGATTGCATTTTTAGAGACATTTGATACATAAATCATGTAAAGTCCTCCAGACTTTACTCCATGTGCTACTGTCATAGAACCCTTGGATATCTTCCACATGTTCTGTCCAAAAGTGGTGACGTATCCAGCATCATCAAGTAAACCCGTGCTGATCAAGCTCTTTGTAATTGCGGGAACATGTCTCACATTCTTCAGCGTGAAAGAAGAGACATTCTGAAACTTCAATTGAACATCTCCAACACCTAAGATCTCACATGTCTGCCCATTGCCTAGCCGAACATGATCTTTAGTGGTCACATAAGAAGTAAACCACTCCTTGTTTGGAGACACATGAAGTGATGCCCCTGAGTCTATAATCCAGTCACTCAGTGCATTTCCATCAGATGCTTTAAGAATAGCTGAGTCCATTGTATTTTTCAAGAAGTAAATGTCTCCTGACACTAGACTGCCATCCTCTGTAACAGTGTTTGTCACATTTATTTCTTGAATCTTCACTGAGGACTTGTTCTTCTCACCATGGTCTTTAGCTTTCTCTTTGCCTTTTTCTGCTTTCCATTCTCTGCAGTCTCTTTTCATGTGACCCTTCTTGCCACAATGGTAGCATTCTATGTCACTCTTGACTTTAGCACTGCGGGACTTGCTACAAGACTGATTCCTCTTTCCACCTTTGTACTTTTCTTTGGTCCTTCCCCTGACAACTAAGGCTGTTCCTTTGCCTTTGTCCATTGTCTTTCTATTGGTTTCTTCAGTAAGAAGACTTCCTTCTACACCTGCTATGTTCAAACCATCTGGAGGTGCAGAATTACTCAAAGTTGTGCGAGAAGTGTCCCAACTTTTCGGCAATGTGATCAACAGGAACATAGCTCTAACAGGTTCATCAAACTTGACACCTTGAGCTGACAACTGACTCTAGATTGTGTTGAATTCATTCAGATGATTGGACATAGGTGTCCCTTCTTCCATCTTCAAGTCAACAAGCTTCTTAAGCCAGTATACCTGTGAAGCTGCACTCTGCTTCTCATAAAGATCACTCAGCTTTAACCATGCTTGATAAGTCGACATCTCGTCTGCTACATTGAAGTAAACGCTTTCTGCCAAAGTCAACATAATGGTAGAAAGTGCCAATTCATCCATTTCGGTCCATTCATCTTCGTCCATATCTTTCGGTTTTATCCCCTTGAGCTTTATAGGTTTTATCTGCTTCTTTTGTACCAACACGTGCCAAATCTGCTTCTTCCACAATGGGAAATTGGTTCCATCCAGCTTCTTGATATTGTAAAGAACTGTGTCCTGTGATCCAGCCATAGCTACGCTTCACAGTGGTTTACTTTCCTGGGAAAAATTCGGCAGAGTTTCCCCTGTAAACTGACCTCTGAACCAATATCAACCTGTCAAATGAACCAAGAAAGCTTCAGATTCTCCATAAATTTTGGCAGAGTCTCCTTTGTAAAATGGCTCTAGTGTACTCAAAAACAGACCAAAAACAGCTCAAAAAACACTGTCTCTCTGACACTGTAAGCTGTGGGTAAACCTGTCCTGCACCTGTACCGTCTTTGACTATCCTGTCACTGTCCTGTAAACATAGACTGTGACAATGCCTCAACGGCAGTAAAGCAAAGATGCAATCCCAACTGTCTAACTCACAGTCCAAGAGTGCCCAAGAGCTCGAACCAAGTATGGTCCAATCGAAAGAGAATGTACTCTAGAGCACATCACTAAGGTGGAAATGCAAGCTAAGCCTTGTGTAGCCATGTAGCCCCGCTACAGCTGGGGAGGTATTTTCAGTATCTCCTCTTTGTTACCCAAAGAGATTTCTCTTTTCAGTATCTCCTTGTATGTGCTTTCCTTGGAACTTCCAAACCTTCAACTACTAATCCTCTTATCCTTTGAAAATTAGCACTTGAGTAACTACACGTAATAATGTTAATTGCAAAGCCGAGTCGGTTTAATAGTGTGAGGTTGGCATGGGTTCCTATCGAGCAACTAATAGCTCAATAATGGTTGAGTCATAGGCAAGTCTTAAAAGACTCCATTATTAAGACCATAGATCCCAATGGTGTCCCATGTACCTTATAAACAGGCATACCAACGTAGTTAATAAATCCCAGTCCCACTTACCCTATTGCAGTGAACAACTTCAACCTTTCATAAATTACTCAAGGACCTCTCTTCTTAGGCAAGAAAAGAGAAACCTCACCTCTGATACCAATGTCAAAAAATCTAATGCTTACTTTTAGATTTAGTAAAATTTAACTATGAAAGGAGATAGTTTTCCTTAAGAGAAAGATAGCAAGGAGAGTATAGGTTGTGCCGGACTGGTTTCTTTAAAGAATTATACATTAAAAGCACTAGAATCATGCACATAATTCAAAGAGAATATACATTTAAGATTGACAACTTGATGAGGACCAGATTTTCTTGGAGCCAATCCCCTAGACTTGTATTATAATCCTTTCAAACAAGAGCTTTGTTACAATACATCTTTGTGCTCTTGCGGAGCCTTTCTTGAATCAAGAAGATGGTGTTCTTCAAGATTCCATGGTATAACCTTAAAACACCCCAACAAGGAGAAAGGAACTGGGGGGAAAGAGGAAGATGAGGGTGAAAAGAAGTATTTCCCAAGCAAGAGAATTGATAATCCGTGTACACTTTCTCATGGGCAAGCTCTTAGCATAGCTTAGTAATAGAATATTAGAGATGGAGAAGAAAAAGCTTTCATTCACTTGGATTTGCATCCATAGCCAAGAGCTTGAGCATAGAGTCCATTTCTAGAGCTCCCATGAAAGGGGGGGGGGGGGGGGGGGGGGGAGAGAGAGAGAGAGAGAGCTTTCTTTGCCAACTTGGGCAATTGAGAGAGCGCGTGAGAGGAACAAGAGAGCCAAAAATCTAACGAGCCCCTCCTTATATGATTGCACAATTGCTTGTGCAAAGTGTGCAACTAGTCTTCAATTAGAATTGTGAGAGCCATGCTCGGGGACCACCGACTATACCATCTCCAAATGGATACACCGTGATCTCCAACATCCCTCCCGCTTGACACCGAGACCAAGACAGGACTCCTCCTGCTCTTTGATGCCAACTCAAGGGGGTGATAACATTCACTTTCTCTCATATGGATCCTTTAACCCGAAGAACCTTTGCTTATGGGTCAACTTACCAATCGAAGACATCAAACTAACTTGGAACTCAACCTTCCAGGGTCAACTAGTGGGAGTTCTCTAATTCACCCTTAGTTCAAGGTCATTGATGCTTTTTTCCCGGTTATGATCGAGCACATCGGTCAATGTGTCCCCCTAAGGTGAGTGTATTATCATCTACACAAATCCCTCGATCCCAAGTTGTTCCCCGCTCCGTAGATCGGAATCCCGTTTCCTCGTAACATAAAATTGGGTTCAACTTTCCGGCCAACAATTAACCCTTCGAAATCTGCCCACCCACCAAACCGTTTGATAAATGCACCTTCACAAGGTAATAGTATGATACTAGACAACACTATTCCAATAATGTCGAACCAAGAATACATTTCAAGCATTAGAAAGCAGCATGCAAACTATTGCATACCCTTGCAAATGTGCATTTATCAGGTCGTTCCCACCTTTTTTCTTTATAGAATATTTTTACTTTCTTTTTCCTTTAATATTAGTAAAACTATCTAGTTATCTTTCAAGCAATCACATATACTCCTCCAGGCATATCCCTATCCTCATCCCAGGACTTGGGTATCCTGTCTCCTCCGCCATGTGTGGAGGTGGCGCCTTTACATAGATTCCGATTCTTATTTTCTTTACTTGTGTGGGAAAGGATTCAAAGATAATCTACTTTAGGTTTGTTTTAATTCAATAATCCCGAGAAGAAGAGCAAAGTTCCGGCTAATGAGAACAATTGTGGAATAGCCCATTTAGGTTCTTAGCCTTTCCAAGATTCCTTTTTACCGAACAATTTGGAAATCAACGAATCTCTTGGAAATTTAAGGTTTTGTCTCGACGAAAGTTTCGAGTTGACCTCGACTTTGACGAATCACATTTTGTTCCCTTTTTATCATTGCCATCCATGGGACATCTCCATGGATGCGGTGGGAGTTTATGTTCAAGCAACACAATCATGACATCTGTGAAGCTATCCCCTAACTCTCCCCTTCGAATTTGCAAAACAAACTTGAAAGTTGACAAACTTGAAATGAACAATGCATATGCTTTCTATAATGAGTTTTTCCTTGGTGTGTCTATGCATGGTACACACAAAACTTTGGAATGCACCAACTTGAAATCTTGGACAATTAATCGAAAACTTCCTTTGAGTGCTCATGCAAGAGTGAAACCCTTTTATGCAATGGTAGTGTAAAAATTGCGAAGTTCCTAAGAGTGGACATGCTAGTGTATCGTAAAATATGCATGTAATAGTGTATGAATGATTAACAAATTCTTCTTTAAGAAGGGATTTATGCATACCTTTACTACCGTGGAGAGGATTAATTATGTTGCTAGAAGAGGTTTATGGTTTTCGAACTTTCCATTTGGTAAGAGGGAAAGGAGGGAATGACTTTATGGGAAATCCTCTTTTTCACTTAACTTCCTTTGGTTATGATAAATTAATCTTCATGGGTATATGGTAGGGTCTTCTCCTTGCTTTGGAAGAGCAACGACGAAGTGTGTTGACATAGCCAGCTCTTTTTCCGCTTCACTTTGCTTGAAAACCACCAATTTGGCTATGGGAATAAAGAGAGGCCAAGAAAATTGAAGCTATGGAAAGCTTGTAGGTAGGAGAGACAAGGTGAAGAGTGTAATGGAAATTTGGATTATGGTTATGGCTTCTCTTGAGGAGAGGTGTGTGTGTAGGGTGTGTATGAAGGGGGATTAAATTTGGCTTTCATAGCTCACTATCAAGCTTGCACTTTCAAAATGTGTAGAGAAGTGAAGTGTTTAAGTGAAGTGTTTAATGAGTAGGGAAGGTCTCCTTTAAGCTTACTTCTTCATATCTTGATATCCTTTCTTCCTTTTCAAATCTTCTCCAACAAGCTACTTATGCAAGAATTTACTTTTCCTACAAGTGGCTTATGCAAGAAGTTACTTTTCCTACAAGTGGCTTATGCAAGAAGCTACTTTTCCAACAAGTGGCTTATACAAGAAGCTACTTTCCCCTAGCAAGTGGCATATGCAACAAGCTACTTTTCCAGCAAGTTACTTTTTCACCTTACTCTTATTCTTTCTTTGTTTTCTTATGCAAATTTATTTTTTCTTGAGATAAAACTAATATCCCATGCATTGGTTATATCCACGTTCCCATGGTGAAAACCGAAAGTGTCTCGTGGGTAGCTTTGCATTGGTTCTATCCACGTTCCCATAGTGAAAACCAAAAGTCTCTCGTGGGTAGCTAGGCTGCTTGACTATAGACCAAATTTATTCGATCGTGTTCAAAAAGTCGACGGCTTAGATATGTCATCTAGAGTAAGGGCTAAGAGGAGGACCTTAGAAATACTCCCCAACAAAAAGAAAAAGCTGTCCTCAGCTCAAAAAAAAAGAAGGAAGGTGGTAAATCTTCATCTGCAAGTTACACTTTCAACTTCTGGGTAGCGCTAATTTAGCCTTCGTTGGCTGGCTCGCCTATATATAGTGCAATATATTTTCATTTCTTATAGTATTATTCCCTTTGTCTTTCACTTTTCTTCCTGTCTCTTGTCAAAATTTCTTAAGTTTGTCTCTTTGCTCATTATCTTACTTTATGGAGGATCGGTGACAAGAGCTAGTTTTATCTATGGCTATTCTTCATCTACAGCAAACAAGTGAATCCATAAGGAGAGATTTTGTGGAGCGATATGGGTGCCTGCTATTTCCTCACTTGGGAACTTCAGTAGCTCAAACCAAATGGCGGACATTTCAAAGTATAACAAGGGTGACACTTTGGGGTTGGGATCACTTTCATAATAATGTCCGTTTGGCTATGATTACTGAAGCTATGGGTTTGGGTCCTTGATATTACTGCGTGATGAGGTCAATGCATCGAGTTTTTTCAGAACGAGTGTTTTTACTTGTTCAATTCCTTCCTCGTCAAAAGATATATCTTTACCCTCACTTTGGTTTACCACTTAGAGGGCCTTTAACTTCACAACTCATACTAGAGAGGTCAGTGAAATAATTTCGCAGCGAATCCTTCCTATTAATGAGAGGCCTAATATATGCCTTGCTTGTGATAGTTGCTTTTGTGATCATGTAATGAATGGGCTTATTGACCTCTAGAAAATTTATCTTCGATGTATCCCTGAACATGTTCATCGTATTCTAAGATCTTGGTGCCTATCTTAGGTCCTTCTTTCTCTGATTTTTCTTGATGGATATAGTGAAATTGGTTCTGAGTTCATATATTTGGTATTTGATAGAAGGCCTTGAGAGAAGTTCAAACTTAGCTAAATCTATTTATTGATTTTGTAATTCCATACACAGATCTGAGTCACAATATGTAAAGGACAACTCTAGTCTTGTAATTATTTAGCAAAAGGTCAGGTTACAAAACTTCAGTAAGATAGAACTTGGATTTGTAGTTACATGGGCTAACACAGTTTAGTTTGAGTACAAAAAAGAGGAGAATCCTGAAAAAAAAAAAGAGGAAACTGAGAAGTAAGGCATTCCCAATCTTCCCAAGAGGCATCTTCAATGGGATAGCCCTTCCACTAGACCAAAACCTCCCGAATTGTTCGGTGTCGTAGCTTCCGCTCCTTCATGTCTAAAATTTGCTCTGGTTCCATTTGGAATTCTTCCTGTGTGTTAAGAAGTGTCTTCATCATTCAAGATGTGAAGGGGATCCGCAACATATCTTTTTAGCAAGCTAACATGAAAAACATTGTGCACATGCAAGTGAGGGGGTAAAGTGAGTTCGTAAGATTGGTCCACTATCCTTCTCAGAATCTCAAACGGTCCACAATATCTATCTCTAACTTCCTGTATTTTCCCATTTTGAGTGAACTTCTCTTTGGTTTGACCCTAAGGAAAACTCTATCTCCTGCCTTAAAAATCCGAGGAGATCTATGTAAATCAGAATAACTCTTTTGCCTGTCACTTGCTCTCTTAAGGTTCTCCCTTTTCTATTTGGCAATCCATTTCTTCAAGTGTATTCTTTGTTGCATGCACTGGGAGACTTGGGTCGGCCATTTTGAGAGGAACGATACAGTCTTGTCCATAAAGAGCTTTGAATAAGGACATTTCTCTTAGGCTTCTATGGTAGGAACAATTATAAGCAAATTCGACTAAGGGTAAATATTCGATCCGAAGATGGGGTTGATGATTGCAATATGATCTGAACATATCTTCTATGACTTGATTAACTCTTTCGGTTTGTCCATCTGTCTCTGGATGATAGGCTCAACTCATGTTTAATTGAGTGCCTAAGGATTGGATCATGGCCTTCCAAAACTTAGAGGTAAACTTGACATCACGATCACTGATTATCCTAGAAGGTATTCCATGTAATCTAATAATTTCTTTTATAAATATTTGAGCAATATATATCTGCTACAGAGGTAGTGGTTTTGACTGGGACATGGTGAGCTACTTTGGTGAGTTTATCCACCACCACAAAAATTGAATCAAAACTTCCAGCAGCCTTGGGTAACCCTGTTACAAAATCCATACTGACGCACTCATACTTCATTGCAGGTATATCCAATGGTTGTAGCTTCTCGGGAATCTTAACTCTTTCAGCCTTCACCTTTTGGCATACCAAACACTTCTTAACATACTCTAAGGTATCTTTTTTCATCTTAGGCCAGTAGAAATTTTGTTTAAGAGAAGCAAACATTTTGTGATAACCTGGATGAGCTACAAGGGGAGTTTCATGAGCTTCCTTTAGAATTTGCATCCTTAAGCATGTAGGTATGCACAATCGATTCCTGAAGAATAAGAGTCCATCTTGAATAGAGTAATCTTCCAAATATCTTTTTTGGACTTGAGCTTGGATTTCTTGCATCAACAAACCAAATTACTCATCACTTTGGAGGGCGTTTTGAACTTCCTCGGGTAGAGTTGAATGGACTAGCACAATGGCAAGGGCCACTACTCGTCGGCTCAGTGCATTTGCAGCTTGATTTTCCTTGCCTGGTCTAAATTTGATCTCAAAAGTGAACTCTTGTAGGAATTCAACCCATCGCATTTGTCACATATATGAGATATGGCTGGGTGAAAATCCACTTGAGACTTTTGTGGTCAGTAACAAGCTCAAACATCTGAACTAGAAGATAGTGTCTCCACTTTTTGAGGGCATGAACCACAACTAGTAGTTCAAGGTCATGGGTGGGATAATTCTTCTCATGAATCCCGAACTGTCGTGATTCATAGGATACGGGATGGCCTTCTTGCTGTAGGAATCCACCTATACCTTGTATGCAAGCATCCACTATCACCTCAAAGGTTTTTTGAAAATCTGGAAGTTTGAGAGCAGGTTCACTGGCCAAGATCTCCGTTAATTTATTGAAGGCTCTATCTCTCTGGTCAGACGAGATAAAGGGCTCCTCTTTCTTAGTGAGTTCAATGAGAGGGCCTGCGATGAGTGCATAGTTTTTGTTAAATACTCTACACCATCCTGTGAGGCCAAGGAATCCCCGTACTTCTGAAACAGTCTTGGGAATGGGCCACTAAACTACAGCTTCCACCTTAGCTGGGTCGGGAGAAAGACCATCCTTTCAAACTATGTATCCCAAATAGGCAACTTTCTCTACAAAGAAAGAGCATTTGCTCCGCGCTTGGCATAGAGTTGGGCTTTTCTGAGAATCTCCAAGACATGGCATACATGCCGTTCGTGATCTTCTCTAGTCTTTGAATATAAGGATGTCATCAAAGAAGACTAGAACAAAATCATATAACTCTATTCTGAAGAGGTCAGTCATGAGACGGTTAAATGTGGCAGGGGCATTATTCAGGCCAAAAGGCATGACGGTGAACTCATAATGCCCAAACCTTGTGTTGAAATCTGTTTTTGGAATATCCTCCCTTTTTATCCCAACTTGGTAATAGCTTGACCTGAGATCAATCTTGGTGAAAAATTTGGAACCATCGAGTCGATCAAGCAGCTCATCTATATGAGGCAAGGGATACTTGTTCTTGACAGTGCACTGATTTAGGCCTCGAAAATGTATGCAAAGTCTCAACGTTCCATCTTTCTTCTTTTGGAAGAGCACAAGAGCACCCTAGGGAGAGACACTGGGTTTGATGAAACCTTGTTCCAAAAGCTGAGTCTACTGATTCTTCAGCTCTAAGGATTCGGAAGGTGACATCTTGTAGGGAGTCCTTGCTATCGGTTGGGCACCAGGAATGAGCTCGATCTCGTGCACTAATTCCCTAGGCGGTGGAAGATTTGTCAATTCCTCTGGGAAAAAATCTTGATATTCATTTAGCCATTGAGGCTCTGATTCTTCTGATTCAGTCTCTGGCTTATTGAGTCTTATAACATAAATTGATAGCCTTTCTTTAACCCCTTAACCAAACGACTAGATTTGACCACCTTGAGGGGAGCTTTCCCCGTTCTGCCTTGCACTAAGACTTGTTCATCCTTTGAGTTTGAAAAAGAGATGCTTCCTTCACTACAATGGATGTTGGCTTAATTTTGCTCAGCCAATCCATCCCTAGCATTCCTTCAAATCGGACCATCTTTAGGATTCTAAATCTTTGTTGGGTTGAGTGACCTTCTAGTTAAAAGGATAGATCTATCGTCTGTTCATCTGTCAAAATAGTGGATCCAGCTGCTAGACAAAACTCGTAACTTACGGCCTGTGGGTTGGGAGGTGACTTGCAATCTTTTTACAGTGCTAGGTGACAAAAATGAATGTGAGCTACCAGAATCAATGAGAAAGGAAAGAGGTTTACCCTCATACTCTCCCTTAGTCTCAAGAATGGAGAATTGTTTATTTTGGCACTGCGATCCAAGGCAACATAGATGTGGGCTTGCTCCTCCATCTCATCCTTTACTGAAATGAAGTTCACAGTTGATCTTCTAGGTGGGTTGTTGGTTGGATCTTGTCCATGAAGATGAGGCATAGGATTAGGTCTTGCCTATGCTCGATTTCTCCCTCTGCTTTGAAGGTTTCTAAATTGTCCCCCTTGATTGGGTGGATTCAAACGGTTAGCATGAGGGGCCAAATTACTGGAGTCGTTTCTTTTAGGACATTTGGCCTTCTTACGACCAAACTCTAGGCACTTGTAGCATTGAATTTGTCTTCCTCTTTGAGTGACTGGAAGGGCATTCACACGAACAAAGTGTGGTGGCGTTTGGGGTTGGGCAATTGGCTTTGGTATAAACGGTACTTTATTTGCTTGATAGGGCTGACCGTGGTAAGAAGGAAATTCTTGCTTCCTATTAGTTGTGGTGCCTCCCTTAAAAAGTCTCTTATGCTTTAACTTGGCCCAGATTAAAGCGTCTGTGAGTGAGACTAGTCAGAGGGACTCTACTTCATGAGCCAAATCTCCTCCAAGTCCAAGGATGAAGCGACTTAGATTTTGTTCCTTTGTCATGAGAGGAGCATATCGTGAAAGCATGACAAACTCCTCATAGTAAACTTCGATAGACCTATTTCCTAGCTTGTATGAAAGAAACTTATTCATCTTAGTGGTGGAGTAGTCTAGGGAAAGATAGCGTTCCTTGAGATGATTCTTTAACTCATCCCAACTTTGAGTCACCTATGCTACTTGGCGAGTTTGATAGTTGAGCTTCCACCATGTTTTTGCAGGTCCTTCTAGCTTAGCTCTTCCCATTATCCCTTGAGCTACTGAATTGTAACCAGCAAGAGCAAAGTAGTCATCCATCTGAATTTTCATTCTTCTAGTAGGGTAGGCACATCATCACCCATGCCTAAAAATGGATGCGGTTGCACAGATTTGAGAAAGGCCTTGAGATCCTTGTCAGGCCCAAAATCCTCTACAAGGGCTGCAACAAGCGACATTTCGTTGGGATGTGGCACAGGGGTAACTTGGGGTGTTTGTGGCACTTATGAATCGAGTGGTGTATGATGTAAAGCACTAACTGTTGGTAAATCCCGAGCAGCCTGACTCCTTGTGAGTCTATGTGGCATATTTTTATGGTTGAGACAAAAAATATCCTTTCTCTTACCAATCAAGTTGAATTTTTTTTTAGATATACAAGACTAGATAAATTCTTTTTGAAGATAGAGCTTTATCTATCCAAGGACAAAAACAACGCTCTGATACCACTTGTGAGGGCCATGCCCGGGGACCACCAACTGTACCATCTCCAAATGGATACACCGTGATCTCTGACATCCCTCCCGCTTGAGACCGACACCAAGACAGGAATCCTCCTGCTTTTCGATGCCAACTCAAGGGGGTGATAACGTTCACTTTCTCTCATATGGATTCCTTAGCCCCGAAGAACCTTTGCTTACCGGTCAACTTACCAATTGAAGACATCAGACTAACTTGGAACTCAAGCTTCCAGGGTCAACTGGTGGGAGTTCTCTAATTCACCCTTGGTTCAAGGTCATTGATGCTTTTTTCCCGATTATGACTGAGCACAGCCGTCAATGTGTTCCCCGAAGGTGAGCGTAATATCATCTACATGAATCCCTCGATCCCAAGTTGTTCCCCGCTCTGTAGATTGGAATCCCATTCACCCGCAACATAAAATTGGGTTCAAGTTTTCGGCCAACAATTAACCCTCCGGAATCCACCCATCCACCGAACCGTTTGATAAATGCACCTTTACAAGGTAATACTATGATACTAAAAACAATATTCCAATCATGTCGAACCAAGAATACATTTCAAGCATTAAAAAGCAGCATGTAAACTGTCGCATACCCTTGCAAATGTGCATTTATCAGGTCGTTCCCACCTTTTTTCTTTATGTAATATTTTTACTTCCTTTTTTCTTTAATATTAAAAAAATTATATAGTTATCTTTCAAGCAATCACATATACTCCTCCAGGCATATCCCTATCCTCATCCTAGGACTCGGGTATCTTGTCTCCTCCACCATGTGTGGAGGTGGCGTCTTTACACAGATTTTAATTCTTGTTTTCTTTATCTTGTGTGGAAAAGGCTTCAAAGATAATCTACTTTAGGTTTCTTTTAAATCAATAATTTTGAGAAGAAGAGCAAAGGTCCGACTGATGAGGACAATTGCAGAATAGCTCATTTAGGTTCCTAGCCTTTCCAAGGTTTCTTTTTATCAAACAATTTGAAGAGTTCCTTAATTAAATCACATACTCCTCCCTTATCATGATCCCTGCATGGATCCTTTTTCCTTCCTCCTTTTCCCATCGGCATCAGGCCTACCCGGACTAGGCCGATTTTCAGATGCATCCGCGGGTCCCATCCACCCGACCGGGACACACTCCCATTCAATCCCATTTCTAGGGCAATGCATGAACCTGAGCTCACAACATAGACCAACGGTTATCAATCTTAGCCGAAAAGGACTATCTCTCGTTGTATCCCACAGGTAAACACCTGCGTCGGCCTTTTTACAAACACGAAGACAAGTTCACACATAAATCTCTATATTATGCTAGGGCTATCCACGTCAATCTTCTCGATAAAGTTTAAGCACCTTGAGTTATAATCCCTTAATTCCTATTTCCTTTTAATTTTTCTACTCAAACAAGACCATAGAAATCAACAAATCTCTTGGAAATTTAAGGTTTTGTCTCGATGAAAGTTTCGAGTTAAGCCCGACTTTGATGAATCACATTTTGGTCCCTTTTTATCATTGCCATCTATGGGACATCTCCAGAGAAGCGGTGGGAGTTTATGTTCAAGCAACACAATCATGACATCCGTGAAGCTATTCCCTTACTCCCCCCTTCGAATTTGCAAAACAAACTTGAAAGTGGACAAACTTGAAATGAACAATACATATGCTTTCTATAATGACTTTTTCCTTGGTGTGTCTATGCGTGGTACAAAACTTTAGAATGCACCAACTTACCATCTTGGACAATTAATCAAAAACTTCCTTTGAGTGCTTATGCAAGAGTGGAACCCTTCTATGCAATGGTAGTATAAAAATTACAAATTTCCTAAGAGTGGACATGCTAGTGTATCGTAAAATATGCATGTAACAGTGTATAAATGATTAACAAATTCTCCTTTAAGAAGGGATTTAGGCATAGCTTTACTACTGTGGAGAGGATTCATTATGTTGCTAGAAGAGGCTTATGGTTTTCAAACTTTTCGTTTAGCAAGAGGGAATGGAGGGAATGACTTTATGAGAAATCCTTTTTTTCACTTAACTTCCTTTGGTTATGCTAAATTAATCTTCATGGGTATATGGTAGGGTCTTCTCCTTGCTTTGGAAGAGCAATGACAAAGTGTGTTGATGTAGCCAGCTCTTTTTCTGCTTCACTTTGCTTGAAAACCACCGATTTGGCTATGGGAATAAAGAGAGGTTAAGAAAATTGAAGCTATGGAAAGCTTGTAGGTAGGAGAGACAAGGTGAAGAGTGTAATGGAAATTTGAATTATGGTTATGGCTTCTCTTGAGGAGAGAGGTGTGTGTAGGGTGTGTATGAAGGGGGATTAGATTTGGCTTTCATTTCTCACTATCAAGCTTGCTTTTACAAAATGTGTAGAGAAGTGAAGTGTTTAATGAGTTGGAAAGGCCTCCTTTTAAGCTTAATTTGATAAGGCCCTTGACTTATCTTGAGAAGTTACTTTTTCATATCTTGATATCCTTTCTTCATTTTCAAACCTTCTCTAACAAGCTACTTATGCAAGAAGCTACTTTTCCTACAAGTGGCTTATGCAAGAAGCTACTTTTCCAACAAGTAGCTTATGCAAGAAGCTACTTTTTCCGCAAGTTACTTTTTCACTTTACCCTTATTCTTTCTTTGTTTTCTTATGCAAATTTATGTTTTCTTGAGATAAAACTGATATCCCATGCATTGGTTATATCCACGTTTCCATGGTGAAAATCGAAAGTGTCTCGTGTGTAGCTTTGCATTGATTATATCCACGTTCCCATGATGAGAACCGAAAGTGTTTTGTGAGCAGCTATGGTGCTTGACTATAGACCAAATTTACTCTGTCATAAAAATCAATATCTAATTCTCCTAAATGATTTTCTCATGTTAAACTGATCATTTAATATGGGGAAGTGCCAGGGGAGAAAAAGCTAGAATATTGGTTAAGCTAGCAGACCGGCCACAGTAGGGATCCAAAGGAGGGAAAATAGGGATCCAAAGGGGGGTCCATCTGCAAAAGAGCCATGTGAAACAATGGGCTAAAAAGACCCTAAGGTTCAGCCCATTAAGACTTCCAAAATGCTAAGGTTCCAAAATTCAAAGGTTGTGTCCAAAGGTCAACCCTAGGGAAATTGGATGCTTTGTGTGTGACCAAAAAAGTCTTTGAATATCCCTACATAGAGGGGGCGAGCCTAGCAAGTAGGGGATGAGAGAGAAGGCCACACACACACACACACACACACACACAAGCTCCCTTTACACAAAGGGAATGAGGGACACATGTCAGCTCCCTAGGCCAGATGCCCACAAGGTGTACCCAATTCCTATTGGATGACCCTTGAAGTGGACCAATGAGAATTAGGCTAGAGTAAATTTAGCCTAATTAACTTTACAACACTTAAGAAAAAGAACCAATGAAAATTAAGTCTCCTAGATGATTATTGGACAACCTGTGAAGGGGTCCAATAGGAATTGAGCAGCCCAATGGGCTACTTAATTCCTATTGGTCAGAATGGGGAAAGGTCCAATGGGGATCTAATTCATTTAAATCAATTAAGTTTAATTGATTAAGCTCTTACAAAAGGGGAAAGGGGGACACATGTCAGAAGGCTATCACTTATGTTGCTTAATAGCCATTGGCTTGACTTGGGGAGGTCGAATGGGGAGCCTGCAAGAGCAAATAGCAAGAGGGCTTGCCCAAGAGAGAGAGGGGGACTGATTTTTGCAAGGCATTATCACACACACACTCACACAATCTCATGGTGAAGAAAGAGAAGACTATCTCTTCCCAAGCTTTAATGGAGAGCTCATCACCTACTCCAAGCTTGTGAGATAGAAGCCTACATCAACACACTCTTGGCATGTGGATGCAAATCCAACCAAGAGCCAAGCTTCAATGCATGCTCATCTCCTCTACCAAGCTAATTACTAAGCTAAGCTATGCTAATATGAGTGATTATGTGAGGAGATGTACATCTTTCTCGTAAGATACTCCTTCTTCCTCTCAATCTACTCTCATACCCTGATAGCTCTCACCATCTTCGAAGGTGTGTGAGGTCTTGGGTCTGAGAACGGGGATAATTAAAGTTGTGTTTATTAAGTGTTTCGCTTAGTGCATGAAGCTTTCATCTTCATTGCACTAGCTAGTTTTGAAGGAACACAAAGAATTGTATTGTACAATGTCTCTCTTGATGGGAGAAACCATAATACAAAGCCTTTTGGAGGGGGGACCGGCTCCATGCAAATCCGGTCCTCAACTGTTGTCAATAGCTTAATTTCTCTCTCTTTTGAAAGTATTGTTCATGCTATCTAACTAGGTGTTATGCTTTATGTTACTCTCTCCACCCAAGCACTCTTGTAATTCTCATTAGGAATCTATTCTAATGAAATGCCCACTATGTTCATGCTAATTTCCGCTACACATAAGTTTTTAGGCCATTAAATGTTACATTGGTATCAGAGCACAAGGTTTATCTTTTCTTGCTCAAGAAGGGAGGTCCTCAAGCTAGCTATAAATGGTTGGTATTATTAATTGCCTTTGAGTAAGTAGAATAGGGATTTTTCAGCCTTGCAGTGCGCTTGCCTTCGTGCAGTTAACGGGGCATCACCATCGAGAGCTATGGTCCTAATAGTGGAGTCCTACGGGGCTTGCCTACGGCTTAACCACTATTGAGCTATTAGAAGCTTGACAGGAGCCGGTGCTGTTTTGGTGTCGAAAGACCCTCTCTTCTATTCCTTGCAATTAATGGTATTCGAGCCGCGGGTACAGTAGCTTGAGTGCTTTTTCTAAAGGGGTAAAGAGGAGTAGCAACTAGGGCTTGAAGTGCCAAAGTACACCTAAAAGTTGTTAGAATGGCTCACAATAGAAAAGAGAGTGAAATTAATGTTGATAACTTTGATTTTGCTCATGAGCAAGCTACTAATGATGCTTCAATGCTTGTTAACTATCTTGTTTCTAGGCTTCAACAAGCCATGGGCAATCCATCTCTCCAAAGCGAAGTGCAACGGCAGCTCCTTGCTCACGGGATTCTCCAAGCTCATCACGATGACGAGAGAACACCTAGGAAGCCTCCTTGTGAGACTCCCAAAAGAGGTCTCTCTCCGATTCGGGAAGAAGAAGTGAATCCGTACGAAGGGCTCAAGAATTTACTTCTTGATGATGCATCTCCTTCCCAAAGGAGAACTCAAGAGCCTCCACCGAAGGAACGAGAAAGAAGTGAGTCTCCCGCCACCTCGGCGGAGATGGCTCCACGAAGACGGCGGGCTAAACGCTCTCCATCACCACCAAAGCGGAGAATACCATCACACTCTTCTCCACGCCATAATTCAAAGAGGAATGATAAAAAGCAAGAGAAGAAAAAGGCGAGAAAGAGGACACCCTCTTCTCCACCTTCTTCATCCTCTTCCTCTTATGAAAGTGATGGTGAAGACGACGAAGATCAAGGTTTTCGCATACATCTTGCCAACCAATCAAGGGTGAGGTGCTTGGGAGTTGTAAAGGACTTGGAGGTGGATATATTTGATGTTAAAGTGCTGGTCAATTGCCATGTTATGCCCGCGGGTATTGGTGCTTTCCCTCTCATCCTTGGAAGACCATGGTTACAGGCAACCAAAGCTATACAGGATTGGGGACATGGTACCATCACTCTCTACAATAGAAGGGGTGATAAGAAGAGGTTTGACATGGCTAGCAAGCAATCTTTGGATGCTGATTTTGATGAGAAAAATGATGAAGAAGAGTCCTTACAAGGCAAGAAAAAGGCGAGAAAGAGGTCATCCTCTTCCCCACCTTCTTCAAATTCTTCACCTTCTGAAGAAAGTGATGGTGCAACCTTTGAACCATCAAAAAGAAGAGGCCATAGGAAATCCTATGCCGCATGGAAGAGGTCGTCCAAATTGAAGAAATTCAAAGAGGGAGGAAAGAGCATCTCTTTCCTTACCTATGATGGTACCTTTGGTGCTACGGACAAAGTCTTAGCCTTTATCCAGCAATTCAATGCGGCGATTGGAGATGAGGGCTTCACAGAGTCTTCTAAGCTACGCCATGTAGCTATGCACTTTCAAAAGTCCGCCAGGAAATGGTGGTCCAGCCTACGAGCCAACGGTGAAGCTCCACGAACATGGAAAGCTTTAAGAGCTTCCATTATGAAGCAGTTTTTGGCCGCTGATGCCAAAGACAAAGTACTCACCAAATGGCGAAGCTTAAAGCTCTCTCCCAATGAATCCATTCACAAATATGTAGACAAGTTTTGGGACCTACAACTCAAAGCCACTGTCTTTAAAAAGTTGGATTTTGGAGAGCAAAAGCAACAATTTTGTGCGGGCTTAACCGAAGAAATGGCGGAGTATGTCAACTCCCAAAGGCCACGTACCATATCAGCGGTAATACACCATACTATGGTGGCCTCTCGAATCAATTTCCAAACGGGGGCTAAAAGAAATAATAAGCCCCCAGAAAACAAGGGTTCCAACGAGCCTAAGGGGAAGGACAATGTCCAAAAGTCTCCTAAGGGCAACTCCAACAAAGCTAAAGAGAAGGGACTTTACAAAGGTAAAAACAAACTCTCTCCTGAAGAGCTTGAGCGTTATCGCAAGGATAACCGGTGTTTCAAGTGCGGCGAACAAGGGCATGCGTACCGCGCTTGTCCCCAAAAGAACAACCGCCAAGAAATCCAAGAGGAGGAGACTCACCAAACTCACCACAAAGGATCTCCTCTATGCCATGCTTGGGGAAAGGTAAGAGAACATGATGCTTTTATTCTCTTTGACCCTGGTTCTACTCACAATTTCATATCCACAGAGTTGGCCACCAAGCTAGGCATACAAGCTTACGAGATGGGAGATGTCCTACCCGCAGATGTTGCTTTCAAGGGGCAAGAAGCTTCAGTCACTCCCTTAATCGGGAAATGGAGGCTCCATGTCCAAAGCTATGTGGACAAAGAGGACTTCCTTATCTCTCCTCTCAAGCATGAGGATGTAATCCTAGGGGCACCATGGTTTGATCACATGGCTGCCAATGTTAAATTCCCTGAAAGGAAAATCTACTTTAGGTTTAGGGAAAAAGATATGTACATAGATGCTAAGGACATGGGTAACACCATACCCATTGTACATACGCAAGCTTTCGATAAGTCAATAAAGAGCTCTATTTCCATGTACATGATTTTTGTTAAAGATTCTCAAAATGAACTTAATGTTTTAGCAAAAGAAAATATACACACTAACAAGGATTTAGAGTTATCCAATTTTCTCAAGGGGTTTCAAGATGTCTTTATTGACGACATCCCTTGTGAACTACCTCCTAAACGAGGCAATGATGACCATGCAATTGAACTTCTTCTAGGAAGTTCACCGCCTAATAAACATCCTTACAGAGTTTCTCAAGCTCAGCAAGAGGAGATTATGCGGCAAGTGCATGAGTTAGTTGAGAAGGGCATGGTTAGGCCTAGCTCATGGCCTAGCTCATCTCCATTTTGCTCACATGTGCTATTAGTGCAAAGGAAAGACGGCACATATCGTATGTGTGTCGACTATAGAGCACTAAATAGGATCACTATCAAGAATAGGTTTCCCGTTCCACGGGTAGAAGACCTATTTGATAAGCTACAAGGATCGACCTACTTCAGTAGGATTGACCTAAAAAGTGGCTATCATCAAATAAGGATAGTTGATCAAGACATTGTAAAGACCGCATTTTGCACCACATTTGGTCTTTACGAATACATTGTCATGCCTTTTGGCTTGACCAATGCACGAGCCACATTCAACCGCTTGATGGAGAAGCTGTTCAGGCCTCATCGAACCTTCATTGGAGTGTTCTTTGATTATATTATCATCTACTCTAATTCATTAGACAAACACAAGCAACACCTCCAGGTAATATTTCAAGTTTTGAGAGAGAATAAACTTTATGTTAATCGAAAGAAAAGTGAATTTTTCTTGCAAGAGATTCAATATTTAGGTCACATTATCTCTCAAGATGGCATCCAAATGGATCCATCAAAGTTAGAGGTAATAAAAGGATGGCCTAAACCAAGGAATCTTCACTAAGAAGCTTTATAGGTATGCGTGCATACTATAGATGCTTCATAGAAAAGTTCTCATAAATTGCGGGACCATTACATGACCTAACAAAGAAAAGCGTTAGGTATACATGGTCTGCTAAGGAGAAAAATGCTTTCGAAAAGCTTATCTCTCAACCTGTGCTTAGACTACCGGATCTCTCAAAACCATTTGAGGTCCAATGTGATGCTTGTGGTGATTGCCTTGGAGCTGTTTTGCTCCAAGAAGAGCACGCCATAGGCTATGAGAGTCGAAGGCTCAACCCTGTTGAGCAAGCTCTAGGCATATATGAAAAGGAACTCCTTGCAGTTCTACATGCCTTAGACTCATGGAAGCACTATTTATTGGGGACTCCTTTCATTCTGCGAATGGATCACCAAAGTCTCAAGTACTTCATGACGCAGACCAAGCTCTCCGACAAACAAATGAGGTGGGCAAATTTCCTTCCGCAATTTCATTTTCATATTGCTCACATTGCTGGCAAGCATAATCAAGTAGCCATTGCACTCTCAAGACGACCGAGAGTGAATGCAGTTTCCATAGCCACTCACAATGATCTATCTTCAATGATAGATGAGTACGCTATTGATCCTGATTTTAGAGATGTGATTTCAGCCCTTGCATTAGGGAAGAAAGAAGAACCATTTACTTTACAAGATGGTTATCTTCTCTATGGAAATAGACTATGCGTTACTAACTCACTACGTGAGAAAGTAATGTATGAATCTCATGCTCCACCTTATGCGGGGCATAGAGGAATTCAGTCTACCTTAAAGGGAATTGAAACATATTTCTATTGGCCTACCATGAAAGTGAACATACAAGAGTATGTTTCTAAATGTGTGGTATGCCAAAAGACAAAATTTGATAGAGGAAAGCAACTTGGATTGCTTCAACCTTTGCCAATCCCTAATTCACCATGAAGAGCATATCCATGGATTTTATCTTTGGATTGCCCAAGTCTATCCATGGGAATACGGGGATATGGACGATAGTAGACAGGTTCAGTAAACAAGCTCATTTTATACCTGTCAAAAAGACTATCAAAGCCCATCAAATGGCAACCCTCTTCATTTCACAAATTTTCAAGTACCATGGTTTGCCAATGTCCATAGTGTCGGATAGAGATCCTAGAATGACCAGTAATTTTTGGAAGGGTCTCTTTGAGAATTTAGGAACAAGGCTAAACTTCTCTTCGGCCTATCATCCACAAACGGATGGCCAAAGTGAAATAGCTAACCTAACAATTCTCGATCTACTAAAAGCCTATGTAACGGAAGTAGATCAAAGATCCCAATGGGAGAAGTACTTACCCTTAGTGGAGTATGCTTACAATAACACTGTACATACTTCCATGGGAAAAGCACCTTTCGAGGTAATTGAGGGAAGATAAAAAAGCCCCTTGCTACTTAAAGTACATGGGAAGATCTTTGCTACAGATGAGTATAGACGAGACCTACAAGAATCTTTTCAAAAAATTAAGGATGCTATCTCTATCTCACAGCAAAGGCAAAAGGTTGCTACTGACAAGCACAGAAGAGCCCAAGCCTTTAAAGAAAATGATTGGGTCTTATTAAAGTTTTCCAAGGCTCGATTAAGGCACACGACGGGCAAGAATCCTACGGGCCACCAAAAGTACTATTCTAAACTAGCAAAAAGGTACTATGGTCCCTTCCAGATTCTTAGGCCAATCAATGAGATGGCCTATCAACTCAAGTTGCCCAATCATTGGCTCATACACAATGCTTTCCATGTGAGCCTATTAAAGCCTTACAAAGGAGAGCCACCTCAAGAACCAACTATTGAAGACCCACCGGAGATCGAGGACCAAGAGGAGGTGCTGCAGCCCGAGTCCATTCTCCGACATGAAGACAAGGTACTAAGAGGCGGTAAGACTATCCAATGATATCTTATGAAGTTTAAGAATTATCCTTTTGAAGATGCTAGATGGATGCAAGGCATACAATTAAAGGATAACCTAAACCTTGTCAATGCTTACAATGCTTCCCAAGAGTAAGCAAATGTACAAAATGTTAAAAATGAACAAAGTTTTTGTTTTATAAGACTCTCTTTTTCTTTATTGTGCACAAAAATGAAGTAGTATGCATGCTTAGATCAAGTTTGTGGAGACGACGTCTCCCAAACACCAAGTAGAGCTTGTCACTCTACTATGGAAGATTGATAGGACTAATGTGCAGACATGCTTGCGGCAGCCTCAGGCTCTCAAGCGCCAAATAGACTAGTCATCCATTGTGGAATGATGTCGTAGGGTAACATAGGGATCCTCTACCCGCTAAGAAAAGGACTCATGAATATGATTTATCTTCTCTACACCATAGTCGAGGACAACTATGATTTCAAGAGAGAGGTAATGTCATAATAATCAATATCTAATTCTCCTAAATGATTTTCTCATGTTAAACTGATCATTTAATATGGGGAAGTGCTAGGGGAGAAAAAGCTAGAATATTGGTTAAGCTAGCAGACCGGCCACAATAGGGATCCAAAGGGGGGGGCCATCTACAAAAGAGCCATGTGAAACAATGGGCTAAAAAGACCCTAAGGTTCAGCCCATTAAGACTTCCAAAATGCCAAGGTTCCAAAATTCAAAGGTTGTGTCCAAAGGTCAACCCTAGGGAAATTGGATGCTTTGTGTGTGACCAAAAAAGTCTTTGAATATCCCTACATAGGAGGGGGCGAGCCTAGCAAGTAGGGGATGAGAGAGAAGGCCACACACACACACACACACACACACACACACAAGCTCCCTTTACACAAAGGGAATGAGGGACACATGTCAGCTCCCTAGGCCAGATGCCCACAAGGTGTACCCAATTCCTATTGGATGACCCTTGAAGTGGACCAATGAGAATTAGGCTAGAGTAAATTTAGCCTAATTAATTTTAAAACACTTAAGAAAAAGAACCAATGAAAATTAAGTCTCCTAGATGATTATTGGACAACCTGTGAAGGGGTCCAATAGGAATTGAGCAGCCCAATGGGCTATTTAATTCCTATTGGTCAGAATGGGGAAAGGTCCAATGGGGATTTAATTCATTTAAATCAATTAAGTTTAATTGATTAAGCTCTCACAAAAGGGGAAAGGGGGACACATGTCAGAAGGCTATCACTTATGTTGCTTAATAGCGATTGGCTTGACTTGGGGAGGTCCAATGGGGAGCCTGCAAGAGCAAATAGCAAGAGGGCTCGCCCAAGAGAGAGAGGGGGACTGATTTTTGCAAGGCATTATCACACACACACTCACACAATCTCATGGTGAAGAAAGAGAAGACTATCTCTTCCCAAGCTTTAATGGAGAGCTCATCACCTACTCCAAGCTTGTGAGATAGAATCCTACATCAACACACTCTTGGCATGTGGATGCAAATCCAACCAAGAGCCAAGCTTCAATGCATGCTCATCTCCTCTACCAAGCTAATTACTAAGCTAAGCTATGCTAATATGAGTGATTATGTGAGGAGATCTACATCTTTCTCGTAAGATACTCCTTCTTCCTCTCAATCTACTCTCATACCCTGCTAGCTCTCACCATCTTCGAAGGTGTGTGAGGTCTTGGGTCTGAGAACGGGGATAATTAAAGTTGTGTTTATTAAGTGTTTCGCTTAGTGCATGAAGCTTTCATCTTCATTGCACTAGCTAGTCTTGAAGGAACACAAAGAATTGTATTGTACAATGTCTCTCTTGATGGGAGAAACCATAATACAAAGCCTTTTGGAGGGGGGACCGGCTCCATGCAAATCCGGTCCTCAACTGTTGTCAATAGCTTAATTTCTCTCTCTTTTGAAAGTATTGTTCATGCTATCTAACTAGGTGTTATGCTTTTTGTTGCTCTCTCCACCCAAGCACTCTTGTAATTCTCATTAGGAATCTACTCTAATGAAATGCCCACTATGTTCATGCTAATTTTCGCTACACATAAGTTTTTAGGCCATTAAATGTTACATACTCGATCGTAATCGAAAAGTCGACGACTTAGATATGTCATCCAAAGTAAGGGCGAAGAGGAGGACCTTACAAGAATGCATACAACTTGACCAATGAGGTGGGAACACCGCATAATGCAACTTAAGCTTATCCTACAACAGAGATAGTATCCCATTTTTCCATCAACACCATAACCAATGAAGATGCATTTGTGTGATTTAGGGTCTAGCTTTTTGCGTAGATCTTTAGGCACATGTGGCACTGTCTCACACCAAATACCTGAAGTTTGTCATCGTTTGGCTTCTTGCAAGTCCACATCTCCTGAGGAATCTTGTAATTCAATGACTACTAGGAGATTTTTTGATAGTGTAAATTGTTGTAAGAATATCCTCTCCCCAAAACTCTATTCGTAAGTTTGCCATGGATAGAATTGTTGTGACTCTCTCTTGTATGGTCTGTTCATATGCTTTGCTACACCATTTTTTGTAGGTGTTTATGGCATAGTGTACTGCTAATGCCTCGTTTGCTATAGAAATCCTTGAACTATCTGGAGGCATATTCTCCCCCATTGTCAGTGCGCAAAGCCGTAAGTTTCTGTCCTAACCGGTTTTCAACCAACACAAGGGATTTTTGGAAAGTAGCAAAGACTTTGTCTTTTGTCTTCAAGAGGTACACCCACACCTTCTTGGTAGAATCATCTTTGAACATTAGTAAATATAGTGTCCCCCTATACGCTTATGGAGCATAGGTCCACATAGATCACTACGTACTAAGTTAGAGTGTTTCCTAACTCTTTATTCAATGGAAAAGAAGTAAGCTTAGTTTGCATATACAATGCTCACACAAAACTAAAATCAAAATAACTTAACACATGTAAGTAACCCAAATGTTGAAATTGTTTTATTCCTTTCTGACTCATATGACAAAGTCGGCTATGCCACAACTCAATGGAAGGCAGGTTGACAACATAGATGGAATTCTCTTTCATAGAAGAGACATACAAAGAATTTAATGAGCCAAAAAATTTCCCTTTCAAGATAACCAAGTTCCCTTTGCAAATCATCCAAGATCCATTTCCAAAGATAGTAGTGTAGCTCAAGTCATCTAGCTGATTGACTGACACTAAACTTTTAGTCAACTTTGGCACATGTCTGAAACCTCAAAGGTTAAACTCAGTGTTGTTATGGATACACAGTTTCACACCTCCAATGCCAAAAATCTCAAGTTGATAGAAATCACAAGCTTCACCAAACCATTTGTGGGAGCATAACTGGAAAACCACTTCCTATGTGAAGTAACATGAAAGATGGAACCTAAGTCAATGATCTAGTTCACATGACACTCATCTAAAGCCAAGGATACATCTAGAGTCAAATTATCAAGGAAAATCTCTTTCGCTCTCGGCCTTTTGCTAACCAAGGAACAAGTCTCTTCTCTCGAGGTGGTTCTTGAAGCTTCGGAAGGCAACGAGGGCCAAAGGAGAGAGCAACCAAGACTCGCAAGCAGTCGTAGGAGAAGAAAGGGCAAGCTCAAAACCAAGATTCGGCAAAACAAGCAGGGCGAGCTTTGAGAGCTCGGAGCAAGCCGAGCATGAAGGGAAAATCGGAAGTCTAGAGCAATCAACGGCATGAAACTCGAGTCGAGGTCAAGGAGGAAATCTCTCTCTCTCTCTCTCTCTCTCTCTCTCTCTCTCTCTCTCTCTTTCTCCCTCTCTCTCTCTCTCTCTCTCTCTTCTGAGCTTGGGCAAGAGAATCCCTCGGTCTTGAGCTAAAGAAAAGTCAAGAAATAATTCAAAGATAGTGATTGAAGACAAATCAAACAGATGGAACTGGCACAATAGGATTTTATTTGTCACCAGCAACTTAAATTAATTAATTCATTTTTATTATGCATCGCGGAGCCGTTAACGGCCGGGAAATTGTAACGGAAGCGTAAACTCCTTGATTTCAGTGAACCTAATGTCGGTGCTGTTAACAGCCCGACTTGGCTATTGCCAGCAGAATGTACTCAGAGCTTAAATTGATTAATTGAAGGTTGCGGTGATTGGCAGAGCTATCATTGTCCTCTTGTTCTCTCTCTTTCACACCTCCACACACCAGAGGCCCGGCGTCTGCCCGGCTCACGTAGCGAACACATATCCCCCGACATCTTTGGTGAACCAGACGACCGAAACGAGCCGGGGTGGGAGGTAAAGATGGAGAATTTAGAGCAGATGATGAAGATGATTGCAGAATTAAGTGCGAACGGTTTTGATGATAAGTCAACATTTCAAAATTTTGCAAAGATGCTTCAATTGGTTCAAGGATCTTTGCTTGAAATAGAGACCATGAAGAAGAAAAAAATCAAATCGATGAAGCTTTGGATGCAGTGTATGACCAAGATGACTCTTTGATGGATACGATCCAGAGGGCTACCTAGAGTGCTGTGAGCTGGAGACCAAGGTAAAGGGATACCAGAAGAGTTGATGATCAAATCTTTTGAGCAGTTAGTGAGTTCAGATGAAAGGAGCAGATTCAAGAAGTTACCAAAGCTTGCAACGATGACTGGGAGTATTTCAAAGAAGCTATTGTGCAAGTACGTTATGAGCAGTATGAATGCTATCAAGAACAGAGTTCAAGTCCACCAGATTACGCAGATATTCAAGGACAAGTACGATCAAAGTTAGAAGCTGTGATTGATGAGTTGATTGTGCAGATGCTATCTTCTTACAAGCTAATGATGAAGACATAGTTGAAGCTGTGAAGCAAAGTTGGTTTTGCAGATGTTGTGCATGAAGTAGAAGTCTTTGAGGGTGAGGCTTTACAACTTCAGGATACGCAGATTGAATTTTTTAAAGAATCTACACATGCAATTCGGGATACACAGAATGAATTTTGCAAAGAACCTATGCATGCAGTACATGAAGAAAAGAAATCAGTGAATCAAAACAGTGAAGTAGCTAAAGCTCAGGAAGATGTGTAGGTAAATGAGTGCGACCAAATTCAGGTAGACATGCAAGAAGATTCAGTTACAACTGATACTTTTGCTATTGAACCAGAATTAGAGCAAAATTTTTCTGGTGCAGATTCTACCATAGACGTGATTGAAGATATTGGTATCAGGTTTTGCCAAATAGTTGATTAATGATACAGATGTTATAGGTCAAAGCGGTTTGCTATTGAGAGCAGCAAGACCATGGTTTTTGGTATGCTAGATTTACCAAATTTGGATGTACCAGATTTTGAGGACTTGGCTAAGCAAGATTATGTGCTTGATTCAGAGGGGGTGCATACTCCTTCATTGACAAGTTTTTGTGAAGCACAGCTACCAAATTGAAACTGACCTTGAACGTGATTATGATGATTCAGAGGGGGTGCAGACTCCTTTGACACGCTTCTGTGACCTAGAGCTACCAATCTGGCAGTCTGACCCTGAATTTGATGATGGTGATGTAGAGGGGAGCAAACTTCTTCTCTATTGACAATTTGCGACACAGAGCTCACACGATGGCAGAATGATCATGAACTTGATGATGTTGATTCAGAGGGGGTGCATAGTGAAGTGCAATCTCTTGTTGATGAATATGATTGTTTTCATTGTGCCGATGATACAGACAGGGCAGTAGATAAAATTTTCATGTGCATGCTGAACTTTGTGCTACAGAAGTGCAAAGATATCTAGCTGAGCGTGAAAGACTTGAAGAGCAGTTTACTGCAGATGCGTTTAGTATGCATGTCATATGTGAAAATCCTTGTTTATTGCAGCAACCTGAGATGTACGGGATTGAGGAACCTTCTCAAGCAGTGGACCTAGACCTTATGTGCTTACTAGACGAAGCTTTGGAAGGGTTCTCAAACACAGATGCTAAGGATACCAATCAATTCAGAATCATGCATGAGCGAGTTTGTTCAGATTCAACAGATGATGAACTTATGCAGCTGTTGATGATGCTTTACTTGATTTTGAGCCTCTGCAAGATAGAGAATTGATTTCAGATGCATCTTTTGAGCCTGATGAAGAGAGTTTTGCCAGAGATTTGATGTATCCAGATGTGCATGATCGGGATTCCATTATTAGTGAGAGTGAAGGTGCACTGCCAATGATTTTACCTGTGATTGATGATCGACAATTGGATGAGCCAATTGCACAGGGGATATGGCAGTATCTGTGCTACATGATGCTATATGGAATCTGATGTTACCCTATGATGTAGGGGATTTTGAGCTAGCTTTTGATCCAGAAGGTGACAGATATATGCATGTTCCTCGGCAATTGCCTTATATGCCATATGATCCATGCGGTTTGTATGAAGATTTGTGGATTAATGTATGTTTTATGCTGTAATGATTGGAAATTCTTGTATTTTCCCTATGATCCTGAAGAATGGTGCAAAATTTTTAAAGGAATGCTCACAATGGGACGAATGATTGAGTTCCCACTTGATCCTGGGGGCTACTAAAGTGCCAGATACGGATTTGAAGAGTACCAGCTATCTGATGTAGCAGGTTGCATGGTACAAGATTTTGTTTCCTAGATTATGCTAAGTCAGAAGAGTTTTTGGTTATGCATTCAATAAGATTACATGGCTGGCTTCTAGCTGACTTCTTTGGATAATTGATGAAGTATCTTCACATCTATTGAGTTGGTTCTGCTAACAGAACTTGAAGTGAAGGACTTGACGACCATTCCGTGTGCAGACAGAGTAAGGCATACTTGAGCTTGACAGGGTTCCTTAAGAAGAGCTTAATGGTCAAGCCGTGTGTATCATTAACTGGAGCACTTGAGTCTGGCGGGGTTCACTAAACATGTTATCCATAATTGAATGCTTTGAAGATATGGCAGATACGGTTCAGAGATTTTTGATGGACAACTACCTAATGATTAAGCTAGAACATTGATGATAGGGTATAAGCCTTATTTCTTTTTTCATACATTTACCACTTATGTGAGTCCGATGATGGAAAAGAGCTTAAGGTACCTAAAGCAGATGCAGATTGAAGTGTTGCTGGCACAAACCGGAGGCTGTGCAGGTTCAGAGGAGGTGGATGTCGTGCAGCTCCGCTTCCATGTAGAGAAAAAGAGCAAAGAAATGCAAGATAAGCTTCTTTGAAGCCTACACATTTACTGAGCAGTGATTAGGGCTTGTTAACAGGCCAAGTTTAATGAGTAATGTATGCTAGATGCGGCTTAAAAAGGCCAAGAGATGCCTCAATGATGCCTCAATGATTATGCTTGGAGTGAGCATAGATGGGATATTATGATCTAGAACTGCAGTGCTTGATGTGCTCTACCGCCTGTCTTTACGGCTCGTCGATTGGAGCTACGATGAAAGAAGTTATGGCAGTTTGAAGTTTGAGTTAATGCAGATCCGTACCGGATTGGGCAACTACATTTGAGCTGACAGAATTGAAATGAATGCATCGGGCTGAGGTGCTCACTTTGTGGAGCACGTCGGTCCTTTCAAATCAGCGATCGGAGTTACGGTTGCCAAGTTATTGGCCGTTAAAGATTCACCGGGGGCCAGCTCCGTACCAGTCCGGTCGGCTCGGTTGGAGTGCCATCTGGGAATTTTGCAGCCTTGGTAGGGTTTGTATACATTCTATGCAGTTCGAGAGGTCTACAGGGATTTACGACTCGTTAGACAGAGTTTGGCTTGATCAAATAATAGGGCTTGAGGCCGATGACAATTGCCGGCACTATTGAGCTAGGTAATCTTGGCATTATTCGAGATGTTGATATGGGTAGAAAAATTCGCGATGTTATTGTCAATTTAGGGCTAATGAGAGCCTTGACGAGGATGGCCGGCGTGTATGCCTAATATGGTGCCGTTACGAAAGCACAAAAAGTGCTTGAAGAGCTTCGTGTTCGGGTCGGATGTGGTCTCTTGGAATGCATTCGTTGCGGGATTTACCTCAAAGTGAGAGATTCCCTGATGAGATTGTTGGACGGGGAAGCTGGGCTGTGTTTGGCAATGCCTTAGTCGATATGTATGCTAAATGTGGTGCCCAAGGGCCCATAACCTATGGCCGACCACCAAAGGAAGTTGGCCGCCCATGTTAAGGGCCACCCTAAAATTATAAAATGTGAAGCCAATAAAAAACGAAGGCATGGCGTGATCAAAAAATGGCGGCAACGTATAATGGAATGCGCAGGGAAAGAACGGCTAGCAGCGGCCGCAGGTGATCTGGGATGAGGGCACGCCTGCAGCGGAAGTTGCTTAGCATCTCCGCGCACAGACTTTTGACACCAGTCCCGTCGGGTTTCGTGATGGTCGACGATCGGGCTGCCACATCACCTAGAGATGCGTTTTATGCCCCTAGCAACGACGGCGCCCTCGTTGCTTAGGGAGGGCTAATAATAGAAGAAAAAGGAGATTTTGAGGAGGCATGAAACATAACGAAGAAGAGGGGAAGGAGCTCGAAGGCGACGAGAAGAGCTCGAGGGCAAGAAGGGAGCGAAGCAAGAGGCAACGAGGGGATCAACGAGGAAGCAGCGAGGAACGGGAAGAATCAAAGGAAATCTTTCTCTTCCTCTCTCTCATCCTTGGCTCGGAAGCCGATCTCTCCTTTCTCTCTCTCGTCCTCGGCAAGACAAAGGAAAGCTCTCTCTTCCTCTTTCGCTCTCGGCCTTTGCTAACCAAGGAACGAGTCTCTCTCTCGAGCTGGTTCTTGAAGCTTCGGAAGGCAACGAGGGCCAAAGGAGAGAACAACCAAGGCTCGCAAGCAGTCGTAGGAGAAGAAAGGCAAGCTCGAAACCAAGATTCGGCATAACAAGCAGGGCGAGCTTTGAGAGCTCGGAGCAAGCCGATCGAAGCAAGCCGAGCATGAAGGGAAAATCGGAAGTCTAGAGCAATCAACGCATGAAACTCGAGTCGAGGTCAAGGAGGGAAATCTCTCTCTCTTTCTCTTCTGAGCTTGGGCAAGAGAATCCCTCGGTCTTGAGCTAAAGAAAAGGCAAGAAATAATTCAAAGATAGTGATTGAAGACAAATCAAACAGATGGAACCGGCACAATAGGATTTTGTTTGTCACCAGCAACTTAGATTAATTAATTCTTTTTTATGCATTGCGGAGCCGTTAACGGCCCGGGTAATTGTAACGGAATCGTAAACTCCTTGATTTCAGTGAACCTAAGTGTCGGTGCTGTTAACAGCCCGACTTGGCTACTGCCAGCAGAATGTACTCAGAGCTTAAATTGATTAATTGAAGGTTGCGGTGATTGGCAGAGCTGTCATTGTCTCTTGTTCTCTCTCTTTCACACCTCCCACAGCCAAAGGCCCGGCGCCTGCTCGGCTCACGTAGCGAACACATATCCCCCCGACAACGCATTTAGAATGCCTTCCCCCCTCCTATTTGGAGTCCTTCTTAATGACGACAGGGTATCGTTAAGGTATCGTCACAGATATGTATTGTGCTTGGGCAATAAAAATTGTGACAATGTAGGCCTTGTAATGTAGCCCTATTATGCATACACATTCAATGCATGGAAAAATTTTATGATGTGCAAGATATGGGTATAAGAAATTTGCTTATTGGCATTTGCTGGCTAGGCTTCCTACTCTAAGCAACGTGATGGTCTTTGAAGCTCCTATGTCGTTTGCTTTATTTTAGATTGCAGAGAGATTTGGACTTCCTCTATGGTTGCCTCTAGTAATTTTGATTCCGAACTTTTCCTGTGCATTCACTTCATCTCTTGATCCGTAAGCCTTGTGCATCATGTGGTGAAGTGAGCAACTTGCTCTCTTCTAACTGTACTGTAATCGTAGGAGGAATTGAAAGAAATCAAGCGGCGGTGCAATGACAATTGTTTTATTGGTTTCCTTTGGGACCCACTTCTTTGTGATGACTGGCTATCTCGTTGATGATGCTCGTTTGGGATCCCATACTTGTTCCTCCTTCGTTTGTGTTTGAAGAGATTTCTTTGGGATCCACCCTGTCTTCGTGTGAGTCAGTAGGCCGTCTTTGTTTTAGCCCTTGTATGCTTGGTTGGGACTGGATTCAGACTTTGGGACCCCTTTGGAATGCCGCCTTTCATGGCACTGATTAGGTAGCCCCATCTGCTCCAACATTCACATCTTTATCCTTTTGATAATAGAGATCTATCTTAAAGTGTCTTAGACCAAAATTTCCATCACTAAGCTCACAAATAGTTAATTGTTACACATTGAGAGCCACCAATACTGTGAAAACTCCTAGTTCTATCATCTTGCACAATCTCTGAAGGGATTTGAAAATTTTGGTGAAATATGTGGGCATTTTGAGAATTTTGGAAAAAATTACAAAGTATGAGAGGTAATTGTGAATTTTGGAAATTTGAGGGGTATTTCTAGAATTTCCACAATTTTCAAGGGCTTTTTGGTAAATTTTCCCTTTGTCAAATACACATTAAGGTAAGATAAAGGAATAGCCCCATAAACTGGGAACGAACCTGGGTATCCTTAGCTCCAAGTGCGGGGCATCCGTTTCCAAATAAAATGGAAAATGGTATATGTGCTTGCTTGGACATTAGACTCGCAGCTTCACCATCACCGCGGTCTAGAGACAAGCCAACAAACAAAAGGGACTAACAATACTTACAACAAAAAAAATGGAGAAGAAAAGAAGGCAAAAATGACAGCTCAGTCATCTATCACGATAAATGTGTGCAGGAGCAACCAGCGGTCAAGTCAAATCCTGGTCATCATCATTGGTTCTACATGTGTTTGGCAGAGAGAAGGTGCGAGAGATGCCCATTAGTTGTTTTTGAGACTGAAATCCAAGAAGTTAACTTAGAAAGCCAAATACAAGTCATCAAGACAAACTTTGTCAATAGGCTATGAATAGAGAATACAAGCTAAGGGTGAAGAAAAAAATTGAAAAAGAATAGAAGTTTTAACCCTAGCCAGAGATGCAATTTTTCAAATCTGAAGCCATGATAGCCATCTACATACCCAGTACATCATGTATATGAGTTTTGGGGACAAATGGACAATAATAGCTCATAGATGGTCATCTATCGTGAATGATGTCGGATAAGGCCCTTTTGAAGCAAGTTACTAATTTGGGGAACTAACTGGAGTTTGTCAGGATTTAAATAAGTCATGTATCAAGTAGAAGCAGTAGAATGGTTTACACAACACACAAAAGCTAATAGTGAAAAATGAAACTTTGATCACCTTGATGCAGGAACAAAGAAGTACCCAATGAAGAACATCATACATAAGAGACAGACAAATGAAGACTCAAAGCCGTAAGTCATTCTTGAAGAACAAGCATTGGCCAACAAAAGTGATTCTAGTAAGGAATTTATGGAGGCATCCAAAATACAATGTACAAGTAGTGGAGAAAATAAAAGCAAACACGACAGCAAAGACCGCACCGACATTGAAAATCAGGTCATGTTAGGGACGACATGAATTTGGAGGGGGGAGTGTTGACCCACGGCTCAAAAATACGGGATAACTCAAAGTTCTTGTAGTAAAGTCTTATTTTTGAGAGTTATGAAATGATGCAGATTATGGTTAAAAACATCATTTGTAATGAGTAGCTATTCTAGTTGCAAAAGCCGGGGTGCAATGGTACTTCCAGATTGTAAATACAAAGCCATTTGACCCATTGAACTCTATTTTTGGTTTAGCCTATGGTAGCCTTAGTATATAAGGTACCTAGGTCATTTTGTAAAGAAAACTTTATCATAATCAAAGTTTTGAGCTACCGTCGACTGTGTGTGAGAGAAAAAGAGAGAGAGCGTGAGCTCCATCTTGACGCCACTTCCCTACTCTCATCACATTGGAGATCCTATTGCACTATTGTGATAGACTTGGGGAGAGCTACAAACAACGCCAAGCATTCCCCGAGAAACGGAGCTCACATGCTAACGCATCTACGAGCTATTTGTGGTTGTAAGTGTATCAAACGATTTATTTTTTTTTTTGCCTGCAAGTAGTCGTTAGAATTGTGGCGACATAAGCTACACACAGATACTCATAGATTTCAATTTCAGGCACTTTCCAAATTCTTTTGTCTTTATACGCGTTTTTTGCAGATGGGTTTGGAGTGAGGATTTTGAGTGTAGAGGCTTTGGGAGAGGTGTATCCTAGTGAGGGGATAGTGTTCCTTAAGTTTCATACAATTCTGGTATGATTTGGTGAGTTTCTTCCGTTTGTGTGCATGTGGGTTGGGTGGTGTAGTTGAGAGCGGTGAGATTCTTGATTGTGGTTTAGTTGGCCTTCCAGAGTGTTGTATGTGTGGGATGGTCTCAGCCTCACAAGCTAAAGACATTGCCTCTGTGCGCCTATCATGTCGTACGTGTTCTCGATTGACATTATGTTGATCTAGGTAGTGTTGCATGCACTTTATAGGTGGTGTGACTCGCTCCCACAACATTGGCATCGTTGTCGGGGACACAAGGGCTTGAGTAGGTAATCCTACTAACACTCGTGTGATGGTTGCCTGCTTTAGTTTCGACTAAAGAAAGAATTTTTCTTAAGTGGATCCGAAAGAGGATATTTTGAGATCAAGTGGACAGCCAAGAAGCGTGTGTCTTGTCGAGGGTCTGTGGCTAGATAGATTTAGTTAGGATTTGAAATATTAATTGTAGATTAGAGTAGTTGTTGGTGGTCGAGTGATTTGTGAGGTGATAAAAGAGTTTGCTAGTCCATGTGGTGTGGCAATGAAGCGTTTTTCTACTCATAAATGCAAAACCCCATATGATGTGTGGGAGTACCCCTATTTTACATGTTGTGTTGAGCACCTACACCAAATTTCATTTCATTTGGGCATATAGATTAAGTTTTGAGGGGATTTTACTCTTTCAAAGGATTTCCTTGTCAAAAAATGGTGATTTTATGCAATTTTGATTCCCAAACTTTGCCGTGAGCACATGTGCATGTTGTATTCATCAAGGAGCACCTTGGGTAGGAATGTAGCTTCATTCTACCTAGAAAGACATCATACACGTATGATGCCCTAGAGGCCAAATTTGAGATCAAAAGATACATCTGAGTGCACCCTAGTGATCTAGAGCATTTAGGAAGCAAATAGGCAAAATTCCATTGAATTTGAAGCATTTTTGGGCTTGTAAAGGCCACAGACGGATCTAGGCAAAGTAAATGATTAAATTGATCATATCTAGCACAAAAATTGTAGAATTGAATTTTGAAAGCTGCTACTGTGAGTTGTTTTGAGGTGAGAGACCTCTTGAGTGAGTTTCACTTCATTCTGACAAGTTATACATCATATGATGTCTAAAGGGAAATTTTAGTGACCAAAGTTGACATCAAGCTTACCAGAGTGTTTAGCACCACAAAACAAGCTTAGAGACCAAATTTCATTCAATCGGATCACTTAGACATCATATGCGTATGATGTCTCAAGTTAAGATGTGAAAGTCCAATTGCACTTGTGACCACACAGGAGGTTTGGAAATGATGATTTAAGCTTGTTTGCAAAATTTCATCTCATTTGAAACACATAGACATCATACACGTATGACGTCTCCTGGGTCAATGTTTGAACAATACTGACCATTTGTCATTATAGGGTGGTTTGACACATTGTTTTGAGCATGCTCTTCAAGTTTGAATCATTTTGGACATATATCTTGAGAGAAAGGTATGATTTTGCACTTCATGGAAGGTGATAGGTAAAATTTGTGTTTTGAGAGCAATTTTGCGCTTTAAACTTTGCTATGATCACATATTATTGTTGCTTATGATAAGGGGGACCTAAGGTAAAGACAATTCCAATATCTGAGCCAAAAGACATCATACGCGTATGAAGACTTTTAGGCCAGATTGGGGTCAAATCAAACATTTGAGTATACCCTAGTGTCCTAAAGCACAAAAGAAGGCCCTAGCCAAAATTTCATTGCATTTGGAGCACATTTGACCTTGTCAAGGCCAAGAGATAGAAATTGGGCAAGATTTATGCTTATATTAACCATAACTTGCGCAAAAAGTGTTGAAATTGAATTTTGAAAGTTGATGAGAGTTGCTTGAGTGATAAAGAGTCTTGGGGATAAAAGTCACTTCATTTTTCCACAAAAGACATCATACACGTATGATGTCTTAAGTGTCAAATTAGAGGACAAAACTTACTTTGAGCTTACAAAAGTGTTTTCCATCACAAAATAGGCCTAGAGACCAAGTTTCATTCAATTTGGATCACTTTTGGTTTAGTTAACCTCCAGGGAAGTGGCAAGCAACCAAACAAAAAATGAGTGATAGACCTGACTAAAAGTGTTAGAATCACAAACTGAGGCTTGAAGTGGTTAGAGTACATCAAGGAGAGTCTACAGTTAAAGTTTGGAGCAGTTTTGAGCCAGGAGACATCATACACAAATGGTGACTCCAGGCATAGGTTGAGGCCATACAAAAACTTTGATTAGTCAAAGGACTTCCTTTTGACCCTAGAATCCCAACTATCATTCCAAACCAAATTTGGACACATGTAAGTGGACCAAAGCATGCATCTAGTGTTGACACTATGAAATTGCCAGAATTGACCAACATGAAGATTGATTGCGATAGAAAACTATTTTGACCATAACTTGAGCTCTTGATATCAGATTTAGAAACTTTTTTTTATCAAAAGAAGCTCAAGAGTAGCTCTACAACATTTAGTGTGAACCCCGAACCCCGAACAACAATAAAAAACCCTTTGGGTCATTCACTGTTGATCAACGTTTGAAAAAACATCATTTAAGGCCTCAAAATGCATCCGAAAGTTAGAGGTGTCTAAAAGTGACAATTTGAGAGAATTGTGAGGAAACGATCACGATTGGAAATAGTTTCGACTTTTTCCTAACCAAAGCACTTGAACACATTGGAATAAGACTTCATACACCAAGCTAGAGCTGTTAAGCCCAAAAATCATGTTTACTTTAGATTCAAACTCAGCTTACACAAGCTTCGGGATCCCATTGATAGAGGGGCATCCGCCCATAATTGATCTTTCAAACTTGCGGTTGATAAAGACCAATTTTGTTGAGAGAGTTTGGATGACAGATCATGAGAGTGCAGGAATTTATACATACATTGACTTCAATGAGGTCAACCTTTATAGGTGCTCAAACCCATAAGAGGTGGCGGATTATATGTCTATACATACGGAGTCGACTGTCCATGGAAATCTATAGTTGTTGACAAGTATGGACGAGAATACAGAGGTGCAGAAAGCACAAATCCACATACTGTATTAGAAATAGGTGGATATTTAGTCATTGAAGGACCACAAATACCTCCACTAAACACAAGGATTCCTACGAGAATTCTCAAAAGGGAGCCACCTGGATTCTCTTCTAGAGCAATAACAAGAGATAAAATGATCACAGAGATGGCATACATGCCTCTTCCAGTGAAATCTCCCTAATGTACCAATCTCAGGTATCTACACCCAGTCAGCACCATTTTGGGACACTTGCTATTTTTTCTCTATTTTTGGCCCCTCGACGGTTGAAAAGTGTGAGAACCCTCTCCTCTGATACCCTGTGACGCTCCTGCATCGACCGATGGCGTACAGGCACGCTAAAATCTCTATTACAGCAGCGTTTTCAGCACCCTTTGCATCATTTTTTTTTGGGCAGACAAAACGCTTAATTTTTACCTCTTGTGCGGTTGAACCATCCCTTGCTCGTCAAGACACCATTCGGTGGTTGTCCGTGCCGTTATCTTGGATTGCTACAGCCTTGGGAACGGTACCTTCATCAACGATTTGCGATCTTATCGATCTACCTTTGGGACTTCTCTCTGAACACGCGACATGTCGGCTCCAAAGCAGAAGGGACAACAACAACAATCCCAGAAGGGGGCCACTACGTCTTCTACGACTAAGGCCACCAACGCTACATCCAACAAATATTCCCTCACCCAGTTTGCTGAGGAGAAGAAGTTGGATTTACACAACTATTCTGTGTGGAGGACATGAGTCCACACAATTATTGCCTACCCATCGACTCTGGTAATGGGTGAATGATTTCACCCATTTAGCTACTCAACCTTCCCTTCCCACCGCCACTCAGGCACAGATCGACGAGTGGGTGGATCGAGACATACGAGTATTCACCTTTCTTATGATGAACCTCTTAGACTACATCACGAAGGAAGTTTCCAAAGAGGAGCATGCACATCCATTGTGGAGACGGATTCTTGACTTAATCGAATGTTACCATTGCCACAAGAAAGGGCACAGAGAATCAGAATGCAGAAAGAAGAAATGAGACGAGGTCAACAGGGAGAAATAGACAGCCTCGATTGTAGTTGTAGCCTGTCACGAGATGGCGAGGGTCTCTCTTGTCGCGATGACGGACCACGCTCTTGCTACATCGTAGTCAGGTACTTGGGTTGTTGACAATGGAGCCACCACTCACATGACTCCCCAACAGTCATGGTTTAGCTCTCTCAGGGAGACTCGTGGACAGACCATCAGTATGGGTGACAACCATGAGATTCCAGTGTCTAGCACATGCCAAATTACCCTCTTTTGTTCTACCCAAAGTTTAGTTCAGTGGAGGCGGTTCACGTTCCAGACATAGCCTTCAACCTTCTCTCAGTGGTGAGTTTGGACTCTCAAGAAGATGACATACACTTTGGGAATTGCACAGTCACCATTTTTAATTCTACGAAAGGTACAATCCTTGCACGCAGTGAGCGTGATGGTTCCCTATACCTCCTCACTGCTCTTCTGTCTAGGACCACGGAGTCTTCTTCTCTATGGCATGCACGATTTGGACATCTATGTTATCAGCACCTTCAGCACGCTGCTAGGACCTCTATGGTGGAGGGTTTACCAGCGATACACTCCTCATCAGGCGTATGCGAGGCTTTCCAGATGGGAAAGAAACATACGGTTGCCTTTTTGAAGCAGGCATCCAACAGAGCTTCAACACCACTTGCACTGGTTCACATTGATCTATGTGGCCCAATGAGCACTCCCTTCATTTTCTGGCTTACAGTTTTTGCTTGTGCTTGTGGATGATTTCAGCAGGTACACTTGGGCTTTGTCCCTAAAGCTCAAGTCGGAGGCTCTTTCTTGCAACCGTAATTCCAACAATTGGTATCATACCAGGTTGCATCCTCTTCAGCTTAGTTGCCACCAACAGCTTCAACACATGCCTGCTCACTTTCTCCAATTTTTGTGAGCTTTGGAGAGTGTTTGTAGGTTGACAAATATTCAAGGTAAGCTCGAAGAGCTTAATCTACTCAGATTTTTTATTTGAGCTCATTTCGGCCTTCGTTTCCATTACAAGAAATACTGTGCAAGCTATTTCATCATTTTGTGCAAAATTTCTATTAGTTCCGTTTTCTATATAACAGGTCCCGTATAGTCTGCTACTATGGTTTGTGCTATATAGCACGTTCTCGTGCCGCTTTGTAGGCACGGAGTGAAAGATGAGGGTATGCTTGCATTTTCATGGTTTTGCCAAACTGATGATTTAATTCAGATTCTGCTATGACATCTGGAGATGATTGGAATGTATGCTAATTGTGTATTAAGGCCATCAAATGAGGTTACTGCCTACAGACCATGAAGCAGTGATAATTGTCAAAAAGTGGTCTCATAGGCCAATATTGTGGTGCTTGAAGTGATTTACAAGCTGGTCCAGCAGTTTCGTTTCAAATTGGAAGATGATGGTTGAAAGGGAGAAGGACTTGCACGTCAAATGTATTCGCTCAGACAAAGGGGGTGAGTTCACCTAGAAGGACTTTGCATAGTGGTGCAAGTCAAAGGGCACCCAACGCTAGCTAACTAATCCTTACACTCCTTCCTAGAACGGAGTTGTTGAGTGGAAGAATCAGACTATCATGGAGATGGCTCGTGCAATGCTTGTGCGTGCTTCTTTGCCCCGTGTTTCTTGGGCAGAGGCATGCAGACGACGTTTTACATCCACAACCATTCTCCTACCCATGCTTTGCAGGACATGACTCCTTATCAAGCTTATCATGGGCGCAAGCCCTCGGTCTCACATTTTTTAGTTTTTGAGTGTCCGACCTTTGTCCATGTGCCAAAGGAGAAGGGACAAAAGTTAGACTTCAGCGCTAAGAAGCTCGTCTTCCTGGGCTATTCACGAGAGTCTGACAGATATCGGCTTTACGATCCTGACACCAAGACCACCACAGAGTTAGCCGTGATGTGACTTTCATGGAGCTCTTCAACACACCCGTAGAGGGGGCATCATCCAAGCCTATACCTTCCCTACCTCCTCCTCGTCCACCTCCTACACCTGATCCTATCCCTATTCCTATTCCTGTTCCCTCTACACCACAGCCAATTACTTCACCCCATCATGCCATGTCAGATTCTGATTCTAATGTGGATGATGGTTCTCCTTGGGTGGGGCGGTCCCATCTCACAAGGAGAAGTTAGTTCCCGGTTGGCTCTACTCTACGATTTCTTCCTCTTGTGTCACAAAGTTACCAGACTCGCCAAACCCAGGACAACCTTGATGTTCTGCACGCCTCAAGGACATACAAGTTTATGATGGCGCAGAGTTTTTGAACTTTGCACTCATGTCTCAAATTCAGGATTCACTAGTTAAGCCTTCCTCGGTGGAGGAAGCACTCTAGCATGATTCCTAAAATGTGCCATGCAAAAAGAGATGGACGTTATCGAGCGGAATAAAACCTGGACTTTGGTTCCCAGGCCTAATAAGCGGAAGGTGGTTTCTACAAAATGGATTTTCAAGACAAAGTACAAGCCCAATGGGTTCCCTTGACAAACTCAAGGCGAGACTTATTGCTCGGGGTTTCACACAGCGACCAGGCGTGGACTTTGACAAGACCTTTGCTCCCACCACTCGCATGACAACCATACGCACAGTGTTTGCTCTCGCAACCAACATTGGTCGGCCTATCTTCCAGATGGATGCCAAAAGTGCGTTTCTAAATGGAGATTTGGATAAAGAAGTTTATGTGGAGCAACCTCCTGGGTTTTGTATACGAGGCAAGGAGGATTGGGTCTATCAATATGGACTAAAGCAGGCTGGACAACAATGGTACCTCACACTTGACCAATTTCTTGTGAAGCTAGGGTTACGGTGGACCTCATCAGATTCCAACTGTTATGTTGTCTTTGATGGCTCTTTGGTTGTGATAGTGATTGTCTATGTGGTCGATCTCATTTTCACAGGTTCTTGGACCAGCAAGATCAAGTTGATCATAAAAGCTATGGAGACGCGTTTTGAAATGATTGATCTTGGGCTTCTTCACTATTTTCTTGGTTTACAATTTTTTCAGACAAATGTTTTTTGCACCAGTTACACATTTTTGCCCTACCTCAACCTAAGATTCTATAAATAGAATGCTTAGGGTCTTGTAGTCATTCAAATTGTGTATTGAGAGCATCATTTGTAGAGCACTTGTGTTCTCTCTCTCTCTCTCTCTCTCTCTCTCTCTCTCTCTCCAACGTTTTCGGCGCGTGTGGCTTACACTCTTTCTGCTTCACTCTCACATAATTCCTCTTGTAAAGTCTGATCCAGGGGAGCCTAAGTGGTGCAAAATTGAGAGAGAAAATGGACCAACCATACGAGGGAAGTGTGCTACTATAACATGGAATATGCTAGGAAGAGGTATGTACAACATGTTCCAATAGCACCCACTCCACCTAGATACCTTACGGGGAATGCGCAAGGTCCAATAGGAGTTTCAGGGCCACAACTTGTCTTAGGAAAATAACCTCCACTACCAGGTGCTAGAATACCTATAGACATGAGATACATACCAATGATGGAAGCATCTAATAAACAAGTGCTAGTACCAACTACAATGTATTGTAACAACCAAAGTGGGTACTACCCTTTGAAACAACAAAAGATGAGAGAAACACATGGAGTGGTGAGGCCGGTACAACCTCCACCTCCTGCGTTTTGACATGAAGAAAGAAGGTATGAGATGGGACGAACGGACATTGCGGTTCATTGTGAATAGTAGCTTAGCTAGGTTAGAGCCTGTTTACAGCCAAGAGGAAGTGCAAGAAGAAGCTCCTCAACAATGTCCTCAGACAGAGATCACTCAAGTAAATGTCTAATTTCTTGACTATGGAATCATTCACTTGATCCCCAACTGTCCAAAAAACCCAAATCAAATCAGAAAGATCACTACGAATGTCTCAGGAATAGTTCAACTACACAGTAGCTCGGAAAATGAAAACGTTGTGCCAATTCAAGTAGTTACGAGAGTGCAAGCTCAAAAGGAAGCTGATGAGAATCCAGAGACAGAGAAAATGGAAACTAACACGAGTCTAGGGCCAGGTGAACCAAATACCGATGCACCTAGTCAAAAAACCAAGAGCAAACGGAATAGTTGGAAAGCTAGAAAGGCTAGGATGAAAGCATGTAGGGAACAAGAGCAGAAATCCCTTGTTGATGAGCTTACCCAAGCTAAAGAGAAGATAAGACAACACGAGCAAAGGGTTGCACCTTCTCTTTAGCTTACCCAAGCTAAAGAGAAGATAAGACAACACGAGCAAAGGGTTGCACCTTCTCTTACATAGACGTCTCAACCTTCAAAAGAACCATCTATGGAAGAAAGACCAAGAAGTGCTAGTTCAGGAGGATCAATGTTGGTCGAGAAGGTTAATAAGCCATTAGACGCCCTCTTGAAAGCCTATGAAGTGTGGCTAAAAAACAATCAAACCCAAGAACAAAGGTGGAGGACATATCCCTGTGCGGAACTAGAAAAGAAAAGGCTTGAAATGTGCCAAAAAATGATTCAAACAACCCAAGCTTTACTAGAGACACCAGTTGAAAAACATGAGGATGTGATTCTTGTTCCACCTACACCAATAATCCCACCAAACCAGGAACGATTAGAGCCAGATTCTACTCACGATCATGGACCAAGGCTCAAGGACCCAGCGTTAGAACCAAGGATAATGTTGAATACGATGGATAACTCTTTCGAGGGATTTCACCTAGCTATACCAGAGGGTTGTAAAGAAATAGATGGTCTTAACAGATTGTGGAAACAAGTCAGAAAGGCCAATGAAGCCAGTGAGCTAAGCAGATGAGTAAACAATACTGGTGATAGAAGAGGAGCGTTTCTTCCACCACTAGAGGAATTTGAGGCTGGATCTCAGATGAATCTAGAAGTGCAACCGTATTTGGGAGGCAGAGGATCTGTACAGTCTATGGACATACAACCCCGTTCGCTAAGAACACTACTGTCCTATACGAGAGAGCATGAGGCCAAATTAGATGTTATTGCAGTCTCATAACAAAGATTGTCTTCCAACAAGGTCATCAATTCAAAAGGGTTAATAGATATTCTATCTACCCCAGTCACCTATACGATAACATTAGCTGAGTTGCTCAGAATAAGACCAAATATGTGGACTACTGTGGGAAAATTCTTAGAGAAATTTGGCATGAAAACAACTCAGATACAAGAAGGGATCAAAGAGCTTAAAATGCCTCAGCTCAACACTAGGCCAATGCCATTAAACAAGGTCGGAGAGAATTATTGAGGGAGAAGATGGGAACGCCACGTTTCCTATGAAATTCCAAGGTGTAAAAACAATGGCAATCCTTGACAGTGGAGCTGGTGTTTGCAACAAAAGAGATCTGGAAATAATGAGGAAAACCATCGATGAGGACTACCAAGATGAAACTACAACTTGCAGACGGACACATGGAAAAGCCCGTAGAATTGCTCGAAAAAGTAGTTGTTACTTCTTGTGGCATTGGAAACCACGACAAGGATAAACTTGAAAGACCATAGTTATAATTTGTGACGCAAACCCCGATTGAGGAGTTTAATTCAACTGCATTAGCAGGATCAAAACTTCTAGCATGGTTGGGTAAGCCTAAAGAACTATGGATGTGTGGAGCTTCACAATGTGGAAGCTTAAAGCGAGAGGAATGTATCCTAGAAAGGGTGATTGAAGATAAGGATTATATCCCAGAACCATTTCTTGAAGAAGCATTAGAGCCACTAGAATGTGAACACATCTTGGCTACTCTGGATGTGTGCACTATTCAAGACGATTCAACAACAAATTTTTGTGATGAAAATGGCTTTTATTTTGCTCCTTACTTTGCAGTGAGTGCGATCTAGGAAAACAAAGAGAACCAGACATCAACAATTTTCCAAAATGAAAAGCAAACAAAGGCATGTCGCGAAGCACAAGACAAAGAAGAAGGCGAGTTCTATGACTTCGTAGAACACTTGGAGCTTCAAGAAGACGCCGAAAATGGAAATATGGACAACCCAACAGGTGATATGAACGACACTTTAACTAATGCACGATTTTATGATTGTCCAAATCAAAGACCTAGGAATCAATGTCACTGCTACAAGAATAAGTGCATCAGAAGTGGATTCCAAAATCCCCGGTGGTGACATAATCACAACAAGCATCCTCATATGTGGTTCCTATACTGGAAGAAAAGATTGAGCCAAGAAGAAGACGGCCATGGCAACGAGATAAAAACGTGCTAATCAATTGGCTAGAAAAGTCATTCCAGAAACTACAATCCAAGAGCAAAAAAACATTAACTTTCCATAACCAGCCAAACCACCAAGGGAAAGCGTCGGATATCAACCTTGATGATGATAACAACTCGATAGAAAATGACAACGGGGAATCTTATGGTTTCCCTTATCAATGACTTGTGCTATCACCCTCAGAATTCAACCTTGTTGAAGATAGTAGTGACAGTGATGATTCTTATGACATCACCTACCGGGAACTCAAGTCATCACTATCACTAGCAGCTTCAATAACAACCAAGGAAGGCCAAAAGCAAAGAACAACAAGTCAAAACCAAAAAGTTTGAGAAATCTGGATACCAAAGAGCCAACTCGGTCAAAAGTAGGTATGGGTCAAGAAAACAACAATCTCTAATGAAAAATCACAAGATCCGACACCAAAAGGCAAACAATTGAAGTGTGCAAGAACGGATCACAAAGTCACAAGCTTTTGCAACTCAGAATTGGGTTCCAAAGAAGTTGATTCAAGCACAAAGGGGTCCCAAAGTCTGAATGAAAAATCTCTAATGAAAAATCACAAGATCCGACACCAAAAGGCAAACAATTGAAGTGTGCAAGAACGGATCACAAAGTCACAAGCTTTTGCAACTCAGAATTGGGTTCCAAAGAAGTTGATTCAAGCACAAAGGGGTCCCAAAGTCTGAATCCAGTCCCCAACCAAGCATACAAGGGCTAAAACAAAGACGGCCTACTGACTCACACGAAGACAGGGTGGATCCCAAAGAAATCTCTTCAAACACAAACGAAGGAGGAACAAGTATGGGATCCCAAACGAGCATCATCAACGAGATAGCCAGTCATCACAAAGAAGTGGGTCCCAAAGGAAACCAATAAAACAATTGTCATTGCACCGCCGCTTGATTTCTTTCAATTCCTCCTACGATTACAGTACAGTTAGAAGAGAGCAAGTTGCTCACTTCACCACATGATGCACAAGGCTTACGGATCAAGAGATGAAGTGAATGCACAGGAAAAGTTCGGAATCAAAATTACTAGAGGCAACCATAGAGGAAGTCCAAATCTCTCTGCAATCTAAAATAAAGCAAACGACATAGGAGCTTCAAAGACCATCACGTTGCTTAGAGTAGGAAGCCTAGCCAGCAAATGCCAATAAGCAAATTTCTTATACCCATATCTTGCACATCATAAAATTTTTCCATGCATTGAATGTGTATGCATAATAGGGCTACATTACAAGGCCTACATTGTCACAATTTTTATTGCCCAAGCACAATACATATCTGTGACGATACCTTAACGATACCCTGTCGTCATTAAGAAGGACTCCAAATAGGAGGGGGGAAGGCATTCTAAATGCGTTGTCGGGGGATATGTGTTCGCTACGTGAGCCGAGCAGGCGCCGGGCCTTTGGCTGTGGGAGGTGTGAAAGAGAGAGAACAAGAGACAATGACAGCTCTGCCAATCACCGCAACCTTCAATTAATCAATTTAAGCTCTGAGTACATTCTGCTGGCAGTAGCCAAGTCGGGCTGTTAACAGCACCGACACTTAGGTTCACTGAAATCAAGGAGTTTACGATTCCGTTACAATTACCCGGGCCGTTAACGGCTCCGCAATGCATAAAAAAGAATTAATTAATCTAAGTTGCTGGTGACAAACAAAATCCTATTGTGCCGGTTCCATCTGTTTGATTTGTCTTCAATCACTATCTTTGAATTATTTCTTGCCTTTTCTTTAGCTCAAGACCGAGGGATTCTCTTGCCCAAGCTCAGAAGAGAAAGAGAGAGAGATTTCCCTCCTTGACCTCGACTCGAGTTTCATGCCGTTGATTGCTCTAGACTTCCGATTTTCCCTTCATGCTCGGCTTGCTTCGATCGGCTTGCTCCGAGCTCTCAAAGCTCGCCCTGCTTGTTATGCCGAATCTTGGTTTCGAGCTTGCCTTTCTTCTCCTACGACTGCTTGCGAGCCTTGGTTGTTCTCTCCTTTGGCCCTCGTTGCCTTCCGAAGCTTCAAGAACCAGCTCGAGAGAGAGACTCGTTCCTTGGTTAGCAAAGGCCGAGAGCGAAAGAGGAAGAGAGAGCTTTCCTTTGTCTTGCCGAGGACGAGAGAGAGAAAGAGAGATCGGCTTCCGAGCCAAGGATGAGAGAGAGGAAGAGAAAGATTTCCTTTGATTCTTCCCCGTTCCTCGCTTGCTTCCTCGTTGATCCCCCTCGTTGCCTCTTGCTTCGCTCCCTTCTTGCCCTCGAGCTCTTCTCGTCGCCTTCGAGCTCCTTCCCCTCTTCTTCGTTATGTTTCATGCCCTCCTCAAAATCTCCTTTTTCTTCTATTATTAGCCCTCCCTAAGCAACGAGGGCGCCGTCGTTGCTAGGGGCATAAAACGCATCTCTAGGTGATGTGGCAGCCCGATCGTCGACCATCACGAAACCCGACGGGACTGGTGTCAAAAGTCTGTGCGCGGAGATGCTAAGCAACTTCCGCTGCAGGCGTGCCCTCATCCCAGATCACCTGCGGCCGCTGCTAGCCGTTCTTTCCCTGCGCATTCCATTATACGTTGCCGCCATTTTTTGATCACGCCATGCCTTCGTTTTTTATTGGCTTCACATTTTATAATTTTAGGGTGGCCCCTTAACAATGGGCGGCCAACTTCCTTTGGTGGTCGGCCATAGGTTATGGGCCCTTGGGCACCACATTTAGCATACATATCGACTAAGGCATTGCCAAACACAGCCCAGCTTCCCCGTCCAACAATCTCATCAGGGAATCTCTCACTTTGAGGTAAATCCCGCAACGAATGCATTCCAAGAGACCACATCCCGAACACGAAGCTCTTCAAGCACTTTTTGTGCTTTCGTAACGGCACCATATTAGGCATACACGCCGGCCATCCTCGTCAAGGCTCTCATTAGCCCTAAATTGACAATAACATCGCGAATTTTTCTACCCATATCAACATCTCGAATAATGCCAAGATTACCTAGCTCAATAGTGCCGGCAATTGTCATCGGCCTCAAGCCCTATTATTTGATCAAGCCAAACTCTGTCTAACGAGTCGTAAATCCCTGTAGACCTCTCGAACTGCATAGAATGTATACAAACCCTACCAAGGCTGCAAAATTCCCAGATGGCACTCCAACCGAGCCGACCGGACTGGTACGGAGCTGGCCCCCGGTGAATCTTTAACGGCCAATAACTTGGCAACCGTAACTCCGATCGCTGATTTGAAAGGACCGACGTGCTCCACAAAGTGAGCACCTCAGCCCGATGCATTCATTTCAATTCTGTCAGCTCAAATGTAGTTGCCCAATCCGGTACGGATCTGCATTAACTCAAACTTCAAACTGCCATAACTTCTTCATCGTAGCTCCAATCGACGAGCCGTAAAGACAGGCCGGTAGAGCACATCAAGCACTGCAGTTCTAGATCATAATATCCCATCTATGCTCACTCCAAGCATAATCATTGAGGCATCATTGAGGCATCTCTTGGCCTTTTTAAGCCGCATCTAGCATACATTACTCATTAAACTTGGCCTGTTAACAAGCCCTAATCACTGCTCAGTAAATGTGTAGGCTTCAAAGAAGCTTATCTTGCATTTCTTTGCTCTTTTTCTCTACATGGAAGCGGAGCTGCACGACATCCACCTCCTCTGAACCTGCACAGCCTCCGGTTTGTGCCAGCAACACTTCAATCTGCATCTGCTTTAGGTACCTTAAGCTCTTTTCCATCATCGGACTCACATAAGTGGTAAATGTATGAAAAAAGAAATAAGGCTTATACCCTATCATCAATGTTCTAGCTTAATCATTAGGTAGTTGTCCATCAAAAATCTCTGAACCGTATCTGCCATATCTTCAAAGCATTCAATTATGGATAACATGTTTAGTGAACCCCGCCAGACTCAAGTGCTCCAGTTAATGATACACACGGCTTGACCATTAAGCTCTTCTTAAGGAACCCTGTCAAGCTCAAGTATGCCTTACTCTGTCTGCACACGGAATGGTCGTCAAGTCCTTCACTTCAAGTTCTGTTAGCAGAACCAACTCAATAGATGTGAAGATACTTCATCAATTATCCAAAGAAGTCAGCTAGAAGCCAGCCATGTAATCTTATTGAATGCATAACCAAAAACTCTTCTGACTTAGCATAATCTAGGAAACAAAATCTTGTACCATGCAACCTGCTACATCAGATAGCTGGTACTCTTCAAATCCGTATCTGGCACTTTAGTAGCCCCCAGGATCAAGTGGGAACTCAATCATTCGTCCCATTGTGAGCATTCCTTTAAAAATTTTGCACCATTCTTCAGGATCATAGGGAAAATACAAGAATTTCCAATCATTACAGCATAAACATACATTAATCCACAAATCTTCATACAAACCGCATGGATCATATGGCATATAAGGCAATTGCCGAGGAACATGCATATATCTGTCACCTTCTGGATCAAAAGCTAGCTCAAAATCCCCTACATCATAGGGTAACATCAGATTCCATATAGCATCATGTAGCACCAGATACTGCCATATCCCCTGTGCAATTGGCTCATCCAATTGTCGATCATCAATCACAGGTAAAATCATTGGCAGTGCACCTTCACTCTCACTAATAATGGAATCCCGATCATGCACATCTGGATACATCAAATCTCTGGCAAAACTCTCTTCATCAGGCTCAAAAGATGCATCTGAAATCAATTCTCTATCTTGCAGAGGCTCAAAATCAAGTAAAGCATCATCTAACAGCTGCATAAGTTCATCATCTGTTGAATCTGAACAAACTCGCTCATGCATGATTCTGAATTGATTGGTATCCTTAGCATCTGTGTTTGAGAACCCTTCCAAAGCTTCGTCTAGTAAGCACATAAGGTCTAGGTCCACTGCTTGAGAAGGTTCCTCAATCCCGTACATCTCAGGTTGCTGCAATAAACAAGGATTTTCACATATGACATGCATACTAAACGCATCTGCAGTAAACTGCTCTTCAAGTCTTTCACGCTCAGCTAGATATCTTTGCACTTCTGTAGCACAAAGTTCAGCATGCACATTGAAAATTTTATCTACTGCCCTGTCTGTATCATCGGCACAATGAAACCAATCATATTCATCAACAAGAGATTGCACTTCACTATGCACCCCCTCTGAATCAACATCATCAAGTTCATGATCATTCTGCCATCGTGTGAGCTCTGTGTCGCAAATTGTCAATAGAGAAGAAGTTTGCTCCCCCTCTACATCACCATCATCAAATTCAGGGTCAGACTGCCAGATTGGTAGCTCTAGGTCACAGAAGCGTGTCAAAGGAGTCTGCACCCCCTCTGAATCATCATAATCACGTTCAAGGTCAGTTTCCAATTTGGTAGCTGTGCTTCACAAAAACTTGTCAATGAAGGAGTATGCACCCCCTCTGAATCAAGCACATAATCTTGCTTAGCCAAGTCCTCAAAATCTGGTACATCCAAATTTGGTAAATCTAGCATACCAAAAACCATGGTCTTGCTGCTCTCAATAGCAACCCCGCTTTGACCTATAACATCTGTATCATTAATCAACTATTTGGCAAAACCTGTACCAATATCTTCAATCACGTCTATGGTAGAATCTGCACCAGAAAAATTTTGCTCTAATTCTGGTTCAATAGCAAAAGTATCAGTTGTAACTGAATCTTCTTGCATGTCTACCTGAATTTGGTCGCACTCATTTACCTACACATCTTCCTGAGCTTTAGCTACTTCACTGTTTTGATTCACTGATTTCTTTTCTTCATGTACTGCATGCATAGGTTCTTTGCAAAATTCATTCTGTGTATCCCGAATTGCATGTGTAGATTCTTTAAAAAATTCAATCTGCGTATCCTGAAGTTGTAAAGCCTCACCCTCAAAGACTTCTACTTCATGCACAACATCTGCAAAACCCAACTTTGCATACACAGCTTCAACTATGTCTTCATCATTAGCTTGTAAGAAGATAGCATCCTGCACAATCAACTCATCAATCACAGCTTCTAACTTTGATCGTACTTGTCCTTGAATATCTGCGTAATCTGGTGGACTTGAACTCTGTTCTTGATAGCATTCATACTGCTCATAACGTACTTGCACAATAGCTTCTTTGAAATACTCCCAGTCATCGTTGCAAGCTTTGGTAACTTCTTGAATCTGCTCCTTTACATCTGAACTCACTAACTGCTCAAAAGATTTGATCATCAACTCTTCTGGTATCCCTCTTACCTTGGTCTCCAGCTCACAGCACTCTAGGTAGCCCTCTGGATCGTATCCATCAAAGAGTCATCTCTGGTCATACACTGCATCCAAAGCTTCATCGATTTGATTTTTCTTCTTCATGGTCTCTATTTCAAGCAAAGATCCTTGAACCAATTGAAGCATCTTTGCAAAATTTTGAAATGTTGACTTATCATCAAAACCGTTCGCACTTAATTCTGCAATCATCTTCATCATCTGCTCTAAATTCTCCATCTTTACCTCCCACCCCGGCTCGTTTCGCGTCTGGTTCACCAAAGATGTCGGGGGATATGTGTTCGCTACGTGAGCCGGGCAGACGCCGGGCCTCTGGCTGTGGGAGGTGTGAAAGAGAGAGAACAAGAGACAATGATAGCTCTGCCAATCACCGCAACCTTCAATTAATCAATTTAAGCTCTGAGTACATTCTGCTGGCAATAGCCAAGTCGGGCTGTTAACAGCACCGACACTTAGGTTCACTGAAATCAAGGAGTTTACGCTTCCGTTACAATTACCCGGGCCGTTAACGGCTCCGCGATGCATAAAAAAGAATTAATTAATTTAAGTTGCTGGTGACAAATAAAATCCTATTGTGCCAGTTCCATCTGTTTGATTTGTCTTCAATCACTATCTTTGAATTATTTCTTGACTTTTCTTTAGCTCAAGACCGAGGGATTCTCTTGCCCAAGCTCAGAAGAGAGAGAGAGAGAGAGAGAGAGAGAGAGAGAGAGAGAGAGAGAGAGAGAGAGAGAGAGAGAGAGATTTCCCTCCTTGACCTCGACTCGAGTTTCATGCCGTTGATTGCTCTAGACTTCCGATTTTCCCTTCATGCTCGGCTTGCTCCGAGCTCTCAAAGCTCGCCCTGCTTGTTATGCCGAATCTTGGTTTTGAGCTTGCCTTTCTTCTCCTACGACTGCTTGCGAGTCTTGGTTGCTCTCTCCTTTGGCCCTCGTTGCCTTCCGAAGCTTCAAGAACCACCTCGAGAGAGAGACTTGTTCCTTGGTTAGCAAAGGCCGAGAGCGAAAGAGGAAGAGAGAGCTTTCCTTTGTCTTGCAGAGGACGAGAGAGAGAAAGAGAGATCGGCTTCCGAGCCGAGGACGAGAGAGAGGAAGAGAAAGATTTCCTTTGATTCTTCCCCGTTCCTCGCTTGCTTCCTCGTTGATCCCCCTTGTTGCCTCTTGCTTCGCTCCCTTCTTGCCCTCGAGCTCTTCTCGTCGCCTTCGAGCTCCTTCCCCTCTTCTTCGTTATGCTTCATGCCCTCCTCAAAATCTCCTTTTTCTTCTATTATTAGCCCTCCCTAAGCAACGAGGGCGCCGTCGTTGCTAGGGGCATAAAACACATCTCTAGGTGATGTGGTAGCCCGACTGTCGACCATCACGAAACCCGACGGGACTGGTGTCAAAAGTCTGCGCGCGGAGATGCTAAGCAACTTCTGCTGCAGGCGCGCCCTCGTCCCAGATCACCTACGGCCGCTGCTAGCCATTCTTTCCCTGCGCATTCCAGTATACGTTGCCACCGTTTTCTGATCACGCCATGCCTTCGTTTTTTATTGGCTTCACATTTTATAATTTTAGGGTAGCCCCCTTAACAATGGGCGGCCAACTTCCTTTGGTGGTCGGCCATAGGTTATGGGCCCTTGGGCACCACATTTAGCATACATATCGACTAAGGCATTGCCAAACACAGCCCAACATCCCCGTCCAACAATCTCATCAGGGAATCTCTCACTTTGAGGTAAATCCCGCAACGAATGCATTCCAAGAGACCACATCCCGAACACGAAGCTCTTCAAGCACTTTTTGTGCTTTCGTAACGGCACCATATTAGGCATACACGCCGGCCATCCTCGTCAAGGCTCTCATTAGCCCTAAATTGACAATAACATCGTGAATTTTTCTACCCATATCAGCATCTCGAATAATGCCAAGATTACCTAGCTCAATAGTGCCGGGAATTGTCATCGGCCTCAAGCCCTATTATCTGATCAAGCCAACTCTGTCTAACGAGTCGTAAATCCCTGTAGACCTCTCGAACTGCATAGAATGTATACAAACCCTACCGAGGCTGCAAAATTCCCAGATGGCACTCCAACCGAGCCGACCGGATTGGTACGGAGCTGGCCCCCTGTGAATCTTTAACGGCCAATAACTTGGCAACCGTAACTCCGTTCGCTGATCTGAAAGGACCGACGCGCTCCACAAAGTGAGCACCTCAGCGCGATGCATTCATTTCAATTTTGTGAGCTCAGATGTAGTTGCCCAATCCGGTACGGATCTGCATTAACTCAAACTTCAAACTGCCATAACTTCTTCATCGTAGCTCCAATCGACGAGTCGTAAAGACAGGCCGGTAGAGCACATCAAGCACTGCAGTTCTAGATCATAATATCCCATCTGTGTTCACTCCAAGCATAATCATTTTTGGCATCATTGAAGCATCTCTTGGCCTTTTTAAGCCGCTTCTAGCATACATTAATCATTAAACTTGGCATGTTAACAAGCCCTGATCACTGCTCAGTAAATGTGTTGGCTTCAAAGAAGCTTAGCTTGCATTTCTCTGCTCTTTTTCTCTACATGGAAGCGGAGCTGCACGACAGCGTACCTAATATTATGAATATCAGAGGGCAATGTTTTGTGAGCTGCATTGAAGTTTTGCGTTTGATTGTGATAATTTTTGACAAAATTTAGAGTATATGACGTTATAGGAGGAGTACGGGGACAAAAGCCATATATGAGCCCTAGGGACGTGTGTACAATGTACATAGTGTTCAAAATTCTGTCCAAATGATTTTTGGCATAACTCAATCCTCGTACCAAAGTCTTATTTTTTGAGAGTTATGAAATGATGCGGATTATGGTTAAAAACATCATTTGTAATGAGTAGGTATTCTAGTTGCAGAAGCCGGGGTGCAATGGCACTTGCAGATTGTAAATACAAAGTCATTTGAGCCATTTGACCCATTGAACTCTATTTTTTGTTTAACCCTATGGTAGCCTTAGTATATAAGGTACCTAGGTCATTTTGTAAAGAGAACTTTATCATAGTCAAAGTTTTGAGTTGCCCTCAACTGTGTGTGAGAGAGAAAGAGAGAGAGAGAGAGAGCGTGCGTGTATATATATGTGTGTGTATGTGTATGTATGTAGTATAGAACTTACTAGAATTAAAATGAAATAATAATATCCATTTAATAGTTTAAAACCAAAATAACATTTTAGGTAAGTCTCAATCATCACTGTTGAAAGTATCCTAACCCAACACATCTCTAAGGCTTCTTTTAGAAAGCCAAAAAAGATAGTTTGTTTCCATGTATCACTAATCAACAAGCTTTTTAACGAATGGTCCACAATTGCACCCAAAATGTAACCCTTTTACAATGGCCTTATGGAGTCCCAAAAAAACAATGTGAAAGTTCATTATGGTCTACATAAGGCTATGTGAGAGAAAATAAATAAAATTTAAATAACATTTAAGGTAAGTCTCAATCATGCCATTTTTTTATGTTCTTCCGTTACTCACAAATGGCTTATATATTATGAAAGGGCCCCAATAATAAGATAATTGGTGCACATTGCACATTAGTATTTTGAAACAAAATAAAACAAAAAGGAAGTAAAATAAAAAAACACATTAAAAATCAAAACAAAAGAATATTTTACTGCTTTCAAATAAGCATAGAAAATAATTAAACAATTTAGTGAAGCGATTTTTTTTTTTGAAATCCTCAAATGAGAGAATCGTTTATCAATATCTCAGTGTTTGAGAAAGATGTGTTTAAACTTAGGCTTAAGTCAATTGAAAATCGAGATTAGCCGGTTGCAAAAGATGGCAAAGGAGAAAAAACCCGATAAAATATACTAAAAAATAGTTCGAATATTTTACAAATTAAAAAATTTATAATAGTATTTCCATTTTATATTTGTATAAGGAGAAAACTTGCCGCTTAGACAACAAGGTAAAGTTTTTACGGTGGCCTCAAGAAAGCAATATTTTATTTGTAACAAAATGTGTGTGTGTGTGTGACATCAAAGTTCGAAAAAAATCATTTTGAAAACATACAAAATTTCCTTTGGGTAGATTCAAAGAAGAAATTTTACAAAATAATTGGTATTTTTTGTAATTTTACTCTATTTGTATAAAAAAAAAATCGAACATTGGTGTGTGTGCATGTGTGTGTGTGAGAGAGAGAGAGAGAGGGGGGGGGGAGATAGTTTGGGAAAAAAATCGGGGTCCAATGTATTTTAATCGGCTAAAATTGTAAAATCTCAGTTATATTTTGAGCTTGCTTTTAAAAAAATCGAGAAATTTACACAAGTTTTAGTGTTATTACCGGCAAAAGCTTCAAATTTTGACCTAAAAATCAAAAGAATTTCAAATTTACCCTTACTTTCATCGGTTAGAGAGAGGAGCGGATCTTCTTTATACATTTTTAATGCCTTGCATCAACACCAATATAGAGACACCTTTTAAAAACACTAAAATGAAGAAAAAATCATATTGTATGTAATCAAATGGTGATGAAAAGACTAAAGTGCAAACAAAGGGTACATCACATTTAATGTAATAGTGAAACTTTTGATGGTGAGAGATTTGCACTTTTTCTTTACCAACTCCTCTATATGGCCTTCTTAGGCCAAAAAAGACTTTCTCGAAGATTGCATCATAAGATCAATCTCCTATGGATATTTCGTTCAATGTTTTGATCTCTAAAATTATTTTCAATCATGGCAGAGAAAGTAAATGCTACCTAACAGTCTTAAACAATAGAATACAAGAAAAGTAAAGGTAGCATGTGAAATGAAAGGTAAATCTTTATCATGCTCAGGGTGAACACTATCCCCCTAACCCAGCCCAACACTAACCCAACCCAACACTAAGGGTTTCTTTTAAAAGGCCAAAAAAGAAAAAAGAAAAAGATAAGATAAACGAATAGCCCCATTAACCGGGAACGAAGCTGGGCAGCCTTAGCTCCAGGTGCGGGGCATCTGTTTCCCAGTAAAATGGAAAATGGTTTTTGTGCTTGCTTGGACATCAGACCCGCAGCTTCACCATCACCAGTCCAGAGACAAGCCAGCTGCTTCCTCCATCCATCACATCGCCACTTCAAGGTATCTCGATAAGTCTCTTTAAATGCGCGCGCGCGCACACACGCACACACACACAGAGAGAGAGAGAGAGAGAGAGAGAGAGAGAGAGAGAGAGAGAGAGAGAGAGAGAGAGAGTAGCATCGTCCATGCATGGAGATACCTAGTGTAGCTGAATTACCATGGGTGTTTCCACAATCCTCAGTTGGCATAAATTGACTGCATGCTCAATTGGCAGATACCAAATTACCATTTAAGTTGCAAAGCTAATGTAAGGGGATCTTTCGTCCCAACCTTAGGCATGTGAGCTAGAGAATGTAAAATCACCCACGCATTACGGAGGAAGAACCACCAACTCTGTAAATTGTGTGGTTGCTGGAGTGTCAACGTGAGGTGATTTGACAAATTTGATGATGTGGCATATTGCCACCTAAAGGACAATTGAAGGGCCAGACCAAAGTGATGATGTGGCTTATTTTCTGCGAGCTGCTGACATGGCATAACTTCCACAGGTCATGCCGCGAATTGCGCTGATGATCTGGCAGGCCTATACGGCAGTTTTGGGCCAGTTTTATTTGATGAAAGTTATTTTCAGCCGTAGCTGCTTTTGGGGCACTTGTTTTCCAGTATCTAGAACATTATCCATTGGACTCTTTACAAGTGTGCCTTGAGGAGCGCTCTGCAGATCATTGCATGGTTGCAGATTGCAGAGTAGCTCCTTTGGCAGTTGTATGCCATGATTATCAATAAAAAATGAAGTACCGAAAGGGGCGCCAGACTTTGGGGTCAATGTATTTGGAAGTGGAACTCCGTCGCTTTGTGTCGACCCCTCTCTCTCTCTCTCTCTCTCTCTCTCTCTCTTCAATCCAAGTGTTTGAGTTGTTCCAGTTTTGTTTGTGTTGTTGAAAATCCTTGCTTGGATCTCCAAGCTGGTCACAAGGGTATCCAAGCTTAGATGATCCGATCCAACTTTTTGCAGCACACGAACATATTTGTCCTACTATTGTTTTGTGAGAGGAAGAAGAGAATTCCAATCCCAGTGGGTGTCATAACTGTTGACATGTCAAGTCACCGAAGAACAGAGGCAACCTTCAAATCACGGCCAAGGGGCCTAAACCCTAAGAAGAACAAGCAACAACAGAAGAAGAAGTCCTACCAACTTATGGGACCCCGTCCGATGGGGCCCAAGTGACATAAAGGAATTAAAATAAAACTGGACCCTCACACACACAATGTAGAATCTGATGACGTGGTAGCTGTACGAAAAGCCTTGATTTTGCACTGACATGATGACGTGGCAAATTGTATGGATTTTTGCGTTTTGCGTTGACAGTGTTGACGTGGCTGTTGTACAGATTTCCGCAAAACGCGTTGGCAAATTTTGGGCATTGCTTTTGGACCTGATGCTTTTGAGTTTGAAGGCTTTTCATGTAAATTGCTTTTGGGGCCTAGGGCCTTCAAATATGAGGCCATGGGCTTATACTCTGGCATGCTTCTGGACGAAGGTGTAGAGAATGGAGTACTAGCTTGTACTGTGTTGATGCAATATAAAGAAATATCGAAAGGGGCACCAAGGTTTGGGGCCAATTCTCTCTGCGGTGGGAATTCGCCACTCTGTGTCGCGTGTTGTCTCTCTCTCTCTCTCTCTCTCTCACTTTAGTTGTTATTGAAGTGCTAAAAGTCTGTTCAGTCTGTTCTTTTCTATTGGCACGTGATGCCCGTCTTGTGACAGTGGTATTAGAGCATCAGGCGTGTGCTTTTCTGAAAGCATATCGGTCCTACAAAAGAGCAGATATAGCTAGTGGAATTTTACTTGAAGTATCTTCGGGGCCCCGGACTTATTAGCGACTCCCACCCTCTTCATCGCTCATGTCTTACAGGGCATAAGCCAAAAAGATCACTTGCAAGAGGAGGATCCAAGATTTGTTTCGAGTCACACTTTTTCTCAAAAGCAGTGCCATGCATATGTTGATGTCTATAGCTACCAAGCCGCACACTCCAGGGACTTGGCAAGCTTTCAAGAAAATTTTTGCCCGAAGTTATATGGTTTCTGACATCTTCCTTCGGAGTGCAACTTCTAGTAGAGTCGGATATCTTTAAGTGCTTGCCATGGAAACCCTAGCAGATTATAACTTGAAATTTCTAGACATCTCTCAGCAGGTGTCTCTTAACCTCGGAGGTCCAGTGTGACTACTATGTCTTGGGACTACCATCATTGCCACATGAACACTGTCTGCCCAAGAGCTTATGGACCATGGTGCGGTCAGCTACGACCTTATGGAAGGAACCTAACCCTAATTCTTTTGGTGCAGGTTTTAGGATGAAAAGTCAGTCGACTTTTCGAGCTCAACTGATGTCGAGATTGCTTTTTAAGTTTGAAATCTGTTCGAGAACTTGTTTGGTGATCCTGTTTGAAATTTGTTTAAAATGGATTGTATCTGTTTTGAACCTGTTTTGGTGCCGATTTGAAATGTTTGACTCTGGTTTTGATACTGGTTTTATGCTCATTGGTGATTTTTACTCCTAGGTGAAGTAGTGAGAAATGTTGTTTTGGTATTGTTTGAACCTCGGAACGACGCAGACGGGATGTCTGGGGAGCGTTTTGTTGTATGCTAGAAACCCTTGGAACGACGTAGATGGGATGTCTGGGGAGCGTTTGGTTGTATGCTTGAACCTCCAAGTGACGTAGATTGTGGTCTGGGGAGCGTTTGGTTGTACATTCCTCTGAGCTCATGGCCCGGACCTTTTTAGGTTATTTGCGGGGGAGTAACGAGGTAGTCGTTGAGTAGCTTCATACCGCAGACCATTTGTCTCGGGGGAGTGCTCAACGGCGCTGTTTGTTGTGTTTGTAACATGCATATGTGAGCATTTGTGTTGCATTGTGATGTGTCAACCACTGAATATTCCTAATTGGATGAGATTGCCTGGATATGTAATTTTAGTGCATCAAGACACCCGTGGAAGATCAGTGCGGTCTGGGTGTGATGGCTAATTATACTATGCCGGAGTTCTGATCTGGACGAAAGGAGAAGCCAACTCCTTGATCAAAAGAGCTGAAAAGAAAAGCCAACTCCTTGATCAAAAGAGCCGATAGGAGAAGCCAACTCCTTAACAAAAAGAGCAAACTGTTTGTCCCTTGGAATGTCCCTTGACATGACCCTCGGAATTTTTTTAGCTAACTTGAGTTGTTTTGTAGATATGCTGTAATCGCGGACGATTACTTTCTTTCAAGAAGGGGGGATGTCACAAACTGCTGACATGTCAAGTCACTGAAGAACAGAGCTAACCTTTAAATCACGGTCGAGGGGTCTAAACCCTAAGAAGAACAACCAACAACAGAAGAAGAAGTCCTACCAACTTATGGGACCCCGTCCGATGGGGCCTAAGTGAAGGAATTAAAATAAAGCTGGATCCTTACACAACTTAGAATCTGATGACGTGGCAGTTGTACGAAAAGCCTTGATTTTGCGTTGACATGATGACGTGGCAGACTGTACGGATTTTGCGTTTTTGCGTTGACAGTGTTGACGTGGTAGCTGTACAGATTTTCGCAAAACGCGCTGGCAAATTTTGGGCATTGCTTTTGGACCATATGCTTTTGAGTTTGAAGGCTTTTCATGTAAATTGCTTTTGGGGCCTAGGGCCTTCAAATATGAGGCCATGGGCTCATACTCTGGCATGCTTCTAGACGAGGGTGCAGAGGATAGAGTAGGCTTGTACTGTGTTGATGCAATATAAAGAAATACCGAAAGGGGCGCCAAGGTTGGTGCCAATACTCTGCGGTGGAATTCCGTCACTCCGTGTCGCGTGTCGTCTCTCTCTCTCTCTCTCAGTTTATTTGTTATTGAAGTGTTAAAAGTCTGTTCAGTTCTTTTCTATTGGCACGTGGTGCTCGTCTTGTGACAATGGGGATACGGAGAGAACCAACGAAGATTCTAACACAGGCAAGCTTTCTTATGATGATTTGGGAGAGGACTAGGGGGAGCCTATAGTGGAAGCTCTTGACAGAATGGAATACAAGTGAGAATTACAACTAGACACTTGTGCTAGGCGACGTTAGATACTAATATTCGAATTATTCGCAGAATCACCCGATTACAGAGGTTTATGATAGATGGTAGAAGGCCGTCAAAACACCAATTAAGTCAGCAATGAAGAACAAGGCCAAGCTAAATGCAGAAAAGTAGAAGCTTTACTCCAAGGAAGAGTTTGATGAAGCTCTCGAGCTTAAGGTCCATTAGTTAATGAAATTTCGGAAGCATTCTTGAAAGGGTGACAAGCCTAAGGATTATGCTGGCTATATTGGTTGGAAATCTACCTTCGAGGTTCTTGCCTCAGGGGAATCAAAGAAACATTGTAGACGTGTCCACTTTTGAGGACTATCTTTGTCTTCTTTGAGTTCTAGTTCCAGTTCCAACGAGAATGAGAAGAGGTGATCAAAGCAAAGAAAGCATAAGAAAAGAAAGTCCAGGAAGCATAAAAAGTATTCTAGCAGTTCGGAGGAGGAAACATCTTCCACCTATGATAGTTTTGATAGTGATACCCACACTTGTGCTACGATTTTTGGCAAGAAGAAGAATCACCTGCTATCAGCTTCTTAGTACGACATCTTAGAGAAGAAGAAAAAGGGGGGAAAGGAGTTCAAGGATGGTGGCCAAGCGGTGAAGTTTGATACTTATCCGGGCTACAAAGATTCTTCTCGAGCTCTTTCCTTCAGACGACAATCTGATGCCGCTTTTTTTTGGCGGCAACTTCAGGGAAGTCTTTAAAGTACAAAAGGTGGCACCCTTTTTGAAGGAGAATGCTCTCATGTGGTGGTCCACTCTTCTGCTTTACAACAAAGCACCGACCAAGTGGGTCAAGTTTAAGAAATTGTTTTCTTCAATGTGGTTGACACAACGGTATGAGGCCGATGTGGATGCGGAAAGATGATACTTCGACCACCTATAGTCAACGTTTTTGGGATACCTATTTGCTGATTGCTTCTTTTGGAAGGTGTCTTTTAAGGAGAAGATGGAGCGGTATTGTTGTAGATTACCCAAAGAGATTCAATGATACTACTTCAAATAGAAATCCACGAGCATTCAATAGCTTATGGAGCATGTGATGGACAATTTTTCCATGCATTCAGTCTCCTTGACATATGTCATAATTGATTATTGGGCAAGAAAATGTTTATTGAAGAATGAAGGGTAGAGAGTGTAACAAACTGCTGACGTGTCGAAGCCTAAAGAATGGAGCCAACTTACAGATGCCGGCCGAGGGGCCTAAACCCTAAGAAGAACAAGCAGCAGAAGAAGTGTCACAGAGTGAGGACGTGGTTGCCCGAGTGCAGAAAACCCTAACCCTAATTTCTGCCAGAAACCCTAATTCTGAAAACCCTAATTGCTGAAACCCTAATTCTGGAAACCCTAACCCTAAAACCTGCAAACCCTAATTTCTGCCAGAAACCCTAACCCTAAGGCAGCAGACAAATTCCGAAAATTGCGTTGACATGATGACGTGGTAGGCTGTACGGATTTCCACGTTTTGCGCTGGCTGATGACGTGGTCGGCTGTACGGATTTCCGTAAATTGCGCTGGCAGCTTTTGGCATTGCTTTTTGGACCAGAAGCTTTTGAAAACTTTTTATGCTTTTTGGACCAGAAGCTTTTGAGTTTGAAAGCTTTTCATATAAACTGCTTTTTAGGCCAAGGGCCTTTAAATATGAGGCTAGGGCTCATTCTCTGGCATGCTTACTGGAGAAGGTGCAAAGTCTGGAGTACCGGCTTGTACTTTGATGATGCAATATAAAGAAATACCGAAAGGGGCGCCAAGGTTTGGGGCCAATACTCTCTAGGGTGGAATTCCGCCACTCCGTGTTGCGTGTCGTCTCTCTTTCAATTCAGTTGTTATTGAAGTGCTAAAAGTCTGTTCGATCTGCTCTTTCCTATTGGCACGTGGTGCCCGCCTTGTGACAGTGGTATCAGAGCTTCAGGCGTGTGCTTTTCTGAAAGCATATCGGTCCTACAAAAGAGCAGACAGAGCTATTGGAATTTGATTCGAGGTATCTTCGCCCTCTATCCCGGACTTATTAGCCACTCCCACCCTTACTTCATCGTGCATCGGGCGCGCTCCCGTCTTCACCGCAGTGTCTTACAGGGCATAAGCCAATTAAGATCACTTGCAAGAGAAGGATCCATATTTGTTTCAAGTCACTGTTTTTTCAGAAGCAGTGCCATGCAGATGTTGATGTCTACAGCTACCAAGCAGCATACTCCAAGTACTTGGCAAGCTTTCAAGAAATTTTTTGCCCGAAGTTATATGGTTTCTGACATCTTCCTTCAGAGTGCAACTTCTGGTAGAGTGGGGTATCCTGAAATGCTTGCCATGGAAACCCTAGCAGATTATATCTTGAAATTCCTCGACATCCCTCAGTAGATGTCTCTTCACGATCAGATAACCTTGGAGATTCAGTGCGGTTGCTATCTTGGGACTACCATCGCTGCCAAAGCAACACTGTTTGTCCAAGAGATGACGGACCATGCTGTGCTCGGCTACGACCTCATGGAAGGAACCTAACCCTAATTTTTTGTGCGGGTTCCAAGATGGAAAGTCGATCGACTTTTCGAGCTCGACTGATGTCGAGATTGCTTTTTTAAGTTTCAAATCTGTTTGAGAACTTGTTTGGTGATCCTGTTTGAAATTGGTTTGAAATGGATGCTATCTGTTTTGAACGTGTTTTGGTGCCGATTTGAATTGTTTGACTCTGGTTTGATTACTGGTTTCAATGATTGGTGATTTTATTCCCGGGTGGAGAAGTGAGAAATGATGTTTGAGAATGCTTGTTCATACTCATGGCCCGAACCCTTGTGGTTATTTGCGGGGGGAGTATTGAATGATTTTGAAAAGTGTTGTTTTTACTCATGGCCCGGACCCTTGTGGTTATTTACGGGGGAAGTATTGTTGTTTTTACTCATGGCCCAGACCCTTGTGGTTATTTACGGGGTGAGTATTGTTGTTGTTACTCATGGCCCGGACCTGGATGGTTATGCGGGAGGAGTATTAAGAAGTCTGAGCAGTGGTTACTCTCAGCACCTCCAAACGACGCAGGCTGCGGTCTGGGGGGCGTTTGGTTGTAAAAGGCCTCTATATCTCATGGCCCGGACCTTTTTAGGTTATTTGCGGGAGGAGTGATGAGGGAGTCGTTGAACAGCTCATGGCTCGGACCTGGATGGTTATTTGCGGGGGGGGTGTTCATCGGCGGCTTTATGTTTCTATGTCTTGTAACATGCATATGTGAGCATTTGTGTTGCATTGTGATGTGCCAACCAGTGAATATTCCTAATTGGATGAGATTGCCTGGGTATGTAATTTTAGTGCATCAAGACACCCGAGGAAGATCAGTACGGTCTGGGTGTGATGGCTAATTTTACTACGCCGGAATATCAAGAGTTCCGATCTGGACGAAAGGAGAAGCTAACTCCTTGATCAAAACAGCCGATAGGAGCAGCTAACTCCTTGATCAAAAGAGCAGAAAGGAGAAGCTAACTCCTTAATAAAAAGAGCAAACTGATTGTCCCTCGGAAATTTTTGAGCTAACTTGAGTTGTTTTGCAGATATGCTGTAATCGTGGACGATTACTCTCTTCAAGAAGGGGAGATGTAACAAATTGCTGACGTGTCGAAGCCTAAAGAATGGAGCCAACTTACAAATGCCGGCCGAGGGGCCTAAACCCTAAGAAGAACAAGCAGCAGAAGAAGTGTCACACAGTGAGGACGTGGTTGCCCGAGTGCAGAAAACCCTAACCCTAATTTTTGCCAGAAACCCTAATTGCAAAAACCCTAATTGTTGAAACCCTAATTTTGGAAACCCTAACCCTAAAACTTGCAAACCCTAATTTCTGCCTGAAACCCTAACCCTAAGGCAGCAGACAAATTCCGAAAATTGCGCTGACATGATGACGTGGCAGACTGTACGGATTTTCACGTTTTGCGCTGGCTGATGACGTGGCAGGTTGTACGGATTTCCGTAAATTGCGCTGGCAGCTTTTGGCATTGCTTTTTGGACCAGAAGCTTTTGAAAACTTTTTATGCTTTTTGGACCAGAAGCTTTTGAGTTTGAAAGCTTTTCATATAAACTGCTTTTCAGGCCAAGGGCCTTTAAATATGAGGCTAGGGCTCATTCTCTGGCATGCATACTGGAGAAGGTGCAGAGTCTGGAGTACCGGCTTGTACTTTGATGATGCAATATAAAGAAATACCGAAAGGGGCGCCAAGGTTTGGGGCCAATACTCTCTAGGGTGGAATTCCGCCACTCCGTGTCGCGTGTCATCTCTCTCTTTCAGTTCAGTTGTTATTGAAGTGCTAAAAGTCTGTTCGATCTGCTCTTTTCTATTGGCACGTGGTGCCCGCCTTGTGACAGAGAGATCATCCTAGATGTAAAATCGAAGGGCGAGTCCGTTCCACTTGTATCAGCTTCGGCCATTTCTAAAGTAATGGAATATAATCATTTTGTTTACTCAAATTTTCTATGAGATTTGGAAGAACATAATAGTTCATATTTGTCAGATTTAGAATCAAAACGCCAAGATTTCTTGCAAGCTCAAGTCGATTGTTTCTCAGAGGGTTTGCTGGAGAGCTACCTCTTGAAAGACATGAGGATCGCACGAGTCATTTGATTCCTAGCAGTATGCCATCGAACCGGCCACCTTATAGAGTGAGCAAACCCTAGAGTGAAGAAATAATGAGCCAAGTGAAAGAACTTTTGGAAAAGGGTCTAATTCAGACGAGTACCTCACCTTTTTGTTCACGAGTGCTTCCTTTTTATAAAGAAAGGTGAATCTTGGAGAACGTGCATTGACTATAGGGCTCGGAACAAAATCATCATCAAGAACAGCCTACAGGTTTCGAGTCACAAATTGTTGACGTGTCAACCATTGAAGATCAAGGGGGTTTAGACTCCTTGAGCCTAACCCTAGCCAACCTGCTAATCTCTGTTGAGGGGCCTAAATCCTAGTAGAAGAAGAAGCAGAAGAAGAACATACTAACTTGCTGAAGATGGCCGAGGGCCTTAAAAGACAAAAGGGGTTAGGATTAAAAATCCTAACCCAACCAACTTACAGATCATTGGCCGAGGGGCCTAAACACTAAAATTAAGCAAGGTGCTTGCTTTTGGACCAATTGCTTATAGTCATGTGAGATGCTTTTGGATAGGCCAAGGGCCTTGGCCTTTAAATATGTTGTGTGGGCTCTCTATCTAGCATTCTACCACGTGGAGAAGCAGAGCAGAGTTTGCAGAGCTTGTACTTTGTGGAAGGAATGTAAAGAGATACTAAAAGGGCCTAAGGTTTGGGGCCAGTGCCTTCTGGGAGTGAAACTCCGCCACTTCGTGTGTCGCGCAAATTCTCTCTCTCTCTCTCTCTCTCTCTCTCTCTCTCTCTCTCTCTCTCTCTTAGTTTAGTTGTTTTGAAGTGCTAAAAATTTGCTAAAGTCTGTGCTTTCGGCTGGCATGTGGTGCTTGTCCCGTTACGCGCTGGCTGATGACGTGGTAGGCTGTATGGATTTCCGTAAATTACGCTGGCAGCTTTTGGCATTGCTTTTTGGACTAGAAGCTTTTGAGTTTTGAAGGCTTTTCACTGTAACTGCTTTTTAGGCCAAGGGCCTTTAAATATGAGGTTAGGGCTCATTCTCTGGCATGCTTCTTGGCGAAGGTGCAGAGTCTGGAGTACCGGCTTGTACTGTGTTGATGCAATATAAAGAAATACCGAAAGGGGCGCCAAGGTTTGGGGCCTATATTCTCTGGGGTGGAATTCCACCACTCCGTGTCGCGTGTCGTCTCTCTCTTCAGTTCAGTTGTTATTGAAGTGCTAAAAGTCTGTTCAGTCTGTTCTTTCTATTGGCACGTGGTGCCCGTCTTGTGACAGTGGTATCAGAGCATCAGGCGTGTGCTTTTCTGAAAGCATACCGGTCCTACAAAAGAGTAGGCAGAGCTATTGGAATTTTATTTGAGGTATCTTCGCCCTCTAACTTGGACTTATTAGCCACTCCCACCCTTACTTCATCGCGCATCGGACGCGCTCCCTTCTTCACCGCTCATGTCTTACAGGGCATAAGCCATTAAGATCACTTACAAGAGAAGGATCCAAGATTTGTTTCGAGCTGTTGTTTTTTTTCTTAGAGGTAGTGCCATGCAGATGTTGATAGCTACCAAGCAGCAAACTCCAAGGACTTGGGCAAGCTTTCAAATAATTTTGCTCGAAGTTATATGATTTCTGACATCTTCCTTCGGAGTGCAACTTCTGGCAGAGCGGGGTATCGTGAAATGCTTGCCATGGAAACCCTAGCAAATTATAACTTGAAGTTTCTCAACATCTCCCAGTAGATGTCTCTTCATGATCAGATGACCTTTGGAGGTCTAGTGCGATTGCTATCTTGGGACTACCATCGCCGCCAAAGAAACATTGTTTGTCCAAGAGGTGATGGACCATGCAATGCTCGGCAACGACCTTATGGAATGAACGTAACCCTAATTTTTGGTGCAGGTGCATGATGGAAATTCAGTCGACTTTTCGAGCTCGATCAATGTCGAGATTGCTTTGAAGTTTGAAATCTGTTTGAGAACTTGTTTGGTGATCTTGTTTGGAATTTGTTTGAAATGGATGGTATCTGTTTTGAACCTGTTTTGGTGCTGATTTGAAATGTTTGACTCTGGTTTCAATACTGGTTTGATTGATTGATGATTTTACTCCCGGGTGGAGAAATGAGAAATACTGTTTTGGTATTGTTTGAACCTCGGAACGACACAGGCCGATGCTTGGGGAGCGTTTCGTTGTATGTTTGAAAACCTCCGAACGACGCAGGCCGATGCATGGGGAGCGTTTGGTTGTATGCTTGAACCTCCAAGCGATGCAGACTGCGGTCTTGGGAGTGTTTGGTTGTACAGTCCTCTGAGCTCATGGCCCGGACCTTTTTAGGTTATTTGCGGGGGGAGGGACGAGGTAGTTGTTGAGTAGCTTCATACCGCAGATCGTTTGTCTCGGGGAAGTGCTCAGCGGCGCTGTTTGTTGTGTCTTGTAACATGTATATGTAAGCATTTGTGTTGCATTGTGATGTGCCAACTAATGAATATTCCTAATTGGATGAGATTGCCTGGGTATGTAATTTTAGTGCATCAAGACACCCGTGGAAGATCAATTCGGTCTGGGTGTGATGGCTAATTTTACTACGCTAGAATATCAAGAGTTCCGATCTGGACGAAAGGAGAAGCTAACTCCTTGATCAAAAGAGCCGAAAGGAGAAGCTAACTCCTTAACAAAAAGAGCAAACTGATTGTCCCTTGGAATGTCCCTCGGAATGACCTCGAAAATTTTTGAGTGTTAGGTGCAGCGGAATGATTGTTTGCGCTTTGCTCAAGATGAGTGCTCTGAACTGTGCTCAAGGTTCCTTTTAGTTCTTATGGAAGGGATAGCCTTCCGTTCTTAATGGAAAGTGCTATGATCACAAACAAAGTGAATGGACACTGTGCGTGCAAGTGAATGAGACTGAGAGATAGAGAGAGAAGAGAGATACGACACCAGAGACGTTGTAAAACCCTCCTCCGAAGGCCCCACTCTCGTCGGCGAGAGTGGTCTACTTATTGATTGCACAATCTGGTACAATGGTTATGCATGAGACTGATGCAAGTCTAGGCTATGTCGACGATGACGACGGTGATGACGAAGTCGACCTAAGGGCTGAAATCTGCAATCTTTCTACTGCTGTCCAAAAACGCTATGGGCTGAAATCTGCAAATCTTGTATCTGCTGAATTTTGACTCTAAGTCGGTGACGATGTCGATGGCGACGATGTGACGACGATGCGCTGAAAACGCAGATGCTGAAATCTGCGTTTTCCGGCTGAAACTGTAAACCTTGCGGAAACTGATCGTGCGGCTAGGAACTGCTACGGGAAGGTGAGATCTGCGAGGTTCGGGACTTGATCTATGAAGTCTAACTGCTGAAAACTGGAAATGCTGGTGGCTCTTGACTTTCCGTCGCGATGAAGGTGCGAAACGCCGGGGCTGATCTGCAACCAAAAACGCTAGGGCTGAATTTTGGTGTTTCTGTCATCGAGGTTCTGCAAATGCAAAAACGCTAGGCTGATTTGCTGTGGTCTTGTCGCCGTGGCTCTGCAAATGCAAAACGCTAGCTGATCTGCAGTGGTCTTGCCAAAAAACGCTAGCCAAGTTGCTATGGAGCAAAAACGTTAGAAGTCCTTGGGGTCCTGCTGAGAAGGTGCCTGTTGAGCGGTGCTCCTGCTGCCTCTTCTGCCAAATAGTCCTAGCTCTAGTTTGCTTATATACAAACTTAGCAAAATTGCCCTACCTACTTTTGTTGGAAAGTCACTTAAAAATAATAAGTGAAAATAACCAAAAATAGGGAAAATAGGGAAAATAGGCTGAATGCTGATTCTAATGGATTCTGATGGGAATGCTTATGATCATGCTGTGTGCAACCAGAGGATATGCATCTACACTCAGTGACTGGGCATGCACGGTCTACGAATAGACTCACAAAAGTGCCAGATCACTTCTAATCTGGACTGATTGAACCCTGATCATGCTGTAGCTTGTCCACGGACACATAGGGTTGGATGTGTCAAGTGACATCCCCTCCTTTTCAAAGTGAGGTACTGGTACCGAACTGTATGGTGTCGAGGGAGATCGCCAATAGCATCCGGAATCCTGGAAGGGACTCTTCGCCGCCCCATTCTGATGTGTGGGTCGTGCGGTACTCGAACTTCATAAAGGTCTGCAACGCTTGCTTCTTTGGGCCGCGCCGAAAGCGACACAAAGTCTTCTGTGGCTCCTTCGATTCTTCAACTTCGTTGAGAGTCTTCTTCAAGAATCTCCATGGCTGAAAATTCTTGAAACCATTTCCAACACAAAAACATGAACATACCCATTCTATGTAAAGTGAATGGAAAAAATCGTGTCTTCTCGAAAGATTGTGTACGCAATGTAAATGAACATAGAGACGGAGTGACAACCTGTTTATCAAACACATGCAAACAATGAGATCGAATCTTTCTCTTTTGATCTAGAGCAATCAACTGTGGCAATTCACAACGGAAATGCCCATGCTTGGTGCTCATACTTTCATGTGCTCTTTCTACAAATGTGTCATGCCAAGGAAGAGACATGGAATGTGACTTCCTTGAATGCATACTTTTCAGCTTTTCATGAACAATCCGCATACATACGTGCTCATTCATGAGTGAAACATGCTCAACGTACAATATGTCATGCCTAAGAAAAGGGATCACATAAAGACGTTGACTAAAATATAGGAAACGATCACGAATGAAACACTCGGACAATGCGTGCGTATCAATCATGCGAACACATAATACTTCTTGTGAGGGTTCTTTGGACCTAGGCCCGAGAGCCAAGATCGATTCTTCCTGAATGATCGAATCGTCTTGTGGGGGTTCTTTGGACCTCGACTCAAAAGCCTTGATCGGTTCTTCGTGATTGATCGAATCTACAACGAGGTTAGCTTTGCTAGAAAAAGCATCAACTAACACATCATCCTTGTGAACAATCACATCATCTTCATGCAGCTCATCATGCTTGTGAGAAATCACATCTTGATCATGCAAATCATCATGCTTGTGAGAAATCACATCTTGATCATCATGCTTATCATGGTCATCCAAATCATCATGCTCATCATTATCATTCAAATCATCATGCAAATCATTGTGCTTATCATTGTTGTTCAAAACATCATGCAAGTCATTGTCAATCAAATCATCATCATGCTTCACACAATCATGCATATCCTGTGTGTCATGCTTTGGAGAAGAAGAGACTCAGAGAGTCTCCGTCTCCTGAATCTCTTGCATCTCTGTCGGCACGGGATACAAGAGTCGCAAGAACTCTTGCATGTGTCGGTCGCGCCATTCTTGTCTTGCCTTTCTTTCGGCTTCTCTTTCTGCGTGTCTGCGTTTCATTTCTGCCATTCTTTCTGCATCTCTTGCTTCGCGTTCTAAATTCTGTTTCAGAAACAATTGCTCAAAGCCTCCATAGGAGTTAGTGCAATCCTTGACGTAGACGGGGAACGGTCAGAAAAACCACCTGGTGGGGAAAATTCTTCTTCGCCTCTCATGCTCATCACCTCCAAGCGAAGTATCCATTCCGCTTCGGGTGATGATCATTCTGCAATCGTGGGTTCTTAAGTTCACGAGGAACTTGGGTTCTTGGGGGTCTTGATTCTTGAGGTTTTCTTTCGCTTGCAAACCGTGTTTGAGAAGGATCTTCTCTTCACCCGAGTTAGACTCCTTTCTGCGGGCGCACCCCTTAGCGGCCTTGCGCTCACACCAAGGTTGCTTATTCCCACCTCACGTCGATTGGCCGGCCGCTAAGTGCACGGTCTGCTCTCAATGAGTGAAAAGAGACACAAGGGGAGGCTGGACAAGTCCTTCTTTCTTGGGATTCCTGTCACTCTTCAACAAAACACGATTAGGAATCGACACGCCCAAGCAAACTTGGGGTCGTGCGACCTCAACAAGCAAAAAAATTCTTGTGGTTCTTGTGGTTCTTTCCTTGAGTGATACAGAACACTGCCAAAGCTGTGATACCAATGTTAGGTGCAGCGGAATGATTGTTTGCGCTTTGCTCAAGATGAGTGCTCTGAATTGTGCTCAAGGTTCCTTTGAGTTCTTATGGAAGGGATAGCATTCCGTTCTTAATGGAAAGTGCTATGATCACAAACAAAGTGAATGGACACTGTGCGTGCAAGTGAATGAGACTGAGAGATAGAGAGAGAAGAGAGATACGACACCAGAGACGTTGTAAAACCCTCCTCCGAAGGCCCCACTCTCGTCGGCGAGAGTGGTCTACTTATTGATTGCACAATCTGGTACAATGGTTATGCATGAGACTGATGCAAGTCTAGGCTATGTCGACGATGACGACGGTGATGACGAAGTCGACCTAAGGGCTGAAATCTGCAATCTTTCTACTGCTGTCCAAAAACGCTATGGGCTGAAATCTGCAAATCTTGTATCTGCTGAATTTTGACTCTATGTCGGTGACGATGTCGATGGCGACGATGCGACGACGACGCGCTAAAAACGCAGATGCTGAAATCTGCGTTTTCTGGCCTGAAACTGTAAACCTTGTGGAAACTGACCGTGCGGCGAGGAACTGCTGCGGGAAGGTGAGATCTGCGAGGTTCGGGACTTGATCTGCGAAGTCTAACTGCTGAAAACTGGAAATGCTGGTGGCTCTTGACTCTCCGTCGCGATGAAGGTGCAAAACGCCGGGGCTGATCTGCAACCAAAAACGCTAGGGCTGAATTCTGGTGTTTCTTTCGTCGAGGTTCTGCAAATGCAAAAACGCTAGGCTGATCTGCTGTGGTCTTGTCGCCGTGGCTCTGCAAATGCAAAACAATGGCTGATCTGCGGTGGTCTTGTCCAAAAACGCTAGCCAAGTTGCTGTGGAGCAAAAACGCTAGAAGTCCTTGGGGTCTTGCTGAGAAGGTGCCTGTTGAGCGGTGCTCCTGTTGCCTCTTTTGCCAAATAGTGCTAGCTCTAGTTTGCTTATATACAAACTTAGCAAAATTGCCCTACCTACTTTTGTTTGGAAGTCACTTAAAAATAATAAGTGAAAATAACCAAAAATAGGGAAAATAGGCTAAATGCACTGGAAAATTCCCCTAACTGATTCTAATGGATTCTGATGGGAATGCTTATGATCATGCTGTGTGCAACCAGAGGATATGCATCTACACTCAGTGACTGGGCATGCACGGTCTACGAATAGACTCACAAAAGTGCCAGATCACTTCTAATCTGGACTGACTGAGCCCTGATCATGCTGTAGCTTGTCCACGGACACATAGGGTTGGATGTGTCACGTGACATTGAGCTAGCTTGAGTTGTTTTGTAGATATGCTGTAATCGTTGACGATTACTCTCTTTCAAGAAGGAGAGATGTAACAAACTGCTGACGTGTCAAAGCCCTGAAGAATGGAGTCAACTTGTAGATGCCGACCGAGGGGCCTAAACCCTAAGAGAACAAGTAACAGAAGAAGAAGTCCTACCAACTTATGGGGACCCCGTCCGATGGGGCCCCGAGTGACAAAGGATTTAAATAAAGCTGGACTCTCAAGACTTGCGCAAACTGATGAGTGGCAGATTTTCGAAAATTGCACTGACATGATGACGTTGCAGGCTGTACGGAATTCCGCGTTTTGCGTTGGTTGATGACGTGGCAGGCTGTACGGATCTCCGTAAATTACGCTGGCAGCTTTTGGCATTGCTTTTTGGACCGGAAGCTTGTGAGTTTGAAGGCTTTTCACTGTAACTGCTTTTCATGCCAAGGGCCTTTAAATATGAGGTTAGGGCTCATTCTCTGGCATGCTTCCTGGTGAAGGTGCAGAGTCTTGAGTACCGGCTTATACTGTGTTGATGCAATATAAAGAAATACTGAAAGGGGCGCCAAGGTTTGGGGCCAATACTCTCTGGGGTGGAATTCCGCCACTTCGTGTTGTGTGTCGTCCCTCTCTTTCAGTTCAGTTGTTATTGAAGTGCTAAAAGTTTGTTCAATCTGTTCTTTTCTATTGGCACGTGGTGCCTGTCTTGTGACATATATACTTAATGTGAGGCATCGGAACTTGTCCTTCACGGTCATCTTGTCGAGTGCCCTATAATCTATACACAAACGAGACGGCCCATCTTTCTTGCGAACAAACAAAATAGAGGCAACAAAAGGACTTACACTAGGACGTATGAAACCCCTGGCCACTAACTCGGTGAGTTGCTGCTCTTAACTCTGCTTCTTGAGAATTGTTCAAATGGTAGGGATCCTTACTGACGGGTTGTGCCGCCTCCATGAATTCAATGCGTTGATCCTCCGGACGCTCGAGAGGGAGACGGGGTGGAAGATCATCCTGCAAGAAAAGATCCTCATACTTCTGAAACAAACTTGAGCATCGTTCTGGGGTCTTGAGGTCTTGCATCACTTGAGTGTCATAGATGAATGCCGCTTGAGCTCCTCATCGTAACTCACGCTTAGCCTACACATGAGAAATGAGAGGTAAAGGATGGAGGTCTTGCTCACCGCGGATGACCACGGGAGAGGAACCTTCCGGTGAGAGAGTGAACGTGTTTGCTTTCCTATCAAAGTGTGGAGCATACTCACGAAACCATTTAATGCCGAAAATCATATCACATCCTGAGAGAGGAGAAACAACAAATTTTGGACGAAAAGATGCCTGTTGAATAGAGACTAACACACTAGGACATTCATGCGTGATTAAAGAGTGCATGCCGGGAGCGTAACCAGACACCTCGATAGGAGTTGCTGGAATAGCCTTTAGGCGAGCTTTCTTTACAAGAGAATCGCTTATCACATCATGCATATTGCCAGAGTCAAACAAGACCACAACACATTGACCATTCACATGACCATAACATTTAAAGAGAGACTCATCAAGGTGCTTATCAGAAATGTGTGGTGTACTTTCTGGGTTAATCAAGGTGCTGACAGAAGATGTGGATTCTGTGGTTGATTTTGGGGGTGCTTTCTTAGGACAATCTTTCTTAATATGACCCTTAGTGTGACATTGATAGCATCTTCCTTCTTTGCCATAACCGACTCTTTCTTCTAGAGTTAAACAACCTCCTACGATTCCTTGAGCAAACTTTTCATCAAGTGTTAACTTAGGTTTATTCTTTCCCTTAGATTCATTGTGAGAGTTTTGTGCTCTAGGTGTGGAAGCAGATTGAGAAGAAGAGGTACCGCTATGCTTACCATTGGTTTTACCGTTCTTACTAGTCAGTGGGTTATGAGGGTTCTGAGAGGTACTTTGAGATGTCTTGGCCTCCTTAAGCTTGCCTTTGTTGTTCTTCAACTCTTGGGCGAGAGCTATCGCCACTGCGTTGTTGTAGTCTGTAGGATTGAAGACTTGCACATTGAACTTGATGTACTCGTCTAACCCAAAAAGGAAAGCCTCTTGTCGTTCGGCATCCGATTTGTGCACTTGGACGCCAATCTGCAAGATATGGTTAACTTAGGTTTATCTTGAGATTTGTTCTTTCCCTTAGGTTTATCTTGAGATTTGTTCTTTCCCTTAGATTCATTGTGAGAGTTTTGTGCTCTAGGTGTGGAAGCAGATTGAGAAGAAGAGGTACCGTTATGCTTACCATTGGTTTTATTGTTCTTACTAGTCAGTGGGTTACGAGGGTTCTGAGAGGTACTTTGAGATGTCTTGGCCTCCTTAAGCTTGCCTTTGTTGTTCTTCAACTCTTGGGTGAGAGCTATCGCCACTGCGTTGTTGTAGTCTGTAGGATTGAAGACTTGCAGATTGAACTTGATGTACTCGTCTAACCCAAAAAGGAAAGCCTCTTGTCGTTTGGCATCCGATTTGTGCACTTGGACGCCAATCTGCAAGATATGGTTAGAAAAAGACACAACAAGAGTGTCATTTTGCTTTAGACCACACCAATCTTCTTTTAACCGATCTGGGTACTGTGGTGGCATAAAGCGAGCCTTGAGCTTGTCTTGGAAGTCGCCCCAACTGAGAGAGAGAGGTACGCCTTCCTCGGCATGCTCAAGATCCTCAACTCCTGCCAAGTTTGATACCAATTAATGGCATCCCCTGCTAGATACAGGGCAGCTGCGTCAAAAATTTATTGATACTTGTTTTCTTGTCAGTTGCAAAGTAAGCATTAAATTGATGCAACCAAGAATGAATCACAGATGCATCCATCTTACCATCATACTTACTAAACGTCAACTTCTCAGTGGCTGGATTGTTGGAGTCATTGCCTCTACCTGTGCGCCTCCTTGAGGGCTCCCCTTTCGTGGAGAGTACCTGTAGGACCAACTCTTGCATGCGTTGGTCCCACTGCGCCTCTCGCTCTTAACTCCATAGCCGCTCGCTTCTCTTCGGCCGGTATGTGTTGAGCCTCGCTGCTCACGCTTGAGCTCCATAGCTGCCCTTCTTTCTTCGGCCACAAGCGTTGAGCTTCGCGTGCTTACTCACGCTCGAGCTCCATAGCTGCCCTTCTTTCTTCACGGTCGCGGTCTATGGTAGCGTGTTGCGCCTCTTGTTGTAGCATCATCTCCATCATCGGCTGATGGGCTCGGATACCAATGTAATGTGCAGCGGAAATGAATGATGGTGTAAGCTCAGGATGAGTGAACAATGAGTGCTCAAGGTTCCTTTTACTCTAGAGGGAGAGAGAGCCTTCCTTGCTTAGAAAGAGAATATGCAATGACCAAAACAAAGGGAGTGGAAATTGTGAGTGCAAAGTGCACGAGAGTGCTAGAGAGAGACAGAAAAGAGATGACACCAAATGGGGTCCCAAACCCCCCTCCAAGGGCCCCCCTCTCTATTGCTAGAGAGGTATTTGCTTTAGATTGCACAAAGGTATGGTACAATGCATCTAGATTCTGTGGGACTTGTTGGCGACGATGACGAAGACTGAGGGCTGAAAATGAAAAACGCTAGGCTGAAGGCTGGCTGAAAACTGAGCGCTGTCCTAGGGCTGGATTTTGCAACTGTGCCGGTGACGACGACGAGGCTATGCAAAAAACGCTGGTGGCTGAAATCTGAAAACGCTGGTTGAATCTGATGGTGCTAGTGGATTCCGGCGAGGATCTGATACGGGAACGGTGTGGTACCGCGAAGCTAAGGGCTGATGTGCTGATGCACTAGGGGCTGAAATCTGAAAATGTCACAAAGTGATGACGTGGCGGACAGCAGAAACCCTAATTTCTGCCAGAAACCCTAAAATTCATGCAAACCCTAATTTTTGCCAAAAACCCTAAATTCCGGAAATCGCGGAGGCGGATTATTAAAAAAAAAAAAAAATATATATATACATATATATATTTTTTGGAAAATGATGAGCGACACGAATTTTGCTTTTGCTTTTTTTTTTATAAAAAAAAAAGAGAAAAGACTCTCTAAGAGAGAGAGAGAACTGATGCTTTTGATTTTAAAAGCTTTTGGGGCTCTGCTTTTGGGCATCCCTTGTAACCTTTAAATTAGTGGTGAGGGCCTCACTTCTCAGAGCATCTGGACGCAGAGTCTGAGAGTGAAACCCTAACCGCTCTCTTGTACTTTGATGATTGATTAATACAAAAAGAAATACCGAAAGGGGCGCCAGTCTTTGGGGCCAATATCTCTAGGCACGGAACTCCGCCGGGCCAGTGCAAATCTATTGTGATCTGTGAATTGTTTTGAAGTGGTTATTTGGTGCTGTCGCGGTTGATTCTTGACTTGGAGTGTCCAAGTTTGTTACAGTGGTATCAGAGCACGGCCGATTTCTCTTCTACGGGAAATCCGATCCCCGAATTTTTTTTCCGCGGCACCTATGGCTTCAGGCAATGATCAGTCGACTCCCTCTGCATCTGGAGATGCGGGCTGGGATCACAACGAAGATTCAGACAGAGAGTATGGCCCGCCTCGGCCTACTCAGGCGGAGCAAACAGAGATGGAGCGTCGTCAATTGATTGGCGATGCAACAAAGATGATGCTCAATTTTGCCAAGGACCCGAAGATGGTAAAATATATGAACCAGACCTCTTTGAAAGAGGTACAGATGGAGTAGCAAAGAACCACAACACCACTCCCGAAACCCGCTCTCAAGAAACCTTCTGCCTCCAAGAAATATACGGAGAAGGAACTGGAGAACGTGGTTGATGCACGGATTGCTCAGCTTTTCGACGTGCAAAAGAAAGGCAAAAAGCACGGCAAAAAGCAGAACAAAGGTACTGACTTCCCGGGATATTTGGGTCGTCAGTCGACATTCGACAAAGCAAAGAAACGGACGAAGCGTGTTCGATTTGAAGGAGTACCCAGTTCTTCTTCTTCTTCTTCTGACAGTTCTTCTAGCTCCTCGGATTAGAGCGAAGAAGACAGAAAAAAAAAGCAAAAAGCGCAAGACACAAAGCTTCGGAACGGGCAAGAAAAAGGCAAAGAAGGCTACATCTCGCCCAGAGACTGACAGTTCTACTGAGGACTCGTCTACAGACAGCTCAGATTCCGATGACGGAAAGTTTTATGTGAACAAGAAGAATTTTTACAAAGCCAACCAGTATGACTTTCTCGAAGATAACAGCAAGAAAGTCCGAGAGTTTAAGGAAGGTGGCCACTCGATCAAGTTTGATACTTTTCAGGATACTCATATGCTTCGAAGGCTTTGTCTCTTATACAGCAGTTTGACATCGCTTTCGCGGGAGGACGCTATTCAGAGCACTCCAAGATTCGGAGAGCTGCCTCTTACTCTGAGGGGAATGCTCGTACTTGGTGGTCCACGCTTCTATCAAGCAAGACTGTGCCAGTTACATGGCTGAAATTCAAGAGGCTTTTTATTTCTTCTTGGTTGACTCAAGAGTTTGAGCGAGATATACGAGCTGCTTGGAACCATCTCCGGATGACCAAGAGCGATACAGTGAATTCTTATTGTGAAAGATTCTGGAGCTCTTTTCTACCCGCCTCTTCATTCAAGAAGATCTCGTTCAGAGAACAAATTGAGCGGTTTACCTGGGGTCTACCTACAGAGATCCGAGACCACTGCTTGGAACAGAAGTCAGCTTCTATTCAGGAGTTGATGAGTCATGCGAAGCGGGGCTTTGCCATTCACTCTGGCAGTCTGACTTACCCCACAGATGAGGCCATGACACAACGAGCCAAACAGACTTCTGGGAATGAAAGTAGAATGAAAAAGAGCAACCCAGAGAAAAAAAAAAAAGGATGCACGACCCAAGCTTACTCCTGAGGAGAGAGCTCGCTTCATCAGAGAGGGGAAGTGCTTTGGATGCGGGAAACATGGACATATTTCCGCAAAGTGCCCTGATAAGGCACAGAAAGAACAGAATGATAAAGACGACGACAGGTCTGAGAGTTCGAGAGCAGCTGAGGAATGTGGCAGAAAAGGCAGATAGAAAAGCAGAACTGGTACCACATGGCGTGGGACTTGCACCGAATCAAATGAATGAAAGTACAAACTTTGCCGTTTTTTTTTGGGGCAAAGTGAAGGATCAAGAAGCTCTTTTGAAGGAGCCAAGGCCAACTTCTTTTCACTTGGAATTGGCGGCTCGATTTGGAACTGCGCCCGACAGACTGACGCCACTGGCGGAGGTAGTTCGACTGGCACCCGGATGGGATGTTGCCATTACACCGAGCATTGGCAAACTTTGTTTGCAATGACAGGGGTGTTCAGGGCACGTGAGTGACGTTCTACTCGGGATCCCTTGGTACCACAAGAACTACGCCGTGGTTGACTACCGGGCCGAGAAAGCGACTTTGATAAATGAAGGGCTTAGAGATTGTACTTGATGAACTTCAGTTTTCTTACTCATTCTTTTGGGAGAACTGAACGATGGATAAAGATTGAATATGTTTTGACCTGAAGAAAAGAACGCCAAGATTTTTTTTCTCCACGCTCATGCAGATTGCTTTTGAGAGGGCCTGAAGATCATACCATTGATCTGATATCTGGAAGCACGCCACCGAATCGGCCACCTTATCGTGTGAGCCGAGTACAGAATGAAAAGATTATGAACTCAGTGAAAGACCTCTTGGAAAAGGGTCTTGTCCAGCCTAGTACTTCACCGTATTGCTCTCCAGTGTTGTTGGTTTTGAAGAAAGACGGATCTTGGAGAATGTGCATCGATTATAGCACTCTCAACGAAATAACCATCAAGAACAGATTTCCGATTCCTAGGATCGATGATATACTCGACAGGTTACAGGGATCCTCGTGCTTTAGCAGGATTGACTTGAAGAGTGGATACCATCAGATCAGGATAGCACCAAGAGATGTCTACAAGACAGCTTTTCGGACGACTTTTGGGTTATTTGAGTTTTTGGTGATGCCTTTTGGCTTAACCAATGCTCCTGCGACATTTAACCGGATGATGGATAGGATTTTTCGAGAGTACAGGCTATTTGTTGGCACTTTCTTTGACGACATCATTGTTTTCTCCAAGAATGAGGCAGAACACAGAGATCATCTGTTTCAGGTCTTTCAGGCATTACGAGATCACAAGTTAGTGATTTATGCAAAGAAAAGTGAATTTTTCCTACCAGAGATACACTTTTTGGGACACATTGTGTCAGCAGGAGGAGTGCAAATGAACCCGGCCAAGATAGAGACTATCCGTGATTGGCCCGATTTGAGGAATGTCCATGAAGTTAGAAGCTTCTTGGGACTGTGTTCGTACTACAGGCGGTTCATACGAAAGTTTGCAGAGGTTGCTTCCCCTTTGCATACCTTGACACAGAAAGGAGTACCTTTTCCGTGGGGACCCACAGAGGTGACTGCCTTTCGGACATTGAAAGAGAAATTGACTACGGGACCAGATTTGACTTTCCTGGACTTGCAGAAGTCATTTGAAGTATATTGTTATGCTTGTGGTCGTAGTCTGGGTGCGGTCTTGATGCAAGAAGGCCATGTCATAGCTTACGAGAGCCGTTTGTTCTCTAGGCCGGAGATGACAGCACAGATCTATGAGAAAGAGCTTTTGGCGGTTATCCATGCTCTTACTCAGTGGCGGCATTACCTACTCGGAGCGGATTTTACTGTCTTTACAGACCATCAGAGTTTGCGCTACTTCTTGTCACAGAAGCAGCTTTCGGAAAAACAGATGCGGTGGGCGAACATCTTGTCACAGTTCCACTTCCAGATTGTCCATGTGCAGGGACAGAAGAATGTGGTGGCAGATGCTTTGTCTCGGAAACCGTTGGTTCTGGCTATTTCCGCGATACATCATAGGAGCTTCGAGGATATGGTCGATCAGTATGCCACAGATACAGATTTTGCAGATATTTTCACACGGATACGGGAGGGGGAGACAGTAGCTGGATACTCCCTTCGGGAAGGCTACTTGATGAAAAAGACTATGTTGTGCGTTACACAGCCGTTGAGGGAAAAGGTTATGACTGATTGCCACTGTCCACCTTTTACGGGTCACCGCAGCATTGCTACCACCATGAAAGGGGTAGAGAGACATTTCTTTTGGCGGAGACGGAAGAAGGATGTGGAAGAGTTTGTGCGCAGTTGCTTGGTATGCTAGAAGGTCAAGTTTGACAGGCATAAGGCACAGGGATTGTTACAGCCTTTACCCATACCCACCCACCCCCGCCCCTGGCAAAATATTGAAATGGATTTCATTTTTTTTGATCTCCCAAGAATACAGAATGATCACGATGATTTTCCGATTACATGGCACGTCTGAGACGATTCTCTTCGACATAGACCCCAGATTTATGAGTTGGTTTTGGAAGGCAATTTGGGAGAACATTGGCACGTAGTTGCAGTTCTCGTCATCGTTCCACTTGCAGACTGACGGGCAATTTGAGATTGCCAATTCAGTGATTTTAGATTTATTGAAGTCTTGTATCTCGCATCAGAAGACTCAATGGGAAAAGAACTTACCTTTGGTGGAATTTGCCTACAATAACACGATACACTCTTCGACGGGGAAGACGCCATGAGAGATTGTTGAAACTGCTGCGAAGGTTCCATCCTTCCTGAGCACGAAAGATTAGAAATTTGAAGCGGATGAATATTCGCGAGATTTGGATACGGCTTTTGCCAAGGTTCACGAGACTTTACAGAAGTCTCAAGAATGACAGAAAAAGGCAGCGGATCGCCATCGTCGCGACTGGAAACTGAAGGAGGATGATTGGGTGCTCTTACTTTTGAGAAGGCATGCTTAAGAAAAAAAAAAGGGAAAGGAGAGGCTTTTTCCAAAGCTTAGTATGTGATACTACGGACCTTTCCAGATTACTGACAAGATAAATGATGTCTCCTTCCGATTGAAACTGCCAGATACTTGGAGGATTCATAATGCATTGCATGTGAGTCTCTTGAACCCTGTTAAGGGTGATGTGCCTGATGATGGGGAGCCTGATGAGCAACCCGAAGTGGAAGAAAACGAGGAGATCCTTGTTCCTGAACAGATTTTGGCACATAATGATACGAAGGAAGGTAAAGTCCGAAGGCGGTTCTTGGTTAAGTTCAAGAACTTTCCTGCATTTGATGCGAAGTGGATGGAGGAGGAGGACCTAGCAGATACTCCTCGGATTGTGAAACTTTACCTCGATGTTTTGGTTTAGCATAGTCTACTCCAAACGGAACCCAGAAACTCAGCTTGGCCGAAGATTTGGTGCAGTGGGATGCACAAGAGGGGAGTCGCTCCACTCCTTTGTCAACAGATGCCTCGATTTTGATACTAAAGTCACTGATGTCTCTTTGAGCTTCAGGGATACTGAGAGCTGACAGTATTCTGCTGGATGACTTTATGAAATGGAATTCCTGATTATGATACTGATTTGTTCTTGACTTCTTGTGAGTACAGGAACTGATAGACGAAATGACTGCAGCATTTTGGTCTGATTGATCTCGAATAGACATGGTTGCAATAGGGGTTAGTCAATCGGACATCGTTGAGGTCCCGATTGGACCTAGATGTGATTGCTAGCTACATTGCCGATAAATCATGGTCTAAGATCCGAATGAATGTTGAATGTCATGTGATGTCCTGTGATGTCTGGTGATGTCCTGTGATGTCGTGTGATGTGACTGTCGATTTTGTACATGTGTAGATGTGTGTTCCTAGTACGTAGGTACTAACAGTCAGTGTCTGCTAAGACGGTTTATGGCTTTTGTCGGTTTTGCAGGCGTAATCGCGGTCGATTACAATGCTTTCAAGAGGGGGGTATGTCACAAAGTGATGACGTGGCGGACAGCAGAAACCCTAATTTCTGCCAGAAACACTAAAATTCCTGCAAACCCTTAATTTTTGCCAAAAACCCTAAATTCCGGAAATCGCGGAGGCGGATTATTAAAAAAAAAAAAAAAATTTTTTTTTTTTTTTTTTGGAAAATGATGAGCGACGCGAATTTTGCTTTTGCTTTTTTTTTTTATAAAAAAAAAAGAGAAAAGACTCTCTAAGAGAGAGAGAGAACTGATGCTTTTGATTTTAAAAGCTTTTGGGGCTCTGCTTTTGGGCATCCCTTGTAACCTTTAAATTAGTGGTGAGGGCCTCACTTCTCAGAGCATCTGGACGCAGAGTCTGAGAGTGAAACCCTAACCGCTCTCTTGTACTTTGATGATTGATTAATACAAAAAGAAATACCGAAAGGGGCGCCAGTCTTTGGGGCCAATATCTCTAGGCACGGAACTCCGCCGGGCCAGTGCAAATCTATTGTGATCTGTGAATTGTTTTGAAGTGGTTATTTGGTGCTGTCGCGGTTGATTCTTGACTTGGAGTGTCCAAGTTTGTTACAGAAAACGCTAATGCTCTGCTAGCAAAAACACTAGATCTTGTTGCTTGCTTGAGAAAACACGAGGCTGTTGGGTCTTGAGGGGCAGTGCTTGTCTGTGCTCCTTGGTCGTCTTCAACTTGTGTCTTCTGCCTTCATGGCGCCCCATGGGCCACTTATATAGGTGCATCTGCCTGGGTCAAGCAGAGCTCCCCACGACTTGGCATTAAAAAGCCACTTATTAATAATTTAAGTGAAAAAGGTGGTTCATGTTTACTTTGGCAAAAAAGGGTTCATGCACTGGAAAATGCTCACGCTGGGTACTGAATGTAATGCTAGTGATCATGGGTTGTGTAATCAGAGGGTATGCAACTACTCTTAAGTGCCTGGACATGCACAACCCATGTACAGGCTCACAAGGTTGCCAGTACACTTCCTAGGCTACCTAAACCCTAGAAGTAGGAATAGCTTGTCCACATGCACATACGTTTAGATGTGCATGTGACAGGAATGGAGTCTCTGTACTTTTTTGTGTATGGTGTATTTGGCCTCATGCCCAATTTTTGTATGTATTCCATTGAAGTAAGCTTCTTCTCTTTTGTTGGGTATAGTTCAAGCTCTTATGTGTCTATGGCCATCTAGATGTATATACTTATTTCTGCATATGCTGATAGGGAGGAACAAGCAAGCCCATGGCACTTTAAGGTTGTGCTGAGTGGCCAGAGAGGAGGTTAGGATTGTTTTCACAGTTTAGACCCCAAGTCAGCACGGCAGATTGTCTCATAATGCATCCTGTCACTGCAGCTGCACATTAGTATATGCTGCCTTGCCTGTCTTAACCGTGTTTGGGCTGCCATTTGCATGCCTAATTGCCATTTATGTCAACTTGCAGCAAAAGTAAAACATAAACTCTGAGTTGACTAATGAAAACAAACCTTAAAACTAGCTCGAAACTGCGTGTTGGTGCAACCTTGAGCCAATCTGTCGGCCCACGAAGTGCATTGCGCCTAAGCAGTATCTCGTTTGTCTAGTTGAATTAATCCAGCTGATTATATGGTTAATGTAATGAATGCATTATTAGCGGTGAGATACATTTAACAAATTGTAAGGTTTTGCTGTTGATTAGGTCAATATATCAAGGTGTGGTGAACCAAAAAATACATTGAGGGCTTTACTTGTGAGGGCAAACATGAGTGAAAAGGGGTTTCAAAACCCAGTTAGCCCCTTCCAACCACGATCACCAACTGGTGTATACCTAGCAGATCTGCTTCAGAGCAATCCAGATTTGATTCATATGGCTGTGGAGCATGAGCTTGAGGCCTTGGCAGAGAACAGAGAAGCAGATGCCAACCAAAACCAGCTCACTTCATGCGGAGCAGACCTTCCCTTGTACAAGTAAGTGGCCATGCCTTTGCTTCCATGGTCTTTTTTGACAGAACTGCTCTTCTCTGTTTCTCTGGAAAGCTAGCAGACACTCTTTATTATGGGAAAATGGCCAAAATACCCCTGAAATTTGTGATTCCCCAAATACCCTTCCAACTTCAAAGATCTCTAAAATACCCTTGTACCATATCTGGATGGATTGCTCCAATTTCTGCTTAGTTCATTCTTTTTGACAATAGAGAACTATCTTTTTCCCAATGAGCTCACAAACAGAGGCTTTTGTGTCTATAAAATAATGACCCATTTCATCTTGAAAGCTCACAATACCATCTAAAATCCTAGTTCTATCATCTTTTATTGAGGAAGGACTTATGAAGAGTTGCACAAGAAACTGTTCTTGGAGACAATTAACCTCACATCAAGGGGTATTTTGGGAATTTGGAAGAATTTAAGGGCTTTTTTTGGGATTTTTTTGACAAACTATGAGTTGTATTTTGGGAACTTTTGAAATTCGAGGGGTATTTTGGGAATCTCCATAAATTTCAGGGACATTTTGGCAATTTTTCCCTTCGATTATTTATCGGTTCCTCCTGATCTATGATCTTTACCCTTTGTGTTCTGCTACTACAGTTGAGGTTTACTTTTTTCTCTAGTTATCTGAAGATCTATACATTTGAAGCTATTCTTGGTGGACTTATGGTGCATGGTGAAGGTCCCCTTAGTACTTTTTTTTCTCCTCGCAATATTTTCCTGTGTGTTTTTGGCTCTTCGGCCTTGAATGTTGCTCTTGTACTCCTGATTTTTGAAGGGGATGCACAATTTCCTTACTGGCCTTTTGTTGGGCTTTCATTTTCAGGAGGATTGCTGAATTGAAATCTCAAGAGAGATTTGATGCATTGGAGGAGATTTTGTACATGCTTATAGTTCAGAAATTTGTGGGGGCCCAAATAGCGATGGTCCCAAGTATACCAACTCTCCTATCAGGAGACATGTCATGGCCGATACAATTTGAAGAACTCCAGTCAATCCATTCTAATGAAGCATTGGATTTGATTCTGGAGCATTCTTTACTTGTACTTGGTAAACAGACAGCAACCAAATACTTTAGCTCTAGCACATTTGCACACATAAGCAAGAAGTCCATGAAAGAAATATACACAGACTCTGTAACCTATGGATACTTCATGAGACGTCTTAACAATCGGTTTCGACTAGAGAGAGCAGTGAAGTCGTGTCCTCATTCAGCAAGGTCACCGCAGGAAATCGGGGGCAGGTTGATGCCAGAGGTTGCTGCTGCCATGTCGATTTTAAGAGATCTACGGGGGTCGACAAGTTCAATGTCGCATCTAAAAACCAGTGAATTCTTGGCTTATATCTTGTCATTTGATGCGGAGTCTTTGAAAGGGTTTAGAAGCATTAGAGCAAAAGAGAGCTGCAGTATTGTGATCAAGCATACTGAGGCACTTTTCAAGGAGTTGGACTTTCGGGTGTCATCAAATGGTTCGATGCGATCTGGAGGCAAGGATGAAGGCACTCAGCTTAATTTCTTGAGGTCAAAAGGGTTGGTTCTAGAGGCAGTTGCTTTTGGAAGCTTTCTCTGGGATGTGGAAACCTATGTCGACAGCTATTACAGCATTGTAAACAATTGAATTTCTCACCATGTTTGTATTTATCCTAGTAGTCATAGGAGAGCTGCTCTCAATCTGCTCAAGACTGCTTTCACACAAGGTCTTGCAGGTTGCAAATTGTATATGGTGATGAATGTGTGAGGTCCTGTACATATTCTTTGCTCTAAGAAAGTTTGTATGAGATTTCTAGCATACATTGTAAGCCTTTTTTTTTTTTTTGGTTTTGTTTTTTCCTTTTTTCCTTTTTTCTTCTGCAGTTTAAATTCGAAATTCTAAAGTTTCGTTCAACAAAGCTTGGTACTCAAAATATGGTACTTTACTCAAAGTGTGTAGCTCAATTGGTTGAGCCTTAGTGATGTAACCCCTAGTTAGAGGGTTCGAGGCTCGTGGGTTGCGTTCGATGGGTGTTACCCTCTTTGCCATTGGGGAAGTTATTCCCCACGATAGGGTCCCTTGTGGGTGGAAAAAGTGCAGCAATGTAGAGTTGTATGAGATTTCTAGCAACATTACAAGAAAGTTTATATGAGATTTCTAGCTTTTCTTTTCCCTTTGTTCTTTCTGGTTTTTTGCTTGAACTGTTAAAACTCCAGGTATTGAAGTTTAGTTTAACAAAGCTTGGTTTCAAATATGGTACTAATGTCTTTCGGAACTACATTCATTACATAAAATATAGCATACCGCAAGGAAACTCTACAGAGGCAAAAACACTAAAGGAAAAGTAAAGAGAAACAAGAATACAATGTAAAATGACACACATTGCATGCACACTCGACCACCTCCTTATATAGACATGTGAAGTCTTTTGACTTTGCACTTCATGATGCTTTTCATTCCTACACTTACCCTTTGCTTATACATTTGAGATGTTTTGAAATGATTTTTATTTTGCCGAACTTGTGGAGACTTAATGGCCTTCAAAAAACCAAATTCAATACATACATAGTGTCCGCATAGTGGAAACTCGGAGAAGAAAACATAAGGGATAGATAAAGAAAGAAGCACATTGCATTTACGCGAGGCTCTCACAAGTCCACCTCTTTATATATAGAGTAAACAACTTTTGACTTTTAATTATCACGAGGCTTTTCATTTCCTACACTCTTACCCTTCACTTTTGCATTTTAGATGTTTTGAAAGGTTTTTCATGTCTTGAAATTGTAGAAGAAGAAGAAGAGTATTTTAACATCGTAAGAAACTATCCCAAGAGACCTTAAAGATCTATTCGACGAGGAGAGTTGAACTCAAGACTTGTTATTCAAGAGGGAAATGGCATAACCAATCTACCACACTTGGGTGATAGAAAGGTTATAACATTTTCCTCTTTTTATTAGCGCACACACACCCACACACACACACACACACACCCGAGAAATAGAGTATTTTAACGTCGTAGGAAACTATCGCAAGAGACCTTAAAGATCTATCCGACAAGGAGAGTTGAACTGAAGATCTCTTATTCAAGAGGGAAATGGAGCCTTACCTTGGTGTATTCATTTCAAATTGAATTAAAATATCCTTTCAAAATGCATGTTATAGATTCTGATAGCTTTGGGCTTTTATTGAATACCTAGATTGAAGTACATAACTTTATTCCAAATTAAATTTAAATATCCTTTCAAAATGCATGTTATAGGTTTTGACAGCTTTGGGCTTTTATTGAATACCTAGATTGAAGTACATAACTTTGATTCGTGGACTTTTAATGCTAGAAATTTTTTTGTTTAGATATATGCTTACTTGATTGAGCTACTTTGTGTACTTAATAACATCGGCCTTCATTAAGCTATGGTATTTTGTTGGTGGGTAAGGTTAGATGAAAAGCTTCCGTTTATGATTATAGAACACTCCTTGGTTTTTTGGTCAAAAAAGGTAGTCTTTGTCATTGATTACAGAGATCTCTATATAGGTCCAAATTATAGAGGGGTGAGAAAAATAGCTACATAACACATAATTTTTTTCAACAGCCTACTCCTCACTCTCTACCCACATTAAAACTCAGCAAACTCCAAGGGGCAAAGAGTTAATGAGCTAGTTGGCTTGACAAAGAGCACCAATCTAGCAGACACTCATGCTCTAAAACCAAAGGGATATGATAGAGATCAAATCTTGACACCATAGGTAGATGGAGGAAAGATTATTTCAATTCTAGTTGGATTAAGCTATCAGATGCGCATGCTTTAAAACCAAAGGGATATGATAGAGATCAAAGCTTGGCACCATAGGGAGATGGAGGAAAGATTATTTCAACTCTAGTTGGATTAAGGAAATTTTAAAAGGGATTTCTTTATCCCATTCCACCCTTAATGATGTACACAATTTTACACCCTCACCATAGTACCAAAAATCTAGCCAAATTATGCACATCATACTAGTGTTTTGGACTTGTACAATTTGCGTTCTAAGCCCTCACCATATTGCTCCATCCTCCTCTATGTTACATCACATTACATTATCCCCTCTCAACGAGTGTATACTCTAGCCGGTTATCCTTTCCACTTTAGACAAAAAAAAAAGTTACAATTCATCTCTTAGGACGAATTTGTCTTCAAAATCTCTCTCTCTCTCTCTCTCTCTCTCTCTCCCCCCCCCCCCCCCCCCCCCCCCCCGCCCCCCCAAAACCCCAACCATATGTGCATGCAACTGTATACCAACTTGTAACACGACCAATACTTTTCGGAAATCTATTAGCCAAACATGCACGATAAATGTGGTGGATGGACTTCATTGTGTAAAAAGCTTGAGCATGGTGAGCATTAGTCTCATTCATTGTTCAAAGTGTAGAGGTTTAGTTGTTGATTACAAGACCCATCACCATGTAAAATTGTTGGAAGCTGTTGTGCCCACTTGATAAGGCTAATGGAAATATGCAAATTAAGAAAGACATGAATGAAAGGGGGGGGGGGGGGGGGGGGGGGAGGCAAAGCAAGTATATTTCTATGAAAATTCTGTTACCATATACATGTGGTAGTGATGTGTGTGAACACACTAGGACCGTCGGGGCATTTTTTCCCTCTTTAGGAGGTTTTTCCCCCCTAGCATTGTATATACGCCCATCAATCTAGGGCTATCTATCTTTCCATTACACACTAAGTAAGACACTCTCTACCGTGTGCCTTGAGCTTCCTTCGTCTTCTCCAAGCTGTGCGTTTCTCTGAAACCCTAATTCCAACAATTGGTATCAAAGCAGGTTACCTCCTCCCGGGCTTAGTCGCCAGCTGCTCTAGCACACGCTTGCTCACTTTCTCCGATTTCAGTGAGCGTTGGCGAGCGCTCGCAGGTCGATAAATATTTCGGGAAAGCTCGTAGAGCTTAGTCTGCTCAGATTTCTAATTCGGGCTCATTTCGGCCTCCTTTTCCACTATAGGCAGTGCTGCACAGGCTATTTCATCATTTTGTGCAGAGTTTCTGTCAATGCCCTTTTTTGCATAACAGGTGCCTTACAGTCTTCTACGGTTTGTGCTATATAGCACGTGTTGTTCCCGCTCCGTTTCTCCTATTTTCGGGCAGTTTTCACATCAGGTGCAACATTTACCATGGCTGACAACAACACAGATGTCTTCAAGATGTTTGCTGCTGAGGACAGGTTGGATGGGGACAATTACCCTATGTGGGCTTATATGATGCAACACGTTCTTGTGTCAAAGGGCGTCTGGAATATTGTGCAGGGCATTGATGTACGTCCTGGTTTTGAGGATGTAGGCGATGTTGAGGATGTTACAGGTCTTGCTGCAAGGATTGCTGCTATTAGAGTTGTTTTGCCTACGACAGAACAAGCTCGTTGGGATGTAAAGGATGCACAGGCTCATGCATTAATTGTGTTGTCTGTGAAGCGCACCATTGTTCCTCACATCCGTTCAGCAAAATCTGCAAAACAAGCTTGGGATATTTTGGCTGGTCTTTATGCAAGCCACAATGAGGCTAAAATTGCTTTGCTGCGTAAAGAGCTGGAGTCGAAGATTATGCATGAGGAAGATGATATAGACACTTTCCTTGCTAGTGTCAAGGATATCAATGAGCAACTTATTTCTGCAGGTGAAGTCATTTCAGAAAGTTCCCTTGTGCAGACTGTTCTTGATGCCTTACCAAATTCTTACCAAACTTTTGCTAGTACTTGGAGACTTATGACCCAAGGAAATCCACAAGTTGTCAAGTTTGATGAATGCACATTGCTGTTGCAAGAGTCACTTTCCAGAAAAAACAGGACTAGATAGCGTGCAATTGAACAGGCTTTTATTGCTTCTCAAAGAAAGGGTGGCAACAACAATGCAACCACTTCTTATGGTTCTGCTGCGAGTGGCAAAACTTCTGTTCCTAATGCTTCTGTTGGCAACACTTTGTATGGAAATTCTGGTGATAAGGGCAAAAAGAAGATGCGTTACCATTATTGTAAAGCTAATGATCACTTGATCAAGCAGTGTCGTAAGTTGAAGGCCAAAGAGGCTAAGAAGAAAGAGGGTGGTTCCACTGCAAATGCTGGTTCCACTACAAATGCAGCCATTGTTGAGTCTTCTGTGAAAGGAGACTGTGATGCTGATGTCGATGCAGAATGGGCTTTTAGCGCAGAGTGCACTTACAATCCTGCTGTCCATGATGCATGCTTGTCAGTTGCTGCAGATTCACATGTGTGGTATTTTGATAGTGGTGCTACAAAGCACATTACCTCACATCGTGAATTGTTCACCTCTCTTGAGTCTGTCCCTCATGGGAATTCTGTCACTTGTGCCAACAATGCCTCTTATCTAGTTCAGGGAGTTGGAAAGATTGTGCTTACTGCTGCTAATGGTAGTTCTTTCACACTTGTTGATGCACTTTATGTACCTGGGATCAAGAAGAATCTTTTGTCTATATCTGCACTTGCTAGACTTGGACTTGTAGTAAATTTGTGGATGACAGATGTACAGTTCATGATCTCAGTTTTGGTGATGAAATCGTTGCATCTGGGCTTTTGTGCCGTGGGCTGTATAAGCTCACTTTGTATGACAAGTATGGATAAAATTTTGCAAATGCAGTTGCAGATTCAAGGGCTATTTCAGATGTAAAACTTTGGCATGCACGTTTTGGTCATCTGAATTTGCCAGTTTGCTGCGTTTGCAAAAATTTGATATGGTTGCTTCTTTGCCGCCTCTTAAAGCACCTGTCAAACATGTTTGTGAAGGCTGTATTTTGGGTAAGATGCAGCGTTCTAAGTTTCCAAAGGATGGTTCAGTTCGGGCCACATGCAGGTTGTAGCTTGTGCATAGTGATGTTTGTGGGCCCATCCAAACTCCGTCCTTGAGCAATTACATTTAATTCGTGAATTTCATTGATGATTACTCTAGGCATGCATGGGTATTTTAGCTTAAAGCGAAGTCCGAAGTTTTTATGTGCTTCAAACAATTTTTGGCTATGGTTGAAAATGTCTCAAAATGTACTATGGGCACCCTCCGTTCCGATCGAGGGGGGGAGTATATGTCTCATGAATTCAATGCATTTCTGCCTAGTCGTGGGATAAAACACCAATGTACAGTGCCTTATACATGTCAGCAAAATGGTGTTGCCGAGAGGAAAAACAGGTCACTTACGAAAATGGCACCATGTATGGTCAAAAGTCAAGCTTTGGCGCATTCTTTTTAGCTTGAGGCCATCATGTGCTACTTATGTACTAAACAGGTGTCCTACGCAAGCTTTGTAGTCTATTACTCCATATGAAGCATGGCATAATAGAAAGCCTTCTATTGAGCACATGCGTGTTTTTGGCTGTTTGGCATATGCTTCGGTGCCACAAACACAACGCAGAAAATTGGATGATAAGGTTTGTCAAATGTATTTTTGTTGGTTATAGTGTTGAAAGCAAAGGTTACAGGTTGTATCATCCGCAAACAAAACATATTCTGGTTTCACGAGATGTAGTGTTTGTGGAAGATTCTGTTCAGCCCTTACTGTCATGTACTGGAGACAGTAATGCAAGCTCACAAGACATTTATGACACTTTGTTGCTTCATTTCGGTGGTGGACGAATGTAAGTTCCAATGAGGCAAATGTACAGCCTATGGGGGTTTCTGAAAATTTTACAGATTAGCCTATTACTGATGCAAATGTACATGATGTACTTGATGAGGAAAGGGTTGAAAATGAGCAGGCTAGAGGTATGCCAAAATGGCTGGTGCACACTTTGCGTGACAGTAAATTGGATGCACCTTTGTCTAGTCGTACTCGTTCAGGCTCTCGCCATGCATCTTATGCATCAGATTGTTATGCTTTGGCTGTGTCTAGCTTACATGATGTTGAGGAGCCTCTGTCTTTTAATGAAGCACAGAATTCAAAAAATTGGATGGCTGCCATGCAATCAGAATATGATTCACTTATAGAAAATGACACATGGACTTTATGTGATTTGCCTCCTGGCAAAAAGGCCATTGGTACGAAGTGGGTTTACAAGTTGAAACGCAAGCCAGATAATGAGATCGATTGCCATAAGGCTCGACTTGTTGCAAAGGGTTATGCACAACAAAAAGGCATAGATTATGAAGAGACTTTTGCTCCCACTTGTCGTATGACTACTGTGCGTTTTCTATGTGCATTGGCAGCTCATTTTGGTTGGGATGTACATCAATCAGACATTGTTACTGCTTTCTTGAATGGTGACATATTTGAGGAAGTTTATGTAACATAGCCTCGCGGTTTTGTCATAAAAGGACGAGGACAAAATGTGCAGATGTAAGAAGGCTTTGTATCAGTTGAAGCAATCTCCTCGTGCTTGGTATGAGAAAGCTGACACTCATTTGGTCAAACAAGGCTTTCGTAACAGTCCAACAGAAAGCACATTGTATGTACAACGTGAGGGTGATGTACTTCTCATTGTGGTTCTTTATGTCAATGATTTGCTGATCACTAGACCAAATGAGAGACATATTGCTGAATTTAAGGCTGATTTGAATGCTACTTTCAAGATGAAAGATTTGGGGATGTTGCATCATTACTTGGGTATACGGTTTAAGCAGTGTGATGGTGGTATTGCCTTGTGTCAGAAAAGTTACATAGAGAAATTGCTATGTAAGTTTGGACTTGAGGATTGAAAACCTATTGCCACTCCCATGGAAGCAAGTTTGAAGTTGAGTCTACATGATGCTGGTGATCCTGCTGATGTTACTCTTTATCAAACTGCTGTTGGCTGCTTCATTATTGTATGCAGCACGAGGCTAGATATTCAGTTTGCAGTCTCACAGGTCAGCAGATTTATGCATAGCCCAGGGTCTAAGCATTGGCAGGCTGTCAAGAGGATTTTCTATTACCTTAGTGGCACTTTACATCTTGGCTTGTTTTATCCCAAGGGGGGATCATTGCTGCCAGACTTACATGCTTTTTCGGACTCAGATTGGGATGGTTGTTTTGACACACAAGTGTCCAAAAGTGGTTTTTGTTTCATGCTTGGCAGTTCATGTATATCATGGTTGAGCAAGAAGCAACCTACTGTGGACACTTCGAGTTGTGAGACTGAGTACAAGGCAGTCTTCACAGCTACGGTTGAGTGTGTATGGCTCATACGCCTTATGGATGATTTGGGTGTTGGACAGGACACTGCCAACTTTATCTACACTGACAGTTAGAGCGCGTTGGCAGTTGCAAGGAACCCAGTTTTTCATGCTCGCACAAAGCACATTGAGGTGCATTACCACTATGTCAGGGAGAGGCTCTCAGCAGGAGAGATCAGCTTGGCTTATGTGCCAACACAGGACAACCTTGCAAATCTTTTCACAAAGGCATTGTCTCGTGAGAAGCTTGAAGCTTTCCGCAAAGCTTTGGGCTTTCTCCCCTTTGTGGACTGATCATGTCCTCAGGGCATGGCACTTCCCTTTACTCATGTGCCAGCTCTCGTTCACCGCATCACTCCAGGGGGGATTTGTTACCATATACATGTGGTAGTGATGTGTGTGAACACACTAGGACCCCCGAGGCATTTTTTCCTACTTTAGGAGGTTTTTTCCCCCCGAGCATTGTATATACGCCCATCAATCTAGGGCTATATATCTTTCCATTACACACTAAGTAAGACACTCTCTATCGTGTTCCTTGAGATTTCTTCGTCTTCTCCAAGCTGTGTGCGTTTCTCTGCAACCCTAACTCCATCAAATTCGCAAATTCCCTCGACCACAATCAAGAGAAATAATTTTCCTTCATCTCTCCTATATGTCTTTTGAGGTATCACCATTCAAGTATGTTAGGGATGCCCTACGCATCAATCTATCTGTAAGCGAGAGGAAATAGAGAATTGAGGCACAAAATTTAGTAGATCTACACATGAGAGACATGGATGTGACCCGTTCAGCTCAAGATATCCAAAGAAGCCTTGATTTAAATTTAGCTTCAATTTGATGGAAGCCTTTTCCTTTGAATGCTTGTAGAATCCTTAGCGTTCCTTTTGGAAGCCTTGATAGCATTGATGTCGAGGCTTTGAAGTTTGGAGGACTCAGCAATATTGTTGATGGGACACTGCTTGAGCACTGCTCTTTGCTTGGTGTGCCTCCATGCAAAAGGGTTGTTGGAAAGGGCCCCCTCAAGAGGAATTGTGTGGTTTGTGGTTTTGGAGATTTTGCTCGTGGGAATAGGCCCTCCACAAGCGCGAACTCGGTAACAAAAATAAACGACAGTGGATTGCCTTTGGCATCCGGGTGTGCTTGAAAGCACGCGTGAGAACTACCGCTTATGGACCCAACATAGAGCATAAAGCGCTTTTGATGAGGCCTTGGTGTCTGACGAAAAGCAAAGGGAGCACACTCACCTGCGTGGGAGAAGGCCTCTACGGACCCGAAAAGTGACCTTTCACCACACTCTAGTGTGAAACTCATGTCCGCCCAGCTTCCCAAAATTCCCACAAGCCTTGAGCCCGCAACTTCGGGTTAACACTCGTACTTTGGTGAGCTAACCACCATGACAATGTCACTTGCACGTGAGACTTTTCCTGAGAATATAATTTTATACTTGGCTAGCAGGAGCTCATATGCACACACACACACACACACACCTAAACTCGGTATGACAATCAGGTAGGCTAGTTAACTCCAAATGGGGAGCTTGAGAGTGCAATAGAGAGATCGAGCAAAGGAGAACAACACTAAGCAAAGGTGATTATGAAAAAGAAATCTCTAATATTAATGCTAACCCTTTTTTTAGTCTAATAACGTGAGTGGTGGCACATCCTCAATGAGGGTATGTATCCCATCGCTATTAAACCTCCAAAAGAGATTAGTGCAGCCTAATATGCAATGAAAAGAAGTTTAATTAATGATCATAATTAGTAAGAGGGGAAGCTAATGTGACCTAGCATAGAAAAATGATTAAGAGATGTTAATTACTACCAATAGCTTTATTATGAATTGATTAGAGAGTAGAGAAACCTAATGGAGATACTAATCACACTAACACACAAATGTATTTAGCAATAAATCTAGCTAGCATACCATGGCTTTGATACCACGTGATGCGATTGGGATCGTGCTAGCTAAGGTGGGTGATAGACAAACATTATACACACATATGAGGATGTGTATGTTAGATTGTCACTCAAGAAAATTAGATTCCAAGATAGATTAGCTTGGACTCATAAATATGATCTTGAGTAACTGGCTAGCCATCACAAGCTCATCAAGAGACAAGAGACAAGAGACATGTAATACAAAACTTGGATTGTTTATTCATAAAGGGAGCTTTATGTAGCTCTACATCTTCACACCTTTACATGTGGAATAACCCACCTCTTCTCTCATTCATTCACACTCTTCTCTCATTACAAAGCCCATAATTCCTAACATTTAACACCAAGATGGAGTATGTTTGAGTAGCAAAGTACTTACAAACTAGTGTTCACTATCCCAAAGTATCTTAGATCATGTGAGTAGTTGTGTAGCTTAATGACAAATTCCGTTCAGTGCAAGTATAAACTTGTAAGACAAGATAAGTTAAAAATCCTCTTGCGTTTGAAAATCCTATAAAAGAGAACAAGTTTAAAGACATTGTCACTGAAAGCTATATTTGAAACATAACATCTTGAAAGCCTACCGTCACAAATGTTATGAGAATTCTTATAAATCTTGAGGAGGGACCATCTACTAGAAAAAAATATCAGTGCAAGTTTCATTACTTTTAATATCTAAATAACATATTTCTAAAGAAATATATGTACGTGTGTTTGTATATTGTGCATAGTGAGGAGTCCTTTAAATGAGATACAAATGAAGAAATTTTCTTACTAAAAATTGATAATAATTAAACATTAACTAGAGGTGAACAGCTAAGGACTATCATAATCACTCAATATTTAACAATGTTATAATAATAGTGTCATGAACAATATGAAATAGAAATAGCATCCGAGAGGGTTAGTGAGGGAATACTTATTGTATGGTAATAGAGGCTAGTGCAAGCGTCAAACATGGAAATTAAAAATATGGGTTCCACTTTGTAAATTGTCCATCATGTGGATGCCATCTAAGCACCACAAAAAGGACAAAAGAGAAAAGAGGCCTTCAAAGGCTTATGGTTAGTACAAAGATTAGGATATTATCTGCATTTCATGCAATAAAGAGCCAAAAAAAATATAACAAGGTCATCTAAATAGCACAAAATGAAAGAAAACTCCATAAATTTGTAAGTTCATAAACCCTACATCTTAAAACTCTATAAGCTCTACAGGTGTGTTCATAACATCAATTTTGAGAGCAGGTGTGTAAAACATTAGGAAGGGAATGGGGTCTAGGAGGGCCTCTTTATTTGGCAGTTTAAGAAAGTTAAACTTTTCGTAGTAATCAAATGATAGCTTTTGAATTCAAACAAGCAAAATGGATAGTTTATTTGAATTCAAATTTTCCCCCTAAAATGGAATTTAAAATCTAGCGGGTAGAACCATATCATGTAGCATATCTATGGAAAGAGATCGACGCGTAGATTGCAGATCTATGATCTCCGTTCAAATTGGAGATCATATGTGGGAGTTATGGAAGGCCAAAAATCATAAAAAAATCTCCACCTCCTTTTTGGGGGAAAAGTAAATCCTTTGACCTCTCTTACACATCTCTTACACACCCACCATTGTTGCACACATGGCATATACCTATTCGTCAAAATGGTAATTACCTCCATAAGCTCATGGCAAGTAAAGAGGCCCTCCTAGACCCCATCCTCTTCCTAATGGAACCATACAATGTAGTTTAGCATGAAGGAGCAATTGCAAAAAGTGGTTACAATATCAAGCTTAGAGTATGATTGTTTTCAGATATGATCAACTATAAGTCCCAATTGTCTTAAGTAAAAGTATTAACCAACTTTAAATAGAATGGTGATAAGATGACCACGATGAACAAAAGATGTTTAAATGCCGCCCTACATACTTGTGAAAAAAGGTTGTATAAAGCATGCTATAATAAAATTAGAAATCATAATCATAATGATAATGTTCTTCAAAAAATTGCAAACCAATATGTAATACAACAATATGTCAACCTGTTTAAGATAAATCATTATGTTTTTGAAAAGAAAAAGAACTACTTGTGTTCCATGGGATTGTCTTGGCTTAACCTAAGGATTGTTAAAATGAATGACAAATTTCTATGAGATTATCAGTTATGCTGGGCATATTTTTGGAATCATTAAAGCATAAGAATATGTAAGTGTAATGGTGAGATAATATGTGTACATTCAAGATGTGGAGCCAACTTTCAATAATCTACAGATTTAATATCTAATTTAAGGTAGCCAGAAGACCTTCTAAACCAAGTCCATCATAACATACATTGTATACAATATACAAATGCTAATCAAGTATCACTACCTAGCAAATAATGTAAATATAAATGCAGGTTCTAAGAGAATGATGATGCATTATACATAGATTATATCTATATATAAACAATGTTCATTGAATAGGGAGAACACACACACACACACACACACACACACACACACACACACACACACACACACACACACACACACACACACACACACACACACACACACATGGTTAGGTATAACTAAATTCTTTTAGACAAACATCAACAAGACCCTTTATCGAATTATCATGCTTGATTTCCGGAACTCAAAAGATATAATTGGAGTGAAGGAGTCAAAACAATGCTAGGATCGATGAGTCTAGGATTAGTTGATTCAAGTTGAGCTGACAAGAAATACTATAGGATCACACCTATAGCCATAGTTAGAGAGATTATTGAAAGTAAGTACTAGATACTATTAAACTTCTATCAAAATGATGGCAACAAAGTATATTTTTCTATTATTTAGGTGTAAATAATGTAATGGAAAATATCATTTACCATTAATCTAGTAAGCTTAGTGAACTTAGCTTACAACAAGACTTTTGTATGGCTTGATGTTTATAAACTCATTAGTGATCCATCAAGATTTTATAATGAGAGAGCGAGGAAGATTCTGTGCCCATGACGATACGACATGGGGAGTATCCATCGGAGGTCTAGGCTTGTAACCATTATTTTTGGTAGAGAGACCTTCTATTATCATTATTGTGGCTATGATGCCTTCTATATTCAATGTTGTACGCATGGTTTTGATACTTTTTGTAGCTTATCTCAGGTCGGTCATCCCAAATCTTCATTATCATCTCATGCGGTTCGGGCCGTTGTGTTAACCGCTGCGCTCGCTTCTTGACAAGGCTATGAGAAGAGGTGGGGGAGATTCCCATCCGTCATGCCCAATCGGAACAGTGGGGGTGGGGGAAATTACCATCCGTGTCCCGGAACAGTGGGGGTGGGGGAGATTCCCATCCGTCATGCCCAATCGGAAGGCTGCACTTGTCCACATCTTTTTCATAAGGTTTTTAAACGTTTTGTTACATGGTTTCATTTACACCTGTGTGAGTGCTGCACATTTCATTATGCTCTACTCCCCAGCTTCTTGGAACCTCCACTATTACCTCCTAATCTGTGGGATGCATGTTTAACCTCACCATCCTATCTTATTGCAGTATTAGCGAGAACCACGATTAATTTGTCAAACCATGGGACGAAGCTGACTCGACTAGTGCATAGAGGCTACAAGAGGTTGTCAATCTCTTGGAAAACAACTAACAACTCGCATCTAACTCAAGCTACACTCAAGTGACTGAAATCACCAAAAGCCAATCGCTCATCGACAAGCAAATCACATCCGTTACAACATCAAATGACATTCAAACGTAATGAAACTTTAAGGACAAGTTTATAAGACCTAAGCAGACATGCCTATGGCGTCAAACCCCACTTTAGTTCAAGTTCCAAAATCGCGATTATTAACAGCAGTGGATTTTTGACCTAGTCGTTTTCGACCCAGAATGCATCTAAATGCTTAGCAATGATGCCCTAATACCCCGCCTATGCTTAGTTTTCGATTTAAAAGTGTAAATTCCTAATTATGATGAAATTAGGCCGTGGATCGGCGACGCCAAAAGCTACGAAATACGGTGAATGGCTTATGTCAATGCGTAGAGCTCTTACCTGCGATTGCAATGCAACAAACACATTCGCAATGTGACAACCGAAGAGGGAGTAGGAAGGGCGAGAAGGAGAGAAGTGAGCGTGTTAGCTCACAGTGTGTTTTTCTTATCCAAAAAACTTACAAAATTGGCTTTTATACCTTAGCCAAGGTTTTTGAGTGGTCAAAAGTAATAATCTGGAGTTCTACCAAAGCTGGAAATTTGACTGGCTGATACAATCTGGAAGCTTGTAGCCCCGGCTCATTAATTACAAGGTTTACCAAGAAAATAGGAGTTACAATATTTCCGATTTATCAAAATAATAATTGTTTTACAAGGAGAACTCCGAAAAATGGTGTCCACGTTAGCTTGCTGCTAACATTCCCCCCCTCCTCGCCTGTGTCGTCCCTTGACACAAATTTATGGGCTGAAGTAATCTTCGGGTTGACGACGGGCGAGGCGGTCCTTCAGTGCTTCCAATGCCTTTTTGTATCTGATTTTGCGTTCTTTGTCTGGCACTTGCAAAAATTGCATGGTGACTTTATTTTTTAGCTCCACTGCCGAGTATCCTACAAATCTTGCTATGAGGTTGCTTATCACCGACGCAAATATCTTCGTTCGCCAGGTAAGAAGCCAGTGTAAAATGCCTCTTCAAAAGTTATCATATTGTGTGAGGGCAGAGACATGCATCGGGCATAAAATACATAAATAACTTCCTCTGAGGGTTGCCCACTTAGATCATAGCGGAGGCCTTTTTTTCCTTCCAAAAATGAGAGCCATGGGACTCCTGTCTACTCAGGATCATTGAAGACTTGTATGCATGTGAGTAGCATCCTGCAGATTTTGTATAGCATTGCGCAGGAGAGATCTGGAAGACTTCTGAAGAATGTCATGGCGCCCGTTAGGGTTTTCACCATGTATTCTTTTGTTCTTGGCCTCTCTCTAGAGCTGGCAGCCTAGGAAAATTTAGCCATGTGGGCCTCTTCTTCTGCAGTGCTTTGTGTACTTGCCACTTCCTTACTCGCGGTACAAGACAAAATGTGGGATCTTTCTGTATGGCCGCATGTGCTCTTGTGAACATAATCAAATATCTTGGATTCTTGTTCAGCCAGCTTAGCCTCCACTTCGGGTGGTCTTGATCTGCGCCATCTTCTTGCATATCCTTGTACAATCTTTCTTTTACCTGTAAGAGTTCTACCTTGATGAGAGGGTATGGCAAGGATTGTTCGTGCCATTGAGCATTGATTTGATTGGGAGTGAGTTAAGTGACGTTGACTGAGTGTAAAACTCTCAACTCCCAATCCATAGCTCCCTTCCATTGCTCATCTACCTCCAAGGCGATCTTCTCCTTCAGTGCATCTTCTTCAGCCTTTGACAGCTGGACCGTCGGCACTGTGTCTTCCTCTGTATTTTGGACTTGAAAATCTTCTCCACCACTTGGCTCTGCTGTAGACTGCGTCTCAAAGTCAGCAAATGAGACCGAGGGGATTTCCACTTGGGGCGGCTCTGAAGTGCCTGCCTCTTCCTGTATGTCTGGCTTTACTTCTTTGAGGAGTTGATTCATTCTTTTCAATTCTGCAATTTCCTTAAGGAGCTCCTCCTCTCTTTAGACCTGCATGAGTGCTAGGTCTTTGCGTTGTGACTGCTCCAGCTTCAACTCCAACTCTAAATATCTGTTTTTCTTTTCAAGTGCTTTATACACTTCATATGTTCCCTTGATCGAGGCCACGGCTGGATTTTCTCTTAATTGCCGCAAGAAAGTGGCTTGATAATTAATTCTTTGTTCAGAATACTGCAGAGATGCATTTGCTGCATCTAATTGTACTTGAATCTTCTGAGCTGATAGAGAGGTGGTAAGAAGTTCATTTGTCACTTCTGTCAACTGCTCATCTTTCACTTTGCAGGCATCAGATAACTTAGTCAGGAGGTCACCCAACTCCTCCATTTCCTTCTGTTGGTTGTCCCTGGCTATCTAATGTCGTTCAGCTTCAGTCTTTACCTCTTGTACTTGCCTTTGCAGATCAGTGATAGTAGCCATTCTTTCGTCGAGCTCGCCTTGGAGAGCATCGATGACCATTTCTAATTCTTTGGCTTTAGTACTGCGGTTAAAGGCTACTGAGCGGAGTCACCGTCATGACTTGCATCTGCCTTGCATACTTGTTTACTTGTAGAATGACTTCATCATTGGACTGCCACTCCTCCTGTCTTGCAAGTTGAGATGTGCCAGCAGCCTCTTGTGTTGCTTCTTGCTGTGTTGTTATTGCTGGTGTTTCTATAGAGATGGTTGCTTTTCCTTGGCCATCCTGAGGTTTTGAAACCTCAGCAGTTGCTGACTGAGTGGAAATTACTGTTGTGGTCTCAACCCTTTCCGTTTCCATGATTGCAAGACTTTCCGCCTTCTCAGTCTCGGTTTATTTCTCATGTGTAGTGGTTTTCTCTTTTTATGTACCTTGATCTTTATCAGTTTCATCCGCCTCCTTGTGAGTATCCTTGGTTTTCTGCTCTGGTGTTGGTTTGTTCGACGTGGTCAGCTTGCTGTGTAGCTTCCGTTTGGTGGGTGAACTCAGACTCTCTTTCCTTGTTAGTCTCGGCTTCTTCAGTGGTCTCTTGGCCTGGAGGTGATGATGGTGGAGTGGGCATGGGCTAATCCTCTTGTTCCGCGGCGGTGAGGTGGGTCGCGGGGATGCCTAGCCTTGCTCTTGAGTTGCTACTTCTTCAGCTTTCTTGGCCGCTTCTTCCACATCTTTCAGTTTCAAGGCCTCTTCTTCTTGGTACATTCTTTCTAAATGATCCTTGGGATCCTCGGCCTCTTTCCTTGAATGATGTTTCGTTCGAAGTCCCTTCAAGCGTTGTTGGTCATGCCAATGGCATGATAGGCTATTCTGGTCAATACTTCTGGCGCACCCAAGTATGTTATCTTTCCCTCCTTCTTGGTGGCCTTCAATGTTGTCAACACATATTGCACGTGGTCCACAGGTTGTCTGGTGGTTGACTTCAGAACTTGTGTAAAAGTGGTGGCCACGGCGTGATTTGGTGTCGTGTACCTTGGTGGCCTTTTCGCGAGGAAATGGAAATGTTGATGGTACAGATGGGTTGGCTCTTCCACCTGCTTGTGGATGAGATCAGCAAATGTAGCCGCAGGTGTTTCCTTTGTAAACGTGCCCATTGTTTTCCAATCTCTTGCCTGCATGGTCATCCCTTCAGTGGGCAATCTAAGTTCCTCTACCACCATTTCCTTTGTAATTACAACCTCTACCTTATGGTGATTAAGTGGGAATCAAAAAACTGTTTTTGTTTCCTCTTTTGTGCATAGATATGAGCTACAGCAGTTAGCCTTTGCTCGTCTAGCTTTTCCAAGTCTTCAAGTCTTCAAGTCTTCAAGTCTTTCTGACAATTCATGTCCAGTCCACTCAACAATTTGTGCTACCCTTAGGGTCTGCAATAGAAATTCTATTGGCAATATCAAGACCATAAACAAGGTTAAAGGGTGTGGCATTTAAAGCTATTTTGAATGAAACTCGATAAGCCCATAGAGCAGCATGGAGATTCATTTCCCAGTCTGTCCTTCTTGAACTTACCACTTTGGTCAATACCGAGCTAAGAATTTTATTTGTATGCTCAGCTTGTCCGTTTGCTTGTGGGTGATAGGGAGCTGATTTTTTATGGATAACCATAAACTCATTTAGCAGATACTCTATTACCTCGTTGAGGAAATGAGTTCCCCGATCACTAACAATCTCTATTGGCAGTCCATACCTTACGAATACATACACATATAAGAATGCAGCAGTGGTTTTGGCATCATTCTTTTGGCCTCAGCCCACTTGGTCAAATAGTCCGTAGCTACAATGATATATTGAGCTTGAGTTCTATAAGTAGGTGGCTGTATTGGTCCAACAAAATCTATACCCCATTTTGTGAAGGCTCTAGCCCCCATCATTGGTCTTAAGGACATGTTGTCTACTCGTGTTGGCATTTTTGCTCGTTGACAAGCATCACACCTTTGAACATATTCTTTGGCATCTGCAAAAAGTGTTGGCCACCATATGCCTGCCATCAAGATTGCTCTTGCGGTGGTCTCACTAGAAAAGTGACCTCTAGCTAATCCAGCATGTGCTTATTCTATAATCGGAATATACTCGTTTTCATTTGCACAAAGACGCAAATGTTGATCCTTACCTCTCCAATACAATTGGTTCCCCATGAGAGCATAGTCTCTTGCTTCCGTTTCAATTGCTCTTTGACGGCATTTACTCATATCCTCAAAAAATGTTCGGTTCGATAAGTAAGTAACCAAATAGTTACTCCACTTAGGAACATGTGACATTTAAAACAATGTTACATGAGGAATGGGTGGTTGTTTCTGACATTGAGGGTAGTCTTTTACAAAAGATCGAACATCTCTTCTCATAGTCGGCCAAAATACTCCAAGTATTAAGATTTGTTGCATAGTTTGGTCTTCCGCAAAGTGAAGTCCTACTATGGTAACATGTGCTTGACTTAGGTACTGACCCCTTTCTTCAGGGTTAACCATAAAAGAAATATCCCGTCTCGATTTCTTTTATATAGCCTCCGAGCTAGTAATTGATACATAGCTGATTGCTCGATTAAATCAACTGTGATAGGAAGTGGTCAATCCACTTGAGCTATTGTCATCAATGACACAATTTTTTCTGACCATCTAGGTATCATTTCCACGGAGAACAAATAGGCATCTGGTAGATCATCATCTATCCCTTTAGGTGATTCCCCTGAAACAATCCTGGACAAATGATAGGCTCGTTGATGTGTAGTGCCTTTTTTCACAACCACAATGTAATCAAATTCGAGAAGAATGATGAACCATCTCACTATTCTTCCTGTGTTGCATGGCTTGTTGACCAAATATAACAAGGCTTGGTGGTATACAAAGAACACAAACTTGTTGGCCAATAGGTAATGTCTATACTTTTTAACGGCATAGATCATTCCTAGTCCTTCTCTTTCAGTGGTGGTGTAATTCTTTTCTGCCATATTTAATTGTCGGCTAGCATAAGAAATAGAAAAGTCAATTTTCCCATCTCCTGGTTGGCCTAGTATACAACCAATAGCAAAGTTTGAAGCTCCAATCGGGTGCTTTCAATATTGGAGCTGAGGTGAGAGCTTGCTTAAGCTTCATGAAGGATTCTTCACATGCCTTGGTCCATTCAAAGTGCGTAATCAAGCTATACATGGGTTTTGCAATTATAGCATACATGTAGATGAACCGTCGGTAATATCCACAATGCCCCATGAAGGCTTGTACCCCTTTGACTGTTGTTGGTCTAGGAAAATCAGCAATGACATGAATCTTTTCAATATCTGTAGCTATGCCATTTTTAGACACTATGTGTCCAAGGATTTTCCCTTGTCTTCCCATGAATGTGCACTTTTCCGGGTTTAAGCAAATCCTGTAAAGTCTACATTTCTCGAATACCTTTTTGAAGTGTTCAAAATGATCAGCTCGGATCGACGAATGTACACATAAATCATCCATGTATACTTCTAAGAATTTCTGGAGATACTCTTTGAAAGCATGGCTCATCAATCTTTGAAATGTGGCTGGAGCATTAGTTAACCCAAATGGCATAAGGCGATAGGCAAATATACCCATTCTGTTGCAAAAGCAGTTTTATGCTGATCTTTTGGGTCAACCAAAAGTTGATTGTATCCCGAAAAGCCGTCTACGAAGCTGTAAGATTCTTTTATTGCCACTCGTTCTAAAACATGCTCAGTTATCGAAAGCGGAAAGTTGTCTCTAATGGTAGCTGCATTGATTCAGCTTCCTTTAGTTTTTCAATCTCTTCTTTGATCTTTCTGGCAAATGTTTTGTTATAAGCGTATGGTCTCTGTCTACTTGGTTTCGCATCATCTCTCATGGGTATAGTATGTTGACAGATTTCTAGATCAACACCCTTGAGATCCTTGTAAGACCAAGCAAAGATATCCCGGAATTCCTTTAACAAGCTTAGCAAAAGCTTTTCTTCTTCTTCTGTTAGGTCATTTGCAATATAAGCCGGTCTAGGCTCTTCTCCTTGTTCTACCAAGTCTACCCTTTTAGCGTTTTTAGGTCCTTCGTAAGACTCACCTTGTTTCCGTAGTTCCCTAACAGGTTGTTCGATTATGATTTTCCAATCTTGGAGAGTATACTTTTTGTAATGGGGTGGAACATGCATTACATCCTTACCATCCTCTTCCGTGGTTTCCAATTCGGTGGTGTATATCTCCTTTATAGCTTTTTTCATCTCTTGATATTTCTTTTTCCGCTCGACTTTGGTCATGAGTGGTTTTTTATCTTGATGTTCTTTGTGAGTACCTTTCCTTGTTTTTCTCAATGTCTAAGACATTTTTGAGCTTCCGTTTGAAGGATATCTGCCAGTTATTTTTTCCTTGACACAATCATTAGCATCTATCTGCATCAAGAATTGTGTTTTACTGGAGACTGTGGCATAGGTCATGCTTTCACAATTTTAGCATCCCTCTTTCTTCTATACCAATTTTGTCTTCTTGATTTCTGGTTTGGAAAGTCAAAAAACTTTTCCTCTCCTCCCCTTAAGAGTAGTTGAGCTCTCGTATGTTCTTTTTTGGATCCCGAATTTCTGAGGTAGCTGAGTGTTTATCTAACTCGTCAGTTGCATCGTAATAGAGGTCAGAAAAGACTTGTTGAGCTTTGATCAAGTCCTTTGTTTCCTCATCCTTGTTTCCAATGTTAAGAACTGACATCATTTGGATGGGAATTATGTCGTAGCCATCCTCATTGCAAAATTGAGTAGGCATAGACGTGTTCACGCATACATCCATTGTCGCTAAAATTTGAGTCCACTCGAATGGTTCGAATAAATGCTTTGGAAAGGGTTCAAGTATGTAGGCTTCGTCTGTACAGTCCCTTTCTAGGAAACATTCCTCTCGTCTTAGGCTTCCATTTTCTGAAGCTCCACACATCCAAATAGGAGTGTCTTTGTTTATCCAAGATGGAAGTTTAGTTTCAGCTGAAGAGATTGAATCAAACTCTTGGATGGGTGTTTTCAAGACGTCTCTATAGGTGTGGTCTTTTAGATTGACTCTTGTTATAGATCCCACCTGCTTCAAGTACAGATAGTCGTTTTCTCCAATCTTGGATAAGCTGTACCTGTCGCATGAAAGGTCTTCCCAATATGATTTCATAGTTGAGTTTTTTCCCAAAGTCTACTATGGCAAAAGTGTGTTGATATTCAATTCCACAGGAGTTGACTATCACTTTTTCTAGTAGCGCGGTAATGGTCTTTCAATGTGTCCGTCAGCCAACTGCAATTTCATTCGCGTTTGTCTAATGGATGGTTGTCCCTAGGATTCCCATGCTGCTTTAGTGGCTATGGCTATGCCAGCTCCACTATCTAGTATTGCCATGGTTTCAATGTCATTATATTTCATTGGGAGGGTAGTGTTTTCTTCTTCCCCTTCATAATATTCTCCAACCTTGTTCATAGGAACTGATCGAATCTCTTTGTATTCCGTTTCATTTTTTGAGTTTCCCATATTCTTAGAGATCAACCCCGTTATACCCACCTTCTCTAGGGTTTTCTGTAAATCATTCCATAAGTATGGCTTGAGCTTCAACAGTTTTCCCAAAGTAAGAGTGCATTGGATAGGTGTAGACATGATTGAGTGAAGGTTGTCTACTTCTAGGGCCTGTTTGGCTCTTTTTACTTGAGTGGTTTTGCAAATGATAGATTCATCTTCGTTATCTCCCAGGTAAGAAGGTAATGTTTTTAATTTCATTGGTTTAGATATCCCCGAAGCCTCTGATCCGCAATCCCCGTATAAGGATTGTATATCCATGTTTATATCATATGGTAGGTTATCCAACCAAACTTCCTCTATAGGAGCTGACTTTAAAGTCAGGATCCCATCATTGATCTCTCTTACCTTTTCCCATACGTGTCCTGGCCACTCTTCCTCTACGAATGGAATTCCTTCTAAGGCATCTTCACTGTCCGGCACTATGAGCTCTGGTTCATTTGTTTCAAGGTGGGGTTATGCCACTACATCGGATTTTGCTTTCGTTTCTTCTACCGCAAGCTCTTCCGGTTTTGCAATACTTTCAAGCTTGGGTTTCTGTTTATCCAACATTTCCTGCGTGATTCTTACCAAATTTTGATAAGCTTCCAGCTTAGCTGCTTCCATGTCTAGAGATGGATAGTTTTTCCATTTGTTTTCCATGTTTTGGCCTGCTTTAAGTCCTGCTTTAAGTCCTGCTTTAAGTCCTGCTTCCATGTCTAGAGATGGATAGTTTTTCCATTTGTTTTCCATGTTTTGGCCTGCTTTAAGTCCTGCTTGTTAGGCTTCCAAGGCAGCATTGATAGGCTCAAAAATTTTATCAACCAGAATGGATCCTCCAGATTTCACGGTTGTTTCCTTGAATTCACTGCCAGTTTCTTTCAACTTGTCCTGGGCTAGAAGTTTTGCTTTCTCTTCATTTTCAACCTGTTGTTTTTGTTTTCTCATCTCATATCTTTTGCTTCTGCTCCTTTTGATTCTTTGAGAAAAACTTTTGTGTTCTCCAAATCATTAGAGGAATTGTGTTTCTTTTTCTTTGCCTGGGCTCTAGTGATTACCTTGATTGGAACAATCGGTTCGCTCTCTGATGAGCTACCAGGCATCACTTGGACTACGTTGACTACAGTTTTTCCCTTGTTCAAAGGATTCTTAGGACAATCTTCCGGAAAGTTTCCTCCCTTTTTGCAACATTGTATGCAATAGGCTTCAATTGGTTTGAGGTTTTTGTCAAGCTCTGGAAATTCGTTCTTCCAATGGTCATCAGTACCACAATTATGACAGTTTCCTGTTCTGGGCTTCATCATGGGTCTTCCCATGGGAGGTCTGACGCCTTGATTAGCTACATAATACATTGGTGCGAGTTCTGGTGGAGCATAAGTCATGGTTTCCTTCATTGGTGGTGGTTGTGGGCTATACCAATCTCCCTCTACCATTATTGTAGATGGACTAGGCTTTGCATAGGTTGTAACAGGCACTAATACTTGTTCATCTATGACTCCTTCTGAGTGTATGTACTTTACAGGCACCGCATTATGTCCTGGGTAAGGAGGTTGTTGTCTCAACATAGGTTGAGGTCTCTCCATACCCATCGGTGGTCTTTGAACTTGAGCCATATTAGGCTGATATCTGTACATGGGTTGTCCCTTGGCCTCATTGGCACGTACTGAACAAATGTGTTAGGAAATAAGACGTAGCTAAATAGATTTTTGAGTAGATTACTTAATGGAGAGAGATAGATTTCACACACAAGAGATTATAGAGTAGAGAGAGAGAGAGTACACACGATATACGTGGTTCACCCAATGTGGGCTACGTCCACGGGAAAGTAGCCACTCAATGGCTTTAGCACTTCAAAAGAAGAAGTAGTTTACAAAGGGATTAAACCCTTAATAGAGCTCCCGCCTTGCTTCACTCTCACCACCTCACACTCACCTTGTTGCATCAACTTCACACTATGAAATGTGTGTAGAAATGGCCTCCTTTTATAGGCCAAAAGAGCTGCCCTCTCTTATGAGAGACAACCATGTGTAGCCGCCCTTATGCGAAGAAGTCCAAATCGGACCCTCCAATCTGCCTATGTGTGGCCGCCCTTGAGAAGACAAGTCCGCTTTTGAATTCGGCCACCGGCCATTGACTTCCAATTACCGACCATCCGACCGGTTGTTTTCCGACCACTTTCCGGCCGCCGTCCGGCCATAATATTCCGGCGAAAAAAAAAGTCTCGGGGGCCTCCGCCCCCAAGGCCTCTAAAGTTGCCCCTGATTCTTGTCCGTGAAAATTTTGGTTTTCGGTGAGTGATTTTCCTTCACGCACGATGGCTTCTCCTCATAATGGGGGCCTTACAAATGTGCGCTTTTACCACAGAAAATTACAAGGGTAAATCAGGCTCCATACTTAACATTTTGTGGCCTAATTGGTTGTCCTTGTGGGAATATCCCCTGTCCTGGGCTTCTCATAGGTGCTTTTTGCATATTGTTCATCATTTCATTCATTCTTTTTAGCATATCTTCTATGGGTGAGAGTGATGCCGCAGTAGCCGTTCCCACTTGTGTTGGTTTTGTGGATGCAGTCTTCTCGCTTTGGTTATCCTTAGGGACATCCTCTTCATTAAAGATCTCACAATTGTCTCCTAGGTTGATAGCATCAGACACACACGCCTCTAGGGTTATATGATTTTTACCATAGAGTATATCATGAAGTTCTTTGTTTAGTAGTCCCTCCAGAAACAATGAGACAAGTTGCTCCTCTGCAGGTATCTCCATCTCTGGGCATCTAGCAATATATTGTTTCATTTGAGTTGCACAATCCCTAACAAACTCACCATGTTTCTGTTTAAAGCTGTAGATTTGAGCTATTGTATTATGTTTAATCCCCATTTTAGAACAAGCAGCTACAAATCCTTGAGCTAATGTATTCAAATCCATGATTGACCTTGGTGGAATGTTTTGGAACCATGTCAAAGCTTTTCCTTCTAATGTCATTCCGAACCCCTCGAATTGAGTATGGAAATCGAATATACGCTCTGCTCTTAGCACTTGCTTGAAGCTTGCTAAGCAGTCATATGTATCCCCGGATCCACTGTATTTTCTGACCCATTTTTGAAAATCAGCTGGTCTATTTGGTTCAACGGTTCCGAGTCCTTCAAATCAGTTTGTCGGAAATAGTGACTCATGTAGCCCTGGGCTGGCCTTTGTGTTTCCCGTTTTTCTATGTGATGAGGTGGTTTCTAGTTTCTTCACATTACTCTCAGATGATCTCTCACGATGTTCATCTCTTGGAGTGGTTTCTGGTCCTTGACCCAATATTCAATCCCGTATGAAATACCCTTGGTATTTGGTTTGTTCTACCTTCTCAGGAGTCATCATAACAAAGTTGTTGTTATAACAATCCCTAAACAAGTAAGTTGGTAGATCCGTAGATCCCTTATCTTTGATTTTTGAAGATATAGATGATCTTCATGGTCGTTAATTGTCCTGGTCTAGCATGTGAAGTCCACAAAAGATCTTTTATCTTTCTATCTTCCCAACGATAGACTCCAATCCTAGGATTATCCGTACTAAGCCGTTTCAAAGGCTTCAAGTCTACTTGATCGTATTCCTCGAATTCCAAAGTTGGTGGTCCTTCTTTTGCTGACATATCTGGGATTATAGTGTTTACCTCTAAGCCCCATTTGTCTATCACATCAGGATTTTCAACTTGTACATACTGAGTTCCGTTTCGATCCATGTACATTTTTCCTTGTTTGTTTGCCATAACTTCTTCTTCGAACTCAATACCATGGTCATCAATGCGAATAGCATAAGTTCTTCGTTAGGGTCCAAGTAAACCTGGGCTCCATGACGATTAGTCTTGTAAAAAGAGACGATATGCTTGTAGCGCATTGTCATTTCGGTTTTCGAGTGAGTCGAGTAAGAAGACATTTCGGATGTTGAATCTGAAAAAGTGTCCCAGACTTCTTCAGGAATTGAGTGCAAGGAATTGCCTTGATTCACACTTTCTTCAGTGGATACTCTACTGGTGTTTTCCCCGAATAGGCCTTGATTTCCTATTACACAACTGGATCTAAGGTTCATATAGACATATGAAGCCCTGGATAGAGTACTCACCTTGGATTGACTTGTCGTCAATTCCACTCGATTCAATTGCAACTTTCTGTCAAGCCACTGATTCCTCGTATGCAACCTGATTCCTGTACAAAATTAATCAAATTAGCTATTTTTCTATAAGGAAAATAGACCTCTTGAGAACTCCAATGATTGGTCTCTGTATTTCACTTCAATTCATGCTATAGAAGTCAAAGTTTTGACTTTCAGATTCAGCTTAGCAAAATCAAAGGTCTAATCTGCAAGCTGTAAACTGAGTGTATCTGTACCAATTTTGATCCGATTGAACCCAAAATTATCCTATGGCCTTATATTAGGCTGGTCTAACACTGTATAAGCCCAAAAGTCAAAATTGAAGTCTTTGGATAGCAGAAGTAAATAATCACGATTATTCACTTTTGTCACTTTTTTGCACTTTTTGGATTGATTTGGCAAGTATACAACTTGTTATAGCCCTTGGGCAAGTTTCAACAAGTTTGGACAAAATTTGATCAAGTTTACCCATTGTTCCATGTCAGCAGACTCTGATTTCGAGAATCTGGCTTAAGTCTCACTTTTGTGGTCCAAATTTCACCAAAATTGATTTGTGGGGTCTACTTGATGTGCTTGACCTTGTGGTATACTCAAATTTGCAAAATCACCAAGTTTTTAAGTAGATGTAAATAATCGCGATTATTTACTTCTGCTAATTTGTTGCATATTTTTGTCCTAACTTTGACATAGATCTATTAAGCACTTTATGTTAAGGTCACTAGCCAATTTTCATCAAGTTTGGATAATTTTTTGTCAAATGGTCATCAATTATCTGACCGTAGACTAACTTTGTAATTTTTGTCACAGTTTCACTCCAGTGATTCAAATCTTACCAAATTTGATTTGTAGGCTTATTATACACTACAACAAAAAAAGGTGTCATCGACATATATATCGACGCTTAACGTCGCTATCTGCATCCCTGTAAAACTGTCGGAATCTGCGTCGATATATGCGTAGAAAGGCTTTATTTACGACGCAGATAGTGACGCAGTTATAGACGCAGATTCTGAAGGAAGTACATACGCAGATATAGATGCATATATCGACGACCATAACAGAAATTTTTTTTCTTGGGCAGAGGACAGGTAGCCTGGCCTGTGCCCAGTGAAAAGATGGACACAGCCACCACAACCAGACTTCCACTCCTCTGCCCAAGAAAGCGAGTAGCACCAAAATCAACCGTGCTCGCGCAGAAATTTCGCCAGAGTTCCCTTCGTTTTTACATAAACTTTTCAAAAAAAAACCATATCATGTATATGCCTCCTACATGCTATCCATGTAGGATCTCACATGAGATTTAAGGCCAATGAAAGAAATGAAATGAACTTTGTGAAAAACCATAACCGTACCAACTTAAAAGCATAACCATAACGAACTTAATTTGTGCAAACCATAACCAAATTAAAACCATAACCAGCCATAACCACTTTGATCAAAACCATAATGCAGATAACCATAACCATAAACAAAATTAACAATAACCATAAGCATAACCAAAAAGTTAAACATAACCATAAACAAAACCTGAACCATAACTATGTCTATACAAGAATAGGAGAAATAACCATGTCTATACAATGACAATGACAATAACCATAACCATAAGGAAAACAATAACTGTCTGAACAATAACCATAACCATATATGTCTATACAAAAAAGAGACACAGAAGCGTGTCTGTGTCTCACAAAGCATATATATGAAATCCGGTCCACTGATGACTAGGCGTTACAACCTGCACATAGGACAACTCACAAAATTAGTATTGATATTACCTCACATATACTTACTTAATTAAATCAACTCACACATATTAACGTCTCACCTCAAGCGATCAGCGAGACTGTAAGGCCTCCCAGTCTACAGGCTCTCCTGAAGCATCAAGATCATTCAATACTTCATAGATACCTCTGTGATATCCATATCCTGGCGTGTCGGGGCTCTATGCATCACAAGATTCTACGTTTATACAAAAATCAAAGTAATAAGAATGCATGATTCATCGCGTTTTAAAAAACGCCATAGTTAAGATTGGATTAGAAACTCACAAACTCATAGCGAAAGGTGTCGAAGCCTCCGCTGCCAAGACGAGATGTCCCTGTGGTCATCTGTCGTATCTACGCGGCCTCACACTGCTGTCTGAACCGCGTGTCCGCTGTCCGCTCATCCTCCCTGATCTATAGCCACGTCTCGTGTGGGATGCCCGAAGGCTTCAGCGAGCCGGTCCTGAAAGCCTTCCGAGCTACATCTCGTCGATGTTTCACGGTGTCCCGTGCAACACCCTTGATCCACCTCCTCGGAACAACGTTTGAACCCGGAGCAGGCTGGTACTCTCTCAGGATGGTCTCCACTATGTAACTGACTTTGTCCTCATCCTGCTCAAGCCAAGACGTTAGAATGATGGTCGAAAACTGCAGCTCCGCGAGCTGGCGAATCCGCTATCTCATCTCAGTCCCGACTCTATCCATGTCAACAGAACCATCTACCCGTACACTATAGAGCTTGGAGGCACTAGGATCGTGTGCCCCCCAAGGTGTCCGATGTGTGCCAAGAGGTGTGTCGAGAGGTGTGCTTGGGTAGGATGGGGGTCGTGAGCGAGGAGGGGTCGAAGCATCTGTGGACCCTCCTCCACAGCAACCACCACCTCCACCTGACGATCACCGAGATCGGCGAGTGCGTCTGTGTTGTGGAGATGAGGACGTACCCACCTCTACCCCACCCCTAGGTGTCGAAGCGGTCGTGATGGGAGAAGCAGGCGTCGTACTCGTAGGCGTCCCCCCCCCCCCCCCCCCCCCCCTAGGTGTCCCCCCCCTAGATGTCGGACCCTCGGGTGTGAAGCCCGGAGGCGTAGTACCCGTGCCTCTGGCTACCCAGTAGTGAGAAGCCTTTGCCATCTGAGCAGGTGTCATCCGTGTGACGAAGCCCATGAATGCATCTGCACTCATAGAAGCGGGATCTGGAAACTAGTCTGCCATACTAAAGTCCTGCACAAAGAAAGTAAAATAAAGTGTCAGAACATAGTTGTTTAAATTAACTTTAAGCTTAATTTTAAATCAATGTCTTCACACAAACACTTACAGGCCTAGGCTACGACGAGTGAGGCATCATCGATAAGATCTTGCACCGTATCATCGTCTATCTCTAATTGCAAACATAACTCTGCCCCAACTCGTTCTGGCAGATTGTCTTCATCCATTGCATCTTCATCTACAAGTGTCAATTCTGCCTCGTCTGCGTCATCTCTCATATATCTGTCAGCTTCCTCTACCATACCTTCGTCCATCTCATTTAAATGTCATAGTAGTATGGACGTCGTCTGACTGACTTTGATCCAGGAGCTCTTGCCCTTCAAATACTTGTTTATTTCTTGGAGCAACCTGAACCACAAACCACCATTGTTGCTCTCGAGGGTCCGGTACAAAGACCACTTGCTTGCAATGTTTGGGGAGAGCAAATGTGTCGCTCGCATCTGTCCAAACCTTTGTAGAATCTATTTGCACAAGTTTGTTTCCATCTCTGCGTACCGTTGCATTGCGACCAGAAGTAATCACCTTGAACCACTTCACATCCAACAAAAACATCTCAAACTGCCTGAAGCTTACTTTCAGGATATCCGACACCAGACCACAGTAATCCAGGTTGCTAGTGCTCTCATTCGTGTCTCTAGCACTGGACGTGCTCTTTTGCATGAAACTAACCATTACCCCACTGTCAAACGTGTTTCCTCTGCTGTCAATTTGTTGTGTTCTGAAATGCTTTTCATGCGACCACAGTGCCATGTATGTATGATACTTGCAGTCACATCCAATAGCCAGCTCTTCCTCTTCTAGAGATATGGGTTCTCCGATATGTCGAGCTGCTCTCACTGTCTTGTCCAACCATGCCATTGTAGGGAATTCAGGTAGAGGAGCGAGATAGTCTGGCAAGGCTAAGCCTCTAGTCGTTCGGCTTTGCCTGAAATCCTATTGCGTCTCTCTTTCTCTTCTTCGTACCTTTCAAGCCATTTTTGCATCGGCGCTGAATTTAGTATACAGAACTTCATGATCTTTTCTCGCATGGCGTTGTTCATTTTCTTCGGCACCCCTTGCCCTTGCAGCTCCTCTCCCACAAGTCTTGCATCCTCCTCATCGCTCCACAGTCGAGGCATTTCTGGGTTAGAAACGGATAGAAATTCGGTCGTCAATACAAGAGACTCTTGCACTAGCCATCTTTCTGCCATGCTCCCCTCTGGACACTCTTTTTGGCGAACAAAACCCTTAAGTGTTTTCATGAACCGCTCTAGAAAGAACATATTGCAATATCCACTTTCGGTGTTAACTTTCGTAGGCGCCTTATTGCCCATGTCTGCATGAACCGAGCTGTAGGGGTTAATGACACCCAAGAAATCACAACCACTTTACTTAACAGGGAGCCACCCCAAAAGGCCAAGCGCCAGAAAATTGTAATTCAAAAGATCCTAAAGCAAAAGCCGGATATCATGTAAAGCATTGATTTCTTTAATGAAACTACTTTTTGGTGTCTACGACTCTCTTACTTGCAAGGTTTTGAATTTCTCATATGTTGGGCTTCCATTATGTATGAGAAGCACCATAATTTCTTATATGACTACTAAAGGGTTTGGCAGGCATTAAAATTAATAAAATGCATACTTTGTTATATCTAGGCTTCCAAAGTTATGGATGTGCCTACTGAAGGCGGTGGCAACCCTCTATGTAAGAGAAAGGAGAGGATCTTTCTTTGTAAGAGCATCCCCTTCCCTAGATGTATCCATATCAAGCAAGCAATTGTCATTACAATGTAATACTCTCATATTAACACGATACATTTTTGTCTAATTTTGTGATCCGAGAATGTCTAATTTTTAGTTTTAGAGGCATTAAGTGACTTTAGAGGACTGTACCTGCCACTCCAACCTCATCTACTACATGGATGAGCAAGTGCATTTGGATAGTTAGGCAGCTCGTGGGTAGATACTTCTCAATCATGCAAATTGCCTCAATGGAGTTAGCCCTTGCAACTGCAATAGATTCCTCCCATATCTCCTTGGAAGAGACCTACCGCACTAGCTCTGAAATCTTGTATATGCAGGTCCTCTGTTAAACACCCCTTGATCGCAATTGGAAGAATGAATTGCAAGAACTTATGCCAGTCGTGCGATTTCAGTCTTGACAGTTGATCGTCACGGGTGAATGTTGTCTTGAGACATCACATATATCCTGTTGGCGTCCTGAACTCTGAAATCACCCTTTTAACTTGTTGCTCTTCATTTTTTAGCAATACCCATGGTGCTCTTGGAAGTTTTGTTTGGCCAGCTGCATTGGTGAAAGGCCACAACTCTGGCATCTTTCCAACTGACTGTAAATCATCTCGTGAAGCTCGATTGTGTTTCATTCCCACGATTGTCTTCCAGAGGAGCTCTCCCACATTCTTGAATATATGCATTGGATCCAACAAATGGTTAATTAGTAGATCACCCCAGTACGGTAACATATGGAGAATGGACAAACGTTTCATTCCTGGAATTGGTTGCCCCTCATATTGCTCCCATCGGCGACGCCACTCTTGTACATGCATAGGTCGACATTCGACACGACCAAGCTGACCTTCGCACAAGTGATGGCCATCTGGAAGATAACGGTGGTGGCCTTGATAAATTGACTTTCGAAGACAGGCATAATAGCGCACATCCAAAGACTGCCCGCAAGTTGGACATGCATTGTATCCCGAAGTTGTTAGCCCTGCATATATTAAAGCATGAATTAGGCCAAGGCAAAGTGCTTGCGAATAGCGAGAATTTTGTAAATCAAGAACCATTACCAGAAGCTTCTCCGTATTCTGGCCAATCATGCATAGTCCACATACTACCTCGCATTCTCTAGTCTTGCCCAATCTCCGTACACCTCGGTCCAGAGGTGTACGGAGATCAGGACCACCAGGTCAAAATCTCGTCTTTATTGGTCAAATCCTATATGGGTAGACACATACGTGCACTCCCAGGTGTACATGGCAATGCATGTAGCGGGCAAAACCCCTTTGCCTCTTTTAGTTCCATAGTTTCTTCTAGAGGGAGAGAGAGAGATAGAGAGAGTTTCTGTCCTTTTCACACATGCGATTGGTCAGCCAACCTAACTCTTTCTCTCTCTCTTTCTCTATCTACTATCTATCTCTCTCTCTCTATCTCTGTAGCTATCTCTAGTTAATCTCTCTCTCTCTCTCTCTCTCTCTCTCTCTCTCTCTCTCTCTCTCTATATATATATATATATATATATATATCACTCTCTATCTCTTTATTTATCTCTCTCTCTCTCTCTCTCTCTCTCTCTCTCTCTCTCTCTCTCTCTCTCTCTCTCTCTCTCTCTCTCTCTCTCTCTCTACGTACCCTATCTCTCATTCTTTTTCTCTCGATCGCGCTCTCGCTATCTCCCTTTCTCTCTCTCTCGATCTCGCTCTCGCTATCTCTCTTTCTCTCTATTTTCCTATTTTCCTATCTCTCTCTCTGTCTCGCTCTCCACTTTCTCTCTCTCTCTCTCTCTCTCTCTCTCTCTCTCTCTCTCTCTCTCTCTCTCTATATATATATATATATATATATATATATATATATATATATATATATCACTCTCTATCACTCTCTTTCTCTCTCTCTCTCTCTCATATATATATCACTCTCTCTCTCTCTCTCTCTCTCTCTCTCTCTCTCTCTCTCTCTCTCTATTCCCTATCTTTTTCTCTCTCCCTAAGATTTTGCATCATTTGGCAGTTCTACCTAGTCCTAAGTGTCATTAGCCAAAATCGAGTTATACTCAGATTTCATAGCCTGCTCCCACTTTACCACATCATCCGTCATCATGGCTTCTTGGTAGCAGCGGCTCACTGCAATCAGTCAACATGATGTAATCAAGACCTGGCTCGAAACACGCAGGTGGACGAGAGACTCTAGTAGCCCGTCTCACTCCTTGACCATTGCTATCCGCTCCCTTTGGAGCATTGTTAGTGGAAGGTACATCACTAGCCTGGTGAGTTGATTTCACTATCTCTGAGGCAACACCCTCAAAAGTGACTCTCCGAACCTCTATTTCCTTGATAGGTTGTTTATGCATCTTTGACTCATTGAAGATCACATCTGAACTACGGATGACTCGACAAGATTTCGAGTGCTAGAGATGATATCCCATCTCTCCATCTGTACCATATCCAATAAAAATACATTTGTGTGACTTTGGCTCTAACTTCTGTCAAAGTTGTTTAGGCACGTGAGCATAAGATTCACAACCAAAAACACGTAGATGGTCATATTGGGACTTACATTTAGACCATAACTCTTCTGGAATATCATAATTCAATGGCGTACTAGGCGAACCATTTATAATGTGCATTGCGGTCAAGACGGGTTCTGCCCAAAAGCCTTGTGTGATATTTGCCATAGAAAGCATGGTTGTGACTCTTTCCTGAATTGTACGATTCATGCACTCAACAACTCCATTCTGAGTTGGTGTGTATGGTGCAATAAACTACCTTTTAATCCCCCTTTTTAGGACAGAAATTGTCAAACTCCTTGGAGACATACTCTCCACCGTTGTCAGTCCGCAACGTTTTGAGTTTATTGCCAGATTGATTCTCAACGAGTGCCAAAAAAATTTGGAGCACAAGAAGAACTTGATCCTTTTGTTTCAAAGGATATGCCCACACCTTTTTAGTAGAGTCATCTACGAATGTCACAAAATAGCTGCCCCCCCTAGAGATTTGGTTGACATAGGACCACAAACATCATATGTACTAAATCTAGAGGTTCATCTCGCTTTTGACACTACAAGAGGTTCTTCATATTAGCGACACTAACAATGCAACACTCAAATGTTTAAATCCACAGTGCCGCTATGAGCGTAGCTATGAGCATCGCTATGCAATAAATAGTATAGCGACGCCGACAAGGGTAAAAAATAAATCGAGAGCGCCAAAAACTCAGATCTTACATCTGAGTTTTGGCGCTCTAGCCAAGCAGGTAAACCCACGCTCTCCCTCTCTCTCTCTCTCTCTCTCTCTCTCTCTCTCTCTCTCTCTCTCTCTCTCTCTCTCTCTCTCCCCCCCCCCCCCCCCCCCCCGGCCCACACACACATAAGAGGAGAGGAAGGAGATCCAGGTATGCTCCTTCCCTCTCCTCCCTCTCATGTTCCCTTCCCCTCTTTCTTTCTCTCCCTCTCAATCTCACACACACACACACACACACACACACATTGTGTCTTTGAAAGAGAGAGAGAGAGAGAGAGAGAGAGAGAGAGAGAGAGAGAGAGAGAGAGAGAGAACCATCGCTATCCGGTCCCCCTCTGGAGCATTGCTAGTGGAAGGTACATCACTAACCCGCTGAGTTGATTTCACTGTCTCTGAGGCAACATCCTCAAAAGTGACTCTCTGAACCTCTATTTCCTTGATAGGTTGTTTATACATCTTCGATTCATTGAAGCTCACATCTAAACTACGGACGACTCGACGAGATTCCGAGTGCTAGAGACGATATCCCATCTCTCCATCTGCACCATATCCAATGAAAATACATTTGTGTGACTTTGACTCCAACTTCGGTCGAAGTTGTTCACGTACGTGAGCATAAGCTTCACAACCAAAAACACGTAGATGGTCATAGTGGGGCTTACGTTTAAAACATAACTCCTCTGGAATCTCATAATTCAATGGCGTACTAGGCGAACCATTTATAATGTGCACTGCGGTCAAGACAGGTTGTTCAACCCAAAAGCCTTGTGTGAGATTTTCCATAGAAAGCATGGTTGTGACTCTTTCCTAAATTGTACAATTTAGGCGCTCAGCAACTCCATTCTGAGCTGGTGTGTACGGTGCAGTAAACTACCTTTTAATCCCCCTTTTAGCACAGAAATCTTCAAACTCCTTGGAGACATACTCTCCACCGTTGTCAGTCCGCAACCTTTTGAGTTTCTTGCCAGATTGATTCTCAATGAGTGCCAAAAAAAGTTGGAACACAGGAAGAAGTTGATCATTATGTTTCAAAGGATATGTCCACACCTTTCGAGTATAGTCATTTATGAATGTCACAAAATAGCTAGCCCCCCCTAGAGATTTGGTTGACATAGGACCACAAGCATCACTATGCACTAAATCTAGAGGTTCATCTCACTTTTGACACTACAAGAGGTTCTTCATATAAGTGACGCCAGCAGTGCGACGCTCAAATGTTAAAATCCATGGCGTCGCTATGAGTGTTGCTATGCAACAAATAGTATAGCGACAGTCATAATCGACGCCGACAGGGGTAAAAAATAAATCGAGAGTGCCAAAAACTCATCTATCAGATCTGAGTTTCAACGCTCTAGAAAAACAGGTAAACTTGTGCTCTCCCTCTCTCTCTCTCTCTCTCTCTCTCTCTCTCTCTCTCCCCCCCCCCCCCCCACAACACACACACACGAGGAGAGGAAGGAGAGCAAGGTATGCTCCTTTCCTCTCCTTCTCTCATTTTCCCTTCCTCTCTTTCTCTCTCTCCCTCTCAATCTCACACACATACACATACACACACACACACACACACACACACACACACACACACACACACACACATTGTGTCTTTGAGAGAGAGAGAGAGAGAGAGAGAGAGAGAGAGAGAGAGAGAGAGAATGTACACACATGAATAAACAAAAAACACATACACACATTGAAGGTACAAAAAATTACACACACATGCATAAACAAATCATACATACACACACACATTGAGAGAGAGAGAGAGAGAGAGAGAGAGAGAGAGAGAGAGAGAGAGAGATGAAAAAAGTAGAGAAAATAAGAAATGAAATGTTATATTAAGATTTAGGGTTGGGTTAGATTTAAAATTACATTTAAGATTAGGTTAGATTAAGATCTAAGATTAGGTTAAATTACATTTAGTTTTATATTTTAAAATTTATGCTAAATGTAAAATTAGGTTAGACTTAAGATTAGGTTAAGATTTAAATTACACTTAAGATTAGGTTAGATTATATTTAAGTTAGATTACATTTAGGTTTATGTTAGATTTGAGGTTAGATTATATTTAGGTTTATGTTGAGTTTAAGATTAGATTAGATTTAGATTTATGTTAGATTTAACATTAGGGAAAGATTTAAAATTAGCTAGGTTAGATTTAAGATAAGATTAGATTTAGATTTAAGTTAGATTACATTTAGGTTTAGGTTAGATTTAAGATTAGATTACATTTAGGTTTATGTTGAGTTTAAGATTATATTAGATTTAGATTTATGTTAGATTTAATATTAGGGCAAGATTTAAGGTTAGCTAGGTTAGATTTAAGATTAGATTGGATTTAGATTTAAGTTAGATTTTAGGGCATGTCAATGAAAGTGGAGTTCCAGATAAGCTCAAGGCTTTGCCCAAAGAGCAAACACTAGGTATACAGCAATATGTATATTCCCATCAGAATCTGACACCTATTAACTCACCCACTAACCATGTTCAATTAGCTTAGAATCACCATATGTTCAATTAGGTTAGACTTAAGATTAGATTTTGGATTTAGTTTTTATATTAAAGCTACCTTCGAGATTACGGAAAAAAATTAGAGTTAGGCACACAGTAATCCCTCTCTTCCTCTCAATGGATGCGACCTTAAGTTGGAAAGATTTCAACGGCATGATACTCAGATTGGAGGCCAACATGTAATGTGCTCAGTTATCCCTTGAACAAGGATCTACTTGAAGAGATGTTAAGATACTGTGAATTGCTACAGCTAGAGAAGAGGCGAAGGGGTTTTGTCCACTACATGCAGGCACTGTCATGTAGAGGTGGGTGTGTAGATTTCTCGTACCCACAAATATAGGCATTGACCAATAAAAACGAGATTATAACCCGGTGGTTCTGATCTTCGTGCACTTCTAGACCGAGGTGCGTGGGGATTAGACATGACTGGAGAATGTGAGGTAGTTTACAGTGTGAACAAAGAGAGAGAGAGAGAGAGAGAGAGAGAGAGAGAGAGAGAGAGAGAGAGAGAGAGAGAGATAAGATGGAGGATGCCAATAGAAAATTAAATTCATGTCCAAGTTATAAGGTTTTTACATTCATTAGTGTGTATCTGCGTCCAGTATTGGAAGAGCTACAACAATTATGGATTGGCATAGAAGTGGTGTATATGAGCCGACACACAAGTTGACGGAATGCTTTGATCAGAGGTATTCTAATGTGGACGCATGACTATCCCGGACTAACAAAATGCTCAGGTGATTTATACTCAAACTCAAACACTATAAATCTTGGTTTTTCTCAAGCTTATCTATTGTCATTTATATACATACATGGCTTCAAACAAGAGGATATAGAGCATGTGTCACATATGGACCTAGACTTAATGCACGTCGGACGCCTTCTCTAAAGAAGAAAATCTATGAAGGTCATCAAGCGTATCTTCCAGAGAATCATGAGTTACGGGACGGCTTTTTGGGAAGAGAGTCACCGAGGATGTTTGCTCAAGCATGGTTAGAGCAAAAGAAGATGTGTGATGATGGTTTGCCCCCAAGGATGAAGAGACTCTCTCTATGGTACAAGTTACCATATTGGTCCAGACTCATGATCGATCACTTGCTTGATCCAATGCACATATTCAAGGATGTGGGTAATCTGTTGTCGGACCATCTGACCGGCAAGAGAGATACTTTGGGAGCCATAGTTGACCTTAGAAATGTGGATCGTATGGAGCAATATTGGCCGTAGACAGCACTCGATTGATTGATAAAACTTCCGAAAGCGCCATGGAATTTGATAGAAACCCAAGAACGCAAAGTAAAAGAGACCATTCGATCTATGCGGACCCCCACTGGCGTAATGCACACACTCCAAACGTGTTTCACTAAAAAAGGGAAGCTTACTGTTGAAGTCACACGATTGGCATAAGATATGTCAAGTATGTTTAAAGTGGAATATATCATAGTGGAAATTGTGTAACAAATTTGTGTGTGGACTTTAATATCATTGCTAGATGTGTTTTGCAGTTTCTTTTACCGATGGCCATTGAGGGATGTTTGTCTCCTGACGTCCGTAACACAATCTACAAACCTGTGAAGTTGGTGCAATGGATCTCACAAAAGGAGATCAATGTAGACTCCATACCATTCACCAAACTAAACGTTGCAGAGGTTGTGTGCATGTTTGGAAAACACTTTCCTACTACCATGCTAACCATTCAGGTGCATCTTCTTGTTTACATAGTTGATGAGGTGGAAATAGCTGGCACAGTACATTCTAGATGGATGTTCTTTTTAGAACGTTTCATGAAAACGCTCCAGGGATATGTGCGTCCAAAGGCACAGTCGGAGGGTAGCATGGTAGAAAGTTGGATGGTATCAGAGTCCCTAGTTTACATTGGAGAGTGGCTAGACGGATTTCATAAAGCCCGAGACACGCTATGGTGAACCATAGATGATGAGCGCATATCTCGGATTGTCATGTGCAATCTCGGTGTTGAGAAGAAGATGAAGGAAGATCTAGAGGCTAAAATCAATCGATTTTGCATGCTTCACAATCCAGTGATGCAAAAGTGGATTTCACAATATGAGGATGCAAAGCAAGAGCGACAAAGGGCACAAATCGAGTGGAGACGGGGAAGACGACCACCGATGCATTATCCGGTGGCTCTGGAGAGCCTACCAACATTCATGAGCTTAAGATGGTTGCACAACCAATTGAAAAGCGCACAACAGTGCAGTGAAGAAGTGAATGAGGAGGAGTGGGAGTACTCTCGAGGTTGCACAACCAAGGTAAGTTTGCAATGTACGACTCGCGACTTTCTAGATGTTTGAACGGGCACTCATAATCTTTGTTGGTTGTAGTATAAGTCATACACAGCAGCATGGTGTAAAGGACAACATTTTAGGGTGGCATGGATCGACAACAAGAGTTCTACACTGTGGAACCATGGCAAAATTTGAATAGTCTAGTCGACGATGGTCCTCTGATGCAGATCATGTGGTGCAGTCACTTACTTCGGCATGCTACAAGAGATTTTGAGGATCGATTATAGAGGATTTTTTGTGGACTTGTTCAACGTGCAATGGTTCAAGATAAACATGGAGGGTCGCAACACTACTGTGCACAGAGGAGAGTCGGGTTTCCTTGACGTGGATTCAATGAAAAAATGGAACGACCTAAGAGACACTTTCGTACTACCCGAGCATTGTGAACAAGTAAGTCTGTAAATATTTAACATCCTATTTTAGAAGTTATGTGCCTGGAAGCACTTATGTAAGTTATGTGGCTCTGACAGGTGATATTTCATCCTACAAAGTTTGCATCAAACTAGTGGTACGTCATAGAGGTAGCCCCTTGTAGTGCACGGACGTATGAGGGCTACCATGTGCCAATCACAGTAGCATCAATGAAGGAGATCGGAGAGGATGATCAGTGAGAAGCCGCTGAGGTGGTGCCAAACGAGCATCAAGCTGCTACTCTCTACGGGGTGCATGTAGTATCTACAAAATGAAACGGAGGATATCTGCCTAAATGGAGAGCTCTATATAGACATAGGGAGTTATTTGAGCTATGCAAGGATGAGAGAGAGACCTCTTAAAGCCATAAATATTGTATTTGAACAATTATGCTCCGTTTTATAATATATATTGTATTCACGTGGCTTTTTGTCCATTCTTGTCTATATGCTATACTTGAGAAATTTAAATTGTGTTTAATTTTCATTGCTTCCACTTCAAGCCGAAGGAGCCCTCAAAGAGCAGACAGATCTTGCTCTTCTAACGAAGAAGCAGGAAGCATGCATCGCTACTCGCTTAGGTCTAATTTGAAACCGGCTTGAACTCCTCATCGCAAGAATCCCTCCTCCTTTATGAGTCTTCTGTGTGTGTGTGTGTGTGTGTGTGTGTGTGTGTGTGTGTGTGTGTGTGTGTGTGTGTGTGTGTGTGTGTGTGTGTGTGTGTGTGTGTACACAAGAATCCCTCCCCCTATTATCTATAGTATAGATTATTTGTCCATATTTTCTTCTCCATTCAATATTAAGATTAAATGTTTGTGTGTTTAATGAAGGTAGAGCGTTGAGCGTCATCGCTCTGGAGCACCATCACGTCATTCCACTTCTTCAATGCCATCCCTCTGTTATAGAGCATTCAGTGCGCTTCAGTTCTCAAGACCTAGAAGATTACAATCCAAGCGTCAATAAGCTAAAGAGAAAACTGCAGCCAACTTGAAACTAGCTTACTGCCATATGCTAGGTCATGGTTTGAAATCACTGCATTGTAGGAGCATGCAATGTGACATCTTCGCTCACAATCTAGAAATGTTTTTTGGTTGCATGACGGCATACTCACATATATAGCGATAAATGAGGTCAATAGAGAAATGAAATAGACACTCCTATTGCCCTCACTTCTGTATTATTGTTGGACGCTTTGTCATTGGAGCGGCAGCAACAAGACTTAGCAGCATTGTATCTACAGTCCATTACCAGTTCAAGATACCAACCACGAATCAACAGTATCCTCTCTCTATTCATGAGATCGATGAGCGATATTTGAGCATAAAAGAGATAGATATTATAATTATAGATGAGCTATCCATGTTAACTCAAACGACTTTTGACCTTATCCTAAGACAAAATATCAATGTAACAAGCAATAAATTGGCAGATCCCTTCAACAACAAATGTGTTCTCTTGCTGGGTGATCTTGCTCAAATACCCCCAGTTTGTAGTCACACACGGGAACTTTGTAACACATGTCATATCACAAGCCCGGCCTACTGACTGCATGCAACTTTGTACAAGATGTCATGCTCTATAAGACATGCAATGGACCCTGAATAGCTTTAGTTCTTCACCATTTTTTGTGAAAGAAAACCACTTGTAGATGAGATCAACTGTACCTTGGGTGCATTTATTATAGATGAAGCGCATGTGCATGACTACATCAACAACTCTACTACGATAATATGTACTCACATGTTGGACGTCCAACATTGTAACAACCTTGCCTTGAATAAATTGTACAATCAAATTGACATTACAAAACTTGAAATGAAGACGAACGCGGGTAACATATATGTCCTTCAATATTGGCTCCTAGATCCTAAGTTCAATGAGTTGGATTCAATCGCAATCTGCGTGCACTACATGATCAATGAAAATATCGACTTGACAATCGGTGTGGTAGATGGTGCAACATGCATTATCAATGTCATAACATGTATCTTTGTCCTCATTCATTGTATTGGGAATAACTACAAAAGAAGAAAGGAAAAACACAAACAACTATAAAAGAAGAAAGGAAAAACACACTCAAAATCCACCTTCAAAGATGCAAGCCGACGTGTTGCGCTATCAACCATTCAATGAAAAATACTTTTTTGAAATACTTTCCGTTTGCAAGAATTTACATGTAGCATGTATACTAGAAAAAACATTCATCTGTAGACAGAGTAGTACAACCTCGCTTGGATATAATCTCAATTGTAACCACCCATATAATCTCTAATAATTGATGCACTTAACTTTGTCTCCTCCCATAAACGTTATAACATTTTTCAAGCGTATATCCCTTTCACGCAATATCGTCCTTCCCAAATTAGTCTTGCTCTTGTTGGACCCTTCAATGCTAGCTGTTAAAAGTCAATTTGCATATGTCCTGTTATATTCTATAAACGTTATATATACAAGGCCCACCAAGCAAGACTAGTTGTTAAAAGAGGTATGTTACTAGGACATATCATCTATGTCGAGGGTATTACCATTGATTCTAGAAAATTTTATCATGATGGCTAAAACACAAAAATCTTTGAAGTATTTGCTAAGGTTTTGAGGCTAGCTTCAATGGCACGGCCAAAAACTACGATATCTAGTTGTTATTGGAGCACCCTTAAATAATCAAATGAAGTTGAAAAAGTTGTAGTGGGATGAATAATGTGATAAGACTTTTTTATATCATTTCCAAAGCCCCAGTAGTTCAACCTTTAGAGTGGGATTTGCCATCCCATGTTTTTGTCAATGCTTTAGATATTACAATCGTGCAGTTTTGATGCAAGCTAAGTGGAAAATGGTATAGACCAGTTTACTATGCCAGTTGTCAATTGAGCCCATCGTAGAGGAACTACTCGATTACCAAAAGGGAAGCTCTATGGATGATCTAGATAGTAACAAATGTTGGAATTATCTACTCACTAATAAGTTCATTATCCCTGTGGATCACCCATCATTAATGTATTAGGTTGCAAAGAAAACCCTGCATGGAAAATGTACCAGACGGATGTTGATCCTCACTAAGTTTAAGCTCACAATAATTCACACACCAAGGAAGCAACATGTTGTTGCCAATTATTTATCTTTTCTTGAAGCTGGAGATTTGTCAGATGGAGTACAAGGTGTTGGTGTTGAGGATGATCTTTCATATGCAGTCTTGTTTGTAGGCACACTGCATTTGAATGATTGGCATAAAGATCTACGTGCTTATTTACAAATAGAGTTATCCCCAAAGCACTTTAATATAGATCACCAAAGAGAATGGCATTGCAAAGCCGTTATTTTGAGATCATTACACCATTGTTTACCTTGACATGAGTAGGAGGCAATTCTCAAAAAATCCATGATGGAATTGGAGCTCGACAATTCATTGGAGAAGCGAGAGCAAGGAAAGTGCTATATGCTAGATTGTGATGGTTGATTGTGTTCAAACATGCCCACATTCATGCAACAAATTGCAATCCCTGACAACAAATCGGCCAACCAACCAAATGCGGCATCATTTGATACTACGTTTTGGCCCATTTGAGAAATGGGGATTTGATTTTGTTGTTCCTTTTAGTCCTCCATCATAATCAGGTGGCAATGCATATTTATTGGTTTCTAACAATTATCGCAAAAATTGGGTGGAAGCCAAAGCCTTGCAAACAAAAGAAGCTACCAGTGTAGAAAAATCCTTGTAGGAAAACATCACCATGTGGTTTAATTGTGTGATTGAGTTTACCAATGATCAAGGCAAGGAATTCTTGAACAAAGTGGTGTTTGAAATCAAACATGATCTTGCACAAGAAGTTAATAGTGTATTAGCCACAAGCAAATGGGCAAGCCTAGTCCACCAAAAAAGTTCTATAGAATGTCATGAAGGAAATTGTGGAGGACCATCATCACCATCGGGAGCAAAAGTTAAATTTAGCAATTTGGGCATTCTAAACCACATACAAACTAAGAACATGCTTCACACCATTCTAAATGGTGTATGGCATAGAAGCAGTCATGTTGATTAAATTTCTTGTGTCGAGTTTGCAGATAGAAATACAAGAAGTATTGCTCATAGAGGAGTCAAAAACAATTGAGAATCATCAAATTGTTAAGGATTGAAGAGGAGAGACTACATGCAGATTTTATAATTGAGATCATTCAAGGTCAACAAAAGATGTTTTGTGGAGTGGCATTTGAAACTCAAAGTGTTTAAAAAAGAAGCCTTAGCATTACTATTTAATACTAGAGGTGAAAAAATCAAATTGGTACTAGTATGGATTAGCCCATATTACATCCATAAGATGGAACATTTTTTCTTAGATAGATTGATGGCACAACTCTTAAAAATCATGTCAATGGATACTTGCATAGGCCATATTACAAGGGGGGCAATAAAGGAAAAGGGGATGGAAGGGCAAGGCTCATAAGTGGAGGTATCATTGAGGTGTGAGAATGTATTAATTTCATACCAATCCAAAGGTAAAATGGCCAAGGCTAAGCTTTTGTTGGTGAATTTTAGGACAAGTAAAGGGTCCAATTTAAAGCTAAATAAGGCATCAATGAAAAAATGGGGACACTTTAAGGGTGGGAAGAAACTGGAGTTCACTATAATGGGAATGGCCTATGAACTTTGAGAATAGTGGAATTAAGAGAATTAGAGTGAGTATTTTTGTGCGATTACTTTGAGAACATAGAGGGTGAACTTAATTGATGGTAGCAGCATGAACATAGTACTTGGTTAACATGGCATGAACAATACTTTTGCGAGAGAGAGAGAGAGAGAGAGAGAGAGAGAGAGAGAGAGAGAGTATTAAAGAACATGACAATAGTTGAGAATCGAATTTACTTGGAGCCGACGGTCCCCCCTCCAAAAGGCATTGTATTATAGATTCTGAAGGAGTACGAGCGGAAGTGCGACGCAAGAGAGAGTGCGAGAAGAAGAGCACAACGATATGGTGAACTCGCTCTACTGTAATGTGTAGAGCATAGTGAGTTCTTATTAGGTTTTTACAAAAGAATATGTGTACATACCTGGCGGCCCGCCCACTTACCTGGGCGACCACATTGGGCTTTATACCCCAACAACCTCCCACTTAAAGTCCAATGTGGTACTTTAAGTGTGAGAGAAGCTACTATACAAGCTAATATACAAGAGATGTAGAGAAGTGATGTACTACCCTACACCTAACTGCTTGCAAAAATGCGCAAAGTTCTCTGAGGGAAGTCCTTTTGTAAGTAGATCAGCAGGATTTTCTGTGGTGTGAACTTTGACAAGCTGAAGTTGCTTATCCTCAAGAATTTCCCTGATGAAATGATACTTCACATCCACATGCTTTGTCTTTGAGTGATAAACTGGATTGCGAGCCAATTGTATAGCACTTTGACTATCACAATATAACACAAGCATCTCTTCTTTGATTCCCAAATCTGTTACTAGTCGATTAAGCCAAATTGATTCTTTGCATGCCTCTGATGCTGCAACATATTCAGCCTCTGTAGTAGACTGAGTAACACAATCTTGTAATCTAGAACGCCATGATACTGCTCCACCAGCCAATGTAAAGACATACCCTGATGTAGACCTTCGGTTGTCTAAGTCACCTGCATAATCTGAGTCTGTAAAACCCTTTACACTTAGCTCCTGACTCCCATAGCATATACGCATACTCTTTGTAGCTTTCAGGTATCTCAATATTCCTTTCACTGCCTCCCAATGTTTCTTGCCTGGGTTTGACATGTATCGACTTACTACTCCCACTGCAAATGCAATGTCTGGGCGAGTAGCAATCATTGCATACATCAAAATACCCACTACAGACGCATATGGAATCTTATCCATTTCAGCCCGTTCTTCCTCAGACACAGGACAATCTTGTTTGCTAAGTTTCACATATGGTGGCAATGGAACACTCAGTGCCTTTCCCTTATCCATATTGAAACGTTGCAAAACCTTGTCAATATACTCTGTTTGAGATAACCAAATCAACTTCTTTGATCTGTCTCTCTCAATGCGCATACCAAGTATATGACTTGCCTCACCCATGTCTTTCATGTCAAACGATTTTGCCATCTTTGACTTCAAAGCTGAAATTTCTTCCAAGTGCTTGCCAGCAATCAACATGTCATCCACATACAAAATAAGGATCAGCCAACTACCATCCTTAGCCTTCTTTGTATATAGACAGTGATCAAACTCACTACGTTTGTAGCCTTGAGAAAGCATAAACTTGTGGAATTTATGGTACCATGCCCTCGGTGATTGTTTTAAGCCATAAAGACTCGTTAACAACTGGCATACCCAATCTTCCTTGCCTTTCTCAACAAACCCTTCTGGCTGCTGCATGTAAATTTCCACATCTAAATCACCATGCAAGAACGCTGTCTTGACATCCATTTGGTGCAACACCAAATCTAATATGGCAACCAATGCAAGAAAGCATCTCAATGTAGTCATCTTGACCACCGGAGAGAAGACTTCATCAAAGTCAATGCCTTGTTCTTGCTTAAAGCCCTTGGCAACAAGCCTTGCTTTGTACTTTGGCTGACTATCATGAATGCCGATCTTATACCTGTAAACCCATTTACAAGGTAGAGCCTTTTTGCCCTGTGGTAATTTCACTAGATTCCATGTCTTGTTTTTATGCAGAGCTGTCATCTCTGACTGCATGGCCAATTGCCAATTCCCGGAGTCCTTCATTTGCACTGCTTCCTTGTAACATGAAGGCTCATTGCAATCAGTCAACATGACATAGTTCATAGATGGAACAAACCTATCAGGAGGTCGCGTGACACGTCCAGATCTACGCACAATAGGTGGCTCACGCTCAGCCACAACCTGTGGTTCCACTCTATCCTGTCCTTGCTCCTCTTGAGCCCTTACATTATGTCTTGCACGTGCAGGTCCATCTTCTTGGAAGACAACTCTTCTAATCTCCTCAACCCTCTCTGGTTTAGAATGATATTTGGATTCATTAAAGTGAACATCATTGCTGCGGACAACCTTTCTGGATTCGGGATCCCAAAGTCTGTACCCCATCTCACCATAATTACCATAGCTTAGAAAGATGCACTTTCTATTCTTTGGCTCAAGTTTGTTCCTAAATTCCTTTGGAACGTGAGTATATGCCTCACAGCCAAAGACTCTGAGATGCTTGTATGAGGGCATTTTGCCTGACCATACCATCTCTGGCACTGAATCCTTCTGCAAAACCTTGCTAGGAGATCTATTTACAAGATGAACAGCTGTTGATACAGCTCCAGCCCAAAACCCATTTGGCACCTATGGATTAGACAACATACTTCTGACCTTCTCTTGTATGGTCCTATTCATCCTCTCAGCAACACCATTTTGAGGAGGATTGTAAGGAGAAGTAAGTTCACGTTTTATACCTTTTGACTCACAAAAGTCCTGAAAGGCCTTTGAAACATACTCTCCACCATTGTCAGTGCGTAAGCATTTAAGCTTCTTGCCACTCTGATTCTCCACAAGTGTCACAAACGTTTTGAAAACACTAAACGCTTCATCCTTGTGCTTGAGAAAGTAAACCCATACTTTCCTCGAGTAATCATCTATAAATGTCATAAAGTAAGAAGCTCCCCCTAGAGATAGGTTAGGCATAGGTCCACACAAATCACTATGAACAAGTGCCAACTGTGTATCTCTTCTACTGCTTCTATGCTTATGTGGCTGTTGTGTTTGCTTACCATACAGACAATGTTCACAGAATTCAAAATCATTAAATGACAAGCCAGGCAAGTAACCAGAACGAGACAAGATTTCCATTCCCTTCTTGGACATATGTCCTAACCGGCTATGCCACAAAGAAACGTTCGGCTGCTCGGTTACATTGATTACATTTTTAGAGACATTTGATACATAAATCATGTAAAGTCCTCCAGACTTTACTCCATGTGCTACTGTCATAGAACCCTTGGATATCTTCCACATGTTCTGTCCAAAACTGGTGACGTAGCCAGCATCATCAAGTAAACCTGTGCTGATCAAGCTCTTTGTAATTGCGGGAACATGTCTCACATTCTTCAGCGTGAAAGAAGAGCCATTCTGAAACTTCAATTGAACATCTCCAACACCTAAGATCTCACATGTCTTCCCATTGCCTAGCCTAACATGATCTTTAGTGGTCACATAAGAGGTAAACCACTCCTTGTTTGGAGACACATGAAGTGATGCCCCTGAGTCTATAATCCTGTCACTCGGTGCATTTCCATCAGATGCTGTAAGAAGAGCCGAGTCCATTGTATTCTTCAAGAAGTAGACGTCTCTTGACACTAGACTGTCATCCTCTGCAACAGTGTTTGTCACATTTATTTCTTGAATCTTCACTGAGGACTTGTTCTTCTCACTATGGTCTTCAGCTTTCTCTTTGCCTTTTTCTGCTTTCCATTCTCTGCAGTCTCTTTTCATGTGACCCTTCTTGCCACAATGGTAGCATTCTATGTCACTCTTGCCTTTAGCACTGCGGGACTTGCTACGAGACTGATTCCTCTTTCCACCTTTGTACTTTTCTTTGGTCCTTCCCCTGACAACTAAGGCTGTTCCTTTGCCTTTGTCCATTGTCTTTCTATTGGTTTCTTCCGTAAGCAGACTTCCTTCTACTCCTGCTATGTTCAAACCATCTGGAGGTGCAGAATTACTCAAAGCTGTGCGAAAAGTGTCCCAACTTTCCGGCAATGTGATCAACAGGAACATAGCTCTAACAGGTTCATCAAACTTGACACCTTGAGCTGACAACTGACTATAGATTGTGTTGAGTTCATTCAGATGATTGGACATAGGTGTCCCTTCTTTCATCTTCAAGTCAACAAGCTTCTTAAGCCAGTATACCTGTGAAGCTGCACTCTGCTTCTCATAAAGATCACTCAGCTTTAACCATGCTTGATAAGCCGACATCTCGTCTGCTACATTGAAGTAAACGCTTTCTGCCAAAGTCAGCATAATGGTAGAAAGTGCCAATTCATCCATTTCGGTCCATTCATCTTCGTCCATATCTTCTGGTTTTATCCCCTTGAGCTTTATAGGTTTTATCTGCTTCTTTTGTACCAACATGTGCCAAATCTGCTTCTTCCACAATGGGAAATTGGTTCCATCCAGCTTCTTGATATTGTAAAGAGCAGTGTCCTGTGATCCAGCCATAGCTATGCTTCACAGTAGTTTACTTTTCTGGGAAAAATTCGGCAGAGTTTCCCCTGTAAACTGACCTCTGAACCAATATCAACCTGTCAAATGAACCAAGAAAGCTTCAGATTCTGCAGAAATTTTGGCAGAGTCTCCTTTGTAAAATGGCTCTGGTGTACTAAAAACAGACCAAAAAACAGCTCAAAAAACACTGTCTCTCTGACACTGTAAGCTGCGGGTAAACCTGTCCTGCACCTGTACTGTCTCTGACTATCCTGTCACTGTCCTGTAAGCATAGACTGCGACAATGCCTCAATGGCAGTAAAGCAAAGATGCAATCCCAACTGTCTAGCTCACAGGCAATACATCCTAGCTGCCTGTCTAAGGGTGCTCGAGATTTGGGGCCGTGTCTTCGCCTGTCGAATTTCACTCCAATCTGAGTTGGTGACTCTAGCCTCCTGCAGTGCTGCCCCGAGCCTCGATCTGAGCTCTGATACCAGTTGAAGGAGTACGAGCGGAAGTGCGACGTGAGAGAGAGTGCGAGAAGAAGAGCACGATGATATGGTGAACTCGCTCTACTGTAATGTGTAGAGCATAGTGAGTTCTTATTAGGTTTTTACAAAAGAATATGTGTACATACCTGGCGGCCCGCCCACTTACCTGGGCGACCACATTGGGCTTTATACCCCAACAGATTCTCCCATCAAGAGAGACTTGGTATAATACAATCTTTGTGTTCCTTATGATCTTGGTGATGCTATGAAGATGGAAAACTTCATGCACCACGACCATAACATAAACTTTGCAAAAAGAAATAACTATCCCAAGCCTCAGTCCCAAGGTCTCAAACACCTTCAAAGGTGGAGAGAGCTAGCAGGGAATGAGGATAGGGAAGAGGAAGAAGAATCATTCATAGGAGAAAGATATAGTTCCTCACTTATCATCACTCTTCTTGCTTAGCATAGCATAATAGCATATGTCCTCTTTTTTCTTTTTGAAAGAAAGAACTTAATTATTTATTTTTATGCATCTAAATTCTCATTGGACCCCTATAAAGCCTATCCAATAGGATTCAAACACATCATTAGGGCCACATGTGGAGAATTTTTTGAACATGTGTCTTTTATGCTTCTTAAGTCATTTGATTTGAATTGAACACTTCAAGCATTTAATCAATCAAGCATGTGTCTTTTATGCTTTTTAAGTCATTTGGTTTGATTTGAATACTTTAAGCACTTAGTCAATCAAGCATGTGTCTTTTATGCTTCTTAATTCATTTGGTTTGAATTGAATACTTCATGCATTAGTCAATCAAGCATGAAAACGTTCATGCCTCTTGAGAATTTATCTTTGAATTTAACATTTCAAAAACCTTAGTCATTTAAGCATAAAAATCACCTCAAGCTTTGGGCAAGGTTCCCACAAGCACTTTAAGCATCTTAACACCTCATGCTTGGGTAGGATTCCCACCTCGAGGTTAGCCCTAGCTTTCGTAAGGTCAAAAGACTTTTTAACACTAACTTTTGGAGGTCTTTAATGAAGCTAACCCTAATGTCTTTTAAGCTCTATTAGATGTACATTGCTCTTTGATAGACTACCTCCTTTTGTACCCCTATTGAGATGTAATCATCTCTCCTCTTGGTCCCTTGCTGAGGTAAAGCTAGAAGCACTTATTGCACATTGCTCTTTGGGTAGATCGTCTCCTTTTGGACCGCTGTTGAGATAGGTCTAGAAGCACATATCTATATCCTAACTCTTGTTCCCTTTTTATCTTCCCATATTAAATGATCAATTTAATATGAGAAAATCATTTGGTAAAGTTAGATATTATATTTTATGACATTATCTCTCTTGAAATCATAGTCGTCCTCGACTATGAGGTAGAGAAGATAAATCCTAGTCATTAGTCCATGTTTCTTAGTAGATAGAGGATCCCTTTTTACACTACGATATCATTCCAGAATGGATGACTAATCCATTTGGTGCTCAAAAGACTTAGCTGCCGCAAGCATGTTTGCTCTTTAGTCCATATCATACTTCCAAAGTGGAGTGACAAGTTCTATTTGTGTTTGGGAGACATCGTCACCACAAACATGATCCTAAGCATGCATACTTCTTAAATTTGTGCACAATAAAAGAAAGAGAATGAGTTTTATAAGACAAAAACATTGTTAATTTAAAATGCATTTTCATTTGCTTACTATATTGTAGCATTGTAAGCATTGACAAGGTTCATACTATCCTTAAGCTAGGTTCCTTGCATTCATCTAGCATCTTTAAAAGGATAATTCTTAAACTTAACAAGATATCATTGGATAACGTTATTGTTTCTTCGTACCTTGTCTTCGTGTCGAAGAATCGATTCAGGCTGCAACACCTCTTCTTGATCTTTGATCTCTGGCAGGTTCTCAATTATTGGTTCTTTTTGTGGCTCTCTTTTGTATGGCTTGAGTACGTAGCCTCACATGGTTAACATTGCAAATGAGACAATAGTTGGGCAACTTTAATTGATAATTCATCTCATTGATTAGCTTAAGAATTTTAAAAGAAAGGACCATAGTATCTTTTTGCTAGTTTAGCGTAATACTCTTGGTGGCTCGTAGGATTCTTGCCGTAGTATGCCTTAGATGAGCCTTGAGAAACTTTAGCAAGACCCATTATTTTTCTTGATAAAGGCTAAGGCTCTTCTATGCTTATTAGCAGCATCTATTTTTGCATTTGCTATGAGATGGATATAAAATTTTTAATCTTTGGAAAAGATTCTTGTAAGTCTTGACTATATTCATCAACAGCGAAGATCTTCCCATGTAATTTAAGTAGTAAGGGACTTTTGGATCTTCCCTCTTTAACCTCGAAAGGTGTTTTCCCCATAGAAGTATATACAATGTCATTATACGCATACTCTATAAGAGGTAGGTACTTCTCTCATTGAAAACATTGATCTACTTCCATGACATAGGTTTTTAGTAGATTCAAGAATTGTTAGATTAGTTATTTCACTTTGGTCCTCCGTTTGTGGATGATAGGCTGAAAGAGAAATTTGATCTACTTCCTAGATTCTGAAAGAGATTATTCTAGAAATTACTGGTCATTCTAGGATCTTTGCTCGACACTATGGATGTTGGCGATCCATGATACTTGAAAATTTGAGATCTAAAGAGGGTTGCCGTTTGATGTGCCTTAATAGTCTTTTTAACAGACATAGAGTGTGTCTTCTTGCTAAGCCTGTCGACTGAAACAATTCAAGTTGCTTTTCTCGATCAAATTTCAATTTTTGGTATACCATGCATTCTGAAACATACTCTTGTATGTTTAATTTTTATGGTAGACCAACAAAAATGCATTTCTACTCCTCGAGAGTAGATTATGGAATCCCTCTTTGCCCCACATAATGAGAAGCATGGGATTCATACATACTTTCTTATTGTATGGGTGAGTAATACATAGCCTATTGCCGTTTGGAAGATAACCATCCTCCAAGGTGAATGGTTCTTTTTTTTCCTTTCCCTAATGCAAAGGTTGTAGTTGTGTACTTAAAGTCTTGGTTAGCTGTATAAGCATACTCATCTATCATAAAAGATAGATCATTGTGAGTTGCTATAGACACCACATTTACCCTTGGCCATTGTGAAAGTGCATTGACTACTTGATTTTGCTTGCCAACAATGTGAGCAATATGAAATTTAAATTGAGAAAGAAAATTTTCCCACCTCATTTGTTTGTCGAAGAGCTTGGTTTGCATCATGAATTTTTTGAGGCTTTGTGATCCATCCGTAGGATGAATGGAGCCCCCCAAGAGATAGTGCTTCCATGTGTCTAGGGCATGTAGAACAACTGAAAGCTCTTTTTTGTATATGCCCAAGACGCGTTCATTGGCATTGAGCCTTCGGCTCTCATATGCTATGGCATTCCCTTCTTGAAGCAAGACTGCTCCAAGGAAATCACCACAAGCATCACATTGGACCTCAAATGGCTTTGAGAGATCCGGAAGCATGAGGACTGGTTGAGAGGTAAGCTTCTTTTTTAGCTTGTCAAAAGCATTTTTCTCCTTAGCAATCCATGAATACTTAATGTTCTTCTTTGTTAATACATGTGCTATTTGAGAAAAATTTTCTATGAAGTGTCTATAGTATGCAAACACACCAATAAAGCTTCTTAGCTCATGTAGATTCCTTGGATTAGGCCATGCTTTTATTACCTCTAACTTTGATGCATCCATACGGATACCACCTTGAGAGATAATATGATCTAAGTGTTGAATCTCTTGAAGGAAAAATTCGCTTTTCTTTTGCTTGAGGAAAATCTTGTTCTCCCTCAATGCTTGAAAAAACACTTGGAGATGTTGCTTGTGTTCCTCCAAGGACTTGGAGTAGACGATGATATCATCAAAGACCACTTGATTGAACTTGCAGTAGGGTCTAAATATTTTCTCCATCAAATGATTGATTCGGGTTGGTGCATTGGTCAAGCCAAAAGGCATGAATAGATATCCATAAAGACCAAACATTGTACAAAACGTGGTCTTTATGATATCTTCATCCACTATCCTTATTTGATGATAGCCACTTTTAAGGTTAGTCCTATTGAAGTAGGTAGAGTCTTGTAGCTTATCAAATGGATCTTCCACTCGAGGCATGAGAAATCTATTTTTGATAGTGATCCTATTTAGTGCTCTATAGCTGACACACATGTGATATGTGCCATCTTTCTTTTGCACTAAAAGTATTGGTGAACAGAATGGAGAGGAGCTAGGCCTCACCGTCCCTTTTTCCACCAATTCATGCACTTGTCTCATGATCTCCTCTTGTTGAGCTTGTGAAACTCAATAAGGAGGTTTATTAGGTGGTGAGCTTCCTAGTAGAAGCTCTATTGCACGGTCATTATCGCCTCGTTTTGGAGGTATCTCACTAGGGATATCATTAGTGAAAACATCTTGGAATCCATTTAGGAAATTGGACAACTCTAATTCCTCTTTATTCCCTTTATTTCTACTTGTGAAAACATAAGAATCATTTATAGGTTCTCTAACAAAAATCATATACGCAAAAATAAAGCTTTTCATTGACTTATCAAAAGGAAGCGTATTTACAGGAATATGGTGTTTCCCAAATCATTAGCATCTATGTACATGCTCTTTCTCCTATGGGTGAAATAGATTCTCCTTTCAGGGAACTTCATGTTGGCAGCCATGCGGTTGAACCATGGTGCCCCTAGGATAACATCCTCATGTTGGAGAGGAGAGATAAAAAAAAGTCTTCTTTGTTGATGTAGCTTTGGATATGAAGCCTCAACTTTCCAATCAAGAGAGTAACAGAGGCTTACTATCCCTTGAAAGCTATGTCAGCAATTATAGTATCTCCCATCTCAAAAGCTTTAATGCCCAACTTGGTGACCAACTCCATTGATATGAATTTGTGAGTCGAGCCAGGGTCGAACAAGATGAAGGCATCATGCTCCCTTACTTTTCCCCAAGCATAGGAGAGGAATGAGTCTTTGCAGTGAGTATCCTTTTTTGGGAGCTTCAACCATATTGGAAGCTCTAAGAGTGTCATTGTGTACATTTCTTTTGGGGCAAGAACAATAACCATGTCCTTGCTCCTCACATTTAAATCATTTATGGTCTTCATGAAAGGCCTCTAATTTTTACCTTTGTAAGCTCCTTTCTTCTTGGCCTTGTTGTTGTTGGTGTTGTTGTTGCCTTGGAAAGAGTTTTGAGCATTTCTCTTCCCGTGAGCTTCATTTTGATCCTTGTTTTCCATGGGCTTGAAATGTTTTCTCACCCCTTGTTGGAAATTGATCCTTGAAGCAACCATAGTGTGGAGATGACTTTGATGATAGTGCTAGGACGTTGTGAGTTGACATACTCGAAAACTTCATGAGGTAATCCTACACAAAATTGTTGCTTTTATTCGGTGAAGTCTATCCTTTGAAAGACTATAGCTTTAAGATGTAAATCCCAAGACTTGTCTATATATTTGTGGATAGACTCGTTGAAGAGTAGCTTCAAGCTCCACCATATGGTAAGCACTTTGTCCTTTGCATCGCTTGCAAGGAATTGCTTCATGATGGAAAGTCATAGAGTTTTCCATATCTTTGGGGCCTCACCATTGCCACAAAGGCTAGCCCACCATTGACGAGCAAATTTCTAGAAGTGCATAGCTACATGGTGTAGCTTGGAGGACTCCGTGAAGCTCTCGTCTCCAAAGGCCACATCAAATTGTTGGATGAAGTCCAATACTTTGTCTATGGTGCCAAAGGTGCCATCATAGGTGAGAAAAGAGATACTCTTTCATCCATCTTTGAACTTCTTGAGCTTTTGTGATTTTTGCCATGCACAGTAAGTTTTGTGATGTCCTCTCTCTTGTATTCTCTAGGAGAATAACTATAGCTTTCATCAGAAGAGGAGGAAGGTGAAGAAGAAGGAGAAGAGGGTGACCTCTTTCTTGCCTTTTTCTTCCTTTCTTTCCTCTCTTCCCTTTTGGAATGACAAGGAAAAGGACTATGGGTTAACCAGTTGCTCTTGGGAGGAGTTGGCGATAGTCTAGACCATCGTCTTCATGAAGCCACATCTTTAAAGGAAGTTAGGGATTCACTTCTTTCTTGTTCTTTGGATTCCTCCTCTGTTAAGGGAGAGAGTCTTCTTTTGGGAGTCTCATCACAAGAGGCCTCTTAAACTCTCTCTCCTCTTGGAGAGGAAGGGAAATCCCATAAGCACAAAGTTGTTGGGTAACTTCCACTTGAAAAGTAGGGTTGGCCATATATTGATACAACCTAGTAACAAGATAATGGATAAACATGGGGGCATCATCATTAGAACCTTCATATGCAAAATCAAAGTTATCAATGTTCATTCTACTCTCTTGGTTATTGTCATCCATGCTAATTATACCTATGTGTTTACTTAGTGTATCCTTTGGCAATTCAAAACCTTAGTTGCTACTCCTCTTAGCCTTTGAAAATAAGCACTTAAGTTACTACACCCACGGCTCAAATTGGTTAATTATAGAGAGTAGTAGGGTGGATCTAACATAGCAGAATTGCCAAGGATAGCTCCTTTCGGACTTCTTATGGCTCAATAATGGTAAAGCCGTAGGCAAGTTTAAAAAGACCCCATTATTAAGACCAAAGCTCTCGAGGTGTGCACCATATCCCACATAGTGGCTCAACAAAACCGATAATAGATCCCATTCCCACTTGCCCTAATATAATTAACAAAATCAACCATTATTTGTCTACTTTAGGACCTCTTTTCTTAAGCAAGAAAAGAGAAACCAAATGCTCTGATACCAATGTAATGGAAATGGCCTATGAACTTTGAGATTAACGGAATTAAGAGAATTAGATTGAGCATTTTTGTGAGATTACTTTGAGAACATAGAGGGTGAACTTAATTGATGGTAGCAACATGAACATAGTACTTAATTAACTTGGCATGAATAATACTTTTGAGAGAGAGAGAGAGAGTATTAGAGAACATTACAATAGTTGAGGACCGGATTTACTTGGAGCCGGCGGTCCCTCCTCCAAAAGGTGTTTGTATTATAGATTCTCCCATCAAGAGAGACTTGGTACAATACAATATTTGTGCTCCTTATGACCTTGGTGATGCTATGAAGATAGAAAGCTTCATGCATCATGAACATAATATAAACTTTGCAAAAAGCATAAACTATCCTACACCTTAGTCCCAAGGCCTCAAACACCTTCGAAGGTGGCAGGGAATGAGGGTAGGGAAGAGGAAGAAGAATCATTCATAGGAGAAAGATATAATTCCTCATTTATCATCACTCTTCTCGCTTAGCATAGCATAATAGCATAGTAATGAATATGAAGAAGATGACAAGCTTAAGCATTGAAGCATGGATCTTGGTTGGATTTGCATTCCATAGCCAAGAGTGTTGGTGTAGGCTCTCCACTTCTCAACAATCTTGGAGAAGGAGATAAAGCTCTTGCACTTTGCACTCCACATAATGAGAGAATGTGTGTGTGTTTGTGTATACCCCCCTCTCATGCTTGGTCCACACCTCTCTCTCTCTCTCTCTCTCTCTCTAGTAATATTTAATTATATCATTTGAGACATATGTCCTCTTTTTCCTCTTTGAGAGAAAGAACTTAATTATTTATTTTTATGCATTTAAATTCTCATTGGACCCCTTCAAATCCTATCCAAAAGGATTCAAGCACATCATGAGGGCCACATGTAGAATTTTTAACATGTGTCTTTTATGCTTCTTAAGTCATTTGATTTGAATTGAATTTGAATACTTCAAGCACTTACTCAATCAAGCATGTGTCTTTTATGATTTTTAAATCATTTGGTTTGATTTGAATATTTTAAGCACTTAATCAATCGGGCATGTGTCTTTTATGCTTCTTAAGTCATTTGGTTTGAATTTAAAACTTCAAGCCTTAGTCAATCAAGCATGGAAACATTCATGCCTCTTGAGAATTTATCTTGGAATTTAATATTTCAAAAACTTAAGTCATTTAAACATAAAAATCACCTCAAGCTTTGGCAAGGTTCCCACAACCACTTTAAGCATCTTAGCACCTCATGCTTGGGTAGGATTCCTACCTCGAGGTTAGCCCTAGCTTTCGTAAGGTCAAGGGACTTTTTAACACTAACTTTTGAAGGTCTTTAATAAAGCTAACCCTAAGGTCTTTTAAGATCCATTAGATGCACATTGCTATTTGATAGACTACCTCCTTTTGGATCCCTATTGAGATATAACCATCTCTCTTCCTTGGTCCCTTGTTGAGGTAAATCTAAAAGCACTTATTGCACATTGCTCTTTGGGTAGGTCGTTTCCTTTTGGACCATTGTTGAGATAGGTTTAGAAGCACATATCTATATCCTAACTCTTGTTCCCCTTTTATTTTCCCATATTAAATGATCAATTTAATATGAGAAAATCATTTGGTAAAGTTAGATATTATATTTTATGACATCCACCCAAAAGGAGGATGAGGTTATGATCGTTATTGTGCAAATTTTGGTTGGGATGTGTTTTTCAAAGGTGTATTTCATAGGGGATTTGGTGTCTTGAATGGAGAGGGTGGTGAGGTTTGATGGTCATTGAAGAATATTTTTTAGGGTCTTTTTTTGGGTGCTTGGGGTGGGGGTTGTTGTTGTTGATGTATTTTAATCCTAGAGCTAGGCAGTGCCTTTTTGGGAGATTGAGTGCCCTAGCCACAAGGTTTATGGAAGCCTTCCTTGCAAAAATGAAATACATCCCACATCAATAAAGCCCTATGCCAAGGTGTGGGATACCTACGATGAAAGGAAAGATAATCAACTTTTTGAGGTAGAGAAGACTTTCACAATCCCAAAAATGGCATATCATGGTTCAACCTATGTGTGTGCTAAAATAAATAGCATGAATAGGCCAATAAAATGAGGATCAACAAAATAATTGAGTTTGCAACAAGGACTTCTCTTTGACTAGAAGACTAAGATTTTATGCCTATTCACCACACAAAAGGGAAAGCGTTTGCATACACCTCACGTTAACTTTCATGTTTGGGTTCACAATGAGTGAGAGGAGACTAACATATACACCATAGAGACGATTGAGGTCTTATATAGGAAAGATTGGTGGGGTCTTTCCCCTTCATTCATTAACTACCATGAGGGCAAGTATCCCTTAGCAAGCTTGACTTAAAAAAAGTATTATTCTTGGATTTAGATTATGGTTGAACTACAACAAACATTAAAATACTAATTTTGTGCTTTCAAAAGGGAAGGAGAAAGGAGTGGAGGCCAAGGGGAGTGATGTTATGGCAAAGAAGAGCAACAGAAAAGGATCCAACTACACCTTTAAGTCAAAGGATGTTGAGAAGCCCCCTACTAAGAAACATAGAACGCAAGTGGCATCCAAGGAAGTCGATGAAGAGGAGTGGAAGGATAGCCAAGGGGAGAAGGAAGTCAATAGAGAGAGTGAAGAAATGTGAGAAAGCTTAATAAAGCGAGCAAGAAATCCGAGCAAGAAAGGGCTCAATGGCAAGTTATGCAAGGATGTGTACGCTCCATTGTGACACAACAATGCAAGACTAGGTATATAGCTTACACCACATAATCAAGATGACAATCAACCAATGTCCAACCTACAAAATATTCATTGCTTATTCCATGATCATTACTAGATAGCTCCTTGGTCTTCTAGTACATTTTGGGCTACATTCACATCAGCTTTGTAGATCCCTCTTTGAGTTCTTCATCCTTAATTGCATTCTTGTTTACTACTCAAAGAGAAGTCTCTTCAATTATGATCTCTTTTTGCTCTAGTTAGGGTGCTCGTTGTGGGTTCAAATCTCTTTGTTGGCATGCTCTTGGCTCTTATTTGCTTTGCTTTTGGGATCCATGTTTTTAATACCATGTGTAAGTCAACCCTACAAGATGCCATAGGGAGAAAAGCATCTAATATCTTTTTAGCACCACTCATAATCATAGAGTTTGTTGCCACCCCTAACGTATTGATGAGTAAGATAGCTAAAAGATTTTCTCTAAGTTCTTATCCCATTTCTCTCTAAGACTTTAGTTTAAGGTGCACCAATTTTGATAGCATCCCTGCCCAGTTGTCTTGTGGTGCAAACGCCACTGCCCCCAGCTACTTACCTCCACTAATTTTTGCAAAGTTTCGATGCTAATAAATATGTTGGCAAAACTTTTCCGTCTCTCTCTACGTACCCTAATGTATCTACATTGAGTGTAGTCCACCAACCCAAGGTTGTTTTCATCACCAAAAATTGTGTTTGTCATGTGTCTAAAAGCAGTCAAGGCCTCATTGCCAAATACATCTTCAAGCTTTGTTACTCTATTTCTTTGTCTTCTCCATGTATGTGTGTGTGTTGTGTGTGTGTGTGTGTGTGTGTGTGTGTGTGTGTGTGTGTTTTTAAGAATAATTATCTAACGATAGTTTGATTTCACAAACTATTGAACCACACAATGGGACTAGAAACCAGACAAAAGTGTATATAATAGCCAAGAATTATATCTACATTAGACAAAAAGTGTATATAATAGCCAAGAATTATGTCGACATATAGACTAGACATTTAACATACACAGTGTATCAAGGAGGCATATACAAGGGCTATCAATAAATTATATGAATAACTCGACAATGGGTGATCATCTTTCATTGTTGCAATTGTCGCCATAATCCCAAGGAGGAAACCTCTTACCTACCACCATCCAAAAAATTCAAGTCCATCAGTACTTGACAATAATTGGGAAGACAGGTGTCAACAACTCCCTCCCCTTGTTATTGGTGTCAAGAATTAAAGCAAAAACTAACAACATAACACAGATCAAGTATTGTTTTTGGAAATTGGAGTCATTTATTTTCATCTTTCAATTTTAGAAAAAATCGAACAGCATCTCCTTTGTAATTAGAACCCATTTTCAAAAAGTCCAGTCCAATGCCATCTCATTCGAGACCCTCACATGAGGATTAAGGCTTTTATTTTAGACCATTGGAGTGAATATAGAGTAAAATATGAGGACTAATTTCAAAAGCTATGCATTTTATTCACCAAATAAGTAAAGTGTTTAAAGAACAATTAACATTATAAAATTCATGAATGTGAGTATACTTGGCTACAACCATATTGCTTTCGTACAACTAGCATCATCCATGTGAAAAAAGATAGCATCAGCTCCACAATACAATGACTTCCCAGTCCAAACACAAGTGTGAGAGGTCTGTTAGGTTACAATGTTGTTCAATATATGTGATATTTGACGACCTTCTAAAAGCCACTTCCATCTCAATAAGGATATTTGAAAACCTCAATTACTTGTATACCATGTTGGCAGATTATCATGCTAAGTAATTGTATCTTACCGCATAAATAGGGTAATTAACAGTAAAGTATGGATATCCAGCAACCCCACAATAAAAATCTATACTAGGTTAGTTGAAATTCACGATTCAATACAAAGTTAGATTTGTAAATCCGAACAGATACAATCCAAAGTCTATCCGAAGATCATTAGTATTTTTCTTGTACTTGTTCATTATGCTAGGAAAAAAAACCGGTCATCTCCTCTTGTATGAGACCCTCATATGAGGTTGTAGACCCTTACAGTAAACCAAACTCTATTAGCAATCGTCTAACTTGCTGAGTATGAACATTGCCAGATTTGCAATGGTTTTTACCATTTTTCCAAAAATAACCGTGTATTATCATGAAAAGCCTTAATAGAGCTACCAACTAGCTCAAATGTTATACATATTGAGCCAATGTTATACGTGATTATTGACATGTACTTAACCGTAGATGGAAAACATTTATACATGTGTTAGAAAAGCAATAACTCGACCATCATGAAATGCTTGAATATTGAGTAGGTGCAAGACCACCTACTTGAAGTCCTTGCTATGAAGTTGTAGATTGGAGAGTGCTAAGGATCAAGTATGGGGAGTCTACCTCGACAAGCATCAGTAGACATAACGGATTCTTGGTGAAGTTTTCATTACCCGAGTCCTCTTAAATGTTTAGAGCAACAGTCGCCTGCCAATGTGAAAACTCCGCTACCATACACCCTTGAAGTTTTGCATGTTCATGTGTGTGTATGTGTGTAGATGGGTGGGTGATAGCCGTGTGTGTGAAGCGTAGCGTGTATAAATGTATGAGGGAAAGAATACTGCCTGATCTACATCCGCGAGAAGTTGCATGTGTGTGCAAGCGAGTATGAAGGCGACATACCTAGGCCGTAGCGGCACACCAAGGGCTCCCAAACATATCCCAAGCAGGATGCTTTGAGGTACCCTCAGGTAACACTCACAAATTCAGTATACAGACGGGCTCCTTAGATGATACCCAAGTGAGAGAGAAAGAGATTACGCTTCGGATATTATAATTGAGAGAGAGTAAAGAGTGTTCACCTAGAACCGCACGATATATGGTACTCCACCTAATGCAGCCCAAAAATAGAATGTGTTTACTAGGTCATAGAGATATTGGGTGGGGGGGCGAGAGAGAGAGAGAGAGAGAGAGAGAGAGAGAGAGAGAGAGAGAGAGAGAGAGAGAAAGTGAATGAATGATGTATGCGATGTGTGTGAGTATATGGGTGTTTGTATGGGTTATGGGGGTGAGAAAATATGCCACACAAGATCATTAGGTTGTACTAAGCTCCTGCAACATATGTGTGTACTCATTGATTGGTGCCAAAAATGACGAGGGAGTAAGGAAGAATATAGTCATCTGTAACATCATAAGGGTGTCAAGTTCGAGTGAATGTATGTTACCCATGTTTCATAAGGTCTAACTGATTGATAACTCAGACTGAGAAAAGGTATGGTTTTTCTAAATGTCACGGTTCACCTTAGACGTGCAAGGACCAAACTTGAGCATAGAGACAATTGACTAGATTCTTCTGCAAGTATGTTGTCTAGGTGAAATAAGAGTTCATAGCTAGCTCAAGGCTAAACCAAAATTCCTATCAACCATATTTGAGGCTCATTTCAAGAATTACTATATTTGCTAGTTTATGGTTCGTCAAGTGGTGTGATAATCACAGTTATCTACTTAGCATCCATGGTTTTACCTATTGTTGGTCATGGGGATCAGCAAAGGTATTGTACTGTTTGGATCCCCATAGTTTAAAAATAGAGAAGTTCCATTGTCTCGCGTTTAAATGTGTGTGTGTGTGTGTGTGTGTGTGTGTGTGTGTGTGTTTTGGCTTCCTCCAATAACCTAGTGTGTACTCTAATGTCTTAAACTAGACCACTATCGAAGCTACAACAATAGACCTCTATGCACCAATGCCGTTGGATTTAGACCACCCAATATGTAGCCCTAACACTATGACTTTGTTTAGTCACTGTTTCACGGGTGCACTTTTTCTAGGCCATGATCTTTGTGTTGCAGTCCTACATTGTGGACAAGCACACCCACAATGCCCTCCTTCCTCTTGATATCATCATGATTCCACCTAATTTTCAAGAAGTTGAACAAAGTATGGGGTGTTACACGGGGTAGGATGGCAAAGCAAGGTGGCATATGATAGCCAATGGAATCTAGGGGCACTTTAGTGGTGGCACCTAGCAATGGCATCAACGTGGTGAGCAAAAAATGACTCTTTCTCACCATCTAGGGACAATGGCATCAAGGTGGTGAGGCAGAACCTATCATATGCAACAAGGTGGTAAGCACAAAATGTCTCTCTCTCTCTCTCTCTCTCTCTCTCTCTCTCTCTCTCTCTCTCTCTCTCTCTCTCTCTCTCTCTCTCTCTCTCTCTCTCAGAACATTGTTATTCATGGAATTCCCAAAGAGAAGTTAGAGATGCCTCCTTCTCTTGCCATTGTTATCGAATATTTCTTCAAAACCCACTTTGGCACGTCTAGAGTTATGGTCTAGGAGCACGTAGAGTGGGTAAGCAAGGAGGTCCTTGCTCGAGAGAATGGCCAATTGTATGCACCATGCCGGATGAGACCAAACAAAACGTTATTTTTTATAATAGTTGGATCTATTTGAGAGATACAAATGTTTTGTATGTGAAGATCGCACTATTAAGGAACAAAATATGCATCGCAAGACATATGAGGAGAGGAATAAGAAAAACAAGGAGATCTCTCACAAAGAAATGTGTCCAAGGAGGAGGAAAGTCCCTTGAGAAGATAGGAATGCGCGACCTATGAGACCGAGTTACAATTGAAAATAAGCTTTTGAAATTGCAATGGATACCCATGGAATATGGGGGTTGGCACAAAAAATGACTCTTTCTCACCATCTAGTTATCATGTGTACATTCATTGATGTACTCAAAGAATCTCAAGTAACGAAGAGGGCAAGGAGGGGTAGCATGTATGGTTAAGAAAGGATTATAAGATTTTGTATCAATTGCAAAAGATGACAAGTACAAACGTCATGTATGGCTGAAAATTATGACACCAAAAAGAGGGCCCATGTTTGTAGTCGGTTGCTACATTCCTCATCATGATTCCCCCTTTTGTACTTGCATGGATAGAGATCAGCCATTTTTTTATTTAGAAGAGGACATTGCTTATTTCAAAGGCAAAGGTGATGCTATTTTCTTTGGGGATACGAATGGTCACACAAAAACATTGCAACATGATACTCAACAATTTGATATGCCATATATTTCAAGGGAGTTGGAGGAAGATCACTTGTATGATCGTACTTCAAGGGATGAGAAAGAGCCGGATCACTATGGAAAGTTACTTTTACGCATGTCATTGCAAATGGTGTATCTTTGTGGAATGGAACCAATGGATTTGCATGTAGAAAACATAATGGGGATAGTGTGATTGCCTATATGCTACTCTCTGAATCCATCATGTATCACATCAATAGTTTTATATTTGACCAATGGACTCTTGAATCAAACCATCGGACCTTATGTATTGACCTTGCATGTGGAGAAGCAACTAATCATGATAATATCAGCCAAAGGGAAGAGAAGTTATCACTATGTATGGATTTCAAACGGGCATCAATGTACATTGAAATGGTTGACCAAAAGTTATGGATGAAAAGCTTCAATATGACGCCAGAAGGGAGATTAGCCTATGGTTTGTTTGGCATGTAGTCCACAACATAGTGAATGTAGCTATAGACAAATCAAGAGATAAATTCCACAAGCATTATGGGCGCATTTGATATTTTTTGAAACCGTTCTCCACATGTATCTATAAACATAGAGAATCTCTCTCTCTCTCTCTCTCTCTCTCTCTCTCTCTCTCTCTCTCTCTCTCTCTCTCTCTCTCTCTCTCTCTCAGGAAATGGCTTTACACTTAGACTAGTATCCCATCCCCTACAACTACAAAAATACAAGACTAATTTGATATATTTATGTATTAATAATAACATACAAAAGGGGGAAATGCAATCCAAAAGACAATACACATGTGGAAACAATACACAAACGCAAAAAAAGAATTTTCTCATAAAACAAATCTAACGTGCATTGTCCTATGCATATGTAGACATGGGACTTTTTTCCATCGTAAAAGATTAGGTCCTAATACGTAAACAACAATGCGGTGCTTAGAACAAAGATGGAGTGGCATTCTTGAAACACAATAGTGCAAGGATGGGGATAAGTAACATCATAAAAATCATCTATTACACTATTAAATTTAAATAAATATAATCGCTATCAAGGGTAGCCCAACAAGTCAAAAAATTCCATGAGGATATAGAAAAGTGGTATGAGAGTGAAACCTAGCAAGATACAAACATAAAAATGCCAAAATGTTTATCCCATCAATTACGTGTAATAGTTCTTGTTGAGCACCTTAAACATATGTCAAACGTTTCATGAAAACAAATAACCATGTTGTTGTCCATCCATAAGTTTTTGCCCCTAGGTATCTTGCTTGTTTCCTTGCTCATATTTTTCACCTTGCTCGATTTTTTACACTTGGTTTTTGGTAATTCGCTAAGGGGATACTCGCTAGGAGTCCCATTTACGTGTTGAGCAAGGATACTCACATCAATGCATAGACATCAAAATCTCGCTGACCACTTGATGGGGCAACATACTATGTGGAGAGAGAAAATTTGATGGCCTTTCCTCTAGGTTAGTTTTTTTTTTTGCAATATAACTAGGCATCAACCATTGTGGACTCCTTATTATTTCTAGTATGTAGGGCCAAATGTCACCATAACACCCCTACCACTTACCACTAGTGTGCAAGGCTAGAGATAATGTAGCATACACAGCCACAATAAGTGAGTTTGGCTCTCAAATACACCTTCCAAACCTTCTCTCCGTCACTTTTTAATTGATAATGAGCACCTTGTGTTTGTTTTGGCAAGAATTTGCTACAAATCCATTGTTCATTGGTGGTTTGAATAGATTTGGGGACATGAATCCCAATTTATTTATTTGTTCATTGGTGGTTTGAATAGATTTGGGAACATGAATCCCAATATGACTTTGGGTAGGGCTCAATTAATATGGGTTGATTCCCACAGGGATCTGCCATATCACACATTAGCCATACGGTGCCTACATGGAATGGCATGAGATTCTATCTCTTTGCGTTATCAAGGACTCTTATATCGATGAGTTTTTGACAAAGACTGGTAACTTTGTTGATACTTTGGAAGGCTATGATCTCTCCAATGTGGTGAGTGTCTACAGAGATGCAGATTTGCTCTTCAAGCATATCTTGTATTTTTGGGGAAATCTGGAGATTTGAGGATGATATTTATCCAAATATTGTGAGTATGCTATCTTTGCTTTTTCAACCTTCAGTTTTTACAAGTTAAATTCTTCTAACTATTGCAGACCGATATGCTCATAGTGGCCATTTTCAATTACTCTCTAAGGCCCAAATTAGCACACTCTTGATATGATGGGCAAGGTGGGCGGTACAATCCAAAACACACACATATTTTGGAGGTCTTACACAAAGAAAGGGACCGTTTGGAGGTTGCATGGAGGATGGATGGATGCCCTATAAGAGGGCCTACACAGCGACATCCATAATTTGCATGATATGTAATGGGAAATAGAGCCATATAGATAAGGTTCTAATTGTTATTGGCTAAGTTGTATGGACAGATGGTTGCTTGGAACTTTTATAGAGGCTAAAGACATTGTGTTTGACATGTTTTCCGTCACGGGTATGATGTGGTGGTCATGTACCAATTGCACATGCATTGTGTTAGTCTCGAGTAGTACAATGGGGATTGCTTCTCATCTTTCTAGAAGGGAACACACAAGTTTCTCTCCACAATCTTGGGAAGAGGAAGTTCATGAGTCCTATCATCATACAGGGGTCATGGGACAGTGCACATACATAGCAATCACCAAAGACACATAGCCAAGTGCCACTACATGAGGGGCAATCTACTTCTCACTTTGTACCTCTAGACATGCCCCTTATGACTCATCTATACATACATGCGACCCAACCCCTCCTCCTTACTAGTGTCCAAGCATTTGTATTGTCTACCATATGTTAGAACTTGAGATGTTTATGAAGGATGTTTTTATTGACACAATGTTGTCAAAAGCACTTGCTAGGAACTGCTCACCAAAATATGGTGTTCACCCTTTAATAGTGATGTGCATTCTCACAGCATCATGTCTTTTTGTCAAAAGTGCTTGCTAGGAACTGCTCACCCAAAAATGGTGTTCATCCTTTAATAGTGACGTGCATTCTCACAACATCATTTCCTTTTGAAGCCAAGGGAACCATCAAATTTGGCATCTAAGAAGTACATCATAAGTTAGAGTTTTGGTGATTTTATATAACACAACATTGCCAAAGGGATTCAGTGTAAGCAAGGTTTCTCATATGCAAGTGTACCTAATATTGTATTATCGCTAATTTATTAATCATAATCTCTTTACCATCATAATCAATAATCCTTCTAGTATTAATCTCACAAACTCTTAGCACCAAAGACCCAATATCTTCTTGACATACTTGCGAATAACCTTGACATTGTGAACTTGACACGAAACAAGATGGGGTAAGAAGAGTGAGCCATATCGACAAATGGACAAGGCAACAGTCCAATAATTTTTGTAATAATTTGTAGCAATTCTACATCAATAGCATATGCATCATCAATAGATGATAAATGAGAGCTCTCTTTGGGATATGGAAACAAGAATTCAGAAAGCAAGGCAGGTTTTAAGAGCAAGATATATCAAAATTTGGCAAAATGTATGAGCAAGCTATGGAAACCAAAGAGATAGAAGAGCTAGAAGTAGTGGAAACTTCTCCTTGATTATGTAGAAATTGTGCATGTGTAGAAGAAATCTTGACATCACATGATACTCCTTGAATACGATTTAAGAAGGCTCTTAAAAGGAATATTTTATTGAAGATAACAAAAGGGTAACAAAGTAGAGCTTTGTTAAGTGGACTCAACAACAAGTCTCTTAGCATCAAAATTGCTAAGGAAATGTAAAAAGATGTTTGACCAGTTATCCACAAATAAGCAAAAGTCTTTAAAACTAGATAATGCACACCTTTTTGTGCAGACAGCAAATCAAAAACTTCAAAAAGGCCTTGGTGGATCTTCTATAGGATCCAACATGCGAATTGGGACTAAAAAGAGAATGGGAAGTGGTTATAGAGGTGGTCAACATGATTTTCAAGAAGCAAAATTGGATGGACAAGTTGAGTGTGGCACCATTGAGGAAGAGTTATCTTTGAGATCAAAAGGTAAAGGAACAAAGGTATAAGAACCAATATTGGAAGATCTATAAAGGTCATTTAAACATTGAACTTAATCAAAAAGTAGTCAGGCTTGAGGATAAGAGTTTAGCACGTGGATCAAGTACATTGTGTCAAGAAGGTGATACTTATTGTTGCACGTGGTATAATAGACTTGAACATATACCAAAAGATTGTGATGATGTTAATGAGACAATTAATCAAAATTTGGTTTTTTGAAAGACAAGAGGATCCACTTCAAGGAAATGGGCCTACCTCTTTAAAAAAACTTTGGAAAGGGAGGCATGAAAAAGTTTATGGAAAGATACTGGTTAAGAAGAATTTTTTTGATGCTTCAGCTGTTGGCTTGTAGGTACAACGTACTTATCAAGAAGATTCTGATGATAAAGCTCAACCAAAAGGAGCTTTTTGCCTTATGCTATGAAGACTGCACAAAAAGGAAAGGTTTCCCATCAAAATTTACGTCTAGTAAGTACTTATATCAAGAAGACAATTAGATGGGAGGATCCTATAGATTCTCTTTTGGTTTCTGCTTATATTGTAAGAACACAATATAATGAAGTCATTATGGAAGAAAACAAAAAGCAAAAAGAAGATATTCTAAGTATTTTAAAGAGAGAAATCAAGTCAACCAATGAGAAAGAGAGAGAACAAAGTCAGAATGTGCCTTCACTATCACCAAAGATTATAATGGAACAACCTCAAAAGATAAAAATCAAGGTAAACCTAGAGGACTAGCATATAAATTGAAATCAGATTTTAAGTTGGCCACATATATATAAAGAAGGTGTTGGAAGAAAGGATATCAATAAAATGGATTTCACCTTGGGAGAGATCTTAGGAATTACAAAATGAGAATTTCATGACAAAATTATAGATACCATGAAGAGGAAGTGATAGATATCATTGGGCCATGTGAACGAGACAAGAAGGACTCAAGAAATAAATTCTTCAATGACTAATGGAAGTAATCTTAGATGAATATGAAGATGAGAAGAAGAGGAATCATGTAGCATTGTGGATAGCAATCAATTTTCTCAATAAGGCATGTGTGATTTCATAAAGAGGAAAAAGCCATTTTACAAGAATCGATTGGACTAGGGCTACTACTAAAGTTTGGGTCAAGGTGGGACATTTTGATAAGCCTTTTGTTACACTTGTGGACTATAGTTTAGAAATTGATCTATGTCAAAAATCCTACAATTCAAAAAAACCATGGCCTATAGACATTGAAGATGGCTAATAGATTTGAGCTAATAATGCTCAGTAAGGGGATCTTTATGGAGCATGTCCCAATATCAACTTGACTATTGAGAGAGGTATGTAATTAACAAAATTTCTTTGTGCTTGAACATTCCACTTATCCTCTTAATTTGGGGTAGCCCTTTATTACAATGATATAGATGGAGACAAATCTTTTAGATAATGCATCTACATACATAAGGATTCACAACAAAGATGGTAAGAGTGTTGTTCAATTCTTGACTATGTGCATAGATCATGCCAAAAATAGGGATAGTCTTTGTGATCATCTAAATCCATTCAAAGGATGAAGGAAACATGCACTTCCATTATCAAAGTTTGAAGGTTCTTCAGTGCATGCACTTTCTATTTGATTTGGTTACCTCTTTTTATTCATGTTGTAGAAGTATTGTATCAATCACTATGAAAAGGGGGGAGGAAATTAATGGAGGGAAGAACGTACAAAGAAAAAAAAATTGATAGAAGAAAGAGCATGATACAAAGGCTATAAGGAAGTTAAAGAAAATGATATAGTGTGCTCCAATATGGAGCAAAGCAAATTACAAATGTGGAAGACCAGTTATTGTGACTATTGATACTAGTCCAACAACAGGAATCAAGTGGCTATCAAGCAAGATGGTGAGGAGGGAATGAGAATCAAGAAGACATGGCTATAGAAGGTTATGTTGTTTGCACAAATTTTTGCACCATGTCTTATGTTGAAAGAAATCAGTACTATTATGCATCTTCTCTTTAAAAAATATTGAAGACATGTATGATGGGAAGTGGGTACGTATTGGTCGTTACTTGAGCACTTTGGCAAAGCATGAAGAATGGAGTGACCAAGAGTTCAAGAAGATTTGAAGGAAGGCATACAAATGTTTCTTATAGAATGGAAATTTATGGAAACCTACAAACCAAATAAGTAGGACTCCAAAAGAATAGTGTGCAACGAGGAGAATCAACAAAAAGTATTGAAAGAGATCCATGAGAGTCTATGGACTGATCATCGAGGTGTATGAGCAACTTTTCTAAAGATCAAGGAAAGGTATTGGTGGAAAGGTATGTATAAACATGTCATGTAGCTAGTGGAGACTTGTGCTACTTGCTAGATGTATTTGAATGTGTGATATGATGATGTATGCATCATATCCACCCATTAGCCATGCATTACAAATGAGTGATTACCTTGGTGACTATGCATGTGAGTCTTTGGCAATGCAATACATTGTGCTTGCTAGATAAGATATGACAAATCAACTAGAAGGTCAAGCTTTGACAAGCAAGACTACAAGTGTGATATGTAAATTCCTTTGGAAGGTAGTATTTTTTGCTATGTTTGTGTTGGAAAGATAATTGTAGATCAAGTACATTGGATGCAAAGGAAACTAAGGATTTTTACAAATATATGACTATAGAGCTTATGTATGGTCAAAAACCTATTATGCCTCTTGAGGATGCAATTGCTTCTTGGAATGTGCTACCTTGGAAGGATGAAATTAGTAGGGAGGACCTTCTATCATTGCGGAACCACAATTAGAGAGAAGTTTCAAAGACATCAAGATTACAACAATGTGGTCGGAAGATGCTAGGATGAATAATGAAGAGTGGCTTGACGAGAAACATAGGCTTCATCCTAAGGAAATTGACAAGAGAAATTGGGTTATGGTATATGTTGACAATCAACATAGTACACTCGAGAAGGTTGCAAAGAGATGGTTTGATCCTTATACTGTGAAACATGAGCATGATAGCACAACATATTCTTGTGTCAACTAGATGATATAGAGTTGAAGATTCCAATTGCAAGTAAAAGAATCAAGCTTTTCAATTATAGGAGTGCAAGTGAATTATTTGAAGACCATGCACAAGGTAACGAGATATTTTTCTACAACTTGGATAATAGAGAGGACATTGATTGCAATAAAGACTAAACATGTGGCACACATTAGAGGATGTCCAGGTTCAAAGAGGTTGGATGTTGTATTGCTACTCAGACACAACGTGAAAAAGCCTGGAGAGCATTTTCATCCAACATATTTATTAGTCTAGGCCCAATGGTATTAGTTAAGCCACTAGTTAGTGTGGCTACAATGTGGATGGATCAAATTCCTAATCTTTTTGGACAATTTAGCTTATGTTTTGTAATTTTCAAACCTATCATTTTATAAAACAGCAATAAAATCATAGAAAACTTCAAGAATAGGGCACCTGCATGAAGGGGGCATAGAGCAAGTTAATTTTTAGCCACTTTTAGAGGTGACATGTAGAGAAGACAGGCTCTCAAGTTTGCTATTTTAAGAAAGAAAACATCACTCTCAAAAGTGGAGAAGGAGCGATCATGGCTGCATCTCGAGAAGTTGTTCACTTGCTACACCTTTACTACATAGTGTCCAAGATATGGCTCATTCGTAGATTGGCCACTCCAAAAATACCAATTGTGTCTCAAGAAGCTATATAGAAAGTGTTGCCTAGTGCCCACAGCATCTCAAAATTATCATCATCTCAAAATGCTACTCCAAAATCAAGTATCTCCCTACACAACCTAATGTTGCCGGTTCAATTGATTCAAAAGCATCTCAAAAGACTTGCCTATAAAGTCTAATTATTCTGACAAAAAAAAAAAGGCAATATACTCAAAGGTAACCTTTTCTTTTGGAAATTTGTACTCAATCTTTAATTTTCATTGAAGTTCTTGATACTTTCTAAGCCATAACCTCAAAATCAAAGATTTTCTCTCATTTATATTAAGCAATGTACACCATAGTTATTATCTATGGTAATGATGTAATGATCATTTTCTTGTCAAGGAGCTAGATACTGCTAAGGTGATAATTCTTTGATAGGATCTCTCCTCACACACATACTATCCATCACTATTAGCCTCTTGCACACATGGGAATGACTTTCTAAAAGTTTAATGGTTATTGCTATCACACATGGCAAGTGAAAGCTAGAGGGAATCTTATGAAGAAGAACCTTCGGGGAGTAATGAGAGATATACCACAAGAAGGAGATATGTTGGATACATGGAACATACTAGCCCAATTCCAAGCAAAGAATGAGCAACCTTTGGGTATTCTTATTAGCTCTCTTGATAATATTGTGTGCATCTTTTTTGCTGAAACCTCTTCTACATATGATGCTTGGACCATACTTGAGAGGATTCTAGAGCCAAAACCAAGCATTGTTGTAATAGAAATGGCCTATGAACATTGAGAATAGCAGAATTAAGAGAATTATAGTGATCATTTTTGTGAGACTACTTTGAGAACATAGAGGGTGAACTTAATTAGCGGTAGCAACACAACCATTATACTTAATTAACTTGGCATGAACAATACTTTTGCAAGAAAGAGAATTAAAGAACATGACAACGGTTGAGGACCGGATTCATGTGGAGCCGATCCACATGAAGTCGCCCCCCCCTCCAATAGGCTTTTGTATTATAGATTCTCCCATAAAGAGAGACTTGGTACAATACAATCGTTGTGCTCCTTGCGACCTAGGTGATGCAATGAAGATGGAAAGCTTCATGCATCACGAGTATAACATAAACTTTGTAAAAGCATTAACCATCCCCGGACTCAGTCCCAAGGCCTCAAACACCTTCGAAGGTGGAGAGAGCTAGCGGAGAATGAGGGCAGGGAAGAGGAAGAAGAAGTAACATACAAGAAAGAGATAGTTCCTCACTTATCATCACTCTTCTTGCATAGCATAGCATAATAGCATAATAATGATGATGAAGAAGGTGGAAAACTTAATCATTGAAGCATGGTTCTTGGTTGGATTTGCATTCCATAGCCAAGAGTGTGGGTGTGGGCTCTCAACTTCTCAACAAGCTTGGAGAAGGAGATGGAGCTCTTGCACTTTGCACTTCACACAATGAGTGTGTGTGTGTGTGTGTGTGTGTGTGTGTGTGTGTGTGTGTGTGTGTGTGTGTGTGTGTGTGTGTGTGTGTGTGTGTGTGTGGGAGAGAGTATACCCTTCAAGCTAGCCCCCAAGTTTCTTGGGTCGACCCCCTCTTTTTTTCCTTGCTAGAAGCTCATTGGCTCTCTCTAGCCTAGCCAATCACAAGCCTGGGGCATAACTAGCAATAGGGGTAGTCCTTAGACAAGTGTCCTCCTTTCCCCTTTGTGAGGGAGGACTTGATAAATGCTTAAACAATTAATTGAATTAGTACTATCATTGAATCCCTTTAGAGGCCAACCAATAGCCTTTAGGCACACCATGAGGGAAACCTAGCTAGGGGCTTGACATGTGTCCCTTTTGCCTCTTTGAGTAGGTGTCCTTTTGATGAAGGAGTGGACACTCAAGCCCATCCCCTACTCTCATGGATCGCCCCCTCCTTTGTAGCCTTGCTTTGAATTTTTGGAACACCTTAATCCCCTCTCGCACCTTAAGGAGTGATTAAGCACCTCAAGCACCTTAGTTAGCAAGCACGACAAGCACCTCAAGCTTGGGCCGGGTTCCCACCTCAAGTACAGCCCTAGCTTGCCTAAGGTCCTAGGTCTAAGGACTTTTAACACTAATCTTTAATGGTCTTGAATGAAGCTAACCCTAAGGTCTTTAAGCTCCATTAGCTAGCACTGTTGTTTGACAAACCATCCCTCATTTGGATCCTTTGACTTTTACCCCGTGTTGAGATAGATCCATAAGCACATGTCTATATTCTAACCCTTGTTCCCGTTTATTCTCCCACATTAAATGATCATTTTAGTATGAGAAAATCATTTGGGTTGGTTAGATATTAAATTTTATGACATTACCTCTCTCTTGAAATCATATTCGTCCTCGACTATGAGGTAGAAGAGATAAAGGCTTAATCATTAGTCGATGTTTCTTAGCGGGTGGAGGATCCCTTTTTACCCTACAAAATCATTCCAAGATGGATGACTAATCCATTTGGAGCTTGGGAGACTTAGCTGCCCCAAGCATGTCCACTCTTGAGTCCATTTCATTATCCCAAAGTAGACTGACAATTTCTACTTGGTGTTTGAGAGACGTCGTCATCACAAACATGATTCTAAGCATGCATACTACTTAAATTTGTGCACAAGAAAAAGAATATTAGTCTTATAAGACAAAAACATTGATCATTTAAAAGAAGCATGTACATTTGCTTACTCTAATGTAGCATTGTAAGCATTGACAAGGTTTGTACTATCCTTAAGCTGTATTCCTTGCGTCCATCTAGCATCTTCAAAAGGATAATTTTTGAACTTAATAAGATACCGTCGGATAATCTTACCATGTCGTAGTACCTTGTTGTCATGCCGAAGTATAGCTTCAAGTTGTAGCACCTCTTCTTGGTTTTTGATTTTTGGGGGGTCTTTAATAATTGGTTCTGTTGGTGGCTCTCCTTTGTAGGGCTTAAGTAGGCTCACATGCAAAGCATTGTGTATGAGCCAATGGTTGGGCAATTTGTGTTGATAAGCCATATCATTGATTAGCTTCAAGATTTGAAAAGGACCCTAGTATCTTTTTGCTAATTTAGCATGATACTTTTGATGGCGCGTAGGATTTTTGCCCGTTGTTTGCCTCAATCGAGCCTTGGGAAACTTAAGTAAGACCCAATCATTTTCTTTGAACGTTAAGGCCCTTCTGTGCTTATCAGTAGCAACCTTTTGCCTTTGTTGAGATATGGATATAGCCTCCTTAATCTTTTGGAAAGGTTTTTTGTAGGTCATGGCTATACTCATCAGCAATGAAGATCTTCCCATGTACTTTAAGTAGCAAGGGACTTTTAGGTCTTCCCTCTATGATCTCAAAAGGTGCTTTTCCTTAGTAGTATGGATAGTATTATTGTACATATACTCTACAATGGGTAAGTACTTCTCCCATTGTGAGTGTTGATCTACTTCTGTAGCATAAGTCTTTAGTAGATCAAGAATTGTAAGATTGGCTGTCTCACTTTGGCCATCCGTTTGTGGTGGGTGATAGGCCGTGGGTGATAGGCCGAAGAGAAATTCAATCTTGTACCTAGATTTTCAAAGAGACCTTTCCAAAAATTACTGATCATTCTATGATCTCTATCTAACACGATGGATGTTGGCAATCCATGGTGTTTGAAAATTTGGAATATGAAGAGGGTTGCCATTTGGTGTGCCTTAATAGTCTTTTTAACAGGAATAAAGTGTACTTGCTTGCTAAACCTATCTAGTATTGTCCATATTCCCGTATTCTCATGGATAGACTTGGGTAATCAAAAGATAGAATCCATGGATATCCTCTGCCATGGTGAATTAGGGATTGGCAACAGCTGAAGTAATCCAGGTTGCTGCCCTCTATCATACTTGGTCCATTGGCATACCACACATTTTGAAACACACTCTTGTATGTCCACTTTCATGGTAGGCCAATAGAAGTACATCTCTACTCCTCAAAGAGTAGGTTGAATGTGAAAGGCATAGGGGACTGGAACGTGTGATTCTCCTCCCAACCGTGTCCTATATAGGCCCTTGGCCTGGCTAAATATAGGAACCCCCTTAACGCACGTCCGTCCTAGCCCTTGGCCTTGCCCGGTCCTACCCTTGGCATGACCTTACTCCCCCCTTGGAGGAGCGTTTTCGTCCTCAAAAACAAGAGTGATACACTAATGTTTTACATAGTGTCATCTGTCATGGATCCAGTTGTTTGCTTCATTGGAACACGGTTCAATAGGAGGCTGAATGAAACCAAGAATACCATCTTGATTTTCAAGATTGTTGTCCATTTGCAACCATCTTGTGTTATCGGTTCCTATCCAATCATAGTGTGTAGACTCCATGTAGAACGCACATGAGCATGCTAAACGAGTTATCACAACAAAGATGTACCCCCAAAAGAGTACCACTTTCCATGAAAGTAACTTGATGACATAATTCATCAGCCAAGTTTAAGTCCTTGACTTGTTCGCAAATTGCATCAGTAAATAACCCCACCATAACTAGCGTTCAAGGTTGAGAACCTGATTTATACATGAAGAGACCAAACCTAGTTGCAACATGCATTAACTTAAGGTAAGAAAACTCCAAGTAGAGCAATAAATGCTTACTAATTGGATTGCTTGGTGCTAATGTAGGCACTTTGCATATCCTTTAGCACAAGATTACACTTTGTAATCTGTCTTACCCCTTGGATAACTGATAGTACTGAGGTGTTTTTCCCCACGGTTTACAAAGAGTCTTCCAGATGATTGGTAAATGAGGATCACCATATCATACAACATTGATGAGAAAACAACAATGAATCTCATAGAGATACTTCACTTAGAGTGCAAAATGCTTCATAAGCAACTCATGTGATGAATATGCATGCCGCTGCAAACCAGCCTTTGCTAAACGTCAGGTCCCATAACACTTAGTGTGCATGCATTTAGAAAAAACAGATCCGAACATGTATATTCATGACCATCCTTGTAATTACGATTGGCGAATGTGATGCACCTAGCACACATTAAAGAGGAATGTAAATAGTTTTGAAAAGAAACTATAAACTTGCAAATTGCAATCATTTTCAAGCGTTGCTGAAACGTTTGAACCATAATAGAAGGTGAAACAGTAATCACTTCTAGGTACAAACAATGAAACCTTTTCAGTAGCAACTCATAGCCTTTTTATATGCATAAACAACCATCTGTAACGTTGTTTAGCTGCACTTGTACCGTAACAAGTCATTCTAAGTATCCGACAATTTTTGGCCATCAAAATTGCTTCTGATACGTCGTGCCCAAAATGGTCTAGAAAACAGATTTGACCAGCATCGAGGGACTTTGTCGTGACACATACTTGAAATAGTGGCACCAGTATCTGTCCCAGAGACTCATATTCTCCAGATGTGGAATATGTCTCATATAAGGGTGTCTGAAAAAAGAACATCCTTTAAGTACAAGATGTACTTATGCGTGGAGGTAATTGCAAACACTCTATGACGGGATTGAAAGGGACCCTCATTAGCCTTGCTCCACACTAGCTAAACCAAACTCCTTGAGTTCCTAGACCATGTTGCATCCCATGTGACAACATGTGCCAAATAAACCCTACAAGTGGGTGCCCCTAGGATGATATCTTCATGCTTGAGAGGAAAGATGAAGAAATCTTTTTTTTCAACAAAGCCTTGGACACGAAGCCTCAATTTCCCAATCAAGGAAGTAACTGTGGCTTCTTGCCCCTTGAAGGCTCCATCGGCTACAACAACATCTCCCATCTCATGAGTTTGAATGCCTAACTTGGTGGCCAACTCCGTGGATATAAAAATCGTAAGTAGAGTCAGGGTCAAATAGGATGCAGGTGTTTGGTAGCATGGCTAGGGTGAATGCCATCTTGCCTTCACTATAGCTTAGGAGAGCGTGCAGAATAGACGAGAATGAGAGAGAGAGAGAGAGAGAGAGAGAACGAGTTGATGGATTTGAAAAGTACGCTATGTATATTATTCCTTTGTAAAACCTTACAATATATAGCAAAGGGTTGCCATGCACATTTCTAAAAGAGTGTAGTTCATCTGCATGCTATAGGGATATGTTCCCATGGGTATATCGTCAAGGGCTTGAGCCCAACAATCCCCCCCTCAAGCCCAAACTAGAAAAACCACTCTCATGATATCGTGAGTTTTTGGTGTACTCCTCTCACAACCAAGGATTTTCGTGTATCCATAACTTGGTGCTATGATAGTGAACCCCCCCTTACGCATAGATGGTGTAGGTTAAAAATTAGCTACCAATAAATGGAGTTTTTGGTTCACTGCCAAACGTTGGGTTTAAGGTGTACCCAGTAACCTCATGAGAAGCGGGACAAAAATGGGCTAAGATAAATGTTTTTGCAAGGTCTTACCACTTATGTATGTGTGGCAGTGTCTAACCCGTACAAGTTTTTTATCATGGCATGACTGACAACAGATAAAGTAAAAGAGGCTTTGATTGAAAAAGTGTATGATTGTTTTGACAATAGACAAAAGAGACAAATTTATGACATTAAACTGGCAAAAATAATTGTGAAATCTTGTACTGCAATCTCAAAGCAGATCTTCATGTGTAGCATTTGTTGATGTACCTAGTGCGTGAAGCAAACGGTTAGAAGAGTCTTCACTAGCTTCATTGCTGGCTTCAATTGGTCAAAAATACCTTGATTCGATCTGCATATGTGGATTGACCATCTTCTTGTGACTACTTTGTCTATGCCACTGCCAAGACTATCCAAACTGTGCTTGTATCACCTCTTGGAAAACTCTTTGTAATCGATGAAGCAGCTTTTAAGGGGTGCTTTCCGACAAGACTTTTCGTGGACAACGTTTTAATATACTGTCAAAAACTTTGCTTTGCTACACCGTCAATAGGCTTGATAGCGTTTTGATATGTCGTCGCTACCAAGACCAAGAAGAAAATGCATTTTGGAATGTCGTTGAACAACCTCACTAGCAACTGCACTTAAACAATGTATTTAAACGTTGTTGATGACCACCACTGTGGAGGGTTTTGAGTTGCACCAAAAGACCACCCTTTCACTACAAGTGTTAGAATTCCCCCCACAATCGTGCCAAGGACCTTTTGAGAGTGGGAAAATCCTCTTGGTTGAAGGTCAAAGACCAAATTAAACAAAGGAGAGTCAAACCAAACGAAGAAGAAAAAACAAAATTGTCGATGGCAAGCTCTGCAGATGACGCTGACAATGGCTTGCTTCAGAGAAGTGCACAGAGGCCGAATTGGGAGACACTTTAAGGTCAAAAGTTGTACCTTAGGCCATGGCAAATCTTTTAATGGTGGTTACGATCAAAACCACGCAAATCGACAAAGGCCAGATCTCCTCTGCAAGCAACTATTCTCTCAATGTGTGTCGAATACAAACTTTCAATCCAAAGCTCTGATACCAGTGTTGGGTAGCGTGGCTAGGATGGATGCCATCTTGCCTTTGCCATAGCTTAGAAGAGCATGCAGAATAGATGAGAGAGAGAGAGAGAGAGAGAGAGTCGATGGATTTGAAAAGTACGCTATGTATATTATTCCTTTGTAAAACCTTACAATATATAGCAAAGGGTTGACATGCACACTTCTAAAAGAGTGTAGTTCATCTGCATGCCACAGGGATATGTTCCCATGGGTATACTTGTCAAGGGCTTGAACCCAACATATTCCTTTGTAAAACCTTACAATATGTAGCAAGGGTTGCCATGCACACTTCTAAAAGAGTGTAGTTCATGCATGCTATAGGGATATGTTCCCACGGGTATACCATCAAGGGCTTGAACACAACAGAAGGCATCATGCTCCCTTTCCTTTCCCCAAGCATAGGAGAGAGGTGATCCTTTGCAATGAGAATCCTCTTTTGGAGCTTTGATCGTGGAAGCTCTAGGATTCTCATTGTGGGCATTTCTTTTGGGCCAAGAACGATAGCCATGTCCTTGCTCCCTTGACTTAAAGAATTTGTGGTCCTTACAAAAAAGCTTCTAGCTTAAGAGAGAGTTTATTTTTCCTCTCCTTGGACTGATTGTAATAGAAATGTCATATGAATTTTGAGAGTAGCGGAATTAGGAAATTAGATAAAGCACTTTTGAGAAATTACTTTGTGAGCATAGAAGGGGAACTTAATTGATGGTAGCAACATAAACATGGTACTTAGTTAACTTGGCATGAACAAAACTTTTGCAAGAGAGAGTTTAGAGAACATGACAACAGTTGAGGACCGGATTTATGTGGAGCCGATCCCCCCTCCAATAGGCATTTGTAGTATAGTTTCTCCCATCAAGAGAGACATGGTACAATAGATCTTTGTGTTCCTTGTGACCTAAGTGATGCAATGAAGATGGAGAGCTTCATGCATCACAAGCATAACATAAACTTTGCAAAAAAACATTAACTATCCCAAACCTCAGTTCCAAGGCCTCAAAAACCTTCGAAGGTGGAGAGAGCTAGTGGGGAATGAGGGTAGGGAAGAGGAAGAAGAAACATTTCATAGGAGAAAGAATTAGTTCCTCACTTCCTCACTTATCATCATTCTTCTTGGTAGCATACATAATAGCATAGTAATGAAGATGGAGGAGATGGCAAGCTTAAGCATTGAAGCATGGATCTTGGTTGGATTTGCATTCCATAGCCAAGAGTGTTGGTGTAGGCTCTCAGCTTCTCTACTAGCTTGGAGAAGTAGATGGAGCTCTTGCACTTTGCACTTCACACAATGAGAGTGTGTGTGAGTGTATGTGGGAGAGTATACCCCCAAGCATGCCCCTAGCTTCCTTGGTCGACCCCCCTTGTAGCTCATGCTTGAAGCTCATTGAACCCCTCCAGGTCTAGCCAATCACAAGCAAGAGGCATATCAAACAAGCATGCTAGTCTTGGGACAAGTGTCCCCCTTTCCCCTTTGAGAGAGAGGACTTGATAAATGCTAAAACAATTAATTAAATTAACTAATTTGTCATTGGACCCCTTGGGAGGCCAACCAATAGGCTTTAGGCACACCATAAGGGCAACATGAGGAGGAACTTGACAAGTGTCCCATTTGCTTTCTTTGTACCAAGCTTGCCTTGTGTGAGGGTGTGTGTATTCTCTCTCTAGCCCCCTCTTGTAGGGCTCGCCCCTCCTTGTAGGGATAGTTGTTGACTTTTTGAACACCTTACCCTCAAGCACCTTAGTCAGCAAGCATGACAAAGCACCTTAATCTTGGGTAGTGTTCCCACAATCACATCAAGCTCCCTAGTTAGCAAGCATCTTAGTCAGCATGAAGAGAGAAAGAGAATCCCAAAATCCCGTGTTTGTGTGCACCACACTTCTTGACTCTTCTCAAGGAAGATGAGCGCTCTGAGAGCATCCTGATCAGGCGATCGGGTATTTTGTCCCCCTTTTGAAGCCAATGGATCCATCAAAATTTCCATCAAAGCAAAGCTGCACAAGATACACTTTCGCCCTCTTTTATGCTAATTTTTTCTCTTAATCATGACATACACTCTCTCAATTGTGTAGCTCTTGCTCTCTTATCAATCATATATTTATACTATTGTCATTTATGATCCATGAGATGAATAAACGAGCAAAAAAAAAAACTCAATCATCGTGATGGTTGGTACCCAGTATGGAGTCTTGTGTTCTAATTCTTGTTTATGTTGCTCTCTTCATGTGTTGTGATTATTCAATCAATTGTTCCATTGAATTTATTTTGATTTAATCAATTAAAGTTGTATTGAAAGTGCTGGGAGGATTTTCAAGAAGCCAACAGTGGTATCAAAGCTTTGAAAATGCTCCAGACAGTGTGCAGAAGCAAAGAAGAATGCGTCTTGTAGAGAAATCAAATAAATTTTGGCATGAAGAATCTCAAGAAAGTTGATTTTGGAAGATTATCTCTTTTCTAAAGATGCAAGAACAACAAGCTTCCTCATCTCAATAGATTCAATCACAACTACAAGCGGCCTATTTCAAAGAAAACGATGCAAGAAATTGAAGAAAAGCAACAAACAAAATTCATGCACGCTTAGACTCTAGAGGAATAATCAGAAAGTGTTGAAAAAACAACTTCAAAGTCAATCAAAGTGCCTACAATCATCAACAAAATAAGAAGACACTCTCTCAATAGCTTCTAACGGTTGTTTTGGATTGTTCAAAGGCTTTGCATATTCATTAGAGGTCCTGGATTTCTTTTGGCTTGTTTAATATACACAAATATCATCTTGTTCATTTTCTTATAATCTTTTTCTTTTTGGAAATTTAACTTTTGCATATATTTTGGATTTACACTTATATTTTAAAAAAAATTTAAACCTTAGTTAACCAACTATGACCACCCTAGATTCTCTTCTTATGGATCAAAAGATTGATGTTCTTTTTGAAGAGCTTGAAAAGGAATTGGCATTGCACATACTCTCCTTCAAGAAAAGCTTGAGAAGTTACAAAGCAGAGTTTCCACAAGCGCAATCATGAAGATGACAATGAAGACAAGCAGATTATCAAAGTGATTAAGCATACTTTGGATGCTCAAGCCAAGACAAAACAAAACAAGATCTCTAAAAAGGCATTTACTTTTGTAAAGCATGATGGAAGAAAGGATGCTTGCGTGCTTCTCTCTTGGTTATCATCCTTGGATGACTACTTCAAGGAAAAAAGTTCAATGAACAAGGCAAAATCAAGTGTGTAGTAAACCAAATGATAGAACGTGCTTCTCTTTGGTGAAATGTGATTCGTAAATGACATAAACAACCATGAACTTGGAAGAAAATTCAAAGAATGGTAATGAAGTACTTTCTCCATTCTCAATACAAAGAGAAATCTAGACATGCATGGGATACTCTTTAATCTAGTACATGGAAAACCGTTAAACAATATACAGACACATTTTGACAAATTCTACTTATTCTACAAAATGTGGAAAAAGTTTCACCCTCTACTTTCAAATGCAAGTATATTTCCAATTTGGAGTATACTTTACCTACGAAGGTCAATAAATTTCATCCTCATACATTGGAAAGAGCTATTTCTTTAGCTCAGGATGTTGAAGTTGCGAAAGGTAAAGATCCAACTCCAAAAGGGAAACCAATTAGAAGGAGTTATTCTTTTCTTCCATCACCACACAATGTAAAAAAACTACTACACCTCAATTAAGGACCAATGGTACCAATGGACAACGATGGGTGCAACACTACAATCAATATTCGACCATAGTCGAGCAATTCCAATCAGAATGGTTTTGGACAAAGGAAGGTAAATAACAATTATTCAAGTAATGCTTTTAAAACTTTATCTTTTCCTTTCTTGAAGTCACAGAACAAGGCTCTACATAGTCACAACAACAACAACAACGGCAACAAAAATAATGGAAAAGTTAATATGAAGACTGTTGTTTGCTACACTTGTTGAGCACCATATTGTCGAAATAAAATTGAACAAAGAGAAATTCAACATCAAATTGAGGAATTATTAACTCATAGTTTAATTAAACCAAGTAGTTCACATTTTTGTGCACCAATTCTCTTAGTCAAAAAGAAAAATGGTACTTATCATTTGTGCATTGACTATAGAGCACTTAATAAAATCAATGATAATGAATGATTCCTTGTGTTGATGACTAATATGATAAATTAAAGTGGTGCATCCGTTTTTAGTAAGATAGATCTTAAATCTGGATTCATCAAGTATGTATGATGGAAAGTAATGTTCATAAAACTGTATTTCAAAAACACAATTCTTTGTAATTCCTTTTGGGTTGACAAATACACTTGCTACATTTTCATGCATGATGAATCACATCTTTTGAAAGCATCAAGTTTGTGTTGTGGTTTTCTTTGATGACATTTTAGTTTTTAGTAAGAATGAAAAAGATCATTATGCACATGTGGATTTGGTTTTTAAATTGCTGCATGAAAACCAAATTTATTTGAATTTCAAGAAAAGCTTATTCTTCAAACTTGAGATTGAATATTTCGGTCATATTGTCTCTAGTGAAGGAATCCTTGTGGATCTTGAGAAGACTCAATGCATCAAGGAATGGCCTAGACCTCAATCTATTCATGAGATGTAGTTATTATAGAAAATTCATACAAAATTTTGCATAGTTGACTTTACCACTCAAAAACCTTTTGAAAAAGAACACATCTTTCACTTGAAATGATCAACATCAAAAATCTTTTGAGACACTCAGATATGTACTCAATCTTGTTGTTAAGCTAGCACCACCGTATTATAGTCCTTTTAAAATCATTAATCATAGTAATGATAATTCTTTTCAATTGGCTCTCCCTGAATCTTGGAAAATTCACAACACATTTCACATAACTCTTCTTTATCGTTCTCTACCGTGACTTCCTATCATTGATGATCCACATTTTTAGAAGAGGATTTTGAAATCCTTGTACCTCAAACCATCAAAGACCATCATTAAACTTTGACACGGAGTGGTATGTTGCATCGCAAGTATTTTCTTAAGTATAAGAATCATGGCCTTGAAAGCACCAAGTGGATTCCAGAGAGGGTTTTTCGCTCTCATCCTAGTATCAGGCAAACTTCAAGAAGTTGAAAGTTTGTATTCTTTACCTGAGGTTTTTCCTTTGGCTCAAAACTTTGGTATTTTATACCTGAGCTTATCCCTTTGACAGTTCATTCGATGGTAATTTGATGCTAAGGTTTACTCTTTGACTGTTAGTCTATGGTATTTGATACCTTAGGTTTTCCATTTGACAGCTATTCAGTGAATCATTTAGAGCAATACTTGACTGAGGTTTTGCACTTTGAACAATGTCATGCTCTTTTTGTCTTTTTTAGAGGGCCCACTAACAATGTCTTTTCAGTTTCGTAGATTTGGATATGTGGATCGCACTTACTTTTTTGGCTTCCTCTTTTCAAGATATTATGATGAGCAGTGGAAAGTTCCCTCTGAGTACTTTACTTGATTCAACATATATCGTGTGGAGATCTGCCTCGTCTCCACACAAATTTTGAAGATTCCTAGTTTTTTCTATTTTTTGCAATTGAGGGCAGTTGCTTTCCTATTTGGGAAGACTATTATATTTTTTCACATTTTATCAATTTTGCTAATGTTTTATTCTAAAAAACCATTCAAAGAAAGCAATGTAAATAGAACTCTCCTTTACCTACTATTCTTAGAGTTTAAGTTAAAAGCAATCATTGCTATTTTTGGATGCATGCATGAAGAGAGAAAGAGAATCCCGAAATCGCATCTTCATGCACACCACACTTTTTTTAGCAAGAATTAGCTTCTTGACTCTTCAAGAGAAAGCCGAGCGCTCCGAGAGCATCTTGATCAGGTGATTTGTTGTTTTATCCTCCTTTCAAAGCCAACGGAGCCATCAGAATCTCCATCAGAGAAAAGCTGCAGAAGATATACTTTTGTCCTTTTTTATGCTAATTTTATCTCTCAATCATGACATACACTCTCTCGATTGAGTAGCTCTTTCTCTCTTATCTTTCATATATTTAGACTATTGTAATTCATGCTCCATGAAAAGAATAAAGAGGCGGAAGGCAAATACTCAATAATCTTGATTGAGGGGGATGGCTGTTACCCAGTATGGTGTCTTGTGTTGTGATTCTTGTTTATGTTGCTCTCTTTATGTGTTCTAATTATTCAGTCAATTGTTTTGCTGAATGTATTTAAATTTAATCAATCAAATTTGTGTTGAAAGTGTTGGGAAGATTTCAAGAAGCCAACAAGGACACTAGAATATGCAGTTATTGGGCGATTGAAGGCATAAGCAGAGATTTTTTAAGTTTTCAAAATTTATTTTGATGTATTATATTTTGGTTATTTTTAAACGCCTGTTTTTGAGGGTAATTGCTTCCTTAATGGAGGGGGTTGTAATGATATTTATCTTATGACATATTAATCAAGTAATTATTGTATGGTACAAGTGAAAAGCAACTTAAACCGTCGGATTATCTTTCACCATCTAACAGTGGATGTTAGATGTTCACGGACAAACCAACTCTATTCATAAACTCTCTCTCTCTCTCTCTCTCTCTCTCTCTCTCTCTCTCTCTCTCTCTCTATTCTTGTAACACTTCATAAATTTATAAATAGCCACACATGGGCTCATTGAGGGACCTAAGCGGGGGGAGTAGCCTTTGCTTGTAGTCTATTGTTGATCTTCTCCACTTATCTCTTCTCTCTCTCTCTCTCTCTCTCTCTCTCTCTCTCTCTCTCTCTCCCTTGATCGTGTCTTGCATTGGATTGTGTGTACGTGCAAGTATTTAGGTGTGCATGCTTGTCAGTTTCCTCTCTCACATGCGGTGTATTTTTATTTTCACAAGGTGCTACAAACTCTTGCAGCGGCCATGTAGCCCCCATAAACTAGAGGTGATTGTATTGAGTAAGGAACTAAAAGGGGACTAGATATATTTTGGCCATGGTCACATTGACTTGGTCACATGGTCAACGTCGACTTGACAATAGCTGGTTCATTGCTTAAGTGGGCCATTCTTGCGAGCCCCCTGCTCCACCCACTACGTGTTGCAAATCGAAAACTGACAAGTGCTGAGGAGCCTCTTAGCTTTGGAGGATGGTTCAATCACCCCCTAAACAAGAGATGTAGCAAAGTTGTTATTACCCGCCATCTTGATTTTTTTTGTTGTATGAGAACGCAACTGCCACCCTAAATCACCTTAGGGGCGCTTTTATGATGCTTATGTAAAGGTTGTCTTAGATTTAAGAAGGCTTTGTAAGTGGGGGGTCAATTGAAGGCTGGGTTCAGACGAGCCCATGGCGGTAGAGTGAGAGATTTTTTCCTGCCTCCGTCCCTATGTTCACACAGGACGACATCAATGTTTAAGATAACAAATGGCAAGAGATGGTGCAAGTACCGATGAGTAGAGCAAAGATTGTGTCATTGGTTAGAGATTTTGCGTGCAAAGCTTGACTCCATCTCTCCATGTTTTGCACCAAAAATGTACTAGGTAGTTTGTATCTTCCATGCATGCACTTTGGGGGGGGGGGGGGGGGGGGGGGGGGGGGGGGGGGCTCACTCAAGAAATGGTGGGTTTGGAGAGAAATGAGTTTTGTTTAATCCAATGGGTGCGCACCATGTAGGATGCTCGCCCCTTCCTTCCACTCTATCGTTAGCGCATCTGAACCCAACCGAAGATTTGCTTAGCCCACCCAACAACTCGCTAGAGGCTCACCTATGGATACTGTGTATCTTTAAGTGGAGTGACCTTCAATTTCACTAGCATGGAAGCCTTTGTCGAGGTCCTTGTAGCTCTTGTTATCCTACCTTCAAGCAAAACCCAAGTATAGGACAAAGAAACTCACCCTAAATCTTACCATGCCAGCATGAGTATCCTACTCTCTCTCAATTTTTGGTAGTGTTAGTGAGAGTGTGCACATTTATACTCCACAATGGCTTGTGAGTTGACTTCGGTATGTGTGATTGGCTCCTTCAAAGCATTTAGCATGACAGGCGCACGGTTGAAGAAGCATCAAAAGTCTTGTCATGTTGCTACCATGATGATCTTTTATAGATCTATTTGCTTGGAGAGTGTGGGGGTTAACTCTGCCAAGTTTGGTAGAGTTACCTCATCACTATATCACACGAGCATGGTCAAATGGGATCAATGGTGGAGGAGGAAAACGCGAGGCGCGCCAATCGTGGATCGTCAGATTTGACAATCGCTCTGAATTTACTAGTCTGTCCGAATTTACAAATTTACCCCGAATTTATTAATCGGCCCACATTTACAATATGAGATACTCGAATCCCCTATATTTCAACGAACGCATACGGACGTAGTGGTTAGTGCACATGGCTCGTCGTGAGGAGGTCACAGGTTCAAGACGTGGGGTGCGGACTACCCCGAATTTACAAGCCTACCCGAATTTACTTTTCTCCCCGAATTTACCGAATGTCTCGAATTTGTGCATCTTACGGTCCGAATCACCTCAACCGTAGATCCCATTTGAAGCTGCCCGTGCAACATAGTGTGGAGGATAGAGTTAGAAAAGGGCAACGAGGGCCTCGTGCAGAAGTACTTCGGGCAGTTATGTCCCACTGGGTGCATGCGACGCATAGAGGGCATTCATTGTGTTGCGAACACCCAATCACGCACTCAACTCAAGACGGACAGTGCATCATGCATGCATTGCAACCCCTATAAAAGTTGAGAAAAAGGCGAGACTTCGCAACGCATGAGCGCTCCACTTGCATTGTCCAGTGGCCTATGCTGTGTGACTGCTATAGAGCAGGACATGAGGCTAAAGCGGTCTATGTCTTGCATGCGCCTTGCGAAATGTAGACTCTTGTACGTTGGGCAGAAGTGTCTACTAAAAAAGACAACTTTTCTGCATATTTTGGGTAGTTGGGCTAGAGCTCTCGATATATGTTGCAGCACAGTCTCTCTCTCTCTCTCTCTCTCGGTCGGACACTCTCTACCTCGCATACAGACCCGCGACGAGGCCGCTCCGATCCTCGTAAGTCTTGCATTTCTTAGACCCTCAGATCGCCATCCAGTTGAGTGTTGTGTTTGTGTGCGCGCGCAGTTATGAAAATGAAGAATTCGTGCTCATCTCAGCACAGCTCTAAATGTTTGAAATTCACAGCTTAGAAGGTGAGCCCATGCACACACACACAGAGAGAGAGAGAGAGAGAGAGAGAGAGAGAGAGAGAGAGAGAGAGATATCATCCTCTGGAGGTCACATAAATACGCCCACGAAAAGGTGTCTTCATTTTCGAGAAAGAGGGAAATGGTTGCTACATGGAGGGAAGCCACCTGAAGGTCGGTACGGCTAGGTAATGTGTAGTGGCTAAGTGGGTTATTGAGTGAGTCAAATTGCGAGTTTGGCTATTGAGTCAAATTGCGCTTTTAACTTGTTGAGGTGTTCTTTAAGCTCTTGGTTTTCTTCCATAATCCGCCCAAGGGCTGCTTGTAGCTGTCCGATCTTGCTCGGGGCTGCTACAATGGCGGCGAAGCTAGGTTTTCGCCTTGTATTGAGCTTAAGAGTGCTTGGGGTGTGCTTATGAAGGCTTGCCTTGTGTGCAAGGCAAGTAGGAAAATTGTATTAGCCTTGGACACTCTAAAGCAAAAAACTATTGCAACACACGCGACAAACTGCACACAACTGAACTGAAACTGCGCGCGCGCACACACACACACAGAGAGAGAGAGAGAGAGAGAGAGAGAGAGAGAGAGAGAGAGTCGACACGGTATGGCGGAGTTTCGAGCCAAGAGCCCCCAAAATTGGGGCCCCTTCCGTTATTTCTTTATTATTTCTTAAAAAAGGTACAATGTCTGAGGGTACTCTTTCTATGGCGATGCTCCTAAGCTAATGAGCCATGAGCGAGGCCTTGGCTTTGTATTTGAAGCCCCTGGCCAAAAGCATACAAGTGAAAAGCATTGTCCCCAAAAGCTAGGGTCCGAAAGCTCCTGTACCAAAAGCTGCTACTTGAAAGGATGCCCCGTAAATTGCAGAGGTCCATATGCTGTGCCACATTAAGCAGGCCTATTTGTACGTTGCCACGGTATGAGCTCTACGTAGTTTGAGCCCTATGCTTTATTTTTAATGGGTTAGGCTCCATCAGCTAGGTTCTGTAAGTTGGGAGAGGTTAGGTTTTCAAACCTAACCCCTACTGGGCCTATCGGCCATAATTTGCAAGTTGTTTGGGGTTTAGGTTTTAACCCTAGTCCCCAAGTGTCCTCTCGTCCAAATATCTTCTAGTCCGGACATGCTGCCACAAACTGCTGAGGTGTCAAGTTAGTAAAGAGCAGAGCCAACCTTTAGATTACGGCCGAGGGGTCTAAACCCTAAGAAGAACAAGCAACAAAGAAGAAGTCCTACCAACTTATGGGGCCCCGTTTGATGGGGCCCAAGTGACATAAAGGATTAAAATAAAGCAAGACCCACACACACATTGAAAGACTTGCGTAGCAGCTGATGACATGGCAACTATATGAAAAAATTTAAAAAATTGCGTTGACATGATGACGTGGCAGATTGTACGGATTTTCGCGTTTTGCGTTGAGTGCTGATTGTTATTTGAAGTATCTTCGGGTCCTGACCCCGGACTTACTAGTCACTCCCACCCTTACTTCATCACGCATCAGGCACCCTCCCGTCTTTATCGCTCTGTCTTATAGGGCATAAGCCATAAAGAACCCAAGACGTGGAATTCATGGATTCAGCAGAATAATTGCAGTTTTTGCTCAACGAGCTTCACGACGTTCTTTCGTGGCATCCTCAACAGAATCTTCCGATGCTGCAAAGCTTTTAACAATTTTTGAACTACATGTTACCCCCTGTGATGCCCCTGGTGGTACCTCCTCCTCCGGCACCAGAAAGTACGAGAGCTTCCAACCTACAACCTTCTCAGCTGTCTGTTCCGATCGGGGGAGTCTTCAGGAATATGGTGCAGCCATCTAACCCTGATCCAGTGCAACCGCCATTGCCCCCACCTCCACCACCACCACCACTGCCACCAAGCTACAATTTTTTACTTTTTTAGGGGTGAAAGATCGCAAGAAAGCATTGCAGTTCCTACAACAATTCGTGAACATCTATGCTTTGGGGAACTATATAAAAGAATCCAAGATTTCTCGAGCAGCAGGATTTCTTAAAGATAATGCTATGCAATGGTGGAGTTCAATTGTGACACAACCGCATGCTCCAAGGACCTTGCAAGCTTTCAAGACAGTTTTTGCACGTAGTTACATGACTTCGATGTTTGAAGTCCGGATTTTGGCAGAGTGGGGCAACTTGAAAATGCTTGCCACCGAAACCATGGATGACTATAACAATGCAGAGGATGGAGAAATTGAAGCTGAGCTAGCCACGGGGAAAACTCAGAAAGTGGTACCGCTCATTGGCGCTCTTCTAGTGACTATACAAGATTATCATGGAAAAGTCGATTTCCACATTATGAAGCTGGGCAATTGCGACATTCTCTTGGGCATGCCCTGGCACAACAAGAATGATGCAACTTTTCAGTTTCGGAACTGAACCATTGCCGTGATGCAGAAGGGCAAGCTAGTTGTCCTCAAAGTTCGGTTGTCCGAACAAAGCCCTGAATGACCTCTCTAGTTGTTTTCTAGTTAGATACTTTTGAACATTGTTCGAGAAAGCATTGTTTGAAATATGTTTGAAATGGATACTATCTGTTTTAAACTTGTCTTGGTGCCGATTTGAATTGTTTGACTCTGGTTTTAAGTACTCGTTTTAATGATTGGTGATTTTACTTTCGGGTGGAGAAGTGAGAAATACTATTTTGCTATTTTTTGAACCTCGGAACGACGTAGGTCGATGCTTGGGGAGCGTTTCATTGTATGTTTGATAACCTCGGAACGACGCAGGCCGATGTCTAGGGAGCGTTCCATTGTATGCTAGAAAATTGCCTAACGATGTAGGCCGATGTCTAGGGAGCGTTTGGTTGTATGCTTGAACCTCCAAGCGACGCAGACTGTGATTTGGGGAGCGTTTGGTTGTACAGTTCTTTGAGCTCATGGCTCGGACCTTTTAATTTATTTGTGGGGTAGTCGTTGAGTAGCTTCATACCGCAGACCGTTTGTCTGGGGGAGTGCTCAACGGTGCTGTTTGTTGTGTCTTGTAACATGCATATGTAAGCAATTGTGTTGCATTGTGATCTGCCAACTACTGAATATTCCTAATTGGATGAGATTGCCCGGGTATGTAATTTTAGTGCATCAAGACACCCGTGGAAGATCAGCGCGGTCTGGGTGTGATGGCGTAATTTTACTACGCCAGCATATCAAGAGTTCCGAACTGGACGAAAGGAGAAGCCAACTCCTTGATCAAAAAGAGCCGAAAGGAGAAGCCAACTGCTTAACAAAAAAAATAGCAAACTAATTGTCCCTCGGAATGACCCTCGGATTTAAAAGAAAAGCTACCTTGAGTTGTTTTGCAGATATGTTGTAATCGCGGACGATTACTCTCTTTCAAGAGGGTGGATGTCACAAACTAATGACGTGACAAGTTAGTAAAGAGCAGAGTCAACCTTCAGATAACGGCCGAGGGGCCTAAACCCTAAGAAGAACAAGCAATAGAAGAAGAAGTCCTACCAACTTATGGGACCCCGTTCGATGGGGCCCAAATGACACAAAGGATTAAAATAAAGCAGGACCATAACACTCACACTGAAAGACTTGCGTAGCAGCTGATGACATGGCAACTACACGAAAAAATCCCAAAAATTGCGTTGACATGATGACGTGGTAGATTGTACAGATTCTCGTGTTTTCCGTTGACTGCCGACGTGGCAGTTGTACGGAATTTAGTGAATACGCTGGCAACATTCTGGCATTGCTTTTGGACCAAAAGCTTTTGAGTTTGAAGGATTTTCATGTAAACTGCTTTGGGGCCTAGGGCCTTTAAATATGAGGCCATGGGCTCATTCTCTGGCATGCTTCCTGGAGAAGGTGCAGAGTCTGGAGTACCGGCTTGTACTGTGTTGAGGCAATATAAAGAAATACCGAAAGGGGCGCCAAGGTTTGGGGCCAATACTCTTTGGGTGGAATTCCGCCACTCGTGTTGCGTGTCATGTCTCTCTCTCTCTCTCTCTCTCTCTCTCTCTCTCTCTCTCAATTCAGTTGTTATTGAAGTGCTAAAAGTTTGTTCAGTCTGTTCTTTTCTATTGGCACGTGGTGCCAGTCTTGTGACACATGCCACATCATTTGTTTGCGACATATCCCCCTCTTGAAAGAACGGTAATGACCCTTGATTATGCTTCAAAACAGACATAGGACAAAAACTAGCTGAGTAGGCATCGACTCTAAGTACTGACGTACTAGACTACACACATCCAACACTTGCACAAAGACGACAGTTACTCAACATTCACATCATTATTGTTGTTGAGATATCAGATTAGAATCATGATTATTATAACTTATTTAGCAATCACATCTAGACCGCATTGATCTTTTCACCGTAGTTACCCGGAACGCAGAAACAGAACGACGACGAGATCCCCCGCGGAACAGCGAGGGGTTCGGAATGGGAACGGCGCGGAACGGGAGGCATCAAAACCAGAGTTACCCGGAACGCGGAACGGGAACGGCGACGGGGACCCTCGCGGAACGGGGAACGACCAGGGGTCCGGAACGGGAACAGCGCGGAACGGGAGGCATAAAAAACACCCAAATAATGCTTGAGAAGGGAATGGGTGTGAGGGGGTGCATTTTAATTTTTGAGTCCTTGCACACTAAAAAAACACCTAATGTTCATTGCAAATTTGCAAAAAACTGCCTATTTCTTCCCATTTTTGAGAGTTGGCCGTTCCGGGCCGTTCCGAGGCTGTTTTGGAGCCGTTCCGGCCGGCCGTTCGGGTATCAAGTGGTCACCCGGAACGGCAAAACGTTCCGGGGCGTTCCAGCTTGGCAGAGGGGGAGGGAACGGCGTTCTGGCCTTCTAGGGCCTGCGGAACGCGTTCCCCGGTAACTATGATCAAAACATCTAAAAAATGCAATTTTAAGCCTTGTGTGATTGAATAATAGTAGTGTCAGAGTCCTTTGACTCTAATACTCACAAAAAAGTTGATTTGAAGACCATTCAACCTTACTATGGCAAACGTGTGTCGTATAGACTTGAGAGCTTGAGGGGGGGAGGGATGCGGAGAGAGAGGGGGAGAGGGAGAGAGCCTTGTAGACTTTAGAGTCTAGAGTCTAGAATAATGAGGCTAGAGCTTGAGAGTCAAGACTCGAGACTCAAGAGGGTAGAGCTTGAGCTTTGGCCCTTGAAAGCTTGTGTGCATTGTGAAGGTAAGGGGTGGGGGGAAGGGCATTTAATAAGGGGGAGCCTCACAAGATAAAGCACATAAATTCTGAAAATCTGCCCATTCGCAGCCGTTCCGGTACCAAATGCCTGTCCAGAACGTCTGGCCGTTTCGAGCCATTCCAAGACATGAAACCCCTTCGGAACGTTGCTCAACTTTCCCAGCCCACAAGGTGACGTTCCCCGATAACTATGCTTTTCACAAATGTCTTGATCTACCAAATCTCGTTACTATCACATTCACATAATCCCTCATGTGACTAGACAAAATGGTGTAGTCATCTCATCTTTCCGACATGTACTCAAACAATACACATGAGAGAGCACATATAACATATTCATTTTAGAAATTCCCATTTCGTACATACATATTTTCATAAAGTCATTCAGCAGAACACTATCAGCCTGTCAGTATCCTGAAATTTGGAAAGAAATCAGTGACTTTACTCCTATTGAGGTAACCCGTGACAAATGAGTGGAGTGACTCCCCTCTTGTGCAGTCCGCAGAGCACCTGATTCAACCTTTTGTTTTATCCGTAACTTTCAGAATAGTCGGAGCTAGGATACTTAACTTTGGAAAGAGCCGCTCCTTCCTCTTCCGCTTCGTAGGCGTTCTTTTTGAAACTTGAGTAGAACCCAATCATTTTCCTTCACTGCAAGTCACGTCGATGCTTGTCCATTGCCTTCTTATGCGGTGCTTGAGACTTCTCCCTTCCGTTGGCAAAAGCAGTGTTTAGATCTTGTGTATACTGCTTCATAAAGCTTGTACTTGGTGCTCAGAATTGGTGGAATCTTTTTGACACCCTCAACGATCTCAAATGGCGCCTTTCCCGTAGACATATGAACCATGTTGTAAGCAAACACCACTAAAGGCAAGTACTTCTCCCATTGAGTAAGGATCTCAAATGGGAGAAGTACTTGGTGCTCAGAATTGGTGGAACCTTTTTGACACCCTCAACGATCTCAAATGGCGCCTTTCCCGTAGACATATGAACCATGTTGTAAGCAAACACTACTAAAGGCAAGTACTTCTCCCACTAAAGGCAAGTCACTTCAGTAAGGATACATCATTTATCGCTTCCTTTACTTGAAAGGGCCCATAGTATCGCATACTAAACTTTGGAAAGAGCCGCTCCTTCCTCTTCCGCTTCGTAGGCGTTCTTTTTGAAACTTGAGTAGCACCCAATCATTTTCCTTCACTGCAAGTCACGTCGATGCTTGTCCGTTGCCTTCTTATGCGGTGCTTGAGACTTCTCCCTTCCCTTGGCAAAAGCAGTGTTTAGATCCTGTGTATACTGCTTCATAAAGCTTGTACTTGGTGCTCAGAATTGGTGGAACCTTTTTGACACCCTCAACGATCTCAAATGGCGCCTTTCCCGTAGACATATGAACCATGTTGTAAGCAAACACCACTAAAGGCAAGTACTTCTCCAATTGAGTCTTATGATCAGAGAGAGATGACTTTAATAAGTCCAAAACCACTTAGCTGGCTATCACTGATTGCCCATGTCCGTGAATGAAATGAGGATGAGAATCTGAGCTAAGTGCCTATATTCTCCCATATTGCTCTCCAAAACAAGCTCGCAAATCGGGGATCTCTATCTGACATTATCGATTCAGGCATCCCATGTAATCAAAAAATCAGTGAGACAAATCGCTTGGCCAAGTAATCGGCTTTCATTGTCTTCTTTATCGGAATGAAGTGAGCTTGTTTGCTAAACATGTCGACGACTATCCAAATGCTATCATACCCACTCCGAGTCCTAGGAAGATCGAAGATGAAATCCATTGTTATACCATGGTCAGTGTGGAATAAGTAAAGGTTGTAGTCGTCCTAGTTATTTGTTTGTCAAACTTGACCTTTGACACACCAAACAAGTGCGTACAAACTCATCCACATCCTTTCTGAGCTTAGGCCAATAGAAATACTTTTCCACCCCTTTCAAAGTACTCTCAATGCCTCTATGCCTAGCAAAAGGTGGATTATGGCACTCTGTCAACACCTTGTTTCTCAATCCTAATGTGACAACAACATGGTCTTTCTGTCACGTGCGCATTGCACTTGAGCCATGTGGACAGGCTACTGCTGTAGTTTATTATCCGTCTTAGTTAGCTTAGGATCTAGCTTGGCATTTTGTGAGGCTCTAGAAGGACGTGCATGTTTAGGCAGGTCGTAGCTGCATACCCTCAGTTGCACAATACAGTCACCTAAGCATATAGGCATATGAACAATCACTTAAGTCATTCATTAATGAGTGACTTTGACATGATAGGAAAATGGCAAAAGACCTATAAAAGAGTCACTTGGCCTTCAATTTAAAAACAAAAGAATACAGTACCTGCAGAACAAGTACTTGCAGTACAAGTACACGCAACACCATCACCTCAGCACCAGCGTTTTCAGTATTCAGCATCAGATCAGCCCTAGCGTTTGCATCAGATCAGCCCTTGTATTTTTGCAGCAAATCAGCGATCATTTTTGCATCAGCATTCAGCCCCAGTGTTTTTGCAACAGATCAGCCTAGCGTTTTGCATCAGCATTCAGCCCTAGTGTTTTGCAAATTTCAACATTTAACACTCGGTATTCAGCATTTAGCCATTGTATCAGCATTTGATCAACATTTGTGCAAGTAACCAAAGCAAGTACTTACTCTGGCAACAGAGCAAGGGTGCCCTTGAGGGTTGTTGGGACCCGACACGTGGTGTCATCTCTCTCTATCATTCGAGCAGAGCTAGCTGCCCCTCCTATTCCTATGGAGATTGAGGCACTTACCAGATCAGTCTCCTTTGTGCACAGCTTGTGGGATACTACTAGAGATATGCTAGACTGGCCCTTGAGTCTTCCAGATAGTAGCTCTTCAGGGGGAAACTTCATGTTGGTATGCACAGATGACATCATGGTTTTAGATGCATGGCTTCACCATGGACAGGTTGCCCCCTTTCCCGTACTCTCTTCAGGCACCCTCGATGTCTCTTACATGGGTGGAGATTACTACTCATTCGTCAGGAGGACATGGATAGAGCCGCCACAGGAGTTGGGCACGAAGATGGATTTCTATAGAGAGCATCTTCTCCACCTCACAAGAGATGGGTTTGTGATTCGACCCAGCTACATGGATACACATAGTCTCATGGTTTGTGGTGTGCCATTGGTCAGATATGCCACCAGCTGGAGATTGGGATTGGTAGATTCAAAGGGATACCACCAGACAACAGGATATGCCGCTTATGCCAGCTAGAGCCAAAGACAGAGCTACATTACATATGTCATTGTACAGTGTACTATGAGATATGGGACCGTTTCCACTGCTTATTCAGAGAGGGTTTCGGTCCTTTCTCTAGGGTCATGAGTTATGAGGATCAGAGATGTCTTGGGCTATATCTACTTGAGTTACACAGATATAGAGACACTTTACTGGGGAGAGCTAGAGAGAGACAGTCCCAAAGACGAATTACAGATTTCTTTTTACTAGATATGGGACAGCCAAAGGAGCAGCCATCACTGCAGAGCTCGGCCCACACTCATTCGACCACTACCGTCACTCTCATCGACCGAGCATTGGAGCTACGGAGATCCAGACGGCCACGATTGAGGAGAGGGGCTACACAACATCGGCGGAGACTACAGCAAAGGATTCGAGCCATACTCTCTCGACATCCAGAGTGCAGATGAGGATGGATTCTAGTAGTAGTAGTTTTTTTTTTCTAGTCCTTTTGTACCCAGACATGGTATCAGATTCACAATTTTGTAACAGTTTGGTCTCATAGGTCATTTTGGCCTTTTGAAGACGTTAATATTTCATTTCTCTCTCTCTCTCTCTCTCTCTCTCTCTCTCTCTCTCATTGTGTTCAGTTCAGTCTCTTTCAAGTGAAGTAAAGTAACTTTGTGTTTGTGCGAAATACCATATCCGAGTTAAAATCCTTGAACCCTTCCACTGTACGTGACATTGGTATCAAAGCTCTGGATGTGCTCCGGCTTCACAAGCTTGAGGAAAGAACCCAGATGCTAAGGAGCCTCTTTTTTTTCCCCTCAAAGAAGCCTTGCAGCCTTGCATCGGAATTATTAGCCATTCCCACCCTTAGTCCATCGTGCATCAGGCAGGCTCCCATCTTCATCGCTATGTCTTGGATACCCTTAAGACATAACCTCTTCATCATGAACAAAGATCCTCATCAGATACACGAAGATCTTGAGTACCAAGATTCGCATGTCTCGAATGCAGATATCGAAGGAGTTGGAGAAAGGATCCCTAACCCTCTTCTGCATTTGCATTTAGCTTGCATCCACTTCCATCGACATGGAACCATTAGAAATACCTTTCATCTTCACCCTGAATGTTTTGCAACAGGACTATTTGGGTGGTAGCACTTGCTCGCAAGGCAGAGTCAGCATCAAGGCTGATATTTTGCGATAGTAGTAAGGCTACCTAGCAACTCGGCTGGTCAGTGTTTACATCGTAGCAGTACTTGTAATAGACTTGGACAGAGAGCAACACACGTGAGAAACTGAAAACAACTGAGTTGAACTTAGAGAGAGAGAGAGAGAGAGAGAGAGAGAGAGAGAGAGAGAGAGAGAGAGCATAGTCATAGGGGACGCCCATTTTTGGGCTTCTCGTTCCCACTTGCCGTCCCGCCCTCTTTTTTACACTAAAAATCCATTTGAGCCCCATCCCCTCTCCCCACTCCTCGGGCCGTGTCCCTTTTCTGAGAGAGAGAGAGAGAGAGAGAGAGAGAGAGAGAGAGAGAGAGAGAGAGGAAGAAGAAGAGAGTTTTAACGTTGTAGAAAACTATCCCAAGAGACCTTAAAGACGAGGAGAGTTGAACTCAAGGCCTGCTATTCAAGAGGGAAATGGCATAACCAATCTACCACACTTGGGTGATAAGAAGGTTATACCATTTTCCTCTTCTTACACACACTCGAGAAGAAGAGAATTTTAATGTCGTAGGAAACTATCCCAAGAGACCTTAAAGATCTATCCGACGAGGAGAGTTGAACTCAAGACCTCTTATTCAAGAGGTAAATGGCATAACCAATCTACCACACTTGGGTTGTGATAGAAAGGTTATACCATTTTTCCTCTTCTTATTAGCGTGCACACAGACACACACACACCCGAGAAGAAGATAACTTTAACGTCATAGGAAACTATCCCAAGAGACCTTAAAGATCTATCCGACGAGGAGAGTTGAACTCAAGACCTGTTATTCAAGAGGGAAATGGCTTAACCAATCTACCACACTTGGGTGATAGAAAGGTTATTCCATTTTCCTCTTCTTATTAGCGCACACACACACCCACACACACATCCGAGAAGAAGAGAATTTTAACATCATAAGAAACTATCCCAAGAGACCTTAAAGATCTATCCGACGAGGAGAGTTGAACTCAAGACCTGTTATTCAAGTGGGAAATGGCATAACCAATCTACCACACTTGGGTGATAGAAAGGTTATACCATTTTCCTTTTCTAAGTTCTTACACACACTCACACACATACGCGAGAATAAGAGAATTTTAGCGTCGTAGGAAACTATCGCAAGAGACCTTAAAGATCTATCTGACGAGGAGAGTTGAACTCAAGACTTGTTATTCAAGAGGGAAATGGCATAACCAATCTACCACACTTGAGAGAGAGAGAGAGAGAGAGAGAGAGAGAGAGAGAGAGAGAGAGAGAGAGAGAGAGAGAGGCATGGCACGGCGGAATTCCGCGCCCAGATGCACCGGCTCCAAAGATTGGCGCCCCTTCTCAGTATTTCTTTATTATTAAGCTTCAACAAGTACAATGTCCTCTCTCTCGCAAGCTCTCGAGCTAAATTGCCAAAGTGAGGCCCTGACGGTGTGGCTTACCTTGTGTCCAAGAACCTTGATCTTGAGATCTTCTAGCATCCCAATAGGTTTAACGAAAGCTAGCGCCCCTTGGGTCTTTCGTAAAATGCGGAAATCCGTATGGCGTGCCACGTCAGTAACGCGATTCGCAAGCGTCCGTACAGCCTGCCAGATCAGTAGCTCTACGCAAATTGGGGTTGCTGCTTTATTTTTATAGGGGTTTTAGGCCTTGCGGCCGGTGTCCATATGTTGAAACACTTTTTGTGTTAGGTTTTTAAGCCTAACCCCTTCTGGGCCACTCGGCTGGGTTATGTAAGATGGTAGAATTTCTTTTGCCTCTTTTGCTATTAGGCCCCCTTTTGTCCGGCCTCTGTCCTTTAGGCCATGCCATGTCATCACTTTGTGACACCCAAAGTTGTATTGATTGGACTGGGCTATTATTGTTTTTGTGGTTGCTATTGTGTTGTGAAGAAGCCATGTAACAAACAACAATGAAACATGAGAGCTGCAACCGTAGTGGTGGCATGCACGCCAAAACATGAACGTGTGTTTTTTTTTTGCATGCCCAGCATTGGCTAGGGTAGGGTCTGGACTCTGGAGAAGTCAAGAGGTATTGGAAGGTGTTATCAAGACGAAGGGAAGGGTTAATCAGTTTAATCTTGAAGCTATGATTTACTTATGTTCATTCACTTGGGTGATTGGTCAGCATGCCTGCTTACTTCTGTGTTGTGTTCTTGTGCTAAGGTGTAAAAGTACAGCAGTATGCTGCAACAAATCCAAAGCAAGCTCTTCAAGAAGGAGTCTCTGTTATGGTGGACTTTGCTTGGAGTGGTTGTGGGGATTGGTCTTGGTGGGGGTCTCTACAATCTTAACTGTTCAAGCTTGACCATTGAATTAATAGGTATGCAGAATGCGTTATAAATGATGGGAGGGCCTGAATTTTTGAGCATTTAATTATAGCAAGAGAAATAGATAAAATTTTGGTCTAGGACTGGCATGTGCTTTCATGTTTGTTTTCACCTTGGTGATCAAAAATCGCACGTGTAGGCTATCCAGGAGAACTTATGATTCAAGCACTGGAGGAGCTTGTGCTGCCATTGATAGTCTTAGCATTAATGAGTGGCGTTTTCAGTTTGAGGAATACCAATGATGGGTGAGTTCTATCAAGGTTTTCTGCTGTTAAAGCAAAGCTTAAATCCCTTTTATTCTCTTGCAGAACTGGACGCATAACAAGATGGTCCCTCTCTTATTATCTTCTCTCTATGATACTGGCTGTTGGACTGGGTATAAGTCTTGTCTATGCCATTAGGCCAGGCAGAGGAGCCCCTTTTGACGACAGTGGAATAATAGGCTGCTCCAGTGACAATTCAACGTAGGTCCTCATTCTTTTGTTTCTAATCCTATCCTTTTGCATGCACCAAGTAAAAGGAACCACCTTAAAAACAGCTCCTTCCTTGGCATGTTGCATGAGCTTTTGGGACATAAAGTCTTAAATGAGCATTGAAGGTTTTGAATTGAGTGCTGAAACATACGAAACATCTTTCTGGAATGCTAACCAAAAATGCTGCATACAACATGCGTACATTAACTCGCTCTAGAGTAAATTTTGAAATGGTTGGATATGAAGGAAGGGAAGATAGCTTGAGCTCAAACTACACCAAGGCTGATGGTGGTCTGGTGTATGTAGATAATGGTTTAAACTGTGCCTGAACCACAACCTTTGGCATATATAGTCTATTGTCGTAAAGCTTCATATGCAAAATTGCAACAATGTTTGGCTTGCCAACTTCTTATAATTTCACGTAAGCAAGCAATAAATTTTTCTAAAAGGTATGGACTCCACATCCTCGGAAACTGAACATGGCTGCATCTATCAACACTCTTCAAAGATCCATTCGTTTGCACGTCGAGATGCTTTCTCAGAGCCAATGAAATTGAATCTTCCGATCACGTTTTTTTCATTTCATTTCTGGAATGGAAATTTAACCCACTTTATGCAAGTCTAATAACTATAGGAGTTTTTAAGAAAGCTTTGCTTGCTGAGGGTATACTCGTCTTGCAATTACAGGTCATCATCAGATTCCGAGAGTTCCACAGTTGAGTCCCTCTTGAATATTGGTCGGAACATGATCCCTACCAATATAGTTTCAGCAGCATCAACATCAAATTTTTTGGGAGTCATTACGTTTGCCATAATTTTTGCGTTTTCTCTGAACACACTAGGTAAATGTTCTACTTTGGTTTACTTCCAACTTCATAGTTATATCCCTTTCTCTATCATTTTGGGAGGTTGGCCCAACATCATGCCATAGAATCTCTATTGTGATAAAGAAGGCGAGACAGTTCAGGTAGGGAGGCTTGTAGTTCGTGAAGAGATATATGATGGTAGAAACAGAGAGAGAAACATTTGATGATAGAGATAACTTAAAAGGTGGGAGGGAGAGGAATGAATAGGCTGTTGTTTAGCTAAACTTGTATGCTTTTTATTAGATCTAGGTCCTCTGTCAACCATTGGCTCTCATGGACATTAACTTGATGTGATTGGTTCCTTCATTGCGGTCTTTGTAGTGATTGTGTTATGATCATCAACTTTCTATTGTGCTTTAAGGCACCACACACACATCCTGTTGAGCTTTGGACTTGTGAATGCAAGTGATGGTGCATCCAAGTTCTGCAAGGGCATGCGATTGAAACCATGTGTACCAACTTCTAGAGTCTCCTCCCATGGCTAGCTGTTGAGATGACTCGACGGCCAATCTGGCATATGATGACCTGGAAGGCCCCACGAGTAATGTACGTGGGATACTTATGAAGTAAGTGCCTTAACCACAAATGGTGTAGGTCAAGTTTGGCTCTAACAACCTCATTTGGCACTGCAGCCTTACGTTTGATCATCTTGGAGATCATAATGACTAGCTGTCTCTCCTCAGCCATCATTGAGACATTCGACCAGACTGACTATGATCATCTGGACCAGGTCCTCAAATCTGTACCCGTGTTAGTCTTGAAGTCTCTGCCTCTCTCATAGAGAAAGAGGGTTGTGATAAATCGACTTCAAGATATTTGTAGGACTCTACGTACTCAAACCACTTGTTGCCCATATGGCCTCATCCTATGTGCCATAGTGTTCAATATCATCACCTTGGTCTTGCCAAGGTTCAGAATACAAATTTCTACCTCATGCACAGCTCCATAATGCATGCAGCGGTCTCTGTAGCCTTTGGTGAGTTAGCAATAAGAACAATATATCCACATGAGGCAACAAGGGTATCAAGTGCCGGATAACTGTGCATCTCTCTCTCTCTCTCTCTCTCTCTCTCTCTGCCCCCTGTGTGACATCGAGCCTGAGACAGAGTTGCACTACACATGCCACTGCCCCGTCTACTACGAGATACGAGGCCGTTTCCATTGCTTTTTCAGAGAGGGCTTTGGACCACTCTCCAGAGTCATGCGATATGAGGATCATAGATGCCTGGGTTTGTTTTTGCTCGAGCTGCGCAGACACAGAGAGAGCTTGATGAGAGGAGAGGCTAGCCAGTCTCAGAGACAGATCACATTCGGATCACTTTGGCCCGACATGCACGACGCTCGGTCACCATGGAGGAGATTGACGAGATCCACCAACTACCGATGCTGGATCTCTTGTGATCTAGCTATCCCAGCTAGCTGCTTAGTTCACACCTAGCAGTTTAGGATTCAATAGTATTTTATTTTGTCATCTTGTTACTCTGACTTGTATCAGATCCACCACATTGTAACTTTCTGGTCTCATAGGTCAATGTGGCCTTTTTAAGACGTTAATATAACATTTGATTTCATTTCATTTCATTTCTCTCTCTCTCTCTCTCTCTCTCTCTCTCTCTCAATATAGGCTGATACCATATCAATATACTTACGAAAAAGTGTAGGAGAGAGTGGACATTCTTACCCTGACAAGTTAGTGATGTGGCAGCCAAGAGGGTTAGGGTTTTTAAACCTAACCCTTCCAACTTAAAAAGTGTGGCAAGTGTGGCCGAGGGGCCTAAACCCTAAAAATTGCAAATCTCTAGTTGGCTTACAATTCATGGAATTGTTGTACGGACGTTCGTAATTCACAGACCTGTTGACGTGGCAATTGTACGGATTTTCGCCAAACACGGAAGCAGCTTGGAAGCGCCAATTTTTGGGCAAAGTGCTTTTGGAAGCAGAGCTTTTCGTGAGATTGCTTTCCAAGGCTAGGTTCCTTTATGTAGTGAGGGCTCTCTCTAGCATTCCAGTTGCAGTGAAAGCAGAGTAGAGCTATTGTACTTTGCGAAGTAATAAGGAAAGTACCGAAAGGGCATCGGACTTTGGGGCAAGTGCATCTAAAACTGGAACTCCGCTGCTTCGTGTCGACTCTCTCTCTCTCTCTCTCTCTCTCTCTCTCTCTCTCTCTCTCTCTCAGTATGGGAGATACCTCATAGAAATGACGATTACACATGGATTAGCCATACTTAATGGCTTACAACGATTTCTTGGAGCAGCCGGTTTCACATGCTTTCCACATAGACATGGGGCCAGTACAGTGGATTATGTTATGACACAACCGAGCTTTGTCCCCTGCATTCAGGATTTCACAGTGGGAGCCAGGCCAGTGGGCATAGCAGTAGATCATGCTCTCTTGACACTATCCGTTAAATTTTAGTATAGTACAACCCAGACATCAGGAGGCAGGTCACATACCCGCTATACATTTACACTAGAGACTGATTTCCTTTATTCAGAGGAGATCTGGGACCGTCTATTGGAAGGCAGGAGTGCACAACCCAGACATCAGGAGGCAGGTCACATACCCGCTATACATTTACACTAGAGACTGATTTCCTTTATTCAGAGGAGATCTGGGACCGTCTATTGGAAGGCATAGCTGGCACAAATGGTACATGCCTCTCAGTGGAGGAGTGCACCACTCTACTGACTGAGACACTGCATGCGGCTGCATCAGTGGCATACCCACACACTCAGCCGGGCAAGAGATGACATTCTGGGAGCATGCCCCAGAATAGTTGGTATGATGAGGAGTGCAGAGAGATGAGAGCCCAGCTTCAGAGGGATCTTCTTTTAGGAGTCATCACTTACAGACAGTCTAGGATTGCTTTCCGACGCCTTGTGCGACGGAAGAAGCGAGCTTACCTAGCTCAGATGGAGCGAGACTTGTATCAGATGTTCTTGAGTAGGGACTCAGGAGAGGCATGGCGACTCTTCCATGAGCACTCCCCTCCCCCAGTGATTACTTCACCTGAGGTGTGGGGCCAATATGCGACATCATTATATACGGTTCCTGGACAGGAACCCCTTCCAGACCCTACCAAGCCTTGCCTAGCTACGAGCACTTTCTTACACTTGAGATGGTACAAAGGGCCATCGACAGGATGAAGACCGGGAAGGCATATGATCATGACGGTCTAGTAGCGGAGCACTTTATACATGCCAGGGATATGTTGATGGAGGTTCTCGCAGTGTTGTTTAATCGTGCTGTAAGGTGCAGCGGAATGAATGTTGTAGTTTCTCAAGATTAGTGATCTTTATTGCTCAAGGTTCCTTTTAGTTCTTAGGGAAAGAGAGAGCTTTCCGTCTTATGGAGAGTACTATGATCACGAACAAAGTGAGTGGATATTGTGCGTGTAAGTGAATGAGACTGAGAGAAGGAGAGAGAAGAGATACGACACCCGAGAGTTGTAAAACCCTCCTCCGAAGGCCCCACTCTCGTCGGCGAGAGTGGTCTACTTTGATTGCACAAAGGTGTACAATGCCTATGCAATGGACTGATGCAACTTGGACTATGCCGACGACGACGACGATGATGACGACGACTACTTGATGGCTGAAATCTGGGATCTTCTAATCGCTGATTTTCGGGACTGTTTCGGTGGCTGAAAATGACTGTTTTGGCTGCATTTTCTTGGCTAAAGATGGGGGAAACTTCGGCAACCAACTTGGGGTGGTTCTACTGCGACTGGTCTGCTGAAACCTGCGTTTCTTCAAGGCTGAAATCTGCTGATCAAAAACGCTGAGAGGGCTGGTCCAAAAACGCTGAACTGTGCTACTGAAGCTAGCGTTAGTCAATGGCTGAAATCGCTGATGATTGTCATGAGAAAAACGCTGATCTGCTGTGGGTAAAATGCCAGGCAATGGTGGTTGATGGCGATGCTGGATCTAGGAAGCTGTGGGAGAAAAACGCCAAGGGAGGGGTGGTGATGGCGATGGATCTGATGCTGAGGGGGGGTACTGTTGAGAAATTGCCTGTTGAGCGGGAAGCTCCTGCTGCCTCTTCTGCCAGAAAGTGCTAACTTGGGTTTGCTTATATATTAACTTAGCAAAATTGCCCTACCTACTTTTGTTGGAAAGTCACTTAAAAATTATAAGTGAAAATAACAAAAAATAGGCTAAATGCACTGGAAAATTCCCCTAACTGATGCTAATGGATTCTGATGGGAATTCTGATGATCATGCTGTGTGCAACCGGAGGATATGCATCTAAGCTAAGTGACTGGGCATGCACGGTCTACGAATAGACTCACAAAAGTGCGAGATCACTGCTAATCTAACTTGACTTGACTGACGGAAACCTTGCTGTGGTGTAGCTTGTCCACGGACACATAGTGTTGGGATGTGTCACGTGACACGTGCCATGTGTGAGGGATTACCTGAGACTTGGAGGTTGTCTAATATTGTGCCCATCTTCAAGGCTGGTGACCCTACAGAGCCTGGGAACTACCGCACTATTATGGTTGGACACACATTGGCACGGTTGTATGCATCTATCTTGGAGCAACACTTGAGTAATTGGGTAGAGGGCGAGGGTGTACGAGCGAAGGGTCAAGCCGGCTTCAAGAGGGGTTTCTCCACTCTTGATCATATTCTGACACTCAGGGCCATCATTGAGGAGGGCAGAGCACATGGGAGACGGATCTATTGTAGCTTTGTGGATTTTCATAAAGCATTTGACATGGTACCAAGAGCTCGATTGATGCGTAGACTACAGGAGATGGGGGTGCCCATAGAGGTGATTTGGGGGATATGGCTTTGTACAGATCAGTGATGGGACATGTACGCACTCCAGAAGGGGTATCTGATTTAGTTCACTCTACTATTGAAGTGAAACAGGGCTGTCCATTGTCTCCTACTCTATTTGGTATGTATGTTGATGAGGTGTCTGATTACATCGACAGAGAGGGTGACAGAGGTGCACAGTTGGCAGGGACGTGGATCCCATTGTTGCTATATGCTGATGTTATTGTCCTGATATCTGACTCACCAGAAGGTATGCAACGACAGTTGGATGCACTACGCAGTTTTGCAGAGGATAGTGGATTGTGTGTAAACCTAGGTAAAACCAAGGTTATGGTGTTTAACACCACACCGCAATGGGTCAGGAGATCAATACCTACTTTCAAATATGGTCAGGAGATTGTGGAGTATACAGATGCATACACTTACCTGGGGGTAGTCTTTACTGGGCCGAGATTTTCCTTGAGAAGAGCGGCAGAGACTAGACTAACTAGAGCTGGTGCAGCTCTGGGAGGAATGGATAGAGCCGATACAGGAGTTGGGCACAAAGATGGCTTTCTATAGAGAGCATTTTCTCCACCTCACGGGGATGGGTTTGTGATTCGACCTAGCTATATGGACAGGCATCTTTCTCATGGTGTGCGATGTGCCATTGGCCAGATACGCACGTCCTCACATCAGCTCGAGATTGAGACTGGCAGATTCAGAGGGACACCAGTAGATAGCAGAATATGCAGCTTATGCCATCTAGAGCCAGAGACAGAGGTACATTACATATGTCATTGCATAGTGTACTATGAGATACGAGTCCGTTTTCATTGTCTATTCAGAGAAGGTTTTGGGCCTCTATCTAGGGTCATGAATTATGAGGATCAGAGATGTCTTGGGCTATATCTACTTCAGCTACACAGGCATAGAGAACCTTTACTGAGGAGAGCTGAAGAGAGACAACCCCAGAGACAGATCACAGATTTCTTTACACTAGATATTGTACACCCAGAAGAACAGACAGAGGAGCAACCAACAGTGGAGAGGTCTATCCGCACTACTGGCATTCTCATAGATCGAGCATTGGAGCTAGGGAGATCTAGACGACCCCGATGGAGAAGAGGAGCTACACAGTTTCGAAGGAGGCTACAGCAAAGGATTCGAGCCATACTTTTTCGTCGTCTAGAGTGCAGATGAAGATGGACCTCTATGAATATAGATCTCTACTTCCCTCCCAAATTGTCTACACATTGTATAGCTCAATTCACACATTTCACGTCTTTCGCCTTTCACACCTATCCGTTTAGTTTAGGATTCCGCAGTATTTATATCTTGTTATCCCTAGTTTAATTTATTTTGTTAATCTAACTTCATATCAGATACACCGCATTGTAACTTCCTGGTCTCATAGGTCACTTTGGCCTTTTGAAGACGCTAATATAACATTTCATTTCATTTCTCTCTCTCAACTCTCCTCGTCAGCTAGATCTTTAAGGTCTCTTGGGATAGTTTCTACGATGTTAAAACTCTCTTCTTCTTCTCTCTCTCTCTCTCTCTCTCTCTAGTTCTGTTGTTGCAGTTTCTCATGTGTTGCTGTTGATTTCTCATTTGGAGTGTCCAAGCTTGTTACAGTGGTATCAGAGCCCGGACGATTCTTCTCCTACGGAGGAGTTGATTCTTTTCCCTGTAGCACATATAGATTTTAGGAATGAATTCAACAGAGAGGAAAGTGTTCCATCGACAACCCTACTCTGGGAAGATGGAGAGCGCTTCATTCCTAGTGAGGGAACGGAGGCTACTAATGGAGTTTCCAACAAGAGCAAGCCTCCTTCCGAGACAGAACGGAGTACCGATGTCAACTTCAAGTTGATACATGTGCCAAACGAATATTCAAGTTCTCCAAAGACCTGAAGTATGTAAAGTACCTGAAGGATCACCCTTTTGAGGAGGTTCACTCTAGATGGATCATGGCGAGACGCCGTCCACTTGGCCATAAAGACAAAAGCAAAGCCGAGTGTAGAGAAGCTGAAATTGTACTCGCAAGAAAAGTTTGAAGACGTTCTTGAATAGAAAGTCAATTTGTTGCTGAAGAGCAAAAAGCTCTCTCAAAAGAAGAGCAATCTAGAGGAATACCCTAGCTACCTAAGTCGGAAATCAACTTTCGAGGAGGCTAGTAGATTCAAGAAGCGTGTTCGCTTCAAGGATGACTCGGTTCTCTGTCTTTTTGTCACATGCTTGATGTGGCATGGCCTAACTTGCACATCTTAGCCGAGAGGCTTAAAGGGGTTAGGTTTTTAAACCCTTACCCCTCTTTTAACTTAATAGAACCCGGCCGAGGGGCCTAACCCACTAAAAATAAAGCATGGAGCCCTATTTGCGTTAAAAGTGCTGATGTGGCGGGGTTGTACAGACGACCCGTACAACGGGCAACTATTGTACAAATTCTTGTGTTTTTCGGCCACCCCTCTGGGCGTTAGCATTTGGAGCAAATGGTTCCTCTTTCATCCCTAGTGCAAGGGCTGAAATCACATCTCTAAAATCGGGATCAATAACATACTCATCTATCATAGAAGATAGATCATTGTGAGTTGCTATGGAAACCACATTCACTCTCGGCCGTCTTGAGAGTGCATCGGCTACTTGATTATGTTTGCCAGCAATGTGAGCAATATGAAAATGAAATTGCGAAAGAAAATTTGCCCACCTCATTTGTTTGTCGGAGAGCTTGGTCTGCGTCATGAAGTACTTAAGACTTTGGTGATCCGTTCGCAGAATGAAAGGAGTCCCCAATAAATAGTGCTTCCATGACTCTTAAGGCATGTAGAAATGCGAGGAGTTCTTTTTCATACATGCCTAGAGCTTGCTCAACAGGGTCGAGCCTTCGACTTTCATAAGCTATGGCGTGTCCTTGGAGCAAAACAGCTCCAAGGCAATCACCACAAGCGTCACATTGGACCTCAAATGGCTTTGAGAGATATGGAAGTGTAAGCACAGGTTGAGAGACAAGCTTTTCTTTAAGCTTTTTGAAAGCATTGTTCTCCTTGGCAGACCATGTATACCGAACTTTTTTCTTTGTTAGATCATGTAGTGGTCCTGCAATTTGTGAGAACTTTTCTATGAAGCGTCTATAGTATGCACACATACTTATAAAGCTTCTTAGTTCATGAAGATTCCTTGGTTTAGGCCATCCGTTTATTACCTCTTAACGTTGATGGATTTGGATGCCATCTTGAGAGATAATGTGACCTAAATATTGAATCTCTTGCAAGAAAAATTCACTTTTCTTTCGATTAACATAAAGTTTATTCTCTCTTAGAACTTGAAATATTACCTTGAGATGTTGCTTGTGTTTATCTAGTGAATTAGAGTAGATGATAATATCATCAAAGAACACTCCAGTAAAGGTTCGGTGAGGCCTGAATAGCTTCTCCATCAAGCGGTTGAATGTGGCTGGTGTATTGGTCAAGTCAAAAGGCATGACAATATATTCGTAAAGACCAAACGTAGTGCGGAATGCGGTCTTTACAATGTCTTGATTAACTATCCTTATTTGATGATAGCCACTTTTTAGGTCAATCCTATTGAAGTAGGTGGACCCTTGTAGCTTATCAAATAGGTCTTCTACCCGTGGAACGAGAAACCTATTCTTGATAGTGATCCTATTTAGTGCTCTATAGTCGACACACATACGATATGTGCCGTCTTTCTTTTGCACTAATAGCACAGGTGAGCAAAATGGAGATGAGCTAGGCCTAACCATGCCCTTCTCAACTAACTCATGCACTTGCCGCATAATCTCCTCTTGCTGAGCTTGAGAAACTCTGTAAGGACGTTTATTAGGCGGTGAACTTCCTAGAAGAAGTTCAATTGCATGGTCATCATTGCCTCGTTTAGGAGGTAGTTCACAAGGGATGTCGTCAATAAAGACATCTTGAAACCCCTTGAGAAAATTGGATAACTCTAAATCCTTGTTAGTGTGTATATTTTCTTTTGCTAAAACATCAAGTTCATTTTGAGAATCTTTAACAAAAATCATGTACACGGAAATAGAGCTCTTTATTGACTTATCGAAAGCTTGCGTATGTACAATGGGTATGGTGTTACCCATGTCCTTAGCATCTATGTACATATCTTTTTCCCTAAACCTAAAGTAGATTTTCCTTTCAGGGAATTTAACATTGGCAGCCATGTGATCAAACCATGGTGCCCCTAGGATTACATCCTCATGCTTGAGAGGAGGGATAAGGAAGTCCTCTTTGTCCACATAGCTTTGGACATGGAGCCTCCATTTCCCGATTAAGGGAGTGACTGAAGCTTCTTGCCCCTTGAAAGCACCATCTGCGGGTAGGACATCTCCCATCTCGTAAGCTTGTATGCTTAGCTTGGTGGCGAACTCTGTGGATATAAAATTGTGAGTAGAACCAGGGTCAAAGAGAATAAAAGCATCATGTTCTCTTACCTTTCCCCAAGCATGGCATAGAGGAGATCCTTTGTGGTGAGCTTTTTCTTCTTGGATTTCGACCAAGGTAGCTCTAGGAGGTTCATGGCGGGTGTTCTTTTGGGGACAAGCGTGGTACACATGCCCTTGCTCGCCGCACTTGAAACAACGGTTATCCCTTCTCCTTAGCTTTGTTGGAATTGCCCTTACGAGACTTTTAGACATTGTCCTTCCCCTTAGGCTCATTGGAACCCTTGTTTTCCGTGTGCTTAGAATTTCTCTTAGCCCCTGTTTGGAAATTGATTCAAGAAGCCACCATAGTATGGTGTATAACTGCCGATATGGTGCGTGGCCTTTGGGAGTTGACATACTGTGCCATTTCTTTAGTTAAGCCCGCACAAAATTGTTGCTTTTGCCTCCAAAATCCATCTTTTGAAAGACAGTGGCTTTGAGATGTAAATCCCAAAACTTGTCTACAGATTTGTGAATGGATCGTAGGGAGAGAGCTTCAAGCTTCGCCATTCAGTGAGTACTTTGTCTTTGGCATTGGTGGCCAAAAACTGCTTCATGATGGAAGCTCTTAGAGCTTTCCATGTTTGTGGAGCTTCACCATTGGCCCGTAGGCTAGACCACCATTGCCTGGCGGACTTTTGAAAGTGCATAGCTACATGGTGTGAGCTTAGAGGACTCCGTGAAGCCCTCATCTCCAAACGCCGCATCGAATTGTTGGATAAAGGCCAAGACTTTGTCCGTAGCACCAAAGGTGCCATCGTAGGTAAGGAAAGAGATGCTCTTTCCTCCCTCTTTGAACTTCTTGAGCTTGGACGACCTCTTCCACGCGGCATAGGATTTCCTATGGCGTCTTCTTTTTGATGGTTCAAAAGTTGCACCATCACTTTCTTCAGAGGATGAAGAATTTGAGGAAGATGGAGAAGAGGGTGACCTCTTTCTCGCCTTGATCTTCTTTGTCTGCACCATCACTTTCATAAAAGGAAGAGGATGAAGAAGATGGAGAAGAGGGTGTCCTCTTTCTCTCCTTTTTCTTCTCTTGCTTTTTGTCATCCCTCTTTGAATTATGGTATGGAGAAGTGTGTGATGGTCTTCTCCGTTTTGGAGGTGATGGAGAGCGTTTAGCCCGCCGTCTTCGTGGAGCCATCTCCGCCGAGGTGGCAGGAGACTCACTTTTTTCTCGTTCCTTCGGTGGGGACTCTTGAATTCTCCTTTGGAAGGAGATGCATCATCAAGAAGCAAATTTTTGAGCCTTTCGTATGGATCCTCTTCTTCTTCCCAAATCGGAGAGAGGCCTCTTTTGGGAGTCTCACAAGGAGGCTTCCTAGGTACTCTCTCGTCATGGTGGGGAGTTTGGAGAATCCCATGAGCACGAAGCTGCCGTTGCACTTCACTTTGGAGGGATGGATTGCCCATGGCTTGTTGAAGCCTAGAAACAAGGTAGTTAACAAGCATAGGGGCATCATTAGTAGCTTGCTCATTAGCAAAATCAAAGTTATCAACATTAATTTCACTCTCTTTACTATTGTTAGCCATTCTAACAACTTTTAGGTGTAAACTTTTTAGGTGTAATTTGGCACTTTAAGCCCTAGTTGCTATTCCTCTTCACCCCTTTAGAAAAGCACTCAAGTTAGTGTATCTGTGGCTCGAATACCATTAATTGCAAGGAATAGAAGAGAGGGTCTTTCAACACCAAAAGAACACCGGCTCCTGTCAAGCTTCTAATAGCTCAATTGTGGTTAAGCCGTAGGCAAGCCCCGTAGGACTCCACTATTAAGACCATAGCTCTCGACGGTGATGCCCCGTTATCTGCACGAAGGCAGGCGCACTGCAAGGCTAAATTTGGAGGACCTTAAATTTAGAGTCAAGTCTCTTGTTTCAAAAGTTTTTGCGTACAAGCTTGAGAAGGATAGGTACAAGGCATTGCTAGTAGAAAAGTCAGCCTTGAACTTTGACTTCTTATGGCTGAAAAATAAGAATGTAGATGTAGACAAAGGAAGAAAGAGATTCACCCGGATTGTAGATGACATTGACATCATATCTTGGTTAGATTTTCTTTTGGACAATTACCATCGGCGACTCTCTTTTCAAGCAAACAATTGGTATCCCTATGGGTACCAATTGTGTTGTTTTTCTTGCTAATTTCTATCTTTTTATTTATGAGTTTGATTTTATGGAGCGTCTTGTCCTTGCTAACACTTGCCCAATATTTTTGCACAAGTTATGCAATGTAAGACGCTTTGTAGATGATCTTTTTGTCCCTGACGTTCCTTCTTTTCAAGATTTTATGTCCTTGAATTCGAGTTCTTTAGGCGGAGGAATTTATCCCAAGGAGTTTTTTGAACTTAACTGTACCACAAATAGTGATTGTTGTGCTTTTTTAGACCTTAAGATTTTTCAGACTCCCTTGGGATTAGAAGTAGATATCTATGATAAGCGCCTTGAACTAGAATATGCCAATCTAAAAATCATCCGTACACCTCACATTTCTTCGAACATTTCTCTTTTAGCTAAGTACGGTGTCATTTGCTCTCAACTATTTAGATTTTCTCGTCTTTGTTCTAGCAAATCTACTTTTGTTGCTCAATCTTGCCATCTTATTTCTTTACTGGTTGAAAAAGGATACTCATTCAAAAGAATCATGAAAAACGTTTGTTCATTTTTGCATCGTAGTAAGTTTATTTTTAATGTTTCTTCCTTTGGAATGTTCAAGATAATCCGTAGTAAATTCAATAGAAGTGGGGAGCTAAAAAGCCCACTTATTGTTTGACTTAATAACACCTTATGTTGTTGTTTTGATCTTTAGGGCTTCTAGTATTTTTAATATAGCTTGACAAATGCTAGCCTTTATCATGGCTGAGTATGCCCATTACCTCCGGAGGGTGATAGAAACTCAACTCGTTGGTTTTGTAGAGTACGTTCAAAGCATGAATGACCTCTATATAAACCTGCACCTACTCTTGGGCACTGACGACGTGAGTAGGGATGTCATAGCTGTTGTCCAAGCTATGCATGATAAAGGTGATAATCTTATTCTTCCTGTTTGGACAAACAACGAAGTTGAGATCACATATTGTCAAGTTTGGTTTTTTGCTCTTCGTATGTTTGTAGTAGTATTCATTTTTCGATTTCGTATTTAGCTTACCTGAAGACTTAAGAATGTGTTTCGTTAGAAGTTGTTGTGTGAAGTTTGATTTCTAGGATTAAGTTTTTAAGATGTCTTATCCTTTTTTTGCTTAAAGTTGAGTACTTGTTTTAAGCCAAATACGTTGCGTCAACTTATTTTACACATGCTTTTTCTAAAAACATTTTTTAAGTTAATAATGTTTTGTTTTATCTAGTTTTGTTTCGTAGCAAACAAAGTGATTTAGTTTGTTTGTTTGTTTGTTTTTGTTTTTCTTTTCTTTTCTTGTGTCCCTTGCTTTTATAGTTTTATGAGTGCTTTATTCCCTCTTATAATTCGTGAGTTCAGACTATTCTGAACTTATGAAGGTACATTTATAGCTAGCTTGAGGATCCCCCTTCTTGAGCAAGAAAAGAGAAACCTTGTGTTGTGATACCAATGTAACATTAATGGCCTAGTAACTTGTGTGTAGCGGAAAATAGCATGAACATAGTGAGCATTTCATTAGAATAGGTTCCTAATGAGCATAACAAGAGTGCTTGGGTGGAGAGAGCAACAAAAAACATAACACCTAGCTAGATAGCATGAACAATACTTCAAAAGAGAGAGAAATTAAGCTATTGACAACAGTTGAGGACCGGATTTTCATGGAGCCGGTCCCCCCTCCAAAAGACTTTGTATTATGGTTTCTCCCATCAAGAGAGACATTTTACAATACAATTCTTTGTGTTCCTTCAATACTAGCTAGTGCAATGAAGATGGAAGCTTCAAGCAATAAGCAAAACACTTATAAAACACAACATCAATTCCCTCACGGTCTCAGACCCCAAGACCTCACACACCTTCGAAGATGGTGAGAGCTAGTAGGGTATGAGAGTAGATTGAGAGGAAGGAGTAGTCTTATGAGAAAGATGTACATCTCCTCACATAATCACTTGGATTAGCACAACATAGCTTAGTAATTAGCATGGTAGAGGAGATGAGCATGCATTGAAGATTGGCTCTTGGTTGGATTTGCATCACAAAGCCAAGAGTTGTTGGTGTAGGCATCCCTTCTCACAAGCTTGGAGTAGGTGATAAGCTTTTCATGAAAGCTTGAGAAGGAGAGAGAGAGTCTTCTTGCTTCACACATGAGCTTGTGTGAGTGTGTATGCAATAATGCCTTTGAAAATTCAGCCCCCTCTCTCTCTTGGTCGACCCCTCTTGCTATTTGCTCATGCTACCATCCCATTGGACCTCTCCTGGCTTAGCTGATAGGATTTAAGGAGCATAAGTTTGAAAATTCAGCCCCCTCTCTCTCTTGGTCGACCCCTCTTGCTATTTGCTCATGCTACCACCCCATTGGACCTCTCCAGGCTTAGCCGATAGGATTTAAGGAGCATAAGTGATAGCCTTCTGACATATGTCCCTCTTTCCTCTTTTTTTGAGAGCTTTAGGTAATTAATTAATGCAACTAAACTCTCATTGGACCCCTTTATCTCCTGGCCAATAGGAATCAGGCAAGCCATGGGCTACTGAATGCTCATTGGACCCCTTGGGAGACTGTCCAATAGTCTTCTAGAGAGCTTAATTTTTATTGGTTCTTTTATTAAGTGTTTTTAAATTAATTAAACTAGATTTACTCTAGCCTAATTCTCATTGGTCCACTTCCATGGTCATCGAATAGGATTTGAGTACACCTTGTGGGCATCTAGCCTAGGGAGATGACATGTGTCCCTCATTCCCTTTGTGTAAAGGAGGCTTGTGAATGTGTGTGAGTTTCTCTCTCATCCCCTACTTGCAAGGCTCGCCCCCTCCTTTGTAGGATCCATGAAGACTTTTGTACACACACAAAGCATCCAATTTTCCTAAGCTTAACCATTGGACACAACCTTTGATTTTTGGAACCTTAGCATTTTGGAAGTCTTAATGGGCTGAACCTTAGGGTCTTTAAAGCCCATTGTTGCACATTGCTCTTTTGCAGATGGCCTCCCCTTTGGATCCCTATTTTTCCTCCTTTGGATCCCTACTGTGGCCGGTCTGCTAGCTTAACCAATATTCTAGCTTTTTCTCCCTTGGCACTTTCCCATATTAAATGATGAGTTTAACATGAGAAAATCATTTAGGAGAATTAGATATTAGTTATTATGACAAGTACTCTAAGAAAAAGCTGGGAGTCAAACCATCCTCACCTGGACAGCTACCACGGGGCAGTGCTCTGAGGGCCACGTGGAGCTCCTCTAGCTGGAGAGGCAACTCAAGCCTCTGGCGCATCTCCTCAGTCACAAGACAAGGCATCTGAACCCAAACCTGCTCTCTGTATGCATCCTGACGCTCTGAGTGAGGCTCTGCTGATAGCAAGTCACGGTAAAAGTCAGTAGCAACTGCTCGCATGTCCTCAGGCTCTGAAGCAAGTGACCCGTCAAGCCTCCTCAACTGGCTGACCGTGGCATGCATATGACGGGGTCCCACTGTCTCAAAGAAAGCCCCTGTCACTCTGTCACCCACCTGAGTCCACTAAGATGCCTGTTGATGGAAAGCAAACTCATGGCGCCTCTCCTCTGTGCTGGCAAGCTCCTCGCAAGTCTTCTGCAATTGCTCCTCCAACCAAGGACTGTCTGGATGCTACTCTTGCATCCTTTGCAAGGAAGGAACTCCCGATCGGAGACGTTGCTCCTCCTCTTTTGCTGCAGCCAGGCGAGCCATGGACTTTTGAAGAAAAAGCCGACTAAGCTGAGCAAGTCCAGAGCTCACTCTATGAGTAGGAGAGTCTTGCATGTCTAGGCCCTTTGTCCAAAGAGTCACCACTCGCTCTATGAGTGCAGAGTCCAGTAAAACCCTCTCAGGGATACGTAGCATCGTGCTCCCCCTCCTTTGTCTATTTGTCACTGTGAGGATCACTGGTGCATGGTCCGAAAAAGAAGTCCCAGCCAGAATGCACACTATCCCACCCAAGTCACAGAAATGGTCACTAGTGTAGAAGCGAGCTATCCAAATAGATTCACTTCTCCCACTCTTCGGTCCGAACGAGAGAAGGCTAGGATGTCTGGGGGCCTCACAAAGCGAGAATGCTGCCACACATCTGAAACCTGTAGAGACATGCATAACCTCTCCCAAGCTGCCAACTCAACTCCATGCACAGTAGTATGGCTACCTCCAATCCTGTCAGAGGGGTCCTCCAACGTGTTGAAGTCACCGCCAATGCACCATTGCTCTGCCTGCGGCAGAGTCTCAACAATATGAGACCAAATCTCTGCACGTGCACTCGCCACATTGGGCGCATAGATGTTCAGGAAGCCCATGAGACAACCTTGAACCTGCATAGTGATCCACTAAGCCCTGCCTGGCACAATAATCCCTCTGCCCACAATGGCCTGTTGCAAAGAATCCGCAATAGTCATACATACCCCTCCCTAGATGCCTCCAGGTCCAAATGCAGTTGATCAAAACGTCTCATAGCGACCACACAAAATCTGACCACACCATCTAATGCAGCTCTCACAAAGATGATGCTGCTGAAGCATAAGAATGTCAATCTCACCACCCACAAGGCATCTCTGAAGCTCCTGACGCAGCCGACCCCTCTGACGTTGAAACTGGGGCCCTCCTAATCCATGCACATTCCATGAGATGATCCTCATGGAGTCAGTGAGAGAAAACAGATACTGCCACAGCAGCCAACCTCGCTATCTTTGAGGCTGGTTTGGATGGGGAGTAATCCGCATCCAAACGACCTCTAGACAAGCACGAAAGGAGTGACTGTTCCGCCCAGGCCCAAGCCGAGCATGCAGCCCGAAGGGCTACATCCTCTGTCCAAGAATCCTCATGTACAAATACATAACGAGGGCTCTTAGTGTCAGCAAACAAATGCACCACAATGTGCCTGCAACTCGCTGCATCTGGAGACGTCACGTTGAACTTGGCAAGAGGCCAAAGTGTCTGCACCAAATCTGTTACCCCTAAGTTCCCTGTGTGGTGTGAGAACTCTGTAGCCTGAATCTGGAGCCAGTCCAAAACTGTGTGTTGGGTCCACTCTGTAGCCTGAACCTGGAGCCAGTCCAAAACTGTGTGTTGGGTCCACTCTGTGGAATCCCTACCGCACAGCGGAAAGGAAAAACCCACCCCTGTGTCCAAAGCCTCAATGCCTCTAGCTACAAGAAAGAGGACGTGGACTCGAAAGCAAGTCTCCTCCAGGTCAGGAGAAGAGTCACCTAGAAACTGTGTGAATCTGTACTCGAAGAAGTTCCAGTGTCTGCGAATGTCAAAGCTAGTCAAACCTCTAGGGACTACTGCAAAAGGAGAAGTCTGCACCAAAAAAGGCGGCCTCAGGTGGGGCTGTCCCTCTCGAGCCACATGGCTTGTAGCGAAAGCACTACCAAGAGATCGCCTTGCGGCAGACGCGTGTCCAGTCCCCTGCATTTGAGGAGGAGTGGAGGAGGGGTTGGGAGATGAGGTTGTGGGCCCCACCGGGGAGAGAGGAGAGACGGAAGTCGGAGGTGGAGGTGGAGGTGGGGGAGGGGGAGGAGGCGGGGGAGGCGGAGCGGCAGTGTCTGAGGGAGGAGGAGGTGGAGGAACTAAAGTGGATGGGGTGTTCTCAGGCGGGTCCTGCTGAAGGCGGTCAAAACGGTTCCCAGCCGGAACCTAGTATTGTTGAGCTGTAGGTCGGCTCACCAGGGGGAGCAGTGGGGTGTTGTTCGGCGGCGGTCAGGCACCTGCTGCCAACCGTCAGTTGTCTGATCGCTGGTCTCAGTCGAGGCACCAACCTGTGCGTCCTGTGTGCCTGGCTGCTGGGCTTGCTCAGCCTTGGGAGGCTGCGCATGCGCTGTGGGTCAAGGTCTCCTACGAGGACAAGCCTTTGCCAAATGGCCCGTTTGTCTGCAAATGAAACACTGATTCGGGAGCCCCGAATACTCCACGCTCTAACGGAACCAACCCCCACTCACGTGAGGTAGTAGGATGACCTTCGGAAGAGTGTGGGTGTCCCGAACGAGAACACGTACTGAGGGGATGCCGGTCGCCTTGGCAGCTACAGAGGCTGCCGTGCGAGGCGTCTCCAGGACAGTCCCAATCTCTGAGCCTATCCTGGACAAGAGTGGCAGGTACTATCTCCTCAAACCAAGAAAGCAGACGGAGATGGGAAGGTCTGCCTCCTCTACCAGAACATCTGTAGCTGGATCAAAACCATGCCTCCACTGTCGAAAGCGGGCTCAAACTGCTCGGATAGCCAAGGGGTTCATCGCGATGACCTTGGACGCCATCTCGGAAGTCTCGAACCCTATCTGATAGTAGCCGCGTCCGAGGAATTGAACATCCAAGATCTTGCCCACCTCTGCGAGAAGGCGGGCTTGGAGAAGATCACGCAGTTCTCCTATGTTGGGTCTGGTAGCGAGAACCTTGCAGATGACGGAAGTCGCCTGAAGGCGTTCCACCTCTGCTGCGAGGCTTGCTTGCTCTGTTGGCGAAAGAGCAAGTCGGATGGTGGGCTCTGCAGGGTCGGGCGAGGGAGCTTCTTGAGAGTCCCTCTGAGGTGGAGCATGAGCCTCCATCAATGTCTGCTGTTGTGGAGAAGGGGTGAAGTGGCGTCGACGAACGGTGGCGGCTGGCCACTGCTGGACCGAGCACGTTGAAGGTGTTGACGAAATCAGCCCAGCAGGACCAGAGGGGGGAGGGAGGAGAGCGGAGAGAGAGGGTAAAGGCAATGGGAATGGGCGAGGGGCAGCGGGCAATGGGCAAGGAAGCGGGGGGGGAGGGCGGGAGGAGGGTAGTGCGAAGAGCAAGGGGGGGATGGCAGGGCAGCGTGAGGGCAAGGGGATGGGCAACGCGAGGGGGACTGGGGTCCGGGCGAAGCACAGCGAGCAGCGAGTAGGTCACAGATCCGGATTTTTCTTCATTCGAATACAGAATGGGGAGGTAGTAGCGGGATATTCCATATGGGATGGCTACTTGATGAAGAAAACGATGTTGTGCATCACACAGCGGTTGAGGGAAAAGGTTTTGATTGAGTGCCATTGTCCACCTTTTACGGGTCACCACAACATCGACACCACCTTGAGAGGTGTGGAGCGTTACTTCTTTTGGTCGAGAGTCAAGAAGGATTTGGACGACTTTGTTCGGAGTTGTTTAGTATGCCAGAAGGTCAAGTTTGACAGGCATAAGGCACAGGGATTACTACAGCCCTTACCCATTCCCACCTGCCCCTGGGAAAGTATTGCAATGGATTTCATCTTTAATCTCCCGAAGACACAGAGTGGGCATGATAGCATTTGGACTGTCATCGACAGATTTAGCAAGCAAGCTCACTTCATTCCAGTGAAGAAAACAGTCAAGTTGGATCATTTAGCGAGACTGTTCATTGCACAAATTTTTCGACTACATGGCATGCCTGAGACAATCGTCTCCGACAGAGATCCTCGATTCACGAGTTTGTTTTGGAGGGCTATTTGGAAGTACATTGGCACACGGTTGCAGTTCTCGTCATCATTCTACCCGCAGACAGATGGGCAATCTGAGATTGCAAATTCAGTTGTTTTGGATTTATTGAAATCTTAGATCTCCGATCAGAGACTCAATGGGAAAAATATTTGCCTTTGGTGGAATTTGCCTACAATAACACGATCCACTCTTCTACGGAGAAGGCACCATTTGAGATCATTGAAGGTGCTCCGAAGGTTCCACCCTTTTTTAGCAGTAAAGATAAGAGTTTTGAAGCCGACCAGTACACGAGGGACTTGGACACTGCTTTTGCCAAGGTCCGGGAGGCTTTAGCAAAATCTCAAGAACGACATAAGAAGGCAGCAGATCGACATCGACGAGATTTGAAATTAAAAGAAGACGATTGGGTGCTCTTACGTTTTGAGAAGGCACGCCTAAGAAAACGAAAAAGAAAGGAGCGACTTTTCTCAAAGCTCAGCATGAGGTATTATGGCCCTTTCCAGATAAAAGAAAAGATAAATGATCTCTCCTTTAGACTCAAGCTGCCCGATACTTGGAAGATTCACGATGCATTTCATGTGAGTCTATTGAAGCCTTTTGAAGGCGATGTGCCAGTTGATGGGGAGCTTGATGAGCAACCCGAGTGGAGAAAAGCAAGGAGATACTCGTTCCAGAACAGACTTTGGCACACAAGGACAGAAAGATAAAAGGTAAAGTGATTAGGCGGTTCTTGGTTAAATTCAAGAACTATCCTGCATTGGATGTGAAGTGGATGGAGGAGGAGGACCTATCAGATACTCCTCAGATTTTGGAACTTTACCTTGAAGCATTCGGTTTAGCATAGTTTACTTCAATAGAACCCCGAATTCAACGAGGGTGAATCTAGTGCAGCGGTTTTGCACAAGAGGGGAGTTACTCCGCTCCTTTGTCAACAGATTACCCCAATTTTGAATAAGGTCATTGCTGTCCCCTTTGGGTTTCAGGGATACTAATGGGCTGACTAGTATTCTGCTGTATGATTTTATGACAAGGAATCCCCGAAAATGAATATGATTGATTTGTACTCTCTCATTTGACTTGTTTGAGTGCAGGAATTGAAAGACGAAATGACTGCAGCATTTCAGTCTCATAAATCTCTATAGACATGATTGCAATAAGGATTGACCATCGGCAACGTTGCCGATGGTCATGGACTGAGATTTGGAATGAATTTTTCTGTGGTTTGTTATGTGATGTCTTGAGATGTCGAGTGATGTCCTGTGATGTGACTGTCGTTTTGTACAAGTCCTAGATGTGACGTGTCTAGTGCGTTGGTACTAATAGTCATTGTCTACTGAGACAATTTATGGCCTCTGTTTGTTTTGCAGGCGTAATCGAGGGCGATTACAGTTCTTCAAGAGGGGGGTATGTCACAAACTGATGACGTGGCATGACTATAAAGTTGTTCCAACTTATAGACAACTGTCGGGGGGCCAAAAAGGGACACCAGGCTTAAAAATGGGCGAAGAATCTGTTGACGTGATTGTTGTACGAATGACTGCAAATTACGTTGGATGACCGCAAAACGTGCTGGTTGCTGACGTGGCCTGACTGTACGAAATTTCGTGATTTCCACTGGCTGTTTTTAGCGTTGGCAGCTTTTGGGTGGTTTGCTTTGATTTAGATGCTTTTAGGGGCTCTGCTTTTAGCAACCCTTTGTAACTCTTTAAAAGGACCCTGGGGCTCACTTCTCAAAGTATCTGGACGCAGAGTCTAAGAGCGAGCATCCGCGGCCTCAGTTGTACTCTGCCCAAAGATTAATATAAAAATAAATACCGAAAGAGGCGCCAGTCTTTGGGGCCAATATCTCTTGGCACGGAACTACGCCAGGTCGTGTCGACTCTCTTGTGAACTCTGAACTAATTTGAAGTGAATCTCTGTTGTGTCGCAGTAGAATCTTGACTTGGGGTGTCCAAGTTTGTTACAGCCCGTGCCCTGTCGCGGCCTGCTATCACAAAGTGATGACGTGGCGGACAGCAGAAACCTAATTTCTGCCAGAAACCCTAAAATTCTTGCAAACCCTAATTTTTGCCAGAAACCCTAATTTTCGGAAATCGCGGAGGCGGATTATTATATATATATATATTTTTTTGGGAAATTTTGAGCGACGCAAATCTCAGCTTTTCGCTTTGATTTGGAAGAAAGAAAGAGAAAAAGAGAACTTGCTTTTTACTCACTCTCATTGAGAGAGAGAGAGAATCTGCTTTTGCTTTCAAGCTTTTGGGGCTTTGCTTTTGGGCATCCCTTGTAACCTTTAAATTAGTGGTGAGGGCCTCACTTCTCAGAGCATCTGGACGCAGAGTCTGAGAGTGAAACCCTAGCCACTCTCTTGTACTTTGATTTGATTAATATAAAAAGAAATACCAAAAGGGGCGCCAATCTTTGGGGCCAATATCTCTAGGCACGGAACTCCGCCGGGCCAGTGCAAATCTATTGTGATCTGTGATTTGTTTTGAAGTGGTTATTTGGTGCTGTCGCGGTTGATTCTTGACTTGGAGTGTCCAAGTCTGTTATAGTGGTATCAGAGCACGGCCGATTTCTCTTCTACGGGAAATCCGATCCCCGAATTTTTTTTTCCGCGGCACCTATGGCTTCAGGCAATGATCAGTCGACTCCCTCTGCATCTGGAGATGCGGGCTGGGATCACAACGAAGATTCAGGCAGAGAGTATTGCCTGCCTTGGCCTACTTAGGCGGAGCGGCGAGAGATAGAGCGTCGCCAGTTGATCGGCGATGCAACAAAGATGATGCTCAATTTTGCCAAGGACCCGAAGATGGCAAAATATATGAACCAGACCTCTTTGGAAGAGGTACAGACAGAGTGGCAGAGAACCACAACACCACTCCCGAAACCCACTCTCAAGAAATCTTCTGCCTCCAAGAAATATACGGAGAAGGAACTAGAGAACGTGGTTGATGCACGGATTGCTCAGCTTTTCGACGTGCAAAAGAAGGACAAAAAGCATGGCAAAAAGCAAAAGAAAGGCACTGACTTCCCGGAATATTTGGGTCGTCGGTTGACATTTGACAAGGCAAAGAAATTGAAGAAGCGCGTCAAGTTTGAAGACCTACCCAGTTCTTCTTCTTCTTCTTCTGACAGTTCTTCTAGCTCCTCGGATTAGAGCGAAGAAGACAGAAAAAGCAAAAAGCGAAGCAAGACACAAAGCTTCGGAAAGGGCAAGAAAAAGGCAAAGAAGGCTACATCTCGCCCAGAGACTGACAGTTCTACTGAGGACTCGTCTACAGACAGCTTAGATTCCGATGACGAAAAGTTTTATGCGAACAAGAAGAATTTTTACAAAGCCAACCAGTATGACTTTCTCGAAGATGAAAGCAAGAAAGTCCGAGAGTTTAAGGAAGGTGGCCACTCGATCAAGTTTGATACTTTTTCAGGATACTCAGATGCTTCGAAGGCTTTGTCTTTTATACAGCAGTTTGACATTGCTTTCGCGGGAGGACGCTATTCAGAGCACTCCAAGATTCGGAGAGCTGCCTCTTACTTTAAGGGGAATGCTCGTACTTGGTGGTCCACGCTTCTTTTAAACAAGACTGCGCCAGTTAAATGGCTGAAATTTAAGAGGCTTTTTATTTCTTCTTGGTTGACTCAAGAGTTTGAGCGAGATATACGGGCTGCTTGGAACCATCTTCGGATGACCAAGAAAGATACAATCAATGCTTATTGTGAAAGATTCTGGAGCTCTTTTCTACCCGCCTCTTCATTCAAGAAGATCTTGTTCAGAGAACAGATTGAACAGTTTACCTTGGGTCTACCTACAGAGATCTGAGATCACTGCTTGGAATAGAAGTCAGCTTCTATTTAGGAGTTGATGAGTCATGCGAAGCGGGGCTTTGCCATTCACTCTGGTAGTCTGACCTACCCCACAGATGAGGCCATGACACAACGAGACGAACAGACTTTTGGGAATGAAAGTAGAAAGAAAAAAGAGCAACCCAGAGGAAAAAATGATGCACGACCCAAGCTTACTCCTGAGGAGAGAGCTCGCTTCATCAGAGAGGGGAAGTGCTTTGGATGCGGGGAACATGGACATGTCTCCGCGAAGTGCCCTAATAAGGCACAGAAAGAACAGAATGATAAAGACGACGACAGGCCTGAGAGTTCGAGAGTAGCTGAGGAATGTGGCATAAAAGGCAGATAGAAAAGCAGAACTGGTACCACATGGCGTGGGACTTGCACCGAATCTAATGAATGAAAGTACTAACTTTGCCGCTTTTGGGGCAAAGTGAAGGATCAGGAAGCTCTTTTGAAGGAGCCAAGGCCAACTTCTTTTCACTTGGAATTGGCGGCTCGATTTGGAATTACGCCCAATAGACTGACGCCATAGGCGGAGGTAGTTCGACTGGCACCCGGATGGGATGTTGCCATTACACCGAGCATTGGCAAACTTCGTTTGCAATGACAGGGGTGTTCAGGGCACACGAGTGATGTTCTACTCAGGATCCCTTGGTACCACAAGAACTACGCCGTGGTTGACTACCGGGCTGAGAAAGCGACTTTGATAAATGAAGGGCTTAGAGATTGTACTTGATGAACTTCAGTTTTCTTACTCATTCTTTTGGGAGAACTGAACGATGGATAAAGGTTGAATATGTTTTGACCTGAAGAAAAGAACGCCAAGATTTTTCTCCCCACTCATGCCGATTGCTTTTCAGAGGGCCTGAAGATCATACCATTGATCTGATATCTGGAAGCACGCCACCGAATCGGCCACCTTATTGTGTGAGCCGAGTACAGAATGAAAAGATTATGAACCCAATGAAAGACCTCTTGGAAAAGGGTCTTGTCCAGCCTAGTACTTCACCATATTGCTCTCCAGTGTTGTTGGTTTTGAAGAAAGACGGATCTTGGAGAATGTGCATCGATTATAGCACTCTCAACGAAATCACCATCAAGAACAGATTTTCGATTCCTAGGATCGATGATATACTTGACAGGTTACAGGGATCCTCGTGCTTTAGCAGGATTGACTTGAAGAGTGGATATCATCAGATCAGGATAGCGCCAGGAGATGTCTACAAGACAGCTTTTCGGACGACTTTTGGGTTATTTGAGTTTCTGGTGATGCCTTTTGGCTTAACCAATGCTCCTGCGACATTTAACCGGATGATGGATAGGATTTTTCGAGAGTATAGGCTATTTGTTGACACTTTCTTTGATGACATCATTGTTTTCTCCAAGAATGAGGCAGAACACAGAGATCATCTGCTTCAAGTCTTTCAGGCATTACGAGATCACACGTTAGTGATTAATGCAAAGAAAAGTGAATTTTTCCTACCAGAGATACACTTTTTGGGACACATTGTGTCAGCAGCAGGAGTGCAAATGGACCGGGCCAAGATAGAGACTATCTGTGATTGGCCCGATTTGAGGAATGTCCATGAAGTTAGAAGCTTCTTGGGACTGTGTTCGTACTACAGGCGGTTCATACGAAAGTTTGCAGAGGTTGCTTCCCCTTTGTATACCTTGACACAGAAAGGAGTACCTTTTTCGTGGGGACCCACAGAGGTGACTGCCTTTCGGACATTGAAAGAGAAATTGACTACGGGACCTATTTTGACTTTGCCGGACTTGCAGAAGTCATTTGAAGTATATTGTGATGCTTGTGGTCGTAGTCTGGGTGCGGTCTTGATGCAAGAAGGCCATGTCATAGCTTACGAGAGCCGTTTGTTCTCTAGGCCGGAGATGACAACACAGATCTATGAGAAAGAGCTTTTGGCGGTTATCCATGCTCTTACTCAGTGGCGGCATTACCTACTCGGAGCGGATTTTACTGTCTTTACAGACCATCAGAGTTTGCGCTACTTCTTGTCACAGAAGCAGCTTTCGGAAAAGCAGATGCGGTGGGCGAACATCTTGTCACAGTTCCACTTCCAGATTGTCCATGTGCAGGGACAAAAGAATGTGGTGGCAAATACTTTGTCTCGGAAATCGTTGGTTCTGGCTATTTCCGCGATACATCATAGGAGCTTCGAGGATATGGTCGATCAGTATGCCAGAGATACAGATTTTGCAGATATTTTCACACGGCCATGGGATGGGGAGACAGTAGCTGGATACTCCCTTCGGGAAGGCTACTTGATGAAAAAGACTATGCTGTGCGTTACACAGCCGTTGAGGGAAAAGGATTTTTTTTTTTTTTTTTGGTGGAAATTTTGAGCGACGCAAATCTCAGCTTTTCGCTTTGATTTGGGAGAAAGAAAGAGTAAAAGAGAACTTGCTTTTTACTGACTCTCATTGAGAGAGAGAGAATCTGCTTTTGCTTTCAAGCTTTTGGGGCTTTGCTTTTGGGCATCCCTTGTAACCTTTAAATTAGTGGTGAGGGCCTCACTTCTCAGAGCATCTGGACGCAGAGTCTGAGAGTGAAACCCTAGCCACTCTCTTGTACTTTGATTTGATTAATATAAAAAGAAATACCGAAAGGGGCGCCAGTCTTTGGGGCCAATATCTCTAGGCACGGAACTCCGCCGGGCCAATGCAAATCTATTGTGATCTGTGATTTGTTTTGAAGTGGTTATTTGGTGCTGTCGCGGTTGATTCTTGACTTGGAGTGTCCAAGTCTGTTACACCTGCTGCCCCGCTTCCCGCTACCCTTTCCCCTTCCCTCCGTTGCTTTCCAGTTCCTCTTGCAGCTCCCAACTCCATATCACCTTTGACGCCACTGCCCTCTGTACTGATTTGGTCCGTGGCCTTCTCCTCCGTCCTTGCGTCTCCCCACCCGAATCCCAAGTTGCCATCCTACTTTCCTCAAGAAGAAGCCCGTCCGAAAAGATCTCTGCCCGGAGAAGGTTGCTTGCGCAATCTTGCTTCCCACACCAGCTCTCCTCCTGCTGGTGCTGCAGACTCCTTGGCAATTGTTCGAGCATTTCTCCCTATGTTGAGCTTGCTGGTTCGTTGGTGCCTGCATGTTTCGGGTTTGGTTTCTTTATTCCTCTTTTGTTGCTTCTTCATCTTTCATTGGTTTTTGTTTGCTCTTGCTTTTATGCTTGTGCGGGTGTGGGTGTGGGTGTGGGTGTGTGCGTGTGTGTGCCTCTGAAGGCTTGCTTCTGGGTGCGTGTGGGTGTGAGCGAGCGTGCGGGGGTGTGTGCGTGGAAGCTTGCCTTAGAGTCTGTGTGGGTGTGTGTATGTGTGCTCCTTTGTTGTCCTCGAAGCGCTTTCTTTTGTGTGTGGGACATAGTTACAGGGAATGGCCATTTTCAGGTCCCCGTTCCCATCCTAATTTCCCGTTCCGATACCCATTCTGTGTTTCAGATGTTAGTATCCGAAACAGGGAATGGCATTTCATGCATGTTGCCGTTCCTCGTTCTGAGTAATTATGGCGTGGGGGACGGGGGGGTGCGTGCGAGTGTGTGTGCGTGTGTGAAAGCTTGTCCTTGGAGTTTATTTTACTTGCTTCTCGACTTCTGTTGCTCTTAGTTGTTTTGTTTCTTTCCTTCTCTTCTCGTAGTCTTGGGTTGTTTGTTTGGGCTTAAGTTGTTATGGCTCGTTGGCTGCTGGTTTGTTCGGGGATGGCTCGTATTGTCACCTCTACGCTCTCTCCCAAGATTCTTCAGCGGTTTTCCACGTGGATGCGGCTTTCATCGTCTCATAGAAGTCCTTTCTCTAGTAATGGTCTTTAGGAGCCACCTTCAACAAGTGGACTGCTCTCTATTTTGGATAAATGCTTCCTACCAGCTCTTGTGCAGCACTTTGTTACCTACCTTGTGCTATCCTCCTGTAGTTTCTTTGTCACAAAGTGATGACGTGGTGTGCCCAACTAGAAAGAGAAAGAACTAGCCAAGAGGACAAGAGAAACTGAGCCCAAAAGAAAGGCCGAGGGGCCTAAGGGGTTGAAAATTAAAATCCTAACCCCTACCAACTTATGGAGCACTGGCCAAGGGGCCTAAAATGTAAAATATCAAAAGCTTGACATCTGGGGCTGATTTTTGTAAATTGCGTTGACTGATGACGTGACAAGCTTTACAGATTTCCTTGATTTGCGTTGGCTGTTTTGAACAGCTTCTCACTCGAGCCTTTGAGAGCAGATGCTTTTGGGAGTTTGTGCTTTTCGAACCGATGTTTTTAGATTATGCTTTTGGGCATCCCTTGTAATTTTAAAAGATCCCTTTGGGCCACTCTTCAGCGAGCATCTGGATGCAAAGTCTCGGAGAGAGTTGGACCCTTGGGAGCTGTACTTTGCGAAGCATAATAATAAAGAAATACCAAAAGGGGCACTAGTCTTTGGGGCTAGTGTGCCTTGGTGTTGAACTCCGCCGTGCCATGTCGACTCTCTCTCTCTCTCTCTCTCTCTCTCTCTCTCTCTCTCTCTCTCTTCAAGTTCTGTGATTTGCAGTTTCTGTTCGTGTATTGCAATTGATTTCTCGCTTGGAGTGTCCAAGCCTATAACAGTGGTATCGAAGCTCTGAACGGAAGATTCGATTCTCTCTGCAACACACAAGGGTTCTCGCGGAGATTTGACAGAGACAACACCCCTTCGACTATTGGTCGTCGGGGAGATGAAAAAAAGCTGAGTCCCAACGCGGAAACATAAGAAACCAATGGAGATTTAGGTAATTTCCGGGAATCTGGATAGAGCGGAGTGGAAACATCAACTTCAGGTCGACACTTGTGTGAAACGATTGAGTACTTATGTGAATCATGTGAAAATTACCTGATTGATGGGATTCATTGGAGATGGTGAGAGGCAGTTGATTCTCCTCTCAAGACGGTAATGAAACAGAAATCAAAGCCGAGGGCAGAAATGCGGAAATTGTACTCGTTGAAAGAGTTTGACAAAGCTCTTGAAAAGAAGATGAACCAGTTAATGAAAGTCCTAAAGCTCTCTCGGAAGAAGAACAAATCAGTGGATTTCCCTAGTTATTTGGGACTTTCGAGGACGACTCAGATTTTTCTTTGTCTTCAGAGAGTTTCGATAGTTCGTTGTCCTCTAGTTCCAAAGAGGATGAGAAAAAGTGGAAGAAGCGGAGAAAAAACAAGACAAGCACATTATTGAAAAAGTTTAGAAGGCACAGTGAGCAGTTGAGAGGAGGAGACTTCATCCTTTGCCGACAGTTCAGATAGTGAACAAAAGGACAAGAAGATCAAAGAGTTCAAGGATGCGGTCAAGCAATCAAGTGTGACACGTTTTTAGGGTATCATGACACCCATTGAGCCCTTGACGTCGCCTTCTCAGAAGGTCGTTTCTCAGAACGCTCCAAGGTGCGAAGGGTGGCATCTCACTTGAAAGGAAATGCACATGTTGGTCTATTCTGTTGTTCCGCAAAGAAACACCTAAGAAGTGGCTAAAGTTCAAGAGAGTTTTCATTTCTGCTTTGGTAACGGAAGAATATGAAGAAGATGTCATCACGGTTTGGTATCATGTGAGAATGACTAAGAAAGATACTTTAGATGACTACTGCCAGAGGCTTTGGGATACCTATCTGCCAGTGTCCTCGTTTCGAAGGGTCACTTTGAAGGACTAGATTGAGAATTTTTTCTGTGGTTTGCCAAAAGAGATCTGACTATATTGTCTGCAACAGAAGTTTGATTTCATTCGGAGACTTATGGGACATGCCAAGCAAGGTTTTGATATGCATGCCGGCTCATTGACCTATCCTACATGCAAGACAATGTCCACCTCAACAGGGAAAGAGTCTTCTAGGGAAGGGAAAGAACCAAGGGAATTGGATGAAAGATCATCAAAGAATTTGGAAGAAGTTAGGGAATCAGATGATAGTGTATTTGAGGATTCCGAAGAAGCAAGGGAATCTGTTGATGACCCATTAGAGAATTCCGACGATTCAGATTGAGGTGCCAAGGGACAGGGGAGGCGAGCGGGGCTACCAATAGGTCACAGGGCACAAGAAAAGAACAGAAAGGTAAGCTAGGTTCACCAAGATAATTTGGTCAAGGGTACTTTTTGGCCCTCAATGCAAAGTGAAGAGGAGGAGAACATCGCAAATTTTCTTCGGGTTGAGTTGTACCTCGAAGCTTTTGGATTATTAACAGTGTCTATGCCAAATGAACCATCAAATGCGGACTGCACAAGAGGGGAACCTCTCCTCTCCTTTGTCAGAGAGTGCCTAGATTCATTAAAGTCATTAATTTCTCCTTGAGATTTTAGGGATAATGATATGCTGATAGTATGACTTCATGAAAATATGTACATTGAATTGGAAATCTCCTAGAATTGAAGTAAAGACATTTGCTCTTTTATGTGTGTATTGTTACAGACATGCCGAGAAAGATGAATGTGTGCAACATTTTGTCCGATGAATGATTTTTACTTAGTGCATCTAGAGGTTTGTTAGAGATCAACGAGATCTGGATGTGATGGCTAAGTGAATGAGAACAGATTGAGATTTTAGTGCATCAAGATTTCTATCTGGTTGTTAGTGCATCAAGAGTTCCGGAAGGATGAGATGGTTCCACAGTTATCTAGGTGCATCAAGAGTTTTGGACGGGATGAGATGGCTAGATTGAATGATTGAAACATAGTGTTCAGTGTGAACTAAGTGTATGATTTTGTGAACTGCATGCTATGTGAATGTATTGTCTTGTGGGGATGGTAATGGGCATGGTTTGGTTGATTGAAATGTGAAAAGAAAGGATATGAATCTGATAGTAACAAGATTTAGTAGATCAAGGCATCTGTGAATAGATCAACACGGTTTGGATGTGATTGCTAAATGGTTATAATGATCATGGTTTGTATATGAGACCCTCGACAGGAATGTGATTGATCAGTGACTGATGTCCTTATAGAAGTGTTGGATTTGTGGGGTCTGGTGCATGGGTACATAGAGTCAATGTGAAGCAAGTTTCTGTCCTATGGCTATTTTGTAGGTGTAATTGAGGGCGATTACAATTCTTTCAAGAGGGAGGAATGTCACAAAGTGATGGCATCGCATGCCCAACTGGAAAGAGAGATAACTAGCCAAGAGGACAAGAGAAACTGAACCTAGAAGATGGGCCGAGGGGCCTAAAACCTAAAATATCAAAAGCTTGACATCTGAGGCTGATTTCCGTAAATTGCGTTGATTGATGATGTGGCAGGTTGTATGGATTTCTGCGATTTATGTGTTGTTTTGGGCAGCTATTCGTGCGAGCCTTTGAGAGCAGATGCTTTCGGGAGTTTGTGTTTTTAGAATTGATGTTTTTGGGCTCTGCGTTGGGGCATCCCTTGTAAGTTTAAAAAGGGCCCTTTAGGCCACTGTTTAGGGAGCATTTGGACGTCAAGTCTCAGAGAGATTTGAACCCTCGGGAGTTGTACTTTCTGATGCATAATAATAAAGCAATACCGAAAGGGACGCGAGTGTTGGGACTAGTCTCTCTCTCTCTCCAAGTTCAGTTCTTTTGCAGCGTCTGTTCGTGTGTTGCTATTGATTTCTCGCTTAGAGTGTCCAAGCCTGTAACATTCTTGGTGATGTCAGTTGCCTCTTCACCCTCATTTTCGTTACCAAATTCTCTCTTCCTTAGTGTTACACCATTACCTCTCGCCGTCAAATTTTACCAGTTGGCGGGCTTCTGCTCAATGCCAAGCTTCTAGTAGTTGCTCACTGTCATCTTCACTGCTCATGTCTTTTGGCGACTCCGGTTCTTGATCTGCAGGGGCGGAAAGGCTTTTGGTCGAACTGCCTATCCTTTAGAGGCTACTGTCATCCTCTTTCCACTTGGCTTGTCAAGGCACTTTTTCCTCTCTTTAGGAGAGGTTTTTGCCTTGGCTTTCCGTCTTTACCGAATGGCCATATGCGTAGTTGTGTCTCGTTTTTTAGTTTTCCGTTTGATGCCTATGGGCTTGCTTTGTAAACATTGATGTACTTGCTCTTAGAATAGGCACCATTTGGGCGTTCTTGGGAATTTTCAAGTAATAGAACTACCCTCTTTTCATATGAGAGAGAGAGAGAGAGAGAGAGAGAGAGAGAGAGAGAGAGAGAGAGAGAGAGAGAGAGAGAGAGAGAGAGAGAGAGAGAGAAATGAAATGAAATGATATATTGACGTCTTCAAAAGGCCAAAATGACCTATGAGACCATCAGATACAAAGTGGTGAATCTAATACAATGTTTGAAATTCAAGTACAAAAAGTACTGAAAGTACAAAAAATGAAAACTGAAAATGAAGTGTGAAATGTGAAATGTGTAATGTGAAAATGTAGAATAGGCCCTCAATGACAATCTGGGTGTCGTGCTAGAATGCCTTTGATCCTCTGCTGGAGTCTCCGTCGATGGAGTGTGCTCCTGTGTCTCGGTTGTGGTCGTCTCGATCTCCCGAGCTCAGTCGCCCTGTCAATGAGGGTACCTCTGGTATGAATGCGGGTACAACCTTGTGTTGGTGGTTGTACCCGAAATGAAGAGAGAGAGAGAGAGAGAGAGAGAGAGAGAGAGAGAGAGAGAGAGAGAGAGAGAGAGAGAGAGAGAGAGATCTGATTTGATTTGATATTCACGTCCACGGGGGGCCAAAATAACCCATGGGACCTTTTAGACATTCTCCTCTTTCGAGGGTGTGTTACTCGTGTGACTTTTTGCGTCTTCTGTGAGTGTTTTGTGGTGTTCTAGTATGCGGGCAAGATATGTCCCGAGAGCTGTAGGGGAGGGGTCCGTTTTGGAGAGCAACTCGGCGAGAGTATGGCATCCGTGTATGAGCTGCTGAAAATCAGCTTGAATATGTGCGTATGCTGGGCATTCTAACGTCACATGTGCTTCATCTTCAAGGGCTCACATAGTACATGATGTGCATATTCTTTTCTGAGCATCAATTTTCAGCCAGCCGCCTGTTTCTATCTTAAGCAAGTGTGATCTTGTACGCATCAGAGTTATGGCTTTTCTTGCCATATGGGGCATAGGCGTTTGGATGTGTACTTGGGCTTCCGGCTTGCTTGTGCTGTAGAGCTCCCAGTATTTTGTGTTGACATGTTTGCAATAATATTCGAACTTGGACCAATGTGTGGTCGTTCGCCATTTATTGTGAAGGCATTCAAGTAGTGCTATTTCAAAATTCAGCATACATTCCCCTTCTTCCCCCTTGACAATGGGCATGTCCACATATGCCTCTACATTCCATTTTGCAAACCACTTCCTTATGTCTTGGATAAGACTCGATGTTAAGAATTTACTTTTCTTAGTCTTTTGTAGTGCACATCCGGCCTTCCATGCTATGTGGGGGATTCGAGTGGAGGGCATCAGTTTAACTTTCATAATGTATGTAAACATTCTTTGCAGGGCTTTCATTTCGAGGGGTCTTTTGCTTGTTTCCAAAAGCAACACTGAATACGGTGTAGTTTTTTTGACTCCCAGATGTCTACATAGGAACTTCTTTTGTATCTTTTCAATCTCATTCCATGGGTGGGCTGAGATACTAGCTCCCCAAATTTCTACTCCGTATAGGATGGCTTGTACTACACACGTCTCAAATATAATTGCTTTAATTTCCCATCTCTTGATGACTTTTTGTGTATATGTTTTCAAGTTGGTAATATTTGGCATGCCCCACATCAATTCTATATCGTGCACATTGTCCCCAAGCATAATTAGATGGTATATCCATTCCCAAGTACATAAAGCTGTCTACTCTTTCAATTTGCTTCCCTTGGTACATGAGAGTTGGTTGAATTTCCTGTCTTTTTTGAGTCCTCACTAGCATAAACTTTGTCTTGTTTACATTGATTGAGAGCCCCGTGTTTTCACAAAAGGTATGCATGGCATCTACCAATTTTTGAAGAGATACTATATCATGTGCAAAAAGAGCAACATCATCTGCATATATGAGTAGCAGAAGTGTGAGCATTCCGATGGCCGGTCCATCTGGTTCTTTTGCGAGTGCCTGGGGTATGAAGTCCTCAATCTGGTCTATGCATAGCCCGAAGAGAGTTGGGGATAAAGGGCATCCTTGTTTAACTCCCATGTTGCTTGAGAATTCCTTGGACATACCTGCATGTGTTTTCAGCTGGCATAGAACTCTTTGGTAAAGATGTGCCACTGCAATTCTGAGATGGAGTGGTACCCCAATACTTTCCATTCTTTGCCATAGGCCAGTTCTCGGGACCGTGTCGAATGCTTTTGTGAAATCAACAAAACAACAGTGCAAGGTTTTCCCTTTTAGCCGGCTCTCTTCCATTAAGACCCTGAGTGAAATAAGGTGGTCAATCGTACTATGCTTGGGTCTAAAACCTGCTTGTCCTATTGCGCGCTTGCCATTTGTTTCTGCCCATGAGCTTATGGCTTGTTCTAGAACACTCCCCAGAAGTTTAGACATACATGATCCAACCGTGATGGTTCACACAGAGAGAGAGAGAGAGAGAGAGAGAGAGAGAGAGAGAGAGAGAGAGAGAGAGAGAGAGAGAGAGAGAGAGAGAGAGAGAGAGAGAGAGAGAGAGAGAGAGAGAGAGAGAGAGAGAGAGAGAGAGAGAGAGAGAGAGAGAGAGAGAGAGAGAGAGAGAGAGAGAGAGAGAGAGAGAGAGAGAGAGAGAGAGAGAGAGAGAGAGAGAGAGAGAGAGAGAGAGAGAGAGAGAGAGAGAGAGAGAGAGAGAGAGAGAGAGAGAGAGAAATGAACTGAAATGAAATGTTATATGTCTTCAAAAGGTCAAAGTGACCTATGAGACGAGAAAGTTACAGTGTGATGGATCTGATACAAAGTGAGAGTAACAAAATAACAACATAACAAAACAAAAATACTATATCCTAAGCTGGTTGATGTGAACTAAGCAAAGTGAGCAGCTGGCTGGGATAGCTAAATAGTTAAATCACAGGAGATCCAGCATTGGTCGCTAGCGGATCTCATCAATCTCCTCCATGGTCAGTAGTCTGACCGGGCATCGTGCACGCTTGGCCAGAGTGCTCTGAATCTTCTGATGTAGCCTCCGTCGATGTTGTGTAGTCTTCCGCAGTCGTGGGCGCCTGGATTTCCCCAGCTCAATCGCTCGGTAGATCAGTGTACCTCTGGTGTGAGACGAATGTGAGCTTTGCTATCGGAGTAGCTCTTGCGGCTGTCCAGTGTCTGCTCTAAAGAAATCCGTGATCCATCTCTGAGACTGGCTAGCCTCTCCACTCATCAGGCTATCTCTGTGTCTGCGCAGGTCGAGCAAGAACAAACCCAGGCATCTCTGATCCTCGTATCCCATGACTTTGGAGAGTGGTCCAAAACCCTCTCTAAACAAGCAATGGAAGCGGCCTCGTATCTCGTAGTAGATGGGGCAATGGCATGTGTAATGCAACTCCGTCTCATGCTCCATGTCACACAAGGGGCATGTCCTGGCCTCTATTGGTACTTCGCTGTATCTCCCAGTCTCAATCCGCAGCTAGTGAGAAGATGTGCGTATTTGACCAATAGCACATTGTATCCCATGAGACAGGTGGGTGTCCATGTATCTGGGTCTCGTCACAAAACCGTCCTCCGTAAGCTGGAGAAGATGCTCTCTGTAGAAAGCCATCTTCGTGCCCAGCTCCTGTGCTGGTTGTATCCATGTCCTCCTGGTGTCTAGTTGAGTCAAGTCTTGGTGGATGAGCCTGGTGATCTCGGACTGCGTAAGCGTGAGAGATGGTGCATCCAATGAGTATTGGAAGGGTGGCAACCTGTCTATGCTGAACCCATGCCTTGAAACCATGATGTCATCTCCTCATACCAGCATGATGTATCTCCCTGCATGGCTAACTGTCGAGAGGACTCAAGTGCAAGGCGGGCATATCTGTCTCTCGGAAGTTCCCACATGCGGTGTATGAAGGAGACTAATGTGGTGAGCACCTCAACCACTAGTGGGGGGGCCGCTAGCTCTGCTCGGATAATGGCACGTGGTATTGAAGCCTTGGCTCTAATGAGCTGCGAGATCATAGAGACCAGAGGTTTCTCCATGCTCCCCCATCCATCAGTGCGACCCGACCTCCCGTGATGATCCAATGAAGGTCCCCATATCTCAGCTCCATAGAGCAATGCAGAAGCCACCAAAGTGTCAAAGAGCCAGAGCTTCGTCCGAGGCTCTTGAACTGAACCTGTGAACACATCCTCTCCAATCTACCCAATGCTGCATGGGCTCTAGTCAATCTGGTCTCTGCTGCTCTCCTTAGTGAAAATGCAGGTCCGCTAAAAACCACTCCAAGGTAAGTGTAATCATCTGTATACTCCATAGTCTCCTGGCCGTATGTGAATGTAGGTGCTGACCTCCTGATCCACTGTGGGGTGGTATTAAACACCATAACCTTGGTTTTACCAGGTTGACAGACAAACCACTTTCGTGGGCAAACCTATGCAAAGCATCCAAGTGACGTTGCATCCCCTCCGGAGAGGTGGAGATCAACACAATATTATCAGCATATAACAATAGTGGAATCCATGTGTTTGCCAGCTGTGCACATCTATCACCATCGCTCTCAGTGTAGTAAGAAACCGATCAGTACAATGCCATGATCCCCCAAATGAGCTCTGTGGGTACTACCATCTCCTGTAATCTGCGCATCAATCTAGCTCTGGGTATTATTCAAAGGCTTTGCGGAAGTCCACAAAGCTACAATAGATCCGTCTCCCATGAGATCTGCCCTCCTCAATGATGGCCCTGAGTGTCAAGGTATGGTAGAGAGAGAGAGAGAGAGAGAGAGAGAGAGAGAGAGAGAGAGAGAGAGAGAGAGAGAGAGAGAGATGAAATGAAATGAAATTGTCACGTGACACATCCCAACCCTATGTGTCCGTGGACAAGCTACACCACAGCAGGGTTCAGTCAGTCCGATCAAGTTAGATTAGCAGTGATCTGGCACTTTTGTGAGTCTATTCGTAGACCGTGCATGCCCAATCACTTAGCATAGATGCATATCCTCCCATTGCATACAGCATGATCATCGGAATTCCCATAAGAATCCATTAACATCAGTTAGGGGAATTTTCCAGTGCATTTAGCCTATTTTCCTATTTATTGGGATTGTCACTTATTATTTTTAAGTGACTTTCCAACAAAAGTAGGTAGGGCAATTTTGCTAAGTTAATATATAAGCAAACCCAAGTTAGCACTAAATGGCAGAAGAGGCAGCAGGAGCACCTTGCTCAACAGGCAACTTCTCAGCAAGACCAACCCCCGCGACTACTCTGGCGTTTTCTCCACAGAAGACCTAGCGTTTTTGCATCAGATCAGCCTTGGCGATTTGTGCACAGCAGATCAGCCCCGGCGTCATCACAACATAGCAGATCAGCCTAGCGTTTTTGCATTTGTAGAACCCCGGCGACAGAAGGACCAATTTCAGCCCCTGGCGTTTTTGGACTTCAGCAGCAATTTAAGACCGGCATTATTCACCTAAAGTGTAGCAGATTCAGCCCGTAAAGACCATCAGTTTTCAGCCCTAAGAAACCTCATTTTTCAGCCAAGAAAACGCAGCCAAAACAGTCATTTTCAGCCACCGAAACAGTCCCGAAATTCAGCGATTAGAAGATCTCATATTTCAGTTGGGTCGTCATCGTCGTCGTCGTCATCGGCATAGACCAAGTTGCATAGTCCATTGCATACGCATTGTACACCTTTGTGCAATCAAAGAATAGACCACTCTCGCCGACGAGAGTGGGGCCTTCGGAGGAGGGTTTTACAACTCTCGGGTGTCATATCTCTTCTCTCTCCTTCTCTCAGTCTCATTCACTTGAACGCACAATATCCACTCACTTTGTTCGTGACCACAACACTCTAGAAGACGGAAAGCTCTCTCTTTCCCTAAGAACTAAAAGGAACCTTGAGTAGTAAAGATCACTAATCTTGAGAAAAAGCAACATTCATTCCGCTGCACCTAACATTGGTATCAGAGCTTTGGAAGTGTTTTGCATTACTCAAGGAAAGAACCACAAGAAATTTTTTTGCGTGTTGCAATCGCATGAACCCAAGTTTACTTGGGCGTGGCGATTCCTAATCGTGTTTTGTTGAAGAGTGACAAGAATCCCAAGAAAGAGAAGGGCTTGTCCAGCCTCCCCTTGTGTCTCTTTTCACTCATTGAGAGCGGACCGTGCACTTAGCGGCCGGCCAATCGACGTGAGGTGGGAAAAAGCAACCTTGGTGTGAGCGCAAGGCCGCCAAGGGGTGCGCCCGCGGGAAAGGGTAGAACTCGGGTGAAGAGAAGATCCTTCTCCAACGCGATTTGCAAGCGAAAGAACACCTCAAGAACCCTAGATTCTCACAAATCAAGGACCTCAAGAACCTCAAGAACCCAAGTTCCTCGTGAACTTAAGAACCCAAGACCCCCAAGAACCCAAGTTCCTCGTGAACTTAAGAACCCAAGACCCCCAAGAACCCACAAGAACTCACGACTTCAGAATGGTCATCACTCGAAGTGGAATGGATACTTCGCTTGGAGGTGATGAGCATGAGAGAGGCGAAGAAGAATTTTCCACACCAGGAGGTTTTTCCGACCCTCCCCCTTCACCATCTACGACAAAGATTGCACTAACTCCTATGGAGGAGTTGGAACAAGAAAGAGAAGCAGAAAGAAAAGCCTACGAAGAAGAGATGGCAGCCATAGAGCGCGAGTACCAAGAAAGAATGGCAGTCATAGCGCGTGAGAGCGAGCAAGCACTCTTGGAAGCCAAAGCAAGAGAAGCAGAATTTGATCGAGAGAACAAAGAAATGCAAGCCAAGTTTGATCGCGAGAACAAATCAATAAGGCAAGAGATGTTGCGACTCTTTTCTCGAATACAGGCACAGGTGCAACAAGATCGGGATGACACACAGGATTTGCATGATTGTGTGAAGCATAATGATGATTTGATTGACAATGATTTGCATGATGATTTGAATGACAATGCTAAGCATGATGATTTGGATGACAAAGATAAGCATGATGATTTGAATGATATTGCTAAGCATGATGATTTGGATGCCAATGACAAGCATGATGATTTGCATGATCAAGATGTCATTTCTCACAAGCATGATGAGTTGCATGAAGATGATGTGATTGTTCACAAGGATGATGTGTTAGTTGATGCTTTTTCTAGTGAATCTAACCTCGTTGTAGATTCGATCAATCACGAAGATCCGATCTTGGCTTTCGTGTCGAGGTCTAATGAACCTCCACAAGAAGATTCGATAGATTCCGAAGAAGCGATCTTGGCTCTCGAGCCTTGGTCCAAAGAACCCTCACAAGAAGTATTATGTGTTCGCATGATTGATACGCACGCATTGTTCGAGTGTTTCATTCATGAAGGTTTCCTGTATTTTAGTCAGCATCGTTATGTGATCCCTTTTACTAGGCATGACATATTGTATGTCGAGCACGTTTCTCTCATGGATGAGCACGAATATATGCGGATTGTTCATGGAAAGTTGAAAAGTTTTTATGTCAGGAAGTCACATTCCATGTCTCTTCCTTGGCATGACACAGTTTCCGAAAGAGCACATGATTGTATGAGTACCAAGCATGGGCATTTCCATTGTGATTTGCCACAGTTGATTGATTTCGATCAAACAGAAAAGATTCGATCTCATTGTTTGCATGTGTTTGAGGAACGGGTTGTCACTCCGTCTATTTGTTCATCTACATGGCATGCACAGTCTTTAGCAAAGACAAGATTTTTTTCCTTCACTTTACATGGAATGGGTATGTTCATGGTTTTGTGTTGGAGATGGTTTCAGGAATTTTCAGCCATGGAGATTCTTGAAGACGAAAGAAGCATCACTCTAGACGAAGTTGAAGCATTGAAGGAGCCACAAAAGACTTTGTGTCGCTTTCGGCGCGGCCCAAAGAAGCAAGCGTTGCAGACCTTTATGAAGTTCAAGTACCGCACGACCCACACATCAGAGTGGGCCGGCGAAGAGTCCCTTCCAGGATTCTGGATGCTGTTGGCGATCTTCCTCGACGCCATACAGTTCGGTACCAGTACCTCACTTTGAAAAGGAGGGGATGTCACGTGACACATCTCAACCCTATGTGTCCGTGGACAAGCTACACCACAACAGGGTTCAGTCAGTCCGATCAAGTTAGATTAGCAGTGATCTGGCACTTTTGTGAGTCTATTCGTAGACCATGCATGCCCAATCACTTAGCATAGATGCATATCCTCCGGTTGCATACAGCATGATCATCGGAATTCCCATCAGAATCCATTAACATCAGTTAGGGGAATTTTCCAGTGCATTTAGCCTATTTTCCTATTTATTGGGATTGTCACTTATTATTTTTAAGTGACTTTTCAACAAAAGTAGGTAGGGCAATTTTGCTAAGTTAATATATAAGCAAACCCAAGTTAGCACTAAATGGCAGAAGAGGCAGCAGGAGCACCTTGCTCAACAGGCAACTTCTCAGCAAGACCAACCCCCGCGACTACTCTGGCGGTTTCTCCACAGAAGACCTAGCGTTTTTGCATCAGATCAGCCTTGGCGATTTGTGCACAGCAGATCCGCCCCGGCGTCATCACGACATAGCAGATCAGCCTAGCGTTTTTGCATTTGCAGAACCCCGGCGACAGAAGGACCAATTTCAGCCCCTGGCGTTTTTGGACTTCAGCAGCAATTTAAGACCGGCATTATTCACCTAAAGTGTAGCAGATTCAGCCCGTAAAGACCATCAGTTTTCAGCCCTAAGAAACCTCATTTTTCAGCCAAGAAAACGCAGCCAAAACAGTCATTTTCAGCCACCGAAACAGTCCCGAAATTCAGCGATTAGAAGATCTCATATTTCAGTTGGGTCGTCATCGTCGTCGTCGTCATCGGCATAGACCAAGTTGCATAGTCCATTGCATACGCATTGTACACCTTTGTGCAATCAAAGAATAGACCACTCTCGCCGACGAGATTGGGGCCTTCGGAGGAGGGTTTTACAACTCTCGGGTGTCATATCTCTTCTCTCTCCTTCTCTCAGTCTCATTCACTTGCACGCACAATATCCACTCACTTTGTTCGTGACCACAACACTCTACAAGACGGAAAGCTCTCTCTTTCCCTAAGAACTAAAAGGAACCTTGAGCAGTAAAGATCACTAATCTTGAGAAAAAACAACATTCATTCCGTTGCACCTAACAGAAATGTTATATTAACGTCTTCAAAAGGCCAGAATGACATATGAGACCAAACTGATACAAAAGTGGTGAATCTGTTACAATGTCTGGGTACCTTAGTACTAAAGTACTAAGTGTGAAAAGTGTGAAAGTAAATGTGAAGAAACTAAATACAAAGTATTAAATAAACTTCTTAAGAGCATTCTAGGTGTTTGGCAATGCTTCTAATCCTTTGTTGTAGTCTACTCCGGTGAAGTGTGCTTCTGCATCTTGGTCGTGGTCGTCTCGATTTCCTAAGCTCAATCGCTCTGTCAATTAGGGTGCCTTTGGTATGAATGTGGGTACTCCTTTGTGTTGGCCGCTGGCCTCTTGCTTCCCCTTCCACTCCTGCGTCTCTCGATCCGAAGAAATCTGTGATCTGCCTCTGAGGCTGTAGTGCTCTTTGTCTTCTCATTAGATTGATGTAGTTCCAGTAGGTACAAGCCTAAGCATCTTTGATCTTGGTATTGCATGATTCTATCTAGAGGTCCAAAGCCTTCTTTAAAGAGGCAATGAAAACGCCCACGTATCGCATAGTATACTGTGCAGTGGCATATATAGTGTAATTCTGTCTCCGGCTCCATTCTGCATAACTTGCAAATTCTGCTCTCAGATGAGATTCCCCTAAATCTGCCAAATTCAATTTCCAACTAGTGTGAGGATGTACGAATCTGACCAATAGCGCATCTCAAACCATGAGACAGGTGGGTATCCATGTAACTCGGGCGAATCACAAATCCATCTTCAGATAGTTGTAGGAAGTTTTCTTTGTAGTCGGCCTCTTAGTATCCAACTGTATAAGATCTTGTCGGATGGTTTTATTAATCTCCGTTCGTGTAATTGCCAGTGATGGAGCCTCAAGAGAGTATTGGAAGGGGGGTAATCTTTCCATACTGAACCCGTGTCTCTGAAACCACGAGGACAGTTGCACATACCAACATGATGTATCCCCTTTCATTGCCAATTGTCGAGAGGATTCGAGGGCCAGTCTAGTATATCGGCCATTATTTGTATCCCACAAACCATGTATAAAGGACACTGATCTGGTAAGAGCTTCAATTTCTATCGGAGGGGCCGCTAGTTCCGCTCGGGTAATCGCGTGTGGTACGGAGGCCTTGGCTCTAATCATTCGGGAAATCATAGATACCAAAGGTCTCTCCATTGACTTCCAATTATCTTGATCCACAGATGGTCCCCAAATCTGGACCCCATAAAGCATAGCCGAAGCCACCACAGTATCAAAGAGCGAAAGTTTTGTTCGTGGTTCTTGAAACTGCACTTGTGAACACATCCTCTCCAACCCTCCCAGGGCCGCAAAGGCTCTGGATAATCTAGCATCTGCTGCTTTCTTAAGAGTAAACTTCGGTCCTGCAAATACCACCCCAAGGTATGTGTATGCATCTGTGTACTCTACTGTATCCTGGCCATATGCAAATGTAGGTGCCGATCTCCTAACCCACTGCGGTGTGGTGTTAAACACCATAACTTTGGTTTTACCCAAGTTTACCGACAATCCACTGTCCTCCGCGAATTTATGCAATGCATCTAGCTGCCTCTGCATTCCATCTGGTGATTCTGCTATCAATACAATATCATCTGCATACAACAACAAAGGGATCCATGGCCCTGCAAGTTGAGCACCTCTGTCACCTTCTCTATCAATGTAATCTGATACCTCATCTATGTACATACCAAATAAAGTAGGGGACAGTGGGCATCCCTGCTTTACTCCAACGGTGGAATGAACAATGTCGGAATCCCCTTCTGGAGTACGTACATAACCAGTTACTGACCCGTATAAGGCCATGATCCCCCAAATAATCTCTTTGGGGATCCCTAACTCTTGCATCTTGCGCATCAATCTGGCCCTTGGTACTGTATCAAAAGCTTTCCGAAAATCCACAAAGCAACAATACATCCTTCTCCCGTTTGCTCTTCCTTCCTCAATAATGGCTCTGAGCGTAAGAATATGATCTAAAGTGGAATAACCCCTTTTGAATCCAGCTTGTCCTGTTGCCCTTATGCCCTCATTCTCTGCCCATCTACTCAATTTTTGTTCAAGAATGGATGCGTACAGTCGGGTCAAAAGTGTGACCTACCATAATGGTACGGTAGTTCCCGGGTATCATAGGATCCCCTAACTTGAAAATAGGTACGATAGTAGATAATTTCCAAGATTCAGGTTATCACACATGACCCGATTAAACAGACGAGCAAGGACTTCTGAAAGTAGATCCCTGGCATGGATCAGATGTTCTGCTACTAAACCATCATGATCATATGCTCTTCTTGTCTTCATCTTATCAATGGCTTTTTCCACCATTTCCGTAGTAAAGAAAGTACTAGTAGCAGGGCATGGCTCTAGCGGATCTGGTAATGGAGGCTGTCCGGATACCATATATAATGATGTTACATATTGACCCCAAATCTCAGGAGAAGTAATCGTCGGAGGCGGTGAGTGCTCGTGAAATAAGCACCAGGCCTCATGTGAGTCCTGACTCAAGAAGAGCTGATATAAATCCTTCTCCAGTTTGGCTAAAAATGCCCTTTTCTTGCGACGTACTATACGCCGAAGAGCAATCCGAGACTGCTTATATGTGATGATCCCAAGTGTAAGCTCTTTCTGGACCTGGGTTCTCGTCCCTCTGCATTCCTCGTCATACCAACTGTTTTGAGGCATGTTCCCAGATCCTCTCTTCTGATCAGGTTGAGTATGTGGGTATGCCTCTTGTGTTGCTCCATGTAGTATCTCTGTTAATTGAGAAGTAATCTCCTCTACAGTATATACTAGCTCGGCTGTCCACATCCTATTATAGATCTTTGCCACATAGACTGAATCAGTTTCTGGCGTGAAAGTATATCTTGTGTGTGTCTTCTTCCTTTGTACTTGAGAGGCATTGTATTGGAAGGAGATTGATAAGGTCAATAGAGCATGATCCACTGCAATCCCAACCGGTCTGGGTCCCACCTTAAAGTCCTTGATACTAGAAATAAAGCTTGGTGAAGTCATGACATAATCCATTGTACTGGCCCCATGCTTGTGCGGGAAGCATGTGAATCCCCCAGATAACGGGAAATTCTCTAGACCAGTAAGTATGGCCAAACCATGTATAGTTGCCATCTCCATGAGATGTCTCCCATATTCTGTGTGTTCTTTATCCTGTGAGTTTCTAGTAAGCCCCCTCTGTGATAAATCCACTTCTCTGAGCATTTCCTCAGAAGTATCATAGAATACTGCTTGAGAGCTGGCCGTTCTGGCATTAAAGTCTCCTAAGAGAACGATGCCTCCATCTCTAGAGAACTCCCATGTATCATCATTCAATATGGAGAACGGGGATTGTCCTTTAGGTGAGGAGTAGACTGAGGTACTCGGAGGGAAGTAGCATATAGCGATATATAGAAATCTACCTGTCTCCGCTCTCATTCTCACCCACATATACCTTGCTTGCTCATCTTTCCTGATATCTGTAGTAGTGGTTTCAGCTCCTCTTTAAATAAGACTGCTACATCTCCTGAACCCCGGCTACCTTGTAGAGATCTCTTGTCTGGTCGACCAGCTGTTTCCCATAAATACCCCTTCACATGTGGCATACGCTGTCCCGGTATCTGGTGTGTCTCTGAGTAGAAAACTATGTCTCTGTCCCTAAAGCTGTCTTCAAAGGCACCTACATCTAGCCTATATGATCCATTACAATTCCACACCGCTATCCGGAGCGTCGCCCCATAGGTCTCGCACCGTCATGCTGAGCGCTTTTCCAGAACCACTACTTTCCCTCCTCTATAAAAGGCGATTTTCCCCTTTTCTCTTGCTGCCGTGATTTCTGGCATCAACTCTTGCATGTGTGTCACTTGTGCCAATGTAAGGTCATCTCCCAGGAAAATACCGGTTTTCTTAAGAGTTGGCCTCTTTTTTAGAAATTCTTTCCTTATTTCTATATTCGGGAATCGGAGAATAAGTGCCCTATCCTTTACGTTTCCCTTCTCATCGATTCCTTTCTTGCCACTCTCCATGCACTTGTGTGAGTAGGCTTTGTGATGCCCATGCATTGTAGTAGTTCCTTCACTTCTTCATCTACATTCTCTTTGTCTTTGACTCCTGTGACCCGCACATGCAGAGCCCAAGTCTTCCTTTTTTGCTCTTCCTCAATGATCATATTAATAATGGTAGAAGTAGGTGTGGTCTCGAGCATCTGGGCCTTCCCTTTCTTCGCATCCTCAATCCATTTCTCTGCTTCATCAACCTTTTCTTGTGTCTTCACAAGACGTTCCGCCCATGAAGATGCCATTTTCGATTTTTGTTCATCTCCTTCCCGTAGAGCTTTCATCTGATCCTTCATGTCCTCGAGCTCCTTCAGCACCGAAGGTTGGTCGTCTCCCTTCTCCTTAGTTGCAGATTTGCAAGCCGCAAGTTCTCCTTTTAGCTCCTCGATTATTGCATCCTTTTCCCCCATGTGTTTTTCCATATTTGTTCTCCATGCTTCAAAACTTGCTACTGCCTCATCGAGTTTCTTTTGCATAACACATTCTGTTACATTTACTTCGGCCTTGATTAGGTTTCGTAATTCCGTTTTCAAGCTCTGAATCTGCTCATTTTGTATCCCCCGGATCTCTCTCCTTAGTTCTCTCATCATGTCTCCATACATGGAGTTCCTGTAGCTCTGAGAGAGAGAGAGAGAGAGAGAGAGAGAGAGAGAGAGAGAGATATATGAAATGTTATATTAACGTCTTCAAAAGGCCAAAATGACCTATGAGACCAAAAAGTTACAACTGGTGAATTTGATATCATGTCTGAGTACGAAACTAAAACTAAAACTAAAAGAACTAAACTAACTAAGAACTAAACACTAGAACAGTGAGGAAGGAAATAAATCTGAAGCTGATTCGGGATTGAGACGAGATACAGAGAGAGAGAGAGAGTTGCAGATGGATGGTCCTAAGTTGGCCTTTTTCAGCAATTGTTGTAACCTTTTGACCCACATATCTGACATTAGTGATAGAAATTTGCAGGTGAGAAAGCAGAGGTTTTTGTCCAGCTAGTTGAGGTTTGCAATGAGGCTGTGATGAAGATCGTGAGTATCTAATGTTTGGCATGCATGTAATATATCTGTGTACTCGTTTGTTGATTTGCTGTATGCAATGATCCTGCACAGCTTAAACCTTGTATCTTTTCATGCTCAGGTATTTGCAGTGATCCTTTTTACTCCTGTTGGGGTGGCATCTTTAATTGCCAAGACAATATTAAATGCTTGCAGCATTAGCCTTTTACTCAAGTCCTTGGGCTTGTACATCGTGACTGTCCTAAGTGGCCTTCTAATTCATTCTATTATCGTTCTTCCCACCACTGTCTTTCTCTTATCTGGACGCAATCCTGCACGAGTTTTTAGGTATGTTAACGATTTCCTCCTAGTTTCATTCCTCTTGTTCTGTCTTCAGTTAATGCTGCACTTTTCTTTCAATTTTACAAGTGGATGTCCCTTGTTTCTGCTGGTTTTGTGTAGAATGTAGTAGTGAGCTTCCTTTTGCCAAGTTGATCATTTGTAGCAAACTTCATGGGGTGCTTAAAATCTCTGCAGCATTTCCCAAGCAGGATATGATGTAAATTGTGAACTGGGATTAGTTTTTGGTTATTGAGTGTATAATACTTAAAAAGTGGGTTCTAGAGCCCAATTGATCTGATGAGGCCATTTTAATGTGTTGTATGTTTTGGAAGAAAGCTGTGAAAGAAAAATGGTGCAAAGAGATGAGTTGTTTTGCTGTTTTTGAAGGCAAAAATGCCACTGAATGTACGTTGGCATCTAGGGTAAAACCCAAAGAGCTATGTTCGTCTATGCAAAGCGCTTGCAAAGGTAACAGGTACAAGAGCTAGGATGGAAGTGGCTACAAATCTAAAGGTTGTCTTTCTGGTTAGGATGGATGTAAAGATATGTAGTGTTGACTCGTCTTTTCCCAGCTGCTGCTCTTCCCTATTATTCAGGTGCAGCTGCTGGTCTCCGATGTAACCTTAGGATGGACCTAGGCTTCTTATATCAAACATAAATCTGCATGAGGACTACTTGATGTCAATCCATGGGATGTATATGATCCGACTAGTGCATGGAGGCTACAAGAGGTTGTCAAACCCTTGAAAAACTTAGAATAAGGGAATTGTACTAGACATTACAGGAAGGCTTGCACATTAGTTTTATGATAGTCATGATAGCGTTTGCTTACATTTGTTCTATCGTGCAGGTCCTTCTCTCCAGCTCTTATCATGGGATTTAGTACCTCTTCAAGTGCTGCTTCTATGCCAGTGACAATGGAATGTGGTGAGAATTATGGATGTGACAGAAACATTGTACAGTTTGTTGTGCCGCTTGGTACAAACATAAATAGAGATGGAGCAGCTCTATATGAGGCTGTGGCTGTGATTTTTATATGTCAGGTAAGGAACCGAGTACGGTTTATTTTTCTCAAACTTGTATTGCAACTGTCTTCATGCTTGTATTTGCATATGAGCATAGATACACAAATATCAGCACATGTGCGATAATTGCTCTCTCTAAAGCACAATCTTCCTTTTGTAGGCTTGTGCATTCCGAAGCTCCACACATCCATAAGTACGCTTCAGACTGTAATTCTGCAGGAACTTCTGAGCCAGCCATGGTTGCTGAATCAAAATCCTCTACAGATGCCTTGCCTATGTCCTTGTAGCTGTGATCCCTTAGTTTATACTTAGGTGGTGCAAGTAAATATACATAACTCCAATCCTTGGCCATGTAGTTGACACTTAAAGGTCGTCCAAGAATCTCGCCAAGAATGATATCACGGGTTAATAATATTCTGTTTTATCTAGTTTTGTTTCATAGCAAATAAAGCGATTTAGTTTTTTCTTTTTCTCTCTTTTCTTTTCTTGTGTCCCTTGCTTTTATAGTTTTATGAGTTCTTTATTCCCTCTTATAATTCATGAGTTCAGATTATTTTGAACTTATGAAGGTATATACTATATATAGTGGCTATTGCATCAAGTATAATGTTGGCATAATTGGATATATTTTCGCACGACTGTTGGTAATAGAAATTGCTTACGTGACTTTTGTGGTGCAAAATTTTTCTTGGCAGGCCAATGGAGTGAGCCTATCAGTTGGCAATGTTGTGGCTATTGCGTTAAGTGCAACCTTGGCAGCGATAGGATCCGCTTCTATTCCAAATTCTGCTCTTGTTTCCCTTGTGACAGTACTTCAGGTTGTATTTTCTGTTAAAAAGGTTCTCAAAGAGTGAATTTTGGGAATAATTTTTGATTCAGAATCATGATAGGTGGAACAATGATAGGAGAGTGAAGTAGAACTTTCCAAACAATTACTGCTGTTTGCTTGTTTGAGGAAAAGGAGAAAACACGTACGTGTTTACTTACACAAGGAACACTTTCATGCCTCTCCTGTTTTTAAAAACTGTTGTTTGAGAGTGTGGGAGTATGTCTCTCCTGTTTTAAAAAAACTAATGTGAGAGCGTGGGAGTCTAGTGTAGTGCCAAGCTCACCATTACTGTGCAAATGCAGGCAGTGTCTATGACTGAATACATCAGCGACATAACGATTCTTTACTCGGTCGACTGGATCATTGGCATGTTCCGCACAGCTGTAAACATATGGGGTGATGCATGCGCATGCGTAATAGTGGATACTTGGGAGAAGCAGCGATCAAGAAAGAAAGATCTCCCAGAACATGTAAGTCCAAGTTTTCTTACTATGTGGACTACATGTTTGCCACTATTGTGATGTATGATCGCTATCTTGGATTTCAGACGGTTACTGCGAAGGGAAAACATCTCTTAGTTGAGCAAACGGACTACTTGGAGCTACAAGGGCATCAGTGATTTTTTCTTGTACACGTTGTCTTGTGCATTTGTACATTTCATTCTTTGGTCAAGCGGCATCCACGTAGTTACGGCTGCAGTGGTTATATGAAGAATTATAGAGACCCTATGGCATATCCCCACTACTCTCTGTACAAAACACCAAGCTGAAAAGTAGACCCTGGCTTGTTATGCGGTCTCTTTAAAAGACATACCCAGTGTTTCCTAGCCATAGCTATGGCAATGTGAAGTGAGAAATAATTTGTGCTTACTATTCCTACCATTTTTTCATAGAGCTAGGAGGTCTACTGTCATTCTCCTGGTACTCTTGTAAATTGATATTCATTCATTTTTTCCCTCGTTACCCTATGGGCGAACCAAATTGCTGCCCTATGGTGCTTTATATCCACTTGCTGATTATCGCTTCAATACCACTCTTGGCTGATATTATCAGATGTCAGCTTATTTTCCGACACAATTGTACAAATGTTATGAAGACTGTTGCCAATGTTAAAGGAATGGAACTTTATGCATCATCAGAATGCAAAATGATGCTACCTTTTTTTATAGTTGAAAGTAACCGACTGCGAAGCGAAATCCCCTGCCCTTGACATTGAGCTTTTTTGGAAAAGAATCTTTTCTGTTTGTAAGTAAGAATACTTAGTCAAGTGACTTGTGTAACATTGTTAGTGGGGTGTGTTTAATACAACCATGTCGGAAGGTGGCAATGACGGGTTTTTGAAGATGACCATTGATGTGTAATGTGAGTTGTCAAGATCAGCAAGTATTTGTGTGCTTGTGGAGGAGAAAATATCTGCTTTGTGTAAATTTCAACTTTATGACTCTTAGAGGACCTTCACATAGTTTGGTGGGAGAAGGAAGAGTTTTGGAAACAGTCAAAGGAAGCCTTCACATAGTGTTAGGTTGCTTTCAAGACAATGCATGCTATAAAAGGCGATACCATCCATATAGTACCTTTTGGCATTGGAGCAGAAGTTTTTGTGTCGAAAAGTATCCACACACCATGAGGCTTGGTGCGTGAAGTGGGACCAGAGTGTCTAGGTGGGGGCTTCCGGCTCGTTGGAATGGATCACCTTTGAACTCTCCATAATAGCCATGGGCTTGAGAGCTTTGAAATCCATGCTTCATTTTAGAATGTCCATGTGGATGTGTATGTTTTCAGGCCTTTTTTGTGGAAATTGCATCTTCATATTAAATTACATTATGGAATCTCTCTCTCTCTCTCTCTCTCTCTCTCTCTCTCTCTCTCTCCATCCAAAAAGAGAATTATCATTGTCCCCAAAAGAGTATCTTACTAGCATTTCCTTTCCGTAGCAAGGGAGGGTTGTGTCGGTGGAAAATTTTAGCCTGTGCGTGAGGCAGAACCTTTGTGATCTCTCTCTCTCTCTCTCTCTCTCTCTCTTTCGTACCAACCCTTGAGCTCAAGAGTAGACAGAGATCTTTGAAGTCTCTTCTATAACTTCCATGACAATGGCTACAAATATTTGTGGCTTTAGGTGTTGGCAAAGTTTGCAAGGGTTCGAATTTTGGTTCCCATGCACTAGTGGCTAAGGCGAATATCAATATCACAAACCCTTGTCACCTGAAAAAAAAAATTAGTTGGTGACTTGGCTCCATTCTACAACTATAAATCCAAACAAACATTTTGTCAAGTTTATGGAGTTCTAATCCTTGATATCGTATATAAACTTACATAATCAGTTTGAAAATAAACCAATTATGAATTTGTTGACTTTTTAACTAGTATATGAATATATCAACCAACAATTTCAAGAAATAAACTAATATATGGGCAATGTCACAAGTATGTGCCAACGATTTTAAAAAAATCGTTAATAGCACGAATCTGGGGCGATGCCCTCTCAGAAGCAATCAAAACGGCAGCAGCTAGAGGAAGGCTTCTGCGGACACTCCGGCAACAATTGGATGCATTGGCGGCGGAGTCGTCCTCACCAGCAAGGCGGAGGGAGTAGAACGAGTGGGGCTTGGGGCGCGTAGGGAAGCCACTTCACCTGCATAGGCGGAGCGAGTTGCAACAGGTCACGATGAGGGAAAGACATTTTTTTTAAAACATAAGCGAAGCCGTTCGTCGGAGCCTGGGTATGCATTCGGATGGCTTAGGTTAACATCCCAAGGTTTCAACGCGATCTGCTGAAGGTTCGAATCCACGCACCTCAGTTTTGATTGATAATTTTGAAGGGAAAGCTTGCACCAAATGGCATCTGGGCAGATTCCAACCAATAAATTGGACAATTAATGAACAACAATCGATTTATTATATTGACCAAAAAACAACTCAACTTTCTTCTCTTCGCAACGCTTCTTGCACCAAGCACTAATAGCTTTCTTGTCTTCCTTGCACTGAGTACTAATGGCCTTCTCTTCCACACCCACAAACCTTCTCGCCAAATGTTCTAAATATCATCTATATATTGGCTTGGATCCTCAATATGAACCATTATGTAAGCGAAGTAAAATCAACACACAAGTGACAGTAGCAGAGAAAGAAGAGCAGAGGGAGCAAAACCTGTAGACATTTGGACACATGGTTCGCTCTATCCTTTCAATCCTAAGACTAATGGCTCTCTTGCATTTACAAATCCTATTGGTTTATTGGCCTTGCTGGTGATGGAGAAAATGGTTTGCTTGGCTACTGCAAAGCTTTAACTGGCCAAGCTAAAAATCACAAATGCATGCTTCATGCTTAGGCGAAAGAGATTTCACGACTCTCTCATTTGCTTTGTAATGATCAAAAAATCATATTATAGCATACACAAGAATTACAGATCTTGTGAGAGAAGGTACAAGCCTTATGAAAGAAAGATACGACCTTGGGTACTCGTGTGCGAAAGAAAAAACTACAGAATCTTGGAACTTTGAAGGTTGGACCAACCGGATGGTCTTAAGAAAAGAATCCAAGCATTGAGGCGAGGAGTTTAATTTTTCTTAACTATTTCAATTAAACTACTTGACTTCTTTGACTTATGTATTGATTTCTTTGTAGACAAGCTATCTATCTAAACAAAGAAAACCTTGATCCCACAGCCAATGTAGGGAAGCAATTGAAGCCCTTAATAAGCAGTAGTCTTGCAAAAGGTATAATCCATGACAAAAAGTTCAAGGTTTTATAGCGAGATATGGTATATCGTTTTATTTCAAAGAATGCAGTGCTAGCCACAAAGATATAGAGCACACTTGACTCACTTGGCATGAGCAAGATTTATGACGAGTACAACAATATTTTCATGGACCTTACTTTGTTGCAAACTAAAATGGTAGAGTTCTACAATGTCACATTTAAAGAGACTGGCGATGTGCTACATTTTGTCTTAAAGTTAGATGAGTGTGAGATCCTTAAAGAAAAGAAGCTAAAACGAGTGACAATCACATTAATCAATAGGGCACTTTTTGAAATGTACCACCAATGATCCTTTATACTTCAATGTTCATTAAAAACAAACATATGGTGGCTCGGTGCATTTGAGGCTTCCAAATCTTATACTAAAATAATACATTTTATTTCACATCACATTGAGATTAATCTTGCAGGTAAAGAAAGAGGACCATGACATTTTATTTTGGTTCTTCAATCAAACTTCTATTCCTAACATAATTGACCGACAAGTGAATCCAGGAGAGGTGCTAGCTGTGGATGGAAGGTGAGACTTTCAAGTCCAATGACATCTTGCGGGTGACCTCAAAACAATGAAGTGTGTGTATAATTGTGGAATGGATGCCATAGAAAGATCTCCATGCTTGTTCTGCATGGAGTTTGCAAAATTGATGGACCCAAAGTGGTGGAGAAAGGCTCATACTCATCACAATGAAGACCCTAACTTCCACCCAATTTTGGCTATTCCACTTGTTAATATCTACATTTGTACAATGCACACGCTTTACAGAATTATGGATAAGTTAGTATATCTCTACATTAGGTTTTCTTGAAAATCAAGAAGTCAAGTGAACGTCTAATGGCTCTAGATGTCGTTCAACTAGTATTTTAATGATATTGCTGTAGCACATGCACATAGGTTGACCATAATGGACCAAAACAATGAAACACTGAAGAGAATAAGGTGGAGATATGATAATTTGCTTATGCCCAATAAATTCAAAACAAGAAAATGAGAGAGATTTTGCTCATACCTCCAACAAGGCCACAATCAGAGGTTAAAATTATAAAGGTCACGCACGATGTGAATACCATATCCAAAGGCAAGTAAGAAAAACGATGTGCAGAGGAGTCCAAGACACTAAAAGAGAAAGAAAAGGTCACAGTTGTTGTAAAAGAAGAGAAGAAAAGCTACAACCCAGTAACATGTGAGATAGATGTGAGAAACAATAAAATCTTATCATCAATGAAAGATGAACCGCTAACAGACATACCACTAGTAGCAGATGGGTCAAGGAGATTAGCAATCAATTTAGTCGATATTTATATATTTCAAGATTCACATGCACAGATAACAGATTCTATCGTGTATATATGCCTAAAGTAAGTCCCATACTCTAGCTTTAGCATACTTAGCTTTTGGCTTTAAAATGGAGAATAACTTCCATGAACTGTTTGTAGTTTGATCAAGAGCCAACTTTCTCAAAAAAGCCAGTCCAAAATATATACCTTGGATCCACAAATGTTTGTCCTTCTCAGAATGAAGAATGCCCCTTAGAGCACATACAGAGATGGTTTTTTCACTGCTCTATGCTTCAAGTCACAAAAAGAAAATTTTCATATAAGAGCAACAACCACTGGAGTTTCATATGCATTAAGATTGACAAGCCAATGTTATGGACTCTCAACCCAATTCAAGAAACCCATTCAGAATTAAGGTTGTGAGTATTCAAATTTTGAAATTAGTTTTATGTGAGATTAGGTCTCCATGAAGTGATTGTTGTGGTTGAATAACAAATTTTTCTGTTTGTAGATGCATAAAAAGATTATTGCATGCATATGGCAAGCTATGTGGTAGTTATGAACTATACAAGGCGACCATAAAAACAATCACAGTGCAAAATCAAACGGATGCAAACTCATGTGGATAAAGATGTCTCCTACATGCTAAGTACATACATTAGAGCTTCTTTGCACTAGAGTCATTCATATCAAAGGTAGCCATTTTGCAAAGCATTACACTAACATGGTTGTAAGGTCTCTACTTTCAAATTTCACACAAGTTCTATTACGCATTTGAATTTTTTTAACCATCACTCATTATTTAAGATATTCAAGTTCAAATTATGAATCGTAGGTTGAGAAAACCTAAAAATTAAAATTTACGCTACAAAATTCTGACATGTTTAGCTATATGACTCACTAACTAACTTATTGCAAGACTTATTTACTGATTGTAGAATTTTCTTTTACTACTGTAAAGTTAATATAAGACTGTAAAGTTTAACTTAAAAATGTAAAGTAAATTATCATTAAGAAAATAAATAAAATAATTATAAAAACAAAAGAATACACAGGGATGACAAATGAAGGCACATGGACTCACATAGGAGGGGACAAAGTGGGACACACTGTCACATGACAAAGGAGAGGCTACTCTTGACTAATTTTAATGAGGGGGGGCCTGTGTGGCTTTATCTTTTGATGATAATGACAAAGTGGTCAAGCTCATGGGTACCACAAGGGTACCAAAAACGCGGGTATGATTTTTTGGGGGGGAAAAAAAAAAAAGTTGGAGTTTTTCTTTTCTGCTATAAATAGAGCATCCATGCTCACACTTTAGACATAGAGATTGCCTCTATAGCGCTCACGAAGTGCTGCCACTTCTCTTAGAGAGAAAGCGTCCACAAACCACTAAGAGAGCAAAAACTCTAGTGGACTAATAAGGTGCGTATTAATTGAGCATTCAATTAGTATTAAGAAAGATATACTCTAATTTCTCTAATAGATTAGTAAGATTCAATTAGCTATGTGTGTGTGTGCTATCTTTTACTCTAATCTTCTAATAGATTAGTAAGATTCAGTTAGCTTTAAGAAGGATATGTGTGTGTGTGTGTGCTATCTTTTACTCTAATCTTTCTAATGGATAGTAAGATTCAATTAAATTTAGAAAAGATGTGTGTGTATGTTTTCTCTTACTCTAATCTCTCTAAGTATATCTACTCTCTCTAGTTAGTACATCTTCACTATTAACTTATGCATAGTTAATTGAAAGTTAATACATAAGAGAACTCATCATATTCTTATTATACATGATGAAATTCTCTTTCACCAATTTTATTGTCAATTAGATTAAGTAGAATTTTGAATAATACTAAAAATTGATTTAGTTGAAGTTAGAATTGGACTAGAAATGTGAAGCATCAAAGTAATGCAATCCTAAACTTTCACTCGTAATTTACACACTTAATTTTTGATTAATTAAGATTAGCAAATATTTGATGTATAGAAATTAGATGTAGAACAACAACACTAAGAGTGAATCCGAGTTAGCGAGGGTTCAAATTACAGACTCTCTTTGGAAACAAGGAGACTGCTAGAGAAATTGACCAATTTAAAGTTCTAAGTGTATAACATAAGTGTAGTACAAAAAAAATGGCTCCAAAGCGTGCTCGAACCCAAGGCGCTAATGATCATGAAGCTGGTACAAGTAACGGTGGAATCCCTGCGGAAAATGCTATGTCTCCACCAGTCGGACCAATCGAAGCTATGGTACATGTTAGTATTGCAGTTTCAAGTTATGCATCATTGCATATGCGAAACCATAGGAATATATTATTTACCTTATGAAAAGAAAACACGGACCGAAACCACGGGGCTTAACCCCAAGAAACTCGTCATATGTTTGACAAGTAGGAAAGATTGTCTGGTTAAACTGTTTGCTATAAGAAAGAATGTTTGTCCAAAACCTTCGGTATGGTTTCTCTCAAGCCTCTCTACTTATTAGCGCTGATATTATGTGGCAGTTGTCGAGGCGTGAGATGACGCCCAGGATGGCACCGCTGATGTTGTGGTGGGAGTACACCTAGATTAGCCCAGTTGGATACTGCGGTTTTGTTTTGCCGTGGCGTGAGGATGACACCCAGATTGACACCGTTGTTGCTGTGACGGGAGTACGTCCAGATTAGCACAATGAATACTTGTCGAGCGGTATGGGACGCTCATGAGGACAAGGGTTTTTATAAATAATGTATATACCGATCGGACATAATAGTGTCATTAGAGATTCTTGAGTGAACCTAATCCAAGGGTTGTTGGTTTAAAATTGGACGACTTCTTGTTTGACAATTGTTTGTAATACTGTTTGAAGGGCTGTTTTAACGAACCAGTATCATAAATAAAGTAAAGGAACATGTATGTTTAAACAGTGTGGTAGTAATTAGATAACAAAAGAAGGGTGAGTGTGGTGTGGAAAGTGTGAGAATGATACCCCGATGGTATCATTCTATGGACGGGTGGACCCGATGAGTCGGGTAACTTTCCAACGCTAGATTTTTTTTTTTATTAGTCATAAATCTTAAAAGAGACAAACCTTGGCGGCTGTGCTTCTGAAACATGGGGAAAAAAGCGCACAGGTTGGTCACTCTAAGATTTATACTTTTAGGTATAATTGATTATAGATAGTTTTTAGATAGGGTTATGGTGGTCACGCTCCGCCATAGAGAGATAGGACCAATCCTTCACTAACGGTTCATGCCTGTGGCTACGTAGTAGCTAAAGCAATGTCCGTTGGTTTTTCCTTATCAGGATTGGAAACCTATCAAAGGTACTCCGCTCCTCTCAAAAAGGGGCAGGGACCTTACACTGGTATCAGAGCCTAGGTTAAAGCTTGGGGAGATTTTTAGATTGATGTTTGGATATTGAAGGATGCGAATGTTTGTAATAATAGAAGAACCTAGAAAAATTGTTTTGAGTTTTTATATGGTATTGAAGACTGAACTTTCCTGATACAGGAAAATGTTCATTTAGTCTACCAGAAATTCCAGGTGTTCATCATCTTGTTTGAAAATGCATGCCAATCACCGAATTATCAGTTTCAAAAAAGGGTGATGATGATTTTGGATAGGGTGTTTGCACCACTATTCCAAGGGTGCATAGAGTATGGGGTATCAACTGGAGTCCATTTGGAGGAATCTATACCATCGATGCTGACAAGATATGGTGCATGGATACCAATCTCAAGAAACTTCGTTGGGAAGAGGAGTTAAAAGTCATCGAAGTGTATCTTTTTATTGGTACTAAGAATCCGAATGCTACCATTACCTTGGGAGGAGAAAAGATATCTCAGACTCAATGGGTCTATAACCAAGTTACAAAAGTTATCCATGGTGGTAGGATTCGACCCATATGTGTATCTCGTAGCTTTCAGGGGTCAAAAGAAACTTATTATTTTGATCCTTTAGCCTATCCTTTTGTAGTCACTAAACTCAAAATATAGAGACATTACAATCCTTGTACCTAAAGACTACCATCCTTGGTAGCAAATAATGTGTATATAAATAAAGTTTGGATTAATATTATCTTTTGTTTGTATTATTGTGTGATCAAGTCTTTCCTTAAAGTGGATTAAAGTTAGAGTATCCAATAAAGTTTCACTTAATCTATATTGCACAGAGTGCGGTGTACACATCTCTTCAAGAGAAAAAGCTACTTCTCAAGCAAGCTAAACTTCCCTCTTTCAAAGGGGAAGGAGCCCTAGTTGAGCGCGATGCAGAAGTGTGGCTTGAAGAGATGGAGGATTATTTTGCTGCTGCTGGTACTACTCCCGATAACCAAGCAATGTTGGCTATGTTTCGTCTCACGGGGGATGCCAAGCTTTGGTGGAAACAACACTGCAAAGATAATCAAGTAGCTCAAAACACTCAAACTTGGGAAGACATTAAGTATGCTGTCAAAGGACGTTATCTTCCACCCGCACACGAATCCCTTAAGATGAATGAATTCTTCAACTTACGTCAGTTTCATCTTACAGTGGAAGAATACTACTCCAAATTTGTAACTCTTAGGCGCTATGCTCCGCCAATGACCGCAGATCAACAAGTAGCCCGTTTCTGCCAAGGGCTAAATGCTCCTTTAAATACTCGTCTAGAAGACATGAGGCCTGTAAATTTGCAAGATTCTCTTTTAAGAGCTAAACCCTTAGCTAAAGAGATGTCAAACTCTCAAAGGGTGCGAAATGGAAAAATAAGGAATGCTGAAAGGAGAGGACGGCCTATGATGTGGAACCAAAGGCAAGTTTACCCAGTTCACCAAACTCATCCAATAGTTGCAGCTTCAGTAAATGGAGCTCAAAATGCAGATCTTAGATGCTATGAATGCAACGAGCTAGGACATTTCAGGAATGTATGTCCTAGGCGAGTCTCCGCAACAAATACACCTAATCGAGCTAGAGGACGAGGCCAAATAATAAATCGTGGAGGAAGAAATGGAGGACAAGGTCGAGGGCGCGGAATGGCTGCCAGAGTCAATGCTATCATAGGAGAACCAACATTGGGAGAAGAACAAGAGGAAAGAGCAACTCTACATGCTGCAATTGATAACCCAAGAGCAAGACAACAATATGCTGTCATTCAAACACCTGCAAATCACCAAGGTGAAAAATTTGAGCTTCTTATTGATTGTGGTAGTACTCATTCTTTCTTGTCACCTAAATGTTTAAGGAGGTTAGGACTTAATCAACACCCTGCAAGAAAAATGAGAGTTGAATTAGCCAATGGAAAGGAGGTGTTATCTCAGTACACTGTGGGAAAAATAGATTTCAAGTTGGGAGAATACTCTACTTCTGCTACTTTTCGAACCTTACCCATAGGAATCTATGACGGAATTCTTGGAATGGATTGGTTAGCCAGTCATAATGCCAATATCCATTGTGCCCAAGGAAGTGTTACTTTTGTGGACAACCTAGGTCAAGAAGTTACTATTCAAGGCCAGAATGGACGACCAAAAGCTTACTTGGTCAAAGCTAATCGTCTTTTGAAAGGGTTACGCAAGGGTCAACAAATTTTTGTAGTCAAGCTAAACAAAGTAGAAAAATCTTCTTCCAACCCTGAACCAATGTGGCTAGAAGAATTTTCGGATGTTTTCCTTGCTAAACTTTCTGAACTACCACCACCTAGGGAGGTAGACCATGAAATCAATTTTTTTCCAGGTAGTGAACCAGTCTCAAGAGCGCCGTACAAGATGTCACTTCCAGAGGCTATAGAACTCAAGGAGCAGCTCAAGCAGTTGATTGAGCAAGGGTTTATCCGACCTAGTACATCTCCATGGGGTGCACCTGTTCTCTTCCAAAAGAAAAAGGATGGCTCTCTTCGACTTTGCATAGATTATAGGGGCTTAAATGAGGTTACCATCAAGAATAAATATCCAATTCCTCGTATTGATGAGATGCTGGACAGATTACATGGAGCCAAAATATTCACAAAGATCGATCTTCGATCTGGCTATCATCAAATTCGAATCCAGGAGGCTGATATCTCCAAAACAGCTTGCAACACTCGTTATGGTCATTAGGAATTTACAGTGATGGCTTTCGGACTTACGAATGCTCTTGAAACTTTCAATCGTCCGATGCACGATATCTTTAGAGAATTCTTGGATGATTTTGTCCTAGTATTCTTTGACGATATCTTAATTTATTCCAAATCAGAGGAAGAGCATGAAGGACATGTTAGGAAAGTGTTAGAGCTTTTACGCCAAAATAAGCTGTATGCAAAGAAAAGCAAATGTACCTTCTTTACCCCTAAGGTCTATTACTTAGGGTTTATCATTTCACCTGAAGGAGTCTCTATTGACCCTGACAAAGTCAAAGATATTGTGGAATGGCCTCAACCCACTTCACAAACCGAAGTCAGAGGGTTCTTAAGTATCACAGGGTGGTACAGGATCTTTGTAAAGGATTATGCTCTTAAAGCTGCACCATTAACCGACTTACTAAAGAATGGAGCTACGATACTTTGGGAAGAAAAACATGAATCTTGCTTCAAACAGCTGAAGGAGTATCTTGCTTCAGAACCTCTCTTAAAACTTCCAGACTTCACCCAAGAATTCGAGGTGATCACAGATGCTAGTAACCTTGCATTAGGAGGAGTCCTTACTCAAGAAGGAAGGCCTGTAGCTTATACTTCTCGGAAGCTTAGGATTCATGAAGTGAATTATGCTACACATGATTTAGAATTGCTAGCAGTTATTCATGCTCTCAAGCTATGGAGACATTATCTATTGGGACGCAAATTCCAGTTGGTAACAAATCACAAGAGTCTTAAGTGGATTTTTACCCAACCTAACCTTAACATGAGACAGAGGAGATAGATAGAGCTCATGCACGAATATGATTTTGATATTAAATTTAGACCAGGTAAGGATAATGTTGTGGCAGATGCCCTAAGCCGTAAAGCTTTTCTGGGGGCAATTTCCATGGCTAACAACCCTATTCTAGACAAGGTCTTGGATGCTGCTGTCAGAGATGAAGATTACCAGATGCTTGCTAGTATCCTGCGTGAAGAGAGGGTATCATCAAATCAGCCTAAACCTCTACATTATTCCTTAGAAGATGGGAAAATTTACTATAGGAATCGACTATGCATACCTAAGGATTCTACCCTAAGGAATGCTATCCTATATGAAGCACATGATGGCCCAACTTCAGGACATCCAGGTTATGCCAAAACCATCAATGCAATTCGCAGAAGTTACTATTGGCAAGGTATGAAGGGTGATGTCCTTCGCTATGTCAAGCAGTGTTTGTCTTGTCAAAGGATTAAGGCAGAGAGACTAAAGATGCTAAGTAAATTACATCCTTTAGATATTCCCCAAATGAAATGGGAATGTATTAGCATGGACTTTATCACTGGGTTTCCTTCTGTCCAAGCTGGATATGATTCAATCATGGTCATAGTCGACTTGCTTACTAAAGTGGATCACTTAATCCCAGTCAAGACAACCTTTACAGCTTCAGATATTGCTCGTTTGTTTGTGAAGGAGGTTTTCAGAATTCATGGTTTACCCAAGAGGATTGTCAGTGATCGTGATGCCAAGTTTACTTCAAAGTTTTGGGTATCATTGTTTCAAGCTATTGGAACCCAATTATGTTTTAGTACTGCATATCATCCTCAAACTGATGGCCAAACTGAAAGAGTTAATCAAGTAATTGAAGACATCCTTAGAGCCTACTGCAATAGAGAACCTCGCAAGTGGATTCAATACCTACCCTTGGTAGAGTATGCATACAATTCCTCTACTCATAGAAGTATTGGAATGACACCTTTTAATGCTATTTATGGTCAAGAATGTTTGTCACCTCTTCACTTTTCTGACCCCACTATAAGGGTAGAAGCCTCAAAGAAAATGCTTGAAGAAATGGAAGCTCAAACCAAAGCTATTCGAAGGGATATTCAAGCGGCTCAAGATCGACAAAAGAAGTACGCCGACTTAAAAAGATCTGATCGGATTTTCAAAGAAGGTGACAAAGTTTTCTTACGAGTAAAACCCAAAAAGAGCAATCTATCTCTCGGAAGGTATAAGAAGCTTAGCTACCGATATTGTGGACCTTACGAAATAATCAAGGTTGTAAGTGATCAAGCTTATAGACTAAAACTCCCTTCTCATCTCAAAGTGCATGATGTATTTCATGTAATTATGTTAAAACCTTATGTATATAACCCTGACCATGTCCTTGATGATGAGCAAATCATTTTACCTGCTCAAGATGTTCTACAACTCCAACCTGATACTATCCTAGAAACTCGAGAGAGAAAGCTTAGGAATAGATCCATCAAAGAACATCTTATCTTATGGAAGGATTTCCTTATAGAACATGCTACTTGGGAAGATGAGACATCCCTTCTTAAGGATTACCCTTCACTGTTCTTGAGATGAGGACATCTCAAATTCTAAGTTGGGGAGATTGTAAGGTCTCTACTTTCAAATTTCACACAAGTTCTATTACGCATTTGAATTTTTTTAACCATCACTCATTATTTAAGATATTCAAGTTCAAATTATGAATCGTAGGTTGAGAAAACCTAAAAATTAAAATTTACGCTACAAAATTCTGACATGTTTAGCTATATGACTCACTAACTAACTTATTGCAAGACTTATTTACTGATTGTAGAATTTTCTTTTACTACTGTAAAGTTAATATAAGACTGTAAAGTTTAACTTAAAAATGTAAAGTAAATTATCATTAAGGAAATAAATAAAATAATTATAAAGACAAAAGAATACACAGGGATGACAAATGAAGGCACATGGACTCACATAGGAGGGGACAAAGTGGGACACACTGTCACATGAAAAAGGAGAGGCTACTCTTGACTAATCTTAATGAGGGGGGGCCTATGTGGCCTTATCTTTTGATGATAATGACAAAGTGGTCAAGCTCATGGGTACCACAAGGGTACCAAAAACGCGGGTATGATTTTTTGGGGGGGGGGAAGTTGGACGTTTTCTTTTCTGCTATAAATAGAGCATCCATGCTCACACTTTAGACATAGAGATTGCCTCTATAGCGCTCACGAAGTGCTGCCACTTCTCTTAGAGAGAAGGCGTCCACAAACCACTAAGAGAGCAAAAACTCTAGTGGACTAATAAGGTGCGTATTAATTGAGCATTCAATTAGTTTTAAGAAGGATATACTCTAATCTCTCTAATAGATTAGTAAGATTCAATTAGCTATGTGTGTGTGTGTGTGCTATATTTTACTTTAATCTTCTAATAGATTAGTAAGATTCAATTAGCTTTAAGAAGGATATGTGTGTGTGTGTGTGTGTGTGCGCGCTATCTTTTACTCTAATCTTTCTAATGGATAGTAAGATTCAATTAACTTTAGAAAATATGTGTGTGTATGTTTTCTCTTACTCTAATCTCTCTAAGTATATCTACTTTCTCTAGTTAGTATATCTTCACTATTAACTTATGCATAGTTAATTGAAAGTTAATACATAAGAGAACTCATCATATTCTTATTATACATGATGAAATTCTCTTTCACCAATTTTATTGTCAATTAGATTAAGTGGAATTTTAAATAATACTAAAAATTGATTTAGTTGAAGTATAGAAATTGAAGTTAGAATTGGACTAGAAATGTGAAGCATCAAAGTAATGCATTCCTAAACTTTCACTCGTAATTTACACACTTAATTTTTGATTAATTAAGATTAGCAAATATTTGATGTATAGAAATTAGATGTAGAACAACAACACTAAGAGTGAATCCGAGTTGGCGAGGGTTCAAATTACAGACTCTCTTTGGAAACAAGGAGACTACTAGGGAAATTGACCAATTTAAAGTTCTAAGTGTATAACATAAGTGTAGTACAAAAAAAATGGCTCCAAAGCGTGCTCGAACCACAGGCGCTAATGATCATGAAGCTGGTATAAGTAACGATGGAATCCCTGCGGAAAATGCTATGTCTCCACCAATCGGACCAATCAGAGTTGTGGTACAGGTTAGTATTGCAGTTTCAAGTTATGCATCATTGCATATGCGAGACCATAGGAATATATTATTTACCTTATGAAAAGAAAACATGGACCGAAACCACGGGGCTTAACCCCAAGAAACTCGTCATATGTTTAACAAGTAGGAAAGATTGTCTGGTTAAACTGGTTGCTATAAGAAAGAATGTTTGTCCAAAACCTTCGGTATGGTTTCTCTCAAGCCTCTATACTTATTAGTGCTGATATTATGTGGCAGTTGCCGAGGCGTGAGATGACGCCCAGGATGGCACCGCTGATGCTGTGGTGGGAGTACACCCAGATTAGCCCAGCTGGATACTGCGGTTTTGTTTTGCCATTGCGTGAGGATGACGCCCAGATTGGCACCGTTGTTGCTGTGACGGAAGTACGTCCAGATTAGCACAACGAATACTTGTCGAGCGGTATGGGACGCTCATGAGGACAAGGGTTTTTATAAATAATGTATATACCGATCGGACAGAATAGCGTCATTAGAGATTCTGGAGGGAACCTAATCCAAGGGTTGTTGGTTTAAAATTGGACGACTTCTTGTTTGACAATTGTTTGTAATACTGTTTGAAGGGCTGGTTTAACGAACCAGTATCATAAATAAAGTAAAGGAACATGTATGTTTAAACAGTGTGGTAGTAATTAGATAACAAAAGAAGGGTGAGTGTGGTGTGGAAAGTGGGAGAATGATACCCCGACGGTATCATTCTATGGACGGGTGGACCCGATGAGTCGGGTAACTTTCCAACGCTAGAAATTTTTTTTTATTAGTCATAAATCTTAAAAGAGACAAACCTTGGCGGCTGTGCTTCTGAAACATGGGGAAAAAAGTGCACAGGTTGGTCACTCTAAGATTTATACTTTTAGGTATAATTGATTATAGATAGTTTTTAGATAGGGTTATGGTGGTCACGCTCTGCCATAGCGAGATAGGACCAATCCTTCACTAACAGTTCATGCCCATGGCTACATAGTAGCTAAGGCAATTTCCGTTGGTTTTTCCTTATTAGGATTGGAGACCTATCAAAGGTACTCCGCTCCTCTCAAAAAGGGGCAGGGACCTCACAATGGTGGCTGTATAGCAATAAGGATTGATCTCTATTTTTTTATTTTGCAAAGTACATTGAAGAAATACACCATATAGTATTTGCATTGATACCATGTAGCACTTATCCAACATCTACTCTCTATTGGATATAAAAGACAACGTGCCAGATGGCTATGCAGTAGAGATGACAATGGCAAGTGAAGGACACAAGTCAACGGACCTCCCCGAGTGCTCAAATTTTGCCAGATCAGATGAGAAGACACAGGATGAGGAGGAGGAGAAATGCCAATCACAAGGGAGGCCTGAGGAGAAGAGTGATCATGCAAAAGGAGGGGTTGAGAGGGAAGGATGCATCATGCAGAGAGAGATGCTGAGGAGGAAGGAAGTGCGGAGGCCGAGGAGCCAGAGTTGCGCTGTGCCGAGGGAAGGGTTGAGAAGAAAGATCATGTAGAGAAAGGGGTTGAGAAAGGATTTCACATTGAAGCTCCCAGCCCTCAAGCAGAGCCCTTCACCATTCGAATAGAAGATCCTGAATATTTTTTTCATTTAGCAGTGCCTGAGCCTCAAGCAAACCATACCACTTTAGAAGCCAATTCATCTTCTATGGACACCGCTATGATGGAAACACAAGAGTCTTGGATTTCAGAAGCACAAGGGACTGAGGAGGAGAAGCTTGGGGACATCAAAATTGGATAGGACAACCTCTATAATAGCCAAACCCAATATGGACCCTTGCTAGATGTTGACATGGTTGTTCTAGTAATAACCAATGTAAAAGATTAAGAAAGTGATCCTACTTTCTAATTACTTATTTGTTTTACAAAATTTTTGCAAACTTTGATTATTTTGGACATCAATGGATTGTTGCTGTTTTGAGAGTCATATGATGCAGATGCAGTCTGCATTGACTTACGCACTTTCCAAATAGGCAATTGCAGGGTCATTGTTTGGCCATGTACTAAGGAATTTTTGAAGTTTTTTCTTCCAACTTTTGGATTGCAATATGGTCCTCCATGCAACAACATAAACTTGACCCCCTGATGGCCGTAGTTTGCAACATGGCCGAAATCCAACGATCAAAATTTAATTTTTTGTATTGCCAAATGCAATGTGTTGCCATTGAGGGCCACTACCACTCTACAAAAACCAATGTATATCTTTATTACAAACCTTTTTCCAAAATCCATGTGTCGTTTGATGTTGACAACATTTTGTTGATAATGGTTTGCTTAATCAACCGGGCACAACTCTCTCCCCACCCTCATTTCAAGTGCCTGCACATGACTTCTACATGCAGGACATTTTGATCCCATAACTGCAAAATTTGTATGACAACCCATTGACTTTCAATTTTTACTTGTAAATACTCTTTGAAATGCTAACTATATACATTTTAGATTCTTTATACCTGTCAAATTGGTGCCAATGATAAGAGAGAGAGAGAGAGAGAGAGAGAGAGAGAGAGAGAGAGAGAGAGAGAGAGAATATGTAGAGGAATGGAAGAATGATTGAAGACTCCCTCACACGGAAGAGGGACATAAGACAACAAATTCTACATATATTGTACAAAATGTAAAGAAATGACATATACTTTCACAAGAAAAGAGAAAGAGACAGATTCATCTCACTATTAAAATAAAGATACAATGCAATGATTAGATTCATCTCACTGCTGAAATAAAGATTTCAATTAAAAGAAAAGTTATAGTCAAATAGAATTCGAGTTACATTGGCACGATTTGAACTTGGCCACCCAGCTCTCTATAGACAATTTGCTTTTCCCTTCGTTGCATTACTTTGCATCCACCCAACAAGAAATACGATTGTGAGGGATCGTTGTTTGCAGGTTGGAGAAGGTTGCATTGCTCCCTTATTGTGGTCACTGTCACAAGGTTGAGCTTTTTGTCCACCACTTCCACATATATGAAAAAGTTGTTTTCGAAACCCATTGACTCTTGATCAATAGGCACAAAACAACCTGTAATAACCTGAGAGCGCTTGTACCAAATCAACATGATAAGTGAGTGAGTGTCAATCATGTACTTGGAAACCAGAGTGTCAAGTGAAATCTTGTAGCATATTCCATCCACCTCTTTCACATACCATTCTCAATCGAGAAGCTTATCATAGAAGGAATAAGCAAGAGATTTACATACTAGCATAGTCTTAGTGACATATACATAGGAGGTGTGAAAAAGCTCAACAAATAAATTAATAGGATATAAATTTGCAAACTTCACCAATTTGGTGGGTATAGAGTTTCAAGAAGATTTTTGCACATCCCTATAGAGCTTACTCCATAGAGACTCACTCACTGTTGTGTCCGGGCTGACCAATCCACGGAGTTCCAATTTGTTGGTAGAGGAATCTTAACCAATGTTCCTTTTTTATTTCTTTGGTTGAGTTGGTAGAAACGGTCGTAGAAGAAAATTCCCTCATGTGCAAGGCTCTTTCTTGTTCTTCTAACATACTATAAAACACCACTGTGAGCATGGGTTACAGATAAGAGTCATATAATGCACTCCATTGGCTCCCATTCCTCATATGACAAAGGATAAACATCTTAAGTGTAATACCTAAATGTAAGAGAACAGAAATATCTAAATGGACAAGAATAAAAAGAAGGATAAGAAACCACTTACAATTGCATCGTGGTGATGTATCATTGAAACATTACCGCCATGAGCAATCACTCAGAGTGAGTGGAGACATGCTGAACTAGCCTTTATTGTCTTCTTACCAACCTCCACTTTAAAATCCAACACTCGTGCTTTCCATGCAGAACAAAAACGATTTGTTGTAGAGGACCTTTTTCTCCTTCTTGGCTGCATGCGAACCCAAGAACCTTTGCATATCCTCTGCTCTTGCCATTGATTATCTGCAGTGATGGAGTTTGAGATAATAATATAGCTTATGTTGCTGCTTGGCCTCCTTGGTAGTCTCATGGTGAGGTTAGAGAGTAGAGTAACCCCTAGAGCTTTTATGGCAAAAACAACAAGAAGAAGAAGCCATAGTTCTAAGTGTAAGAAGAAAGATAGTTTGCTTGTAATGGAGGGAGGATGAATTTTGAAGGCTTTCTTAATAGAGGGATAGCTTTTAGTGGCGGGAGTATGATAACTTGTAGTCACTATCTTTCAGTAACTTGATGGGTATCAGAGTCCCTTACCAGTGGCTCCACATATTGATACCGCCATCCCCATAAAAACAAGATTTTATCGCACAAAAAATTTTAAATTCTTTTTATTTTGAAATAATTTAATTTATTTCATGTATTTTCTATGTTACATTTCCTTGCTGCTCATTGGATGCGCTTTCTTTCTCTCTCTTCAATATAACCCTCTAAAATACCTTCGAAATCTCCTAATGGGTGCAAAAGTAATGACCATGTATGTGTGTATACATATGCACACGTGCACATACACACACAACCCCCCCCCCCCCCCCCCCCCCCCCCCCCAACCAAAAAAAAACACACACACAGACACACAAAAACTATTACATTTAATAAACAAAACTAAATCCAATAAACACTCAAAACAACCTAAAAGACTATTTAGTAAAAATTTATTAGCCCTTTTGTTTTAATGCTCGCCCATGCTATTGCTACTTATATATCTCAAGGAAGCTTAATAGTAATAAATAATACATTCAATGAAAATGACTTTGAGTTTGAAGCAAAGCAACATGATATAACACTTTATTTTACACCCAATATAATTTGACGAAAAGGTTTAAAAAGAGAAAGCTAAAGTAGGAAACTAATTCAAAACAAAAGTAAAGTATATGACATTTTGAATGCACAAGTTAAACTTGCAGTAACACAACGAAATATGAACCCATAGAATATATTCATAGGTTTGATATTAAGATAAAAAAGATACACAAGTAATAGCTATCCAAACTACTTTGCACGTACAAGTAAAGATATGAACCCGTAGAACATAATCATGGGTTTGATTTTGAGGGGGAAAAAAGACACAAGTAATAGCTATCCTACCCACTTTGCACTTATAAAAAGTGATTCGCGGAACAAAAGTGGAGTAATGATCTTTTTATAAGGTAGTACAACATGACACCAAAATGATAAAATGGTTGGGGTAAAGGCATTGCATCTTTGTTTAGGGTTGTTTAGGGCTGGACTCCCAATCTTCAGTCGCCCACTATATGTACATACGCATTTTTTATTCTTCATATACACAAAGAATAAGGAGTTCCTCACCATATTCTTGGAAGTTGCTCCATCCACACAATGTGTTTTTTTCTCTTCTTCTCTGTCCCACTCGGCATGCATCGTGCATCGCTTTCGCGCTTAGCACTCTCACAAGTGGTATCAGAGCTTCAGTTTTGCGCGGGTGTAGTGTGACGATCGAGTGGACAACTTTGCGACAATAAGCATATTGATGGTAGTAGATTCAAGATAATGTAGAAGAGAGAAACTTGGAAACATGTGTTCATCATAGGTTTACTAGCAGTTTTGTTCGTGTACATGAAAGCTTCTACGTTGACATTGTATGCACATAAATTGCAGTGCAAGAGAAGTCCAGATTGTAGATCTGAGCTTATGCATGTATATTCAGCTTGTATTGAGAGTGTGTGGTAAGCCATTCTTGAATTTTACAGAGAAGAAGCAGGAGCAAAAAGTACTACAGCTCGTATTTGTTGTATTCGGCTCTTGAAATGGTGTTTTTTGTATATCTCCGTCATATGCCAGATCGGATAGATATGATCCAGGAGTCTAGGTTGGGGTTTTAACACATTTCAGACACAATGATAATGTCCATTTTATGAAATTTTGATCAAAATTATAGCAGGTGTAACAAGAACAAGTTTGTGTTGTATTTCTAGGCCGAAAACGGATGTTTTTGACATATCTCTCACACCCGGACTCGGGTTTCGGCACATTCTTGACGCGCTGATCATATCAAAATTTTGAAATTAGAGCGTTGAATTTTTTACAGTAATTTGCAGCACCCTCAACGTATCAAAGCTTGACAATTGATTCCTATATTGCAGAGCATTGTGCGGTTTGCATCTATGGCTATGTATGGCACACTGTGGTGCTATTTGAGGGGGAATTCACCTTGATTTTGAATAAACAAGTGATGATTTGGGATGTGAATTTTGGATTGTTACACATGCGGATGCGGTTTTATACTCATTGTGTGACTGTGTGGGGCGTTCCAAAGAGTGGTTTTAGCATGATTTTGTGCAATTTATGCTATGTATACATTTGTGGATACTACTTGAGCTAGGTATAGCTCGTAGGTACCAAGTTCATAGGTATAGAGGTGTTTCGGACAGGTGAAGTTGTCCATAGAGCTACTCATGCAAGAGTGAGCTCGATTGCCATGCTTATGATACATGTATGCCATATGTGGATTTGTAATTAAGACGCATTGGTCTCAAAAAGGTTTATATGCTTTTTGATTATGGTCCTCAGTTTTTGTCTTGCTTCTCTTCATCGTGGTTGGAGAGCATTTAGTCCCTTTGGACTTGGTGTATGACATTTGTGGATGAGAGACCGAGTCTATAGCGCATTATCAAAAGGGCTTCATTGATGTATTTTACGCATTGTTTGTATTGCCGATTGTTTATGGCTGAGATGTTTTGAGTTTTTACTCAGTTTATAGGGGAAACTTTGTCGAATTTTTCTAGGTTCTCGCCATGTTTTATGCATATCTGCAATTTTTCTCTCTGATGGTTTAGTGGTTGAGTATTTGATAGATGTTGTCATCCTTGTACACACTCTCGCAAGAGTGTGAGTTGCATATGCTCATGTGGCTACAAACTTTTCCAGTCACAGGTTTTAGAGATTTTTTGCAGACTTTTATAGTCGGTTTCTCTTGTGGAATGCGTTTTGAGCTAGTTTGCTCACTACTTGCATATATGGTTATGCGCTTTATGTTCTATTGAGTTGTTTGTCCCAGATTGTATGCTTGCAGATATAGAAAATTGTGGAGCTGATTTTATGCATATGTGAGCATCGGTTTTGATGCGTTTGATTATGATTTTCATGATTGTGTAGTGGTCGAGCTATCTCCCACTTTGTTGCCAGTTTGGAATGGTCTATGGTTGAGCTTTTGCTAGAGTTATTTACTCAGTTTAATGAGGAAACTATGCCAAATTTTTCCTAGGATTTCTCGCCATAGTTTGATTTCTTGGCATCCACTTAGCAGACATGTGTGAGAGTTTAGAGTCTATAGTGATGACTTGTGAGAGACCGCGGTCTCGTAGCTGCTGATATATACGTTGTTGGCATTTGGCCACACAGGGCACATTAGACGTCGTTGTTTTAGTCGTATGAGGCAGCAACAAAGATCTATGTGTGATACACATGAGGTTTTGATTGCTAGAGCAATACATTCTCATATGCAATTACCTCATACATCCCATGAAACAAAGTACTAGCTTGCACAATCGTATCATTTGCAATAAGATAATGTCCTATACATCTATCATCCACAAATTGAGAAAAAAGTACGGCTTGTAAGGTTAAAGAAAGAAAATGAGTAAAGTGGTAGGTATCCTAAGTTGTCATAAGATGATGTTGAATTTTATGGTTGTGGTGAGTATAATTTTTGTGAGAGCCCTACCTCCAAGAATGTGCTGAGGATATCCTTATTCTTTGTATATATGAAGAATAAGGAATGTGTATGTGTATATAGTGGACGGTCGGTGGACACCGGACGTCCGGCCCCCGGCAAAGACACAATGTCTTTATCCCAACAATGTCCCACTTAAAGGCGATGTGCTGATAAGTGAGTGCTACTAGCTAAACTACTAGTATGTACTAGAAAATAGGTGAAAGACTCTAGAATGGAAATATTTTTTGTCGAGCTTCTCTAGATTCACTATTTGGTTAGAGAAAGCATTGTCAATCTATGTGAATGGAACCCCAACTTTCAAGGTAGGCAGGAGAAATTCCATCAGAAGTACAACATGAAGTCCATAAACTAATTCAAATGGCATCCTTCCTACAAATTTCTTGTAGGTGGTTTGGTAATCCCTGTAGATTCTTGGAAGCTTAGTCACCAAGGTTTTTTTGTACTTTCCACTATTTTTGTGAGTTCCATACACAACACTTTTTTAGTGCTCTTCACTTTCCCCCATTGGATCAAGGGTGATAAGGTGTTGAGAGGTTATGTGTTATTAGAAACAATTTCAAATGGACTTTGACCAACTCATCATGAGGAAGTGAGAGCCTTGGTCACCAAAGATTTCAATTGGTAGATCGAAGCTCCCAAAGATGTTTTGATAAAGGTATTTTATCATGGTGTGTGCATTAGCATTTGTACTAGGCATTGCTTTAGCCCATTCCATAAGGGAATGGCTACTATTATTTATTGTTCCCTAGTGCTTGAGCCAAATGGAGCAGTCCAACAAAATTGATCCCCCACTTGGCAAAAGCATAAGTGCTCATAATAGGTGTTAGAGGTTGTTGGTTATAGTTGGTTGGTACATGTTTCCTTTGGCAATCATCACATTGAGCCATATATGCATTGGAAACCATATGCAAAGTGGGCCACCATAAACTCAATTGCAAAATCAACTTAGTTGTGAGAAATCACCCACTCCACCATGGGAATTTTTTAGGACTTTCAAATAGCATTTTCTGGGGGCACACAATGTAAGATTATAATAATGGCGAATACACTTAAGCTAGTCTCCCATTATTTGGTACCTATTACATTCAGCAATGGTGTTGCATTTCTTATATTTTGATTGATTAAGGTTTAGAAACTATCCTTGAGGTAACAGTGGAATGCAAGCCGTATTTTGGTAACCCTATAAGATGATACAAGGTAGAATGCTTGCCAAATGTTGTGCATTTGCATCAACTACAGACTTGCACAAATGTAGCTACATCTTGTTTCATAGTTGGACACCATAGTCCATGGAACTTAAGAAGCCTAGTATTTTCTTAGGAGCTAGGTGTTGACTATAAGGAAGCACATGGGTAATCCATAGATGGTGTATCTACTCATCAGGTAATTGTAGCCTTTATAAGACCAAGTCATCATCCTTGTAATATGAGTGACCTGCTATTGGTATAGACAAATAGCTAGCCCATAGAAATATGAAGCATGATCTGCAAAGTTCGGAGGAACAATAGCAATGGTAATCACATTTACTACATTTTCACTCAACTTTGGCAACCCATTCTATTGCAAATAGTGAAGCATAGTTGGTGCTTGATCCCCTTTTTAACAACAACTTCAACTTAAAACTTGAGCAAGATATTGAACGAGCGTACTATTCTATCCATGTTTCATGACTTTTGACTAGGTAAAGGAGGGCTTGGTGGTTGACAAAAAAGGACAAACTTATTTGCAAGTAAATAATATTGTAATTTTGAAACAAAATAGATCATTGGCGAGTCCTCTTGCTCTATGGTTGTATAATTTGTCTCTACTAGCGTCAACTATTGACTAGCATAGGCAATGGAAAATTCCATGTTGCTTTCTCCTAGTTGAGACAAAATAATTCCGGTGGCAAAAGAAATGGCATCAACGTGCACATGAAATACTTTAACCCATTCATGTGCTTTCATAATTGGAGCACTCACTAATGCCACCTTAAGCTTTTCAAAAGCAATATCACGCTCAAAATCCCACTCAAAGGAGACTAGAAAATGGTACAAAAATTGAGCTATTTGTGCATACATATAGATAAAATTCTAATAGTAACCCCAATGACCCATAAATACTCGAACCTCTCATGCGCTAGTAGGCCTCATCTATTACTATACCTTTGTGGAGTGATGTGTGTGAGCACACTTAGGACCGTAGGGGCATTTTTTCCCTCAATAGGAGGTATTTTCCCTCGTGCATTGTGCATATGCATATCCCTCTAGGGCTAACTTATCTTTTCATTGTGCACTAAGAAATACTATTCTTTGTTGTATGCCTTGAGATTCTTTGTCTTCTCCAAGCTGTGTGTGTTTCCCTGCAACCCTATTCCCAACAATTGGTATCATAGAAGGTTGCACCCTCTCAAGCATAATCGTTAGCATTGCCAGCACACACCTGCTCACTTTCTCCAATTTTGGTGACCTTTTGGTGAGTGTCAGCAAGTTGAAAAATACTTCAAGGGATCTCTAGAGCTAGGCCTACTGCCTTGATCTCTAGAGCTAGGTCTACTGAGGTTTTCCATTTGAGCTCAGTTTAGCCTCCATTTCCACTACAAGCAGTATTGTGAAGGCAATTTCATCATTTTGTGCAGAATTTTTATTAGTGTAATTTTTTATAGAAAAGGTCCTTTGTAGTCTTGTTTGGGTTTGGCTAATAGCACGTGTTGGTCGTGCACCTCTTTTCGGCAATTCTCACATTAGTGCAGTCGCTTGTCATGGCTAACAACAACACAAATGTGTTCAAGATGTTTTTTGCTGAGGATAAATTGGATGGGGACAATTACCCAATGTATGCCTACATGATGCAACATGGTCTTGTGTCAAAGGGAGTTTGGAATTCAGTGCAGGTCATTGATGTATGTCTTGATTCTATGGATACAGGCGTTGTTGAGGATGTTGTAGGTTTTGGCTGCAGGGTTGCTACTGCTAAAGCTATTTTGCATATGGCTGAGTAGTCTCATTGTGGTGTTAGAGATGCGCATGCTCATGATTGATTGCTTTATATGTGAAGTGCACTATTACTCTTCACATTTGTTCCCGAAGCTAAATCTGCAAAACAAGCTTGGGATATTCTGACTGGTTTTTATGTAAGTCACAATGAAGCTAAAATTGCATTGTTGCGTAAAGAGTTGGAGTCAAATATTATGCATGAAGAAGATGAGACGGCCACTTTTCTTGCTATTATCAAGGATTCTAATGAGAAACTTATTTCTACAGGTAGAGTCATTTTTTATAGTTTCCTTGTGCAAACTATTCTTGATGCATTCGCTAAATTCTTACCAGACTTTTTCTAGTACCTGGAGACTTATGACCCAAGTAAATCCTGATGTTGTCAAGTTTGATGCATTATGCACATTGTTATTGCAAGAGTCACTTTCAAGAAGCACCTTCTAGACATTTGAATTTTGTCAGTTTCCTGCGTTTGCAAAAATTTGATATGCTTGCTTCTTTGCCGTCTCTTAAAGCACGTGTGAAGCATGTTTGTGAAGACTGTATTTTGGGTAATATGCAGCGTTCAAAGTTTCCAAATGATGGTTTAGTTAGGGCTACATGTATATTGCAACTTGTGCACAGTGATGTTTGTGGGCCTATGCAAACTTTGTCCTTGGGCAGTTACCTGTACTTCTTGACTTTCATTAATGATTAATCTAGGCATACATGGGTGTATCCGTTTAAAGCTAAGTCCAAAGTGTTTATTTGTTTTAAGAAATTTCTCACTATGGATGAAAATGTCTCTAAATATACTATGGACTCATGAGTTTAATGCATTTTTGGCTAGTCATGGGATAAAACACCAATGTACAGTGTCATATACACCTCAACAAAATGGTGTTTCTAAAAGGAAAAACAGGTCTCTTACAGAGATGGCATGATGTATGGTCAAGAGTCAAGCTTGTCACATTCGTTTTGGCTTGAGACTATCATGTGTGCTACTTATGTACTTAATAGGTGTCTTTCAAAAGCTTTGCAGACTATGACTCCTTATGAAGCATGGCATGCTAAGGAGGCCAGCTATTGATCACAAGGGCATTTTTGGTTGTTTGTTGGTTCATGCCTTGGAGTCACAAACGTAGCACAAAAAATTGGATGATAAGGTTTTCAAATGCTTTTTTGTTGAATATAGTACTGAAAAAAAAGGTTACAGGTTGTACCATCTGCAAACAAAGAATATCTTGGTTTTACGAGATGTTATGTTTGTGGAAGAATCTATTCAAACCTTTGTTGTCATGTACTAGAGACAGTAATGTTAGATCACAAGGCTTGTATGACAATTTGTTGCCTCTCTTTAATGATGGAAGCTCGAATGTAAATTCAAATGAGGCAAATATACAGCCTATGGGAGTTTCTAAAAATGTTATTGTTACCATATACATGTGGTAGTGATGTGTGTGAACACACTTAGGACTGTCGGGGCATTTTTTCCCTCACTAGGAGGTTTCCCCCCCCCCGTGCATTGTATATACATCCATTCATTCTAGGGCTATCTATCTTTCCATTGCACACAAAGTAAAACACTCTCTATTGTGTGCCTTGAGATTCCTTTGTCTTCTCCAAGCTGTGTGTGTTTTCTTGCAATCCTAATTCCAACAATTGGCATTAGAGCAGGTTGTGTCCTCCCGAGCTTAGTCGCTAGCAGCTCCATCAACGCTTGCTCATTTTCTTCAATTTTTGTGAGCTTTGGCGAGCCTTTGCAGGTCAACAAAAATTTCAAAAGAGCTCGTAAAGTTTGGTCTGCTTAGATTTCTAATTCAGACTCATTTCGGCCTCTGTTTCCACTAGAGGGAGTGCTGCATAGGCTATTTTTTCATTTTGTGCAGAATTTTTGTCAGTGCCTTTTTTGCATAATAGGTCCTTACAATCTTCTACGGTTTGTGCTATATAGTACATGTTGTTCTTGCTTCATTTCTCCTCTTTTTGGGAAGTTTTCACATCAGGTGCAGGCATTCGCAATGGCTGACACCAACATAGATGTGTTCAAGATGTTTGCTACCGAGGACAGAATGGATGGGGACAATTACCCTATGTGGGCTTACATGATGCAACATGTTCTTGTGTCAAAGGGCATCTGGAATATTGTGCAGGGCATTGATGTACATCCTGATTCTGAGGATGTAGGCGATGCTGAGGATGTTGCAGGTCTTACTGCAAGGATTGCTGCAGTTAGAGTTGTTTTGCCTACGATAGAACAAGCTCGTTGGGATGTAAAGGATTCATAGGCTCATGCGTTGATTGTGTTGTCTGTGAACTGCACCATTACTCCTCACATTCATTCAACAAAATTTGCAAAACAGGCTTGAGATATTCTAGCAGGTCTTTATGCAAGCTGCAATGAGGCTAAAATTGCTTTGCTGCGTAAAGAGTTGGAATCAAAGATTATGCATGAGGAGGATGATATGGACACTTTCCTTGCTGGTGTCAAGGATATCAATGAGAAACTTATTTTTGCAGGTGAAGTCATTTCAGACATTTCCCTTGTGCAGACTATTCTTGATGCCTTGTCAGACTCTTATCAGACTTTTGCTAGTACTTGGAGACTCATGACCCAAGAAAATCCTGAAGTTGTCAAGTTTGATTCATTGTGTACATTGCTGTTGCAAGAGTCACTTTCCAAAAAAAACAGGACTAGGCACCGTGCAGTTGAACAGGCTTTTATTGTTGCTCAAAGAAAGGGTGGTAATAACAATGCAGCCACTTCTTATGGTTCTTCTACGAGTGAAAAATCACATGTTTCTGATGCTTCTACTGGTAGCAATTTGTTTGGAAATTCTGGTGATAAGGGCAAAAAGAAGATGCGTTGCCATTATTATAAAGCTAATGATCACTTGATCAAGCAGTGTCCTAAGTTGAAGGCCAAAGAGGCTAAGAAGAAAGAGGGTGGTTCCACTGCAAATGCTGATTCCACGACAAATGCAGCTATTGTTGAGTCTTCTAGGAAAGGAGACTGTCATGCTGATGTTGATGCAGAATGGGATTTTAGTGCAAAGTGTACCTACTATAATCCTGTTGTCCATGATGCATGTATGTCCGTTGCTGCATATTCACATGTGTGGTATTTTGACAGTGGTGCTACAAAGCACATTACCTCACATTGTGATTTGTTCACCTCTCTTAAGTCTGTCCCTCATGGGAATTCAATAACTTGTGCCAACAATGCCTCTTATCTGGTTCAGGGAGTTGAAAAGATTGTGCTTACTGCTGCAAATGGCACTTCTTTCACACTTGTTGATGCACTTTGTGTACCTGGGATCAAGAAGAATCTTTTGTCTGTATTTGCACTTGCTAGACTTGGTCTTGTAGTCAAATTTGTGGATGACAAATGTATTGTACATCATCTCAGTTTTGGTGATGAAATTGTTGCATCTGGCATTTTATGTCGTGGGCTGTATAAGCTCACTTTGTATGACAGTGTCGGTAGAACTTTGCAAATGCACTTGTGGATTCAAAGGCTATTTCAAATGAAAAACTTTGGCATGCATGTTCTAGTCATCTGAATTTTGCCAGTTTGCTGTGTTTGTAGAAATTTAATATGGTTGCTTCTTTGCCACCTCTTGCAGCACCTATCAAACATGTTTCTGAAGGCTATATTTTGGGTAAAATGCAGTATGCTAAGTTTCCAAAGGATGGGTCAGTTCGTGCTACATGCAGATTGCAACTTGTGCATAGTGATGTTTGTGGGCCTATGCAAACTCTGTCCTTGGGAAATTACTTGTACTTTATGACTTTCATTGATGACTACTCCAGGCATGCATGTGTATATCCGTTGAAAGCTAAGTCCGAAGTTTTTATGTGCTTCAAACAATTTTTGGCTATGGGGCTGAAAAAGTCTCGAAATGTACTATGGGCACCCTCTGTTCCGATGAAGGAGGGGAGTATATGTCTCATGATTTTAATGCATTTCTGGCTAGTTGTGGTATAAAAAACCAATGTACAGTTTCATATATGCCTCAACAAAATGGTGTTGCTGAGAGGAAAAATAGGTCACTTACAGAAATGGCACAATGTATGGTCAAAAGTCACGCTTTGCCGCATTCTTTTTGGCTTGAGGCCATCATGTGTGCCACTTATGTACTAAACAAGTGTCCTAAAAAAGCTTTGTAGTCTATTACTCCATATGAAGCATGACATGATAGAAAGCCTTCTATTGAACACACGCGTGTTTTGGGCTGTTTGGCATATGCTTTGGTGCCACAAACATAGCGCAAAAAATTGGATGATAAGGCTATCAAATGTATTTTTGTTGGTTATAGTGCTAAAAGAAAAGGTTATAGGTTATATCATCCACAAACAAAGAGTATTCTGGTTTCATGAGATGTTGTGTTTGTGGAAGATTCAGTTCAACCCTTGTTGTCATGTACTAGAGATAGTAATGTCAGCTCACAGGACATTTATGACACTTTATTGCCTCTTTTTAGTGGTGGAAGTTTGAATGTAAATTCCAATGAGGCAAATGTACAACCTATGGGGGTTTCTGAAAATGTTACAGATCAGCCTATTACTAATGTAGATGTACATGATGTACTTGATGAGGAAAGGGCTCAAAATGAGCAGGCTATATGTATGCCAAAATGGCTGGTGCATACATTGTGTGACAGTGAATTGGATGCACCTTTGTCTAGTTGCACTCATTCAGGCTCTCACCATGCATCTTATGCATCGGATTGTTATGCTTTGGCTGTGTCTAGCTTACATGATGTTGAGGAACCTCTATCTTTTGATGAAGCACAAAATTAAAAAGATTGGATGACTGCCATGCAATTAAAATATGATGCACTTATAGAAAATGACACATGGATTTTATGTAATTTTCCATCTGGAAAAAAGTCCATTGGTACAAAGTGGGTTTACAAGTTGAAACGGAAGCCGAATGGTGAGGTTGATTGTTATAAGGCTCGACTTGTTGCAAAGGGTTATGCACAACAAAAAGGCATAGGTTATGAAGAGACTTTTGCTCCCACTTGTCGTATGACTACTGTGTGTTTTCTATGTACATTGGCAGCTCATTTTGGTTGGGATGTACATCAATCAGACATTGTTACTGCTTTCTTGAATGGTGACATATTTGAGGAAGTTTATGTAACGCAGCCTCGCGGTTTTGTCAAGAAAGGACAAGAGGATAAGGTGTGCAAATGTAACAAAGCTTTTTATGGGTTGAAGCAATCTCCTCGTGCTTGGTATGAGAAGGCTGACACTCATTTGTCCAAAGGAGGCTTTTGTAATAGTCCAATAGAAAGCACATTGTATGTAAAGTGTGAGGGTGATGTACTTCTTTTTGTGGTTCTTTATGTGGATGATTTGTTGATCACTGGACCAAATGAGAGACATATTGCTGAATTTAAGATAGATTTGAATGCTACTTTCAAGATGAAAGATTTGGGGTTGTTGCATCATTACTTGGGTATACAGTTTAAGCAGTGTGATGGTGGTACTGCCTTGTGTCAAAAAAGTCACATCGAGACATTGCTATGTAAGTTTGTACTTGAGGATTGCAAACCTATTTCCACTCCCATGGAAATAAGTTTGAAATTTAGTCTTCATGATGCTGGTGATCGTACATATGTCAACTTTACCAAATTGTTGTTGGATGCCTCCTTTATGTATGCAACACGAGGCTAGATATTTAGTTTGTAGTCTCACAGGTCAGCAAATTTATGCATAGACCAGGGTCTAAGCATTGGCAGGCTATCAAGAGGATTTTTTGCTACCTTAGTGGCACTTTACATCTTGGCTTGTTTTGTCCCAAGGGGGGATCATTGCCACTAGGACTTACATGCTTTTTTGGACTCAGATTGTGCTGGTTGTTTTGACATGCGAGCGTCCACAAGTAGTTTTTGTTTCATGCTTGGCAGTTGATGTGTATCATGGTTGAGCAAGAAGCAACCTACTTTGGCCACTTCTAGTTGTGAGGCTGAGTACAGGGCAGTCTTCACAGCTACGGTTGAGTGTGTATGGCTCAAATACCTTATGGCTGATTTGGGTGTTGAACAGGACACTGCCAACACTATCTACATTGACAGTCAAAGAGCATTTGCAATTGCAAGGAACCCAATTTTTCATGCTCGCACAAAGCACATTGAGGTGCATTACCACTATGTCAGGGAGAGACTCTCAACAGGAGAGATTACCTTGGCTTATGTGCCAACACAGGAGAACCTTGCATATCTTTTCACAAAGGCATTGTCTTGTGAGAAGTTCAAAGCTTTTCGCAAAGCTTTGGACTTACTCCCCTTTGTGGATAGATCATGTTCTATTGTGTACCTTGAGCTTCCTTCATCTTCTCCAAGCTATGTATGTTTTTCTGCAACCCTAATTCTAACAGCTATAGATCATCCTTCTTCTGATGTAGAAGTACATGATGTACTTGATGTGGAATGGGCTAAGAATGAGTAGGCTAGACGTATGCCAAAATGGTTGGTGCATACTTTGTGTGATAGTAAATTGGATGCATCTTTGTCTAGTCGTACTCATTCAGGCTCTTGCCATGCATCTTATGTATCAAATTGCTATGCTTTGGTTGTTTCTAGTTTATGTGATGTGGAGAAATATCTTTTGATGAAGCATAGAATTCAAAAAATTGGATGGCTACCATGAAATCAAAATATGATGCACTTATAGAAAATAACACATGGACTTTATGTGATTTTCCTCCAGGCACAAAGGCCATTGGTACGAAGTGGATTTACAATTTGAAACGTAATTCAGATGGTGAAATTGATCGTTATAAGGCTCGACTTGTTGCAAAAGGCTATGCACAGCAGAAAGGCATAGATTGTGAAGAGACTTTTTCTCCCACTTGTCGTATGACTACTATGCATTTTTTATGTGCATTGGCAGCTCATTTTGGATGGGATGCACATCAATTAGACATTGTTATTGCTTTCTTAAATAGCGATGAAGAGTGCGTGCGAGCGCGCATGTGTGTGTGCAACAATGGAGAAGAGAGGAGACATAGGTTTGGGTGGACTCCAAACACAATAGTGTTAGGGTTATGAGTCCTTATTCTTTTATGTAGAATAAATGAAAGGACAATGTGCCTTTAAGTTGGGGTGACAATGTATATATATATATATATATATATATATACAATACAGGTAGACAATGACCATGATCATCTACCCAATGCCCATGAGTGGCCGAAAATGTGCAAACCGCTTTGAAGGTAACCCCTTTGTTAAAAGATCAGCAGGGGTTTTAGTGGTGTGAATCTTGGCAAGTTGCAATCGCTTGTCCTCAAGCACCTCACGAATGAAGTGATACTTCACATCCACATGCTTTGTCTTTGCATGAAACACTGGATTCTTTGCCAATTGTATAGCACTTTGGCTATCACAATGTAACACATGCATCTCAACATTGATTCCCAAGTCTCCCACCAGCCGACCAAGCCATATAGCTTCCTTGCAAGCTTTTGAAGCTGCGATATATTCAGCCTCTGTAGTAGACAAGGTAACACAATCTTGCAAACAAGATCGCCATGAAATTGCACCTCCAATGAATTCAAAAACATAGCCTAAAGTGGACCTTCTCTTGTCCAAGTCTCCTGCATAATCTGCATCCGTGTAACCAATTACACATGCTTCCTTTCTTCCAAAGAAAATGCACATGTCTTTTGTACCATTCAAATATCACATAACCCCTTTCACTGCCTCCCAATGTTTCTTGCCTAGGTTTGACATATATCGATGCTAACAACTCCCACTGCAAAAGCAATATCAGGACGTGTAGCAATCATAGCATACATCAAACTCCCAACTGCAGATGAATAAGGCACTTGTGCCATTTCAGCCTTTCCTCTTCAGACTTAGGGCAATCATTTTTAGAAAGTTTCACATATGGAGGCAATGGAGTACTCAATGCCTTCCCCTTCTCCATATTGAAACGCTTGAGCACTTTAGCAATGTACTAAGATTGAGACAAATAGACCAATTTCTTGCATCTGTCTCGCTTAATGCGCATGCCAAGGATATGGCTTGCGCCCATGTCTTTCATTTCAAAGTTTGCATGTAACTCTGACTTCAAGGCTGAAATCTCATCCCTGTATTTCCCGGCAATTAACATATCATCCACATAAAGGACCAAAATCAGCAAACTACCATCGTTAGCTCGCTTAGTGTAGAGGCAATGGTCCATATTGCTATGTTGTAGCCTTGAGAGAGCATGAATGAGTAGAATTTACGATACCACTCCCTTGATGACTGTTTTAGACCATAAAGAGTCTTTTCTAACTGACACACCAAGTCTTCATTGCCCTTCTCAACAAAACCTTCTGGATGCTGCATATAAACTTCTTCTTGAAGATCACCATGCAAGAACGATGTCTTGACATCCGTCTGGTCAAGTTCCATGTCGTCTTTAGCAACCACCACAAGTACACACCACAGAGTAGTCATCTTGACAACCGAAGAAAAGATCTCATCAAATTCAATACCCTGCTGTTGCTTAAATCCTTTGGCAACAAGTTGTGCCTTGTACTTGGGTTTATTATCATGAGGTGTAATTTTTTGCTTGTACACCCATTTGCATGGTAATGCCTTTTTACCTTTAGGCAACCGAACCAACTTCCAAGTTTGATTCTTATGCAACGAGTCCATTTATAATTGCATAGCTTTCTACCAATTTGCCTTGTCATCCATTGACATGGATTCCTTATAGTAAGAAGGCTCTTCGCAATCTGTCAACATAATGTAGTCCAATGAGGGAGTAAATCTATCAGGAGGCCTTGAAACTCTTGTAGACCTTCTAATAATTGCTTGAGCCGGTTGTCCCTCAGCAACATCTTGTACTGCAGGAGGATTCTGTACTTGTTGTCTGACATTAGGCACTGCTACCCTATTGTGGACAATTCCATCTTCTTGGAAGATAACTCTCCTGAACTCCACTATATGCACAGGCTTCTTATGCATCTTTTCTTCATTGAAGTATATGTCATTATTGTGAACTATCTTTTTAGCTTCAGGATCCCATAACCGAAATCCCATCTTGCCAGGATTGCCATAGCCAAGAAATATGCATTTCTTTGATGTAGGAGCCAACTTGCTTAGAAACTCCTTTGGAACATGGCAGTACGCTTCACAGCCAAAGACTCTAAGATGATTGTAAGAAGGTGGCTTCCCAGACCAAAGCTCTTTAGGTACCTTCTCATCTAAATCCTTGTTAGGAGATCTATTAATAAGATGGCCAGTAGTTGCTAACGCTTCCGCCCAAAATCCATTAGGCAATTCTGCATTAGACAACATGCGACCTAACTTCTCATGTATGGTAAGATTCATCCTCTCAGCAACAACATTTTGTGGAGGGTTATATGGAGCAATCAACTCTCTTTTGATGCCTTTGGAATCACAAAAATTCTGAAAGGCTTTAGTGACATACTCACCACCATTGTCTGACCTCAAGCACTTAACTTTCTTGCTAGACTGATTCTCCACTAATGCCACAAAATTTTTGAAATTTTGAAAGAAACTTCATCCTTCTTCCTGAGAGGATATACCCACACTTTCCTTGAGAAGTCATCAATGAATGTAACAAAGTACAATGAACCTCCCATGGATACGTTAGGCATAGGTCCACAGACATCACTATGCACTAACTCTAATGGCTCACTTTTTTGAGTGCTTCCCTTTTTGTATGGTGAATGTGTTTGTTTACCATAAACACAATGCTCACAAACTGAAAAGTATGAGAAATTGAAGCTAGGTACATAACCAAAACGAGATAAGATTTTCATTCCGTTTTGAGACATATGTCCTAACCGGCAACGATGCCACAAAGAAACACTTGGCTGCTCGGTTACACAAATTACATGGTTTTTAACATTGGATACATGTAGCATGTACAAAATCCCAGACTTTCAACTATGTTCTACCACTAAAGAACCTTTGATGATCTTCCACGAACTATCACAAAATGTGCAGTAATATCCTGCATCATCCAATTGTCCTGTACTAATCAAGCTTTTAGTAAGCTTCGGCACATGTCTTACATTCTTGAGCATGAATGAATAACCATTCTAAAATTTTAGCTGCACATCGCCGACACCAACTATGTCACAAGCAAAATTATTGCCAAGACAAACACGACCTTTACGGGCTGCAGTATATGTACTGAACCACTCTCTGTGAGGAGTCACATGAAATGATGCACCTGAGTCAATAACCCAATCCTGTAAAGCATAGTCATCAGTGGCAATCAAAAATGTTGAATCCATGGCATATGTGAGATAAATATCTCCATCAGAATCTTTAACAAAAACATTGTTGATCTCTTCAATCTCTATACTGCTTTCCTTAGTCTTGCCTTCTTTTGACTTCTTGTCTTTACCTTTCTCTTGTTTCCACTTTCGACAGTCTTTCTTCATATGACCCTTTTTGTGACAATGATAGCACTCAATGTCTTTTCGGCCACGTGATTTGCTACGAGATTTTCCTCTCTGATTCTGCTTGCCCTGTGATCGACCATGAACAACGAGAGCATTGCTAGTACCATGAGAAGTATCAAGATTCTTCCTGCTAACCTCTTCAGTAAGCAAACTGCCCTCAACATCGGCATATGTTAAACCATTAGGAGGTGCTAAGTTACTTATGGCTGTGCGAAAAGTATCCCAACTTTCTGGCAGCGTAACTAGCAAGAACATTGCTTTCATCGAATTGTCAAAATTGACTCCCTGCGTAGAAAGCTGACTGAAAATTGTGTTGAACTCATTGAGATGGTTGCACATGGGTGTGCCCTCATCCATCTTCAAATCAACTAACTTTTTCAGCCACTAAACCTGTGATGTTGCACTTTGCTTCTCATACAGGTCACATAACTTCTTCCACAACTCGTAACTAGTCTTTTCCATGTTCACATTGAAGTACACATTCTTTGACAAATTCATCATGATGGTGGACCTGGCAAGCTCATCCAACTCCTGCCAATCATAATCAATTATATCCTCAGGCTTTATCCCTTTCATCTTTATCAGTCGGATTTGCTTCTTCAGTACTAAGACATTGTAAATTTGTTCCTTCCAAAATGGGAAGTTAGTGCCATCTAACTTCTCAATGTTGAACAAAGAGTTCTCCAATGATGAAGCCATCACTCAACAAGGAACAAAAGTGATGGATCTGCTCCACTAAAGAAGATGATAGAAAACCTAAAAATTTTCGGCAGAGTCTCCCCTACAAAATGACTTCTGAACCCAAAAAAAATGTGTGCAATGACCAAAATGCTGATCAAAGTGGCTAAACCAACAAGATAAAATCTCAAAGAACTGTCACTGTCAATGTTTCCAACTCTAGAAGAGTGTCTCTGACCAACTGGACATTGTCAAAGGCATACACATAAATATGACAACAATGCCAACAATGGTTGGTCAGCAGATGCACACCAATACTTCACTAACCGCATAAACATACATCCTATGTTAATGCCAAAACTATGGGGATGTCGGGGGCTCGCTCCAAAACCTGTATCATCGAAAGGATCTCCACATTTGAGAATCCCCCAGCTCAATAAAACCTTATCACGACCCTCAACAATAGGCTTTGCATATACCCATCACAATACATCAACCGCATAGGATCTTACATCAACCACAAAAACCCTTTTTTGTAACCGATGCGGTGGTTTGTCTGATATAAGAGACCCTCAAGACCTTACATCAAATATGCATGTGACAGACATTGCAGAAAGAGTCTGCAACAAAAACGTGTACGCAGAAGAACCGACGAGGGTTGACCACCCTGTTGTCTGAACTGAATATCTCTCAAACTGTGCAAAATTTGCAGAAACTTCCTTCTGCAAAGTTGTAGACCACGCAAAAACGGCTGGGGATCGCGAGAATGGACTTGAAATAATCTGTTTTACAGATCAAAATAGATCTGTAAAAATTTGCAGCTTCTACTTCACGACCTACAGGCAGTCTGAGTGACGTATCTCAAAATTGGTGAAGATTTTGAGAAAATTTTCTTCTGCAAAGTTGAAGAGGACAAAAATACGGTCAAGAATCGAAAACGTTTTGGTAGGCCAAAATAGATATGCAAAAACGTGCTTCAGTTTTTGCTGCTTCTCCGCTTGCCTCCCCGCTGAGCCCCAATGGTGCTCCCAATCCCTGAGCTCTGATACCAGTTGAAGAGTGCATGCAAGAGTGCATGTGTGTGTGTAGCAATGGAGAAGAGAGGAGACACAGGTTTGGGTGGACTCCGAACACAATAGTGTTAGGGTTATGAGTTTTTATTCTTTTATGTAGAATGAATGGTCAGTGTTAGTTCCCGGTAGTCTTCGGCCGCCCAACACTTAGGCGTGGCACATTGGGCTTTACCACCCCAACAAGTGACATATTTGAGGAAGTTTATATAACATAGCCTCACGGTTTTGTCAAGAAAGGAGAAGAGGATAAAGTGTGCAAATGTAAGAAATCTTTGTATGGGCTGAAGCAATATCCTCGTGGATGGTATGAGGAAGCTGACACTCATTTCGTTAAACAAGGCTTTTATAACAATCCAACAGAAATCACTTTGTATGAAAAGAGTCAGGGCGGTGTATTTCTCATCATGTCTCTATATGTGGATGATTTGCTGATTACTAGCACAAATGAGACACATGTTGCTGAATTTAAGGTTGATTTGAATGCTACTTTCAAGATGAAAGATTTGGGGCTATTGCATCAGTACTTGGGCATACAATTTAATCAATGTGATGGTGGTATTACCTTGTGTCAAACAAGCTATATAGAAACATTACTATAACTACAACAAACCTATTGCTACTCCCATGGAAAGATGTTTGAAATTGAGTCTTCATGATGTTAGTGATTTTGCCGATATCACTCTTTACCAGATCGTTGTTGGATGCCTTATTTATGCATGCAATATGAGGCCAGATATTCAATTTTCAATCTCACATGCCAGCAAATTTTATGCATATTCTAGGTCTAAGCATTGGTAGGTTGTCAAGAGGATCTTTTGCTACTTTGGTGGAACTTCACATCAGTATGCATGGCTTAGATGCCTTATAGCTAAATTGGGCGTTGGATAGGACACTGCCAACATCATCTACACTGACATTCAAAGCACATTGGGAATTGCAAGAAACCCAATTTTTCATGCTCAAACAAAGAACATTCAGTGAGATGCATTACCATTATGTCAAAGACAGACTCTTAGCAGGAGAGATCAACTTGGCTTATGTGCCGACACATGACAACCTTGAAGATTGTTTAACAAAGGCATTGCTTTATGAGAAGTTCAAAGCTTTTTGTAAAGCTTTGTGCTTACTCCCCTTTGTGGATTGATCATGTCCTTAGTGTGGTTGTGATGTGTGTGAACACACTTAGGACCGTCATTGTATTTTTTCTCTCACTAGGAGGTTTTTTTACCCGTGCATTGTATATTGCCCTTCATTCTAGGGCGAACTTATCTTTCCATTGTGCACTTAGTAGTACTACTCTCTTGTGTTCCTTGAGCTTCTTCGTCTTCTCCAAGCTGTGTGTGTTTCCCTACAACTCTATTCCAACATCAAGGAGTAGAAAATAACAAAGATTTTATCAAGGCTGGTGGTAATTCCTTGTTTTGACACAATGTGGCCAACAATTATATTGTGCCTTACATAAAATTACAAATATCAGGGTCTGTGCAGATTCTATAGGTGCAACATTGGATAAAAACCAAAATCAAATGGTGAATGTGATCTTTATGCTCTTGGTACTGCACACAGATATCATCTATAAATACTTCCAAGAAGTATTGAAGGTAAATTATGAAAGTATGGCACATGAGCCATCAAAAAGTGGTTAGGGTATTGTTCAGGCCAAAGGCCATGACCCAATAAGCATGACAAATGCCATAGTATGTTGGTTATGTAGTTCTATTCTCATTTGATTGTTTCCGGAGAAGCCATTAGGAAACTTAGGCTTCCTTTCCTACTGTCCTTTTGAGTACGTGATCCGTGATGGTAAAAGTGCAGTTATCTCAAATTGTAGCCACATTTACTTGCTTGAGGTTAATGCAAACCTTGAGCTTGTCGTTTTTATTAAGAAGTACCACAATCAAAGATACACATTGTGTATGCTTGATCTCATACATAAAATTTTCTTCCAAGAGCTTGTCTATTTCCTCTCTTACCTTTTTTGCAAAAGTTTAATAATAGGTATAGGGGCACTATTTGTGTTGTCCTTCATCCTCCTTGAGAGGGATAGTATGTTCAGAAATTGATGGATCTACCCCTTTCAGATCCTTGTAAGACCATGAAAAACCATTCGTATACTCCTTGACAGTAACAAAATTTCTTCTTCTTTGCTTATATTTGTGGCTATTTACACTATTTTAGGTGGTTCATCCAGTCCAATTAGGTTCACTTGTTTAGCATTCTCATGACCATTTTAAAATTCCTTGCTAATCCAGCAAGCTCTTGCTTAGGATTTCTAGAATAATGTTTCTTTCTTGCACAATGTGTCCTTTGAAATGAGCAAGTAGATTGGGATTTTTTTTCTCCTTCACAACACTTCTTTCAACCAATTCCTTTTGATAGTATTTTTTCTATCTCTAATGTACTTTCTTCATTCTACTTGATAGATTTCTATGTTTCCTTCTTGGAGGTTTTTGACTTCTTAGAAGAGGTATCATGTATTTTGTTTTGGTTTTAGTCTTGTGGATGGGATTGAATTCCTTCTAGGATAGATTGGAGGTAGTTTAAAAGCCCATTCCTTGTTTCCATTGATTTTGTTTTTTAACACAATCGTATACTTTCACAAAAAGCAAGTATTCCATTTTGCTCTCAAATTCCCTTTGTCATTTGAATCCCCTTGAGGAAGTGAATTTATGTTTGTGTTCCTTGAAGTGTTTATTGTGAGTGCATGATGCATGCATGTGTGCGAGGAAGAGGGTGAAGTAGAAGCTCTATATGTGGATGGAGAATAGAGCAACAAGATCTATCTCCTTATTCTATTTCATATAAAAGATAAGGGGTTAGTGTTTAGTGAGTCAATGGGTGTCCGGACATCGAACGTCCAGCCTAAGACAAGGCATGTTGCCTTTACCCCAAAAATATCCCGCTTGAAAGTGAATGTACAATAAGTGGTACCTACTAGCTAAACTACTAGTATGTACAAGAAATATAGGCAAGAGACTCTCTCTACCTACGTCCACTATCTTGCTCACTTGAGCTGCATGAAGCCGTATCGGCTGTAGTGATAGGCGAGCATGAAAATCCAAGCTAGATCCTTTATGCAAACCTTGCAGAGATCTTTGTATGGTCTACATGCCTCCACTAAGCATTATGATAGCATCAGTCATCGTATAACTAACAATTATTGCTTCAAATGCTCCCAGTATAGATGCTAAGTCAAGCCTCTACACTAATAAGTCAAACATGAGATGCCTGAACACTGATGAAATATGTACAAACCTAGCTATATTGGCTTTTTCAACACTATCTATATGCATTGCATCATCAAGATTACTCACATCATATATGGATGTGTCATGGCCGACACTCGGATGGCTACATCACTCTTATCCATAGGCAGAACTATGTGTCCTAGCATCAACTCATCAGCCTCTAGCATGGGCATATCAAAAAACTTCATGTTTGTCATCTCTACATGTGTCTCCAGCTCTACCTCTATCTTGACTAACTCTAAGACCACCTATTGTGTCTCATTGGAGTAATTTTGCTCCATCCATGCCTCTACAAAGTCCAATGACATGTCCTTCACGACTTCATACTGGACCTCACTTGCAAATGAGACACATCTCATCTCTTGCATACCACATATCAATGATGCAATCAAGACCAAACCATCTCAAATCTTAGATGCATCCAATGGAGCAAAAAAGCCATAACTAACTCTTCTCACAATCAGAACCGATTTGTAGTGCATCTACAAAGACTACTCTCAAAGTAGTACATGGAAACCACAATCTACTAGCTATCGCATCAAGATAAAACTCTGTGCAATCTCAGGAACATAAGGCACAAGCCATATCATAAAAGATGCACCACTAGGTAATGAAAAGCATACATCTCCTACTCCTGCAATGTCAAATTCCAAACCATTAACCAATTACACACAACCAAGCCTCCCACTAGACAAGATACTAAACTACTCATGATATGGTGTGATGTGGAAGAGTACATCCTCATCTATCAACCAACACAAAGAAATGTTACCTATGCCAAACATATAAGCAAGAGAACACTAGAGGTAAACATGAAATCATTTTCACTCGCATATGAACCCACCTGTCTTGCCTGTGTCAAAATATCACATGCATCACGCATACATCTCCTTTGCTACCTTCTACATATGAAAATAATGGCGCCTAATGTGTTGTGTGTGACCATAGTGCCAACAATGCAGTTATTGGCATGAACGAGACTATCGTCTCTCACAATTTATCACACTTGACTCTGACTTGTCACGCATAATGGATGTCATAACAGTGAAGAAAAACGCATATACGTCAAAAGTGGGAGATTATGCAACCACTACACTAATCAAGCATGAAATCGCACCAATGCAATGCTCACATATATAATATGTAGCTTGACTAAGCTCTACTCCAAGATGTGCATAAGCAGTGTCCAATGTCTGCTCTAAACCAAACAAAATTTGAGCATAAATATGCGCAAAGTGATAAGGCAGGCAACTCAAGAGTGGGATAAACAACTCTCAACTAAGCATAAAGTGCATAACCATGCATGCAAGTCATGAGCAAACACTGTGCTCAAAGATGCATCCCACAAATAGTGCTTCAAATTTGAAAATGTACACTTGTACCTGGAACTAGTGATTACTTGTAAATTGTATGTAGTAGACTCATGATTGGAATGTTTGTTGATCAAAAGTAGTGCATACCATAAATCTACATGTAGCCATTATGAGCATCCATAAATCGCACTCCTAAGAGAGTGGATACAAGAACATTAAATTGTGTGCAAGCTGAAAATTTTGTCAAAGTGAGAGTAACTAGCTGATCACTATCAAAAGTAGGAGAAACTTTTGACCACTAAAGCATTACAACATAAGTTGTAGGTACATAGAAAGCATGGTAAAAAAATAGACAGAGATTCCCCTAAAATTCAAGAAAAATTTCAAAAAATCTTACCAGAACCGTATATACCATAAATAGAGAGTTTTACCAAGCCCCGAGCGAATTTTGTCAAGCAAAGAAAAAATCGAGCAAATCACACCCAAACTTAAATCTCTTTGTTGAAGGATGGAACTCTTTGTGAAGAAATTCTTGAGCCCACAATGCATTGGGCTCTTCTTTATCATCAAATTTTACTTATGCCTTTGAAATAGCATGGGAAACTTTGGAGGGCCTTGTATACAATATTGTTAGACACTGTTGTGTGAAGGAAACCTTGATTGCTCAAGCGTATGGTTACTATAGGTGTGAAAGAAACCTCGATCGCTCAAGTGTATGGTGCTTTGGTTTTTCCTTGCTCACCTTGTTCTGAATACATATCATTGCCTGTATAAGTAGCTTAATAGCATTTTAGTGATTTCTTGTTTCTAAGAACAATCACCAGCTTGTCGATAGAAAGTTATCCTCGTACACTTATACTTGACCAAAAAAACTATAGAAGCTCTTTCATGTAACTATGGTTATTTGAGAGAGAATTACACACACACACATATTTGAGAGAGAATTACACACACACACACACACACACTTGGAACTCTTGTGCATGAAGAGGTGACGCACAGACCTGGTTGGAACAGGGAAAAGGAGGAAGATGGAAGTAGAGGGTTGAAGTCCATTGACACTCTCTCTCTCTCTCTCTCTCTCTCTCTCTCTCTCTCTCTCTCTCTCTCTCTCTCTCTCTCTCTCTCTCTCTCTCTCTCTCTCTCTCTCTCTCTCTCTCTCTCTCTCTCTCTCTCTGTGTGTGCATGTCTCCCCTACACTTCTCTGCACGTCTCCCCCTGGGCGAGGGTGGCCCTGTGGGGAGGCGTTAGCCTTAGCTTTGACTGCCACACAGAGAAACACACCCCCCAACCCCTCTCTCCACTCTGTCACACTCGCGCTCTGTCCCCGTTGTACATCCCGCAATGTCCAACTGCCCTACTGCATCCTCACGCTGCTTGGCATCAAGGGTCTGTAGGAGAACGAGGTTGCACCATAAAAAGAAACTAAGGATAAACCTAAGTTCAAAAACAAGGGACTGTTCCCACCTTCGAAGTAAAATGACCTTGACGTCAATCGCTCGCACCCGCAAAGCTTTTCTTGCGGTTGTAGTAGCACCAAAGAAGGACCCGTTTGCTCGCCAAGATGCGAGGATCACAACTCTAGACGCCCAGGTTGAGGAGTTCATTAAGGAGAATGCTCAACTCAAGGAGCATTTGAGCAAGCTTGAGGAAATGAAGGACATCGAGAGCCAAGCTCTAATTGCAAAAGCACATGAGGTGGAAATCAAAGAAACCTAGGAATAAGCTCATGAAGAAACACATAAAAAGATTGTCATTGAAGTACAAACAGAATTACAAGAAAATTGATTACAAGAATCCATTGGCATGAAGGTTTGGATTGGCAGACTCCATACGCCATGGTGCACAGACAAGGATACTCTTAAAGATGCAATCACCAAGCTTAACGACATTCTCCAACCAGTAACTATCAAGCCAGAAACCATCTCTTGGATCAGAAACACACACAGAAATGTGCCACCCAAGCATTGTATCCTTACTTTCAAGGACATAGAAGAGCGGTGGAAACTACTACGCCAGTCTTACCTCTTGAAGGGAACAAAGCTTTGGATCGCCAAAGAGCTGAACCCGAATCAACTCAAGGTCAAAGAAATTGAACTCAAGAAGATGCACGAAGCTCACAAACAAGGCAAATGGGCAGTCTACCGAGGTGGTAAAGCCATCATTCAGGAGTTTGGAGCTCCCAAACCGGCCCCCCTCTATTGGAACCCCCTTAGGTTTCATCCCTCATCCTCCTTTTCATTTTCATTACCCTTTTGACGGACCCTCATTCCTTAAGTGATATGTATCTATGCTTCATTGTAAAGCAAGTGTTGTAATGTTTTGTCATGGGTCCCATAGGTCATATATGACCTTTGTGGATGATAATTCAATCTATCTATCTATCTCTTAGTAAGTGAAGGCAGGAGCTCATGGAAGGTAGGAGGAGGGAAGACTGTGGAGGCAAAGAGGAAGGAGGACTAGGGAGGCTGCACGAGAAGATGGGAGAAGGACGGACAGGGGATGTAGAGAGGAGGGGGCAAGGGGAAGCCCGGAAAGGGGAAGGAGATTCAAGAATTGAGAGATACAGGGAGAGGCACTAGAAGTAAATTTTAGCAACCAATAGGCCCCTATCGAGTAGCTTATGATGCTTAAATTTGGAAGGTACTACAAAACAAGAAGTTGTTGATGGGGTATATACAGAAATGATGTAAGTGATACATTCTTTTGTGTGTGTGTGCGTGTGTGCGTGTGTGTGTGTGTGTGTGTGTGTGTGTGTGAGAGAGAGAGAGAGAGAGAGAGAGAGAGAGAGAGAGAGAGAGAGGGTGGGGGAGAGAGGGCCACCATCAAGGATATTCAATAGTTGTCGAGAAAAATACTACATAATTCCCAACAAAGTATACCTATTGTGGAGAATGGTTGTATAGCTTAATGTGATTTGCAAGAGAACTGCTACAATTGCAGAATCTTTGGTTGTGCTTATAAGTTATTTTCTTTATTTCCTCTTTAGTCAAATTCTTTTCTAATGTGGGTGTGCTTAAGATTAGTTCTCTAAGTTTGTCCAAAAATGCTAGCTTGGTTGGTTGAGTACTTGCCATTGGTGACCCAAGGCATGGGTTCGAGTGCGTCCAAGTGACCATGTGCGCTTATAAGGATGCTTGTATTGCCTCGCACGGCATGTGTGTGATTATGTTCCCGGTGCATGATAGAGGAGAGCCAATTGCGCTCTCTCTCTATCCATCTCCTGCTATGTCAGGGTCAAGATGTTGGAGGAGAGCCAATGTGCTCTCTCTCGCTCTCGCTATGTCAAAGGTGGAAAGAGGATGCCAAGAATGTTGGCTGAAAAATACCTTTTACTGTGCTACTCAAATGGAGGGACTAAGGATATAAAGGGCTTTGAAAGGGGGGATCAAACCCTAGGACACCTGATGGAAATACTCTTGATATGATGAAGAAGCTGCAGCAACAACCAAAATCAACATCTAGCCTAAATTTGCATGCATGCGGATGTGAATTTCATCTCTCTCTCTCTCTCTCTCTCTCTCTCTCTCTCTCTCTCTCTCTCTCTCTCTCTCTCTCTCTCTCTCTCTCTCTCTCTCTCTCTTAGCTTTGTCTCTATTCTTGCTTGAAAAATTTCTACACAAAGCTACTGTGCTCCAAGCTTTACTTCACACTTGCTACACAGTCCTTTGTCAAACTGCCAATTTGCTCGAGATAGAACTTAATCCAAATTATCGCTAACTGAACCTTAGCCACTTCAAGAGAGGCTGCATGCATCCATGAGCGAGGAGGAACACCAAAGCTCTGATATCACTTATGAGTGCATGATGTGTGCATTCATGCGGGGAAGAGGAAGAAGCAGAAGCCCTCTTTATGAGTGATGGAGAATAGGGCAGCAAGATCTATCTCCTTATTCTATTTCATATAAAGAATAAGGGCTCAACGGTTAATGAGTGAGTGAGTGGCCAACAAACATTGGATGTCTGGCCCGAGGCAAGGCATGTCGCCTTTACTCCAACATTTACCTTATTGGGTATGAAACCCATCGTAAAGAGGTGTTTCATCTAGGTGACCTCATCTTTGGTGTTTATCTCTTTGTTTGAGCTATCTAGGCTAGATGAGCTTCTAGATCCACTACATGACACTTCCCTCTTATCTATTCTGGGCATTCTCACCCACGCGCATAACTGCTCTTCTTTTTCTAACTCATCTTGATCTTCAATAAATGATACCATCTTTATCAGCACTATGTTGTAAGCCACCCTCGTTGTAGAATTGAGTTCATGTCTCTAGAGCATAGGTACCTATAGTGCCAAAGATCTACATCCATTCTTGGTTGACCAAATTCAAATCAAGGAAATCCTAATAGACATAATCATTAGCCATGTTGATCATGTTATCGCTTTTTTGAACTTGACCGATAAGAGTTTTCTATCTTCCACTTGGAAAAGAAGAAGATTTTCCATCCCCTCACATGCGTCACTGTTTTCACTCATGGGTAAAGTAGTAGCTAATTTGAGGTCTTCTATTGGTATGTATGCTATATCCTTGTAGTTTTGGGTTGTAAGTTGACCCTTGTAGTTACTCTGCCAAGTCCCAAATAGAGTATTTGAGGTCTGCTCTACTGGTATGCATGCTATATCCTTGTAGTTGTGGGTTGAAAGCTTGACCCTTGTAGCTACTCTGCCAAGTCATAAATAGAGATGCCCATAACCCTAGTCTTGCACACCATGAGTTGTAACACGAATAGTCTACCTAGGATAACATGGTAATTAGGGCCTCTTTCAAAGTCCACTATGGTAAAGGTATGCATGTACTACATTCCGCAACTAGCCTTCCATCTAGTATTTGGAGGACCATCCTTATTTTCTAGAGAGGTAACCTACCCCACTTTTCCCATGTTGGTTTCCTTGTTATGCTCATTATTTTCCCTATATCTAGAATGGACAAAAAATCATGGGCTTCGTACTCCGTTGGTAGGATGGTATTTCCCTTTGTGGCAATGTTGTCTTCGTATGAGATTTTATGGACAGATATAGTTTTGTGTTTCCTTTTGGGTGTAGGTTTAAGGAAATCTTGGTCCAACCCATGTCTCATGCAATATTTTGTCATTGGGTTTATTTGTGTTATATCCTTCCATAAGCAAGATGGATTTAAACAAATATTTCAAAGATAGTATGCAAGTGATGGGAGCTCACATAATGGCTTGAAGGTTGTAAGGTTCCTTCTCGGTGGTTGGGGTTGGGATGAAAAGGTGAGGCCAAGGTTGAAATCAGAATTATTTCTAACTTTCTCTCAAATTCCCATATGTAGCTAGGCAAAGTTCTTATCCTTATTTGGCTATTGGTTTGAATGTTGCTCTTTTCCCAAAACTCCCTTGTATAAGTCCCGGGAGATTCACCATGGAAAATTGACTGCACCACGTAAGTGTAGGGGTGGGGGTTTTTTTACAAGCTATATAAGCGTATAAGCTAGGGGCAGGCCCCAAATAATTTATCTCCCAAGCTTAAAAATAAGGGAGGGGTATCATATTTATTGGTAGTGGTGGTTGGGGTTAGGGTTGGGGGGGGGGGGGGGGGGGGGGAGAAGTGAGAAAAGGAAAAAAATGAGAGGAAGTTTTTGTGTTTCAAAATCATGGCTTCCCAAAAGAGTCTGCCCTCAAACTTGTGAGTCAATGGCTACAAAGATACATGCAAGAATAAACAATGCTTTATATAAATTTCTTGTTTTGTGATTATAGTTCATTTGTTGAGGGATGAAAGCTATAAAGAATTTGTATAGATGCAGATTTACATGGAGAACCTAGCACTACTTTCTAACCATGTTTTTTAGTAATTTAGATGGATCAAAATTGGATGAGCAGCTAGAAAGGCACATAGTTTGAAAGTCAAACTAAGACACATTGAGGGAAAATCTAGTTATCAATAGGAGTGGTTCCTTAGTACTTTGCTAATCACTATGCTACATGCTCTTTGACTAATTTTACTCAGTTTGATCATGTGAGACCTAAATTTTATATGTAAGATAGGGGTATGAAAGTTTTCTGCATTGATTGTCGTATAAGCGTAGAAAGGGGGGTCATATTCCCTAATATGAGTCGTATATAGGGGTTTTATCAAAGTTGTCCGCTCTCAACTGGCGTCCCATTTTATATATAAAGTGAATACCCCGGGGTATAAGTCCCCGTTTTTGCTTCATCTTCCCATTCCTTGGAGGCGCTATGGTTGAGAGAGGAGGAGGGATGATCCTTTTCTCTGGTGACATTTTTTGTGGACTTCGTCCCAGAGTTGAGAGATTATCTTCTTATCAATCTCTTTTGTTTTTGAAAAGGTTTTAAAGGTTCTTTTTCATAGTGGAGCTTGTCTATTGCAATAGAGCTTGTTCAGGGAACATTAAAAAAATTTAGACACTTCCCTAACCACTTTTTATGTTAGCTTCACTAGTGACAAATGAGCCTTTGTAACATCCTACATTGTAGTTTCCTATATTTTTTGAGCAATTTGGACGTCTCTATCTATATGCTTTTGTAATTTATTGATTCCCAAAAAGGATTATGTGATTATGAGCTATATGAAGCGGGGCTAAATGCTTCTAGATTATATCAGTAAATTGTGAGGCTATAAAAGAGTTAGTACGTTATCCATTTTTGACATAAAACCTTTGGCTAAGATATAAGAGCAAATTTTTGTAAAGATTTTGTAAGTTCTATTTGGATAATTAGAGTACGATGATTTTGTGGAGCAGTGTGCACTTTTCTTCTTCTTTCTCAAGCTCACAACTCCCTCACAAAAAATGGTTTGTTTGGAGTGTCATCTACTTCAATGAGTTCGCAGGATAAAGCTCTTTGGAACATTGTAAGTTTCTTGCGGTAAAACAATGTTTTTGTTAAAACTAACCTCCTTCTAAATCTGCTCATAACTCAAGATATACATAACCAAACTGTATTTGATACATAGGAGGATGTAGGCCATCATTGCTAAGCTCAATGGTGCATTCAAGGCGGAAAACTCAAGTGGACTTTGTTTGCTTAGTGAATTGATGAGATTTGCTTGCGGGTGTCATAGTTCACATTTGTTGCTTGACATGCAGTTGAGTGTAGATTCAAGTAGATATGGATTAAGTGTGTTTTCCAAGATCCTAACAACCTCTTGCAATCTCCATGTACTAGTCTAGTCGACTCCTTTCCATGGTATGAAATTTATGTACATGGTTCCAGCAAGCTCATGCACTAGTCGAGTCGACTAGTGCATGAGTCAACTCCGTCCCACCGTATGACATTTATGTACGTGATTCTCACTATTTTTACAATAAGATAGTGAGGCTTGGAAACCTATGAGCACACATTTCGGTGTCACTGTTGGGGATGAGGTGACTTAAATTAGAGAAAAACCTCAGTGCTCAGTAGTATCATCTGAAACTTCCTCTAGGTTCACCTAAAGTACAAAAGAAAACTTTTCAAAACTGCACGATTGAGGTGTGTCTACTTTAGCTATAGAGGTATCTTGGGAGTAGTCGTACTTGTTGAGGACCTTTCGGCATTTTTGAGTAGTTGAGAGCTTAAACTATGTCAACGTCTAGGGATTGACACTCATTTCAAAAAAAAAAACAAGAAAAAAATAGTGTTAGTGGACAATTTCCACTACCTTTTGCTAAGTTGATTAGGAGTAGGGTAAGTAGACATAGAGAAGGATTTTCGACCTATCTCATCTTTGAATTATCATCAGTAAAGTGTTTTACAAAATTTTAGAATTTTTAGACGCGAGATTCAAAGGTGAGCTCGAAGGACCCAAAACAGCATTTCTAGTCATCATTCACCTTGGAAAAGATGTAGCACATTGTTGGTAGCATTCGAAATCGGCTTTCAAGAAAATTTTCACAGTTCAGCTCAAAATGGGATTATTATCTCAAATGAATGAATGATGCACATAAAATATTCCATTTGCACACGAACTTCGGCTGGCCAGTGGCCACCAAATCTTGCAATAGGCTACATAAGACCTAAATGCCATCAAAATTCCCAAAAAATGTATTTTTTGGTCGTAGATAATAAGCTCTTTTTTTCTGAGGCGTGAAATTGAACTTTTTTCTCAAGAACATCTTGCTTAGGTGAAGTGTGAACACTTTGGTGAAACTCCAAAGGTTTTGATTTCATTTTAGTGCAAGAATTAATGAGGATAAGAACACTCCAAACCAAACAAAACTTGATGAGACCTCTTGATAGGTCTTAAAATACCTTGTTATAACTGTGAGAATCGAAAAAGTGAGAAAAAGTTGCAAAATTGGGGACCTAGATAATAAGCACGATTATTATATTCGGGCTTGGAAATGCAAAATTCATGCAATAAGACCTTGATCAAGTTTGGTGTCTATTGAGATCAGGCTTTATATACCTTTATGTACCTTAAATCACACCATATGTAAGCACATGGGTCCTATGGGCAAGGCCACCGGCACGACCAGACAGTGTATACGCTAGGGGGAGGCTATAAGATAGCACGGTTGGGTGGAGATTTGATGAGACCTCTTGATAGGTCTTAAAATACCTTGCTATAACTGTGAGAATAAAAAAAGTGAGAAAAACTTGCAAAATTGGGCACCTAGATAATAAGCACGATTATTTTATTCGGGCTTGGAAATGCAAAATTCATGCAATAAGACCCTGATCAAGTTTGGTGTCTATTGAGATCAGGCTTTATATACCTTTATGTACCTTAGATCAAGCCATGTGTAAGGACATGGATCCTATGGGCAAGGCCACCAGCACGGCCGGACAGTGTGTACGCTAGGGGGAGGCTATAAGATAGCATGATTGGGTGGAGACTAGCACACGCATTACCATCTTTCACTGGTATCCGAGCTATTTTTGGGAGGAAGCGAAAAGCGGGCTGCATGTGCGTGGGACGTTGTGCATCTCTTCCATGTTCCGTAGACAGTGACTTCTCTATTGTGCAGCAAAAGAAGACAGACACCCTTTTCTGTGCGCAGCGCGTGGACAAACAAATAACGATAGCCGACTGCGGCCACCCCATCTACAACCAAGGCGGGCGACCAAGGCAAACTCGACCGGCAACTCGACGACACCGAGGCTTCGAAGGCTCCCGTTGGCGTCGTTAGCTGTGTGCGTAGGAAAGCCCGCTTAACCCTTGTTGTGTATAACAAGGAAAGATAGCCTACTTGTGTTGAAAGGAAAACTAAAAGGAAAGGGAAAGCTTCAAACTTCAAGGAAGTAGCTTCACCCTTCCTTTTCACTTCTTGGAGGAAGGCAAGTTTTCCTCCAAAATTTTTTTTTCCCTCAAGGAGGTAGCTTCAAAGTGAACAAAAGCCTTCACAAAAACGACGGATTTTTGTGAAGAATCAACAAAGGTGTTCTTATAACGAACGACAAGTAAAGCGCTCAAATTCTTACAAGGGGACGTTCGCATGCAACGCAAATTGTGGAGCATACAAAACACAAAGACTTCAATTTCTTTTTTTCCTCTCTTTGTATTAGTGTGTGTTTACCATGGCCAGTGAGGATATCCCACCTACACACACGTTTGATTTTGAGCACGTAGATCAAAATCAAGACACCACGATTGCTGCTGACACTTATATGCATGATCATGATAATCTAGGAGATCATGGGCTTGTAGATATGGCTTCCTTCAAGACTTTGGAACATCGCCAAAGCGTACTTGAAAGCAACCTCTCTGTACTCAATGCAAATGTTACCAATCTTACAGAGTTACTTGTGAAATTTATGAATTCACAGACGACTCAAGGAGCCACAAGTGGTACAGTTCAAGGGAACTAAGCTCGCACAACTCAAGGAGTCCAAGAGACAAGTATTGCAGAAGATACATAAGGTAGCAATGCATTACTTAAGAATATCACCATTCATGAGTTTCACGGGGAAGCGCGTGATCACAACAAGGATGCGGTCAATACGTTCTTACACAAATGGAGTGATATTCATAGATTGAGACACACCCCAGATATAAAAATGGTTGTGGAAAGAATTCTATCTCTTAAAGGCAAGGCCTATAAGTGGTGGACGAAATTTCCAATAGATGCTCGTCCTCCATCTTGGACTGCGTTTCAAGCTTCTTTCTCCAAAGAGTTTTTGGACTCAATGAAGAGAATAAGAATTGGTTAGCATGGGATGCATGCCGCATGCCTGGTCTCTCTCCCACACAGTACCTTTCAAAGTATCGGGAAATCATATTAAAGCTAGAAGGTCTAGATGAATTCCAAAAGATACGGGGTTGTAATAGGGATCTTGACAAAGACTATTGTCTTCATGTCAAGACCCAACATCCAGAAACTTTGGAAGAAGCCATCAGTCATGCCCAAAGATATGATGATGACCAAGAGAGGAAAGGAAATGTTCCTTACTCTAAGAATACTTTTGCTAAGAGCAATGTGGCTAAGAGCCAATGGCGAGGTAGATCTCCCATACGTTCCAAGAGGAATAAAAGACAATCTACCTCTCCACACCCACAAGAGGCTAAGAAGCCTAAGCAATCACAAGATACTCCACGTGGGTCTCTCAACACTGCTAATTTTGAGCGTGCAAAGAAACACAATTTGTGTTTAGATGTCTTTCAAACCAACATAACAAGAAGGATTGTCTTCTTTTGCAAGGCAAAGAAAAGGCCATGCACACGGTGCAATGCCTCACATTAGATTCATCTCCTAAATATTATGCTGTAGAGGTTCTTCATATGGAAAAAAAGCATAAGTGTTGTGTCCTGCTTCAATGTGGCAGCCCACCTTTGGCCCCCATGATTTGATTTGCATGCATGGCACTATTAACGAACAACGTGTTCGTATTTTAGTGGATGATGGTGCAACTCATAACTTGTTGAACTATAAGACAACCAAGAAATTGAAGCTTACACAGACTCCCTGGTCTCACAAGTATGTGGTGGACCAAATGTCTGGTAATGATAAAGAAGTATGGGACACGGTAGTTCAAGGGGTTGAGCTTATTATTCAAGATCATACGATGACCCTTGACTTCCAAGTTATGAACATGGACCATGCTGATGTAGTTTTAGGACGGGAGTGGCTACATGGTTTAGGAAACACATTGCACACTAGTTATGAACACAACTCCTTATCCTTTATGGCCAATGGTAAACATATGATTTTTCTTGGTGAGAAAAATATACCATATGTACCTCTTATAAGTACAGCCGAGCTTTCTATTTTGCAAAAAGCAGATTTAATAGATGAAGTCTTTTTGTGTTACTGCTGCTCTGCAAGTCTTGTGAATTCTCAAGAGCAAAGTGCGGTGAATTCTAGTAATGGTATGCAAAGTGCAATGAATTCTACTGATAAACAAAGTGTTAATAAATCTAACGAGCAAAGTGCTCTCAATTTTAATTCTATAGAGCAACGTGGAACTATTGTAAAACAAACATTACAAGAATTACAAGATTCTTCATCCCATCATAACTCTAGTTTACATTCTCCTTTTGCACGGCAAAAACTCACTCACTTACTTACGGAGTATAGTGATGTGTTATTAAGTGATTTACCACCGGGTTTACCTCCTACACATGATGTGCAACATGGCATAGATGTCTTGCCAGGCACTAAACCGGCGAGTAAACCACCTTTTGTATGAGTGCTAAAGAAGCCAAGGAGGTTGAGAGTCAGTTGGCTGACTACCTCGCTCGTGGTTTCATTAGACCTAGCACTTTGCCTTGGGCATCACCAATTCTATTGGTAAAAAAGAAAGATGGTACTATGTGCATGTGTGTCGATTATCGCGAATTAAATGCGATAACCATCAAGAACAAGTATCCTCTATTTTGAGTGGATGAGTTGTTTGATCAACTCCACGAGGCAAGATACTATACAAAGATAGATATTCTTTCAGGATACCACCAGGTACGTATCCTACTGCAAGATATCTCCAAAACTGCCTTTAGAATACAGTTCGAGCATTTTGAATTTTTGGTTATGCCTTTTGGTCTAACCAATTCTCCAACTACATTTCGCTATATGCTAAGCAAAGCAAGTGTGATTTCTTTAAAAAAGAGAAACATTACCTCGATCATGTGATCTCTTATTCTGGCATCAAGATGGACACTGACAAGGTCGTTGCCATTCTTCGATGGACACATCCCAGCACGGTTGAGGAGCTTCAAATATTTTTAGGCATGGCTGGATTTTATTAACAGTATATCCGTGACTATGCCAAAATCACTGCTCATATGACGGATCAACTTAAAGCAAAAGGTAAGACCTTTTCTTGGGAAGAAGCCCAAAAACGCAGTTTCAAACGGCTCAAGGTAGCTATAGCCACTGCTCCCATCCAAGCAATCGTCGATCCACTTAAGCCGTTTGTGGTAGATACTGATGCTAGTGATAAAGCCATTGGTGTGGTACTTCTCCAGGAGGGAAGACCTATAGCCTTTGAAAGTAAAAAGTTAGATAGAGCTCAATAGAATTATTATGTTTATGAGAGAGATCTCTATGCCATAATTCACGCTTTACGAAAGTGGCGACACTATTTATATGGTGCCGAGTTTGAAGTAGTTTTTTACCATGAGAGTATCAAATGGTTTACTACTCAAACAGACTTGAAGGGCCATAAAGCTAGATGGCAGAAATCCTTCAAGATTATGATTGTAAGCTACGATATTGCAAGGGGCGATATAATATAGTAGCGGATGCACTAAGTCGGATGCCTCATATTAATTCACTTGCTTTCACGGAACAAAAGAGTGGATTTTTGGAGTCATTACGTGGCAAGTGTGCACAAGATCAATCATATGCTAAAGTGTGGAGTGAAATTTTAAAAGGGATCCCTCACACTCACAAGTCTCTAAACAGCCAATCAACATGTCTTTGCATGCGTAGATAGAAACTCCAACACACAGAGCTCCACCCCTACTCAGGAAGAGCTTAAGAGATGGAAGAATTTTTTCATTGATGATGGCTACTTACTCCACAAAGGTAGAGGATGTGTGCCACAGGACTCAAACACTAGGTGCCAAATCTTATTTGAGTGTCACGATAGTCCAACCGCTGGTCATCGAGGTATTTGTAAGACGTATGCCTTAGTTCGGCGGCAATTTTATTGGTCGGGCTTACATCATGATGTTCAAGAGTATGTACTAAACTGCCAACAATGCCAAGTTAATAAGGCAGAGTGCCTCAAGGTAGGTGGCCTTTTACATCCTTTAGAGATTCCACAAGGTAAGCGGGAGAGTATCTCTATGGATTTTGTAGTAGGACTACCTACTACAAATCATGGCCATGATGCCATTTGGATAATTGTATACCGTCTCACAAAGATGGGTCGATTCATTCCCACTAAGACTACGGTTAAGATGTTGGAATTAGCACGGCTATTTGTAGAGCATATATATAAACTCTACGGTCTTCCAGCTAGTATCATTTGTGACAACGATCAAAAGTTTGATAATCACTTTTGGAGAGCTGTGCTCCAAAAGTTGGAAACTAAACTTAATCTAAGTACGGCTGATCATCCAGAAACGGATGGTCAAACAAAAAGAATTAATCAAGTGGTAGAGGATATGCTACGAGCGTATGTTAGCAAGAAGAAAACCAATTGGGAAGACTACTTACATATATTGGAATTTGCTTATAATAGTTCAAAGCATGTGACTAGAGGGTTTAGTCTATTTATGCTTTTGTATGGATCTCAACCTAGATCACCCGTTACGGTGGGGTTGGCTAAGGAGATACATCAAGCGAAGGATTTTCTCCAAGACTATTTTGACATGCTTCGAGTTGCTCGACAAAATGTTAAGCAAGATCAAAATCGATAGAAGAAGTACGCAGATGAGCATCATCGTCTTGCCACTTTCGAAGAAGGAGATAAGGTTTTCCTCAAAGTTTCGGAGCATTCAGAAAGTCTGAAGAGTCGAGATGGGAAAAGTTGCTAAACTTTCACCACGCTATTGTGGACCATTTACCATTCTCAAATGTATAGGTCAAGTGGCCTATAAGTTAGCTCTTTCAGAGCACTCACGAGTTCATCCTGTTTTTCATGTTAGCCATTTACGAAAATAGCTAGGACAGAATGATAATGTCATTGACACAGGTGTGTTGGTTGACCTTATAGCACCGCTAAGCATTCCTCATGAGCCCAAAAAGATTTTGGATTCTCATGAGATTCGAACCAGACATCATGTCAGACGACAAGTGTTGGTAAAATGGCTAGATAGACCTAAAGAAGGTTCTACATGGGAGAATGTCTCCGCACTTAAGAAACATTTTCCTACGTTTGTTTTCGAGGACAAAAACGATTCTCCAAGGGGGGGTAATGTAAGGACGTGGGTCCTATGCGTAAGGCCACCGGAACGGCTGGATAGTGTGTACGCTAGGGGGAGGCTATAAGATAGCACGGTTGGGTGGAGACTAGCACACGCATTACCACCACCCTTTCACCATGTCATAGCAAACACGGTTATAACAAAGAAACAAGAGAGGAGCTCAGATTAAAGTATCAATTGAAGAGACTATAAACCAAGGGGAACCATTAGAAAACATAGTTGAAGAAGTGTTTGACACTTAGTCCGTCGACTCAAGTTCAGAGATGTCTTCCTTTTCTACTCATTCGAGGACAACCTTCTACAAGAAAAGCAAGTAAGGGGCTCACATTTATCTCGACCCTAATGAAGCATATGTGGTTAGGTTCAATGACCACACGGTCGAATTCAAAGAGAAGGTTAGAGCCTGTAATAAAAATGGACAGATTTGTATTTACAGCATCTGACAAGTGGCAATTAAAAGCTATGGACTATGCAAAGGGATAGCAAGATTATGGATACTTAATTATTAAAGTGCTCTTTATGAGCTAGATCACTTTATGTTTGGGCGGAAAATTTGTAATCACTTTAAGCATTCAAGAAATCTATAAATAATTACGTGCAAGAGAAAAATGCTCACTCTTGCACAGTGGGAGATTGCGCCCTAGTGTCTGTGTTCATCATCTCTTCTCTCACATCTCCTCTCTCATCATGTCAGTGTAGCACTCTGCTCTAGGAGGTGCACATTCATGTGTTCTTTACCTTGATTATCTAAGAGCGATTTTGGAATCGTTGCAAGGAGAGGCACTCCACCTGGCTGCTTTTCATTGGACAGAGAACTTGAAAAAGGGATGGTGCACAACTAGAGTGAAGAAAGAGAGCGCGTATGAAAAAAAAATGGCTCTTTAAAAAAAATATGAGCACCGTAGCATATAATCCATGGCCTAGAGAGAGAGAGAGAGAGAGAGAGAGAGAGAGAGAGAGAGAGAGAGAGAGAGAGAGAGAGAGAGAGAGAGAGAGAGAGAGAGAGAGAGAGTCATTGGTTAGCTAACAAAGAGAAAGTGGAGCCTTCCTTTGGTCTCCACCCTGGTTGCTCTTCCATCTTTGAAAATCAGCCCGTCATCTCTTTCATGATTGCGCAATCCCTCAAGGTCTTTACGACATGGTACAAGGAAAAGCGATGAGAAGCAAAGAGGCTTCTTGGCTGTGGGGGCATGCCATCTTCTCATGCAAAAACTGTCATGGGCCTGGCAGTAGCCATTGGCTTAAAAAATGATCGTGGTGTGTCTCTATTTGGTGTTGCATTAATTCTAGAAAATATGGGCAACAGTAGCAGGGCCAAAAATCTCTAGGCTTTTTTCTGCGTATGCGAAGCGACAGCCTCTCTCCTGATGCAACCACATACGTGTGCACCTTGAAGGCATGTGGCTCTACGCAGGATGCTGATATGGCATAAAAATTCATGTTGATATCCTTGGTCAACGGTAGATGTCATGCTTGGCTGTCCTTTTATTGATATGTATGCCAGAATGGGTGCCTCAAAGGTTGTGACTTTGCATATGTGTGTGCATTTGAGCCTATAGACGGATAATACGACAGATTCCATATACCCTGAAACCAAGAACATTAGAAGTGTTGCAGGCAATGTTAGGCATGATAGCAAAATTGAATGCTATAGTCGACATGTTTGTAGAAGGCACAAAATGGATGACAATGGTAGAACATATACTGGTGGAAAGATGGGAAGGTGTTAGAACAATGTAAGGAAGGTCTAGAAGTGGTTCCATCCAAGATTTTGTGTCAATCCACACGATCGATACCAAAGGTACACTTATATTCCGTGTTTTGATTTCCTTCATGTAATCTCAAAAGTACTTAGATTACATCATGTACAAATTAAAGCAATGAATATATATCATTTTTTTTAAAAGATTGTAGATGAAGGTGACAACGATTGAAGAATGTTTTTGATGCCCATCAAAGAGACACACAGACAATACACCACGCATGGCAACTTGAAATGATACATGTCTTCATAAACATCGGTAATGAGTTCTTCCTTGTACAATTGTAGTATTTTTACAATAAGAAACTCCCTTCAACACTGGAGGAGAAGCATAAGTCCCCTTTTAACACTGAAGAGGATAAAAGTGGCAAGGGAAGGGCACGTTCCCTACGGTATTATTATAGATGTGGAGAACGGTGCCAACTCCACACCATACATACACATGGTTTTCTCTTTTTTTATGGGCACAAGCATTGCAAATGCACGAAATGCATCTCCCTCCGTTTTTATTATAATATTTAAATTTTTAAATCTATACATCTTTTAATGAAAAATCTTATTTTGTGATGCGTGGTCATAGAGTTTTTGGCAAAGCTTCAAGGAGAGATGCTATGGAGCCTTCAAAATAAGAGACAATGTGAAAGGTACAACATTGCTCCTCTTGTTTAATTCATGTCATTTCCATAGCAAATCCATCAAGGCATACTAGTTAACTCTCTCTCGCTCATGGTCGCTCTCAGATCGTATATAATGCCGCTTATGTGCTTGTGGGATTTGTCAGGTATGCAGACTTGTCGTTTTATAGCTTGTGGAATGTTATTTTTAGTATTTTGGGCCCTCTATGCTCTAGTCAATTGTAGTAGTGGTATCAAAGTTGAGGCTAAGCTCCTACAGTTTGTGGAAACATGGCGTCCATAAATAACATCGAATATAGGATCCACTTGTGGCCATGGAAGTCGATACCCCGTTCATATAGCCATCTATCTAAGCACATCTTTATTTTTTGTTGGAATTTTTTTTTCTCTCTTAGCTATATTGCATCTCTTATAAAAAATTCCTTGATTTTGAGGTACCAATTGACCACTCTTGGTTGCATGCGTCATTAGATGTCCACGCTTGTATGAAGATTTTGCATACAATAGAGAATTAATTTATGCAATAGTACTATTATATAGATGGATAAGCGAACTAATAAAGATTTTCATTTATGCCAATGCTCCACCTACTCACTCTCTTTTAAATAAATTCTATTTGTCATAAGATTCCCCTCGAATAATCTGCCTAAACCATCTCCTCTATCGCCTGCACACAAGACCGCTGCAGCCATTGCTCTCTCTCTCTCTCTCTCTCTCTCTCTCTCTCTCTCTCTCTCTCTCTCTCTCTCTCTCTCTCTCTCTCTCTCTCTCTCTCTCTCTCTCTCTCTCTCTCTCTCTCTCGTCTTCCATGCTTGATTTTCTTGTCTCTCATTTCACATTCCTCCCTCTCTCTCCCCTCCTATAGAGCACTATCGACATGTATGAAGAGTCCATGGAAATATATTTGAGAGCGTGCTTTTCTGGCGAGTACGAGCCTCATCCTCGACCTATGCCCACTGGCTTTCTCAATCGATCTAGATGTAATCGTATTGGCTCTAGGGATAGGCAAGTGTACATACTCATGCTAGAGCCTGCATGTAAATCTTACAGACAACTCTGTGGTCTTCAAAACTCCACTATGCACCATGCTAGTGTTAGTCATCGTTTGACTGACAATCCCTACTGCAAATGCTCCAACTGCAGTTCCTAGGTAGGGCCTTGACATTGGTAGGTCATACACGAGACACCTGAACGTTGATGAAATCTGTGCAAACCTGGCTGTCCTAGCCTCCCCTGTGCTATTTGCATGTACTACATCATCAGAACTACCAACCGCATATGGATGTGTCAATGCCAACACTGGGATGGCTACATCCCTCTCACCCATAGGCAGAACTGTGTGTCTTGGCACCAACTCATCAGCCTCTAGCATGAACACATCAAAGAACTTCATGCTGTCATCTCTACATGTGTCTTTAGGGAGAAGATCCACTCTACCTCTGCCTGTACAGACCTTGACAACACCTATTGGGTCTCACTAGAGCACTGCCGCTCTACCTCTGTCACTACAAAGTCTACTGGCAAGTCCTCCACAACTAAATTCTATGTCTTATGAGCATGGTGGAGCTCATTCGCGAAGGAGACACGTCTCATCTCTTGCTCAAATCATGGTAGCAACAAAAACGAGACTACGTCGTCTCGAACCTCAGGTACATGCATATGATATACCAAGCCACTGCGGGCTCCTTTGAAAATCACTAATGATGATTATGCAATTTATCTTAAAAGAGTGATCTCTAAGCAATGTCTAACACCCACAATCTACTAACTGTCTCACTAAGATCAAGCTCTATCTCAAAACTGAGGAACATAGCACACATGTCGTAGCGTATATGATGCACCACTAGGCAATGACAAGCAAACATCTCTTGCACCTACAATGTCAAATGCCGAACCATCAGCCAAGTATAGATAACCAAATCTCCCACTAGAGAAGGTGTTAAATCACTCACAAATGATGTGTGATGTGAAAAATTGTATCCTCATCTAGTAGGGAGAAGAGACACCATTGCAACACTTTCCCCTTTTCGCTACGATATAGACATCTATGCAGAAGGTTATATTTCAGAAATGAAACATTCTAAGTTTCCAAATGATTATTTTGTGTAGGCTATTCAAAAATTGCATCTTGTCCATAATTATGTATGTGGTCCAATGCATAGCCTATCTTTTGGCAACCATTTGTGTGAGCATGGATGAGTGCATGCACAAGAGAGAGAGAGAGAGAGAGAGAGAGAGAGAGAGAGAGAGAGAGAGAGAGAGAGAGAGAGAGAGAGAGAGAGAGAGAGTTTTTGGATAAAAAATTTGCAATCACACAAATTGGATTTAGTTTAATGAATACAATGGTCTATTATTTAGAGTAGCCTAAAGGCCAAGTGATAAAGCATAGGTTTGCTAAATGGAGGTAGAAGATAAGCAATGTTTAGTGTCTTATAGTGTTGAGGACTAACTCCATTAACTTGGCCTTTAGACTACTCAAAACATTCACTACAAGAGTGCATTTTGGGGCATGAGCCTCAAAGAATGTCCACTCATAAGCAGTTGGAGCAAAAGGAACTACATCCTCTAAAAAGAAATGTTGATAACAATACTCATGGAAAAAGAGAAAGGTTTCAAGAAGGAAATAAAATATATGAATATCTAGATGGAAGATTTGAATAAAATCTTGGAGGCGGCTTTATCATAGCCATCAATACCAGTCATAGTTCATCCTCCAGTGGAAGAGCAGACACACTTGAGTATCTAGCAAGGCATACAATCACATGAAGAGAAGGTAAAGGACAAAAGATGAAGATAGAGACATGGCATCTGCATTAATTTTTGTAACACTCCTAGTGCCCAGTCTATCTATAGTAACTTTAGAAATGGAACAATATATTGATGAGGCTGTTAAAAATAACATAGCATATGATCTTCAATTTTTAGCACTGATTACTTAGATGTAGAGAAAATCTACCATATGCCGACCATGCCATACCCACCCATCAAAAATGATTTTCAATTTTTAGCACTGATTACTTAGATGTAGAGAAAGACTATTGTATGCCAATCATATCATTACAGCTCATTAAAAATGAAGTCACCTCAGCAACCAAAAGCTATCATGACCAAAGCCATTACAAAAACATTTACACACTAGGGTGAGGTACTTTTGGAAAATAAAAAAGTTTTACCTCCCCTTTTTCCCTCTTGGGCCATGATATATAGAGCTACTCCATGGAGAGTAAGAGCAGCTAGATCTGGCAAACCAAATGATGGATGTGCACAAGGTCTCTTACCTCTTCACGTCCTCAAACTTCAAAATTTTTAGAAGCTAAGACTAAGCCCCCTACCCTCCTCCCATTCTTGTACTTTGTCACCCTCAAGGTAAAATGGCCCCTCTAAAGTTGGTGGTGTGGTCAAAATTTCCAAATTTTGTCTTTAACACCCCTAATAGGCTCATGTAATTTTGGAGCCCCTTGGTGGTTTTTGCCCCAGATTGGTCCTCCAAAAAATTAGAAGTCTTTTAGTAGCTGTGGTTTTGCATCTTGAGCTAATATGGGGCTCCAAAACTCATTCTTTTGCTCATGTCACTTTGGAGCCCCTACGTTTTTGTGCTCACATGGGTTGTACAAGTGTATAGGAGTCTAATGATATGCCTAGTTGGGGCCTAGCTTAAGTTTTTCCCATGTAATTTGGCAAGAAATGGCCCATATTACTTTAGAGCCCCTTGGAAATTTCTTGCAATTTTTGGGGCTAGATGGCTTGCTTTGGCTTTTGGTATCACGTTGGTCCTTTCAAAACTTGATTTAAACTTGTAGAGCTCAAGATATGTTACATTTTGCATTGGTTTGCTTGAGGCTGTCTTTTTTACAAAGGAATTTGTCTAGTTTCTTTCTTGCAGTATGCCTTCTTTGTTACCTTATTTTATTGGCCTTTAGCTACTCCCAACACTACCTCTATGTGTATGCAAGTACTAGTGTATAGGCTAGATGAATAAAGAGTGCCAAATGCAGGTCTTGTGTATGGTAACACCCTATGTGCTTGATATAATGAAACGTAGTGGAAAATGAGTAGAAGGAAAGGGTAACTGTGCTTTTGAGAGCAAGGAAAGTAGCCTAGTGTAATCTTCTCCACTCATTAGACTCTTATGGTCACGATCCTACTACATGGGCTACTATACTAGTATATGTTCATCCAACTAGATGTATATGACATACCAAATGAAGAAAATAATTGATATTGCATAGGACTAGCAATTGCATGGGTAGTAGCTAGTTGAATATCGGTAGGGTTTTGACCCTTTATGTTGCCCCATGTTTTGGAGAGTGACTTAAAATTTCTGTTGGGTGATATGGATACCAAATAACAAAGCTTGTAAAGCCATAGCCCTTCCTGGACACTTAGGATGGCTTGGATGGTCGGTGTTATGGGACCCTAGGGCTGTTATCATTTTGGCATCCATTAGTATTGAGTTGTTTTGTTGAAGCTAAAGGGTGGTGTAGGCTTCCACAATGAAATTTGGTGGACCAAAGTGGATGCTGAAGTGACTGAACCTATTGAGACCATTTTCTTGGGAATCCACATCCTTGCATTGTTTGTACAGTAGCCTTGGGCTTGTAACAGCTTCTTAGGCACCCACCTTTAATTGATGCTTTGAGTTTCTTTGGTTTGTGGGGCCCACGTGACCTTGACCAAGTGTTCTAGTGTGTAGGGTCCTTATCATAGTGGTTTCAAGTGAGCCTAGAATTTGTGGCTAGGTAGTAGCTTTGACATTGGAGATTTGGAGGTGGATGCTTTTGCATCATGTCAGACACCAAGGAAGAGTGATAGTTCTTGATGAATAGTGAGTGGTGGTTGGGTTGAGATGGAATGGTTTGGTGCCAATACCACGATGTCTAGTGTTTGCAATGACATATTGATAATTTCATTGGAGGTCTAGTAGGTAGCTTGATTGGAGTCCCATTCAATATTGCATTTAGTGGTGTATATCCAAGTTTGCATCATTATGGAAATGTTAGAGCATTGATTGGGTGGTGCAACCTGAAACAGAGTTAAGCTTGTGAATTGCAACATAGTGAGCTTAAGTGTGATTATGTCCATGGTGGTTAAATGCATGTTCGCAAATCTTTAAAGGGTTGTGGAAGCAATGCTATCATGTGTAGATTGAGCAATTCATATGCTTCATAGAAAATGTTGGTGTATGCTCTAGAATCTAGTAGTACAATGATTTTGTGGGTGTTTACCACCCAAAGAGTGATAAGAAGAGTTTGGTTAGATTGCTCATAAGAGTTTTTTCTATAAAAAATTATTTGTTAAAGATGGAGTTTAGCTATGTGGGTCACTTGGTCACCTTTTCTTGTGCTTTCTTTTTCATCAAGGCTTATTATTCTTATTTGTTCTTTCTTGCATGCAATTGTTGAAGACTTTCATCAGTTGATGGCTCAATATACTTGTCAATCTATATTCCATCAATGAAAGCCTTTGCGGGGGTATCATCTTGTATAAGATAGTATTACTGCACCACCATTGGTAATGTCCGTATGAGAGAACTTAGACCCCTAGTGGTGATTTTTTGCTTGTTTTTCTTGAGGGTGAAATAAGAACTAGGTCTCCTTTTTGAGATTGTAGATTTTTGTCATATTAGGGTTTCTTTCTGTGTTGTTCTACCTTCCTTTTAAACATCTAGTGTTTTGCTTGAGCTATATTGTCAAAGAAAATGTTGCTTCCATATGTACGAACAGCCTGCATACTTCCTATCTTTCTAAACACAAGTAGTTCAAAAGTTTGTAGCTACAAGCAACAAATAGCAGAAATGAATCCAAAATTTTTACTTTGCTTTCTTGTTTCCATTTCAATAAAACATGCTCTCTACGTTTACTCATGGCATGAACACTTTACATTCCGAATGGAGAAGAGCACATGACCACCAGCAAATGGTCCAAGAAAAACCCATATGCTTGGGATAGTGTGGACAATTAGAAGGGGTGGTCCCTTTGAGCTAGCGCCACTAGATTGCCACTTGTATCCAAGTATTTCCAGGCAAGGAGGAAGAGCTAGGATAGTTGACGTGCATCTAGTTGGTTCCAACTCAACACACTATACTTCACAATTATTGTGATAGCCACATTCATGGGAAGATGGCAAACAATTGCATTGCAGCCTATAGAAATTCTCTCTCCTTGGATCCAAACGTTCTTCTTATCTTAGAATTGATCCTTGATAGGAGAGTCCAAAGCTTGTTGCAGGGGCTTATTTTTGTGTGATCAAAGGTATTTGTTGCTCTCAGGTTGAACTCTTTAGATGTGAAATGCATGCAATGAGTATTGAACTTGTTAAAGGTTGTTCACAGATCGTGCAAAATTTTTAAGAAAACACTACCGGGCAATGAATATGGTAATTGAAACTACTCTCAATGCGGCGGGGTATTATATTGCACAAACACATTTGAACAACAAGTATAGATAAGCATTTGATTTGCATGTGACAAAAAAAAGCTACAAGTAACGCGATTACATAGGCTTGGAAGTGTCCTCAAAAACAGGTGTCCTCACCTCCAAAAACAGGTGATGGCTCATGTCTTGGGTGCTCAACATCCACCATAGTAGAATTTCACATTCTTTTTTGCTCACCAACAATGTCTACACACAATCTTTTTTTAAATGCCTATCATAATTAAGAACAAAATTGACCTACAATCTTCATCACTTACCAAACCCCTTCTGTTTAGCTGTATTTTTTGACATGGAAGAATCAACCCTACCACTATTTTTCTCAAGCACCACATCTTGCATTGGATCCGTTAGACCAATCTCTAAAGTAGTTAATTTGTCAATCTTGAAGTAGTGCTTTCAAAGGATACCATAAGAAAATAAATTGAGACTAATTTATATATATGGCTGTTGCTATAGGGAATCAAGATGGAATGATTTTGAGCATTTTGCAAGGTTCCTTGATTGTGCTTGATGTTTTGCCGAATGGATGAGGTGGCTTCCACACCTAAAGGGGCATCGGCATTAGGATGATCTCCCCAATGGTTTCCATCAATGGTTGCTTGCCTTCTAGTGGCTATTTCATTGGTGGTGGTAGTGAAGACATCATTTCCTCCCCTTTTTCATAAGAACTACTCCGTTGGAAAGATAATTGACATGTAAATCAATTAATAGATAAAAAGGGATACCTATAAAATTATATAGGCAGAGCTGGCTACCTCACCTGTGTTGGTTGTGTAGCCTTTGTCACTATTGACCCGAGAGAGAGGGGGGGGACACATTGTTCTCATCTCAGGATCATCCTCATCATTTGATGGCTAGAAGTCAATGGGAACTTCTCCATCATTGTGCTTCAGTGATCGATCTTTAATGCCATCTTCAAACAATACTTCAAATTATAATTCCATCTCTTCTTCCTCATTTGCTTTGTTCTCTTTCAATGATTGAAGATTTTGACCCTGCAAAACGGCCCTTATGGTTATGCAACCCTTTCGTAGACTTAGTAAGGAACTAGTGAGGAGACCACTCTTGTCTTTTTTGATCAATTTTTTTACTTTGGGCTTCTCTAAAGTGGTCTTGTTCTTCTGATAAAAACATGTCTTTGAAGAATTCTAGAAACAAAGGACAACTCTGGTAAATATCCTTTGGCCGCTACGCTATCCTTTGTTCCTTTGTATACATGGATGTAGCGTGCTTTAGGTTTAGACAATCTTTGATCACCAATATCTTCTATGTCCAGTTTAAATTCTTTGCCCACCTTCATAAGTCAAAATTACGGTTATAAACTTTACAGATCAAAAGTTTGCAAAAGAGGGACCAGAGCTCTTGACTACTAAACACATCCAAAGAAAGCCCTCTTGCTAGCCATTGTTATGCCCTCTTTTTTCTTTTTCTTGTTCACCTTAAAGCCTTTCTGTCATACATCAAATTTTGCATCAAGCCGGTCATAGATAAGGGCTGATTTGGAGCAGGTCAAGGGTTGATTCACACTAGCTTTGGATGGGGCAGAATTGGACGAGTAGCTAGAGTGCAGGCTAATCAGACACACCGTCTGAAAGTCAATCTAAGACACATTTAGGGTACATCTAGTTATCAACAAAAAGGGTTCCTTGGTTAACTAGTTTTACTTTGTTAGATCATGTGAGACCTAAATTTTAAATGTAAGATAGTAGGTAGTAGGGGTATGATAATTTTCTTCATTCATATAAACGTAGGAAGGGGGGTCATACTCCCTAATATGAGTCATATATAGGGGTTTTAACAAAGTTGTCCACTCGCAGATGGCATCCCATTTTGTATATAGAGTGAATCCCCGAGGAGAAGGCCTCTTACCTTTGAGTAAGGGGAGCAACTTTGTATTAAAATGCGTGAAAAGTCTAAAACCATGAAAATGAGACCATGTCCAAAATTATCACCAAGGTATTGTGGACCTTACACAATAATAAAGAAAGTAAAAAATACGGCTTACAAACTCCAATTACCAAAGGGAATACATCCATTATGCCATGTTAGCAGACTCAAGAAGAAATTGGGTCAATCTGAAAATCTTATTCAAGATGATCAAATAGTGGAACTCATAAATACTCAATCTCTTCCACATGAGCCAAAGAAAATACTAGACACTGTGGGAAAAAGAACTAGGAATACAATCTATAAAGAGTGTTTAGTTAAGTGAAAGGATTGTACTGAAGAGAGTTGAACATGGGAGCAAGTAAGCACTCTCCATAAAGGTTTCCTAACTTTAGAATTATTCTTTCCAATCAATTTTTTTAGGACAAAAATTCCTCTTAAGGGGGAAGGAATGCAAAGTATCCTATAGATAGGGCACACACACTAACGTCTAGGGGTTGAGACCATGGGAGCTACCTCTAAAGGCATGGATAATAGTTAAAGAGTCCAAGTGTAAAAAGTGGATTTTACCCATGCAAGGGTGGCAGCTCACGAGAGTGTCTTGAGAGGTGAGGTAGTGCCATGTGTGTGTGTGTGTTTGGGGGGGGGGGGGGGGGGGGGGGGGGGGGGGGGGGGGGGGGGGAAGCCTTGAGCTTTGCCTCACCATAGCTCATTATAGTATGTGTCTGAGAGAGAGAGAGAGAGAGAGAGAGAGAGAGAGAGAGAGAGAGAGAGAGAGAGAGAGAGAGAGAGAGAGAGAGAGAGAGAGAGAGAGAGAGGGGGGGGGGGGAGGGGTGGAACCTTGGTGACCAAGGAGTGGAGGAGGGGTTCCCTTCCTTTACTCTCTCTTGCTTGAAATAAACCAACCTTCAACACTAGCCCCATAAACCAAGATTCCTTTACTCTCTCTTGCTTGAAATAAACCAACCTTCAACACTAGCCCCATAAAGCAAGCTTCTCTCTCTCTCTCTCTCTCTCTCTCTCTCTCAACTTAGTATTGGATCCAAACATGAGATCACCAAAACTTAAGAAATTGATTACATTGTCAAATTGGAAATGGGTCACCAAAATCCCATGTTCATATGATGGTAATATGGTTTTTGAATTAAAACCCCAAACCAATGCAGCAAAATTATAGATGCATTATAGGGAGCAAGCACTAGATGGACATGTGCGAACAAAACCAACCACCACAAAATATAACATTTATAGCAACTATACGCAAAAGCAACTTTGGAGGTAGCTTTGAATGTATGTGCAAGTCATGAGCCATATCATGTCATCGGGAGTCATGAATCATTCCGCTTGGATAGGTACATAGTATATATATTTCTTTGGGATAATATTAGCATAGCCTTGCCAATCCATTGCATGATGCGTGGTGCAAAGTTCTTGTTTTAGGTAATCTTAGTGAAAGGCCAATGCTAGAAGGAGATGTCTAATATTTTGGATTTTTATAATGCTTTTATTGTTAGCTGTGCCTTTTTCTCGCAGTAGACTTTGTGGGCTTCATAGTAGATGAAGCCCAAGACAACAGGAATGTAGTCCGCATAGTGTTCAATGGAGGATCCAATGAGGCCATGGAAGGACACAAGAGTTTATACATTTTCCATTGGCAGAATATTTTGGGCATCCACAACACAAACTATGTCAAGTTTAAGTGTTTTAAGATGAGCACAAGCAACTGTGTCATATGTGGCCATGTTCTCAGTCTATGAAAGAGGCAGAGAGCAATACAATCTCATTCAAGCACGATGGACAACAAGAAAGGTGGTTGATGGTAATTTTCTTCAAGACACTTGTGATTCCCAAGTTGGCTATTAAGTCTCAAACTCTCTAATATGGTGTTATATGCTCATGGGTGCAATTGTTTGGGGTGACTCTAATTGTGATCACTTGCTAAATTTTCTTCAGCTGGACACAATCCATGTATCTTCCTAGAATCTATCTACCCTTGGTATTTGTTAAATGTAAGTGGGAAGTGTAAAATAGGGATGTAAAATCAAGTGACAAAGAAAAAGCACCTTGTGACTGTCAATCATTGTTTGCATGCATTACCCACATGGGCTAGTGGTACAATGGATGCAAATGTGTGCTTGCATTCTCTAGTACCCATGGGTGTCCCCTTCAAGTGTGTGTGTAACATTTAATGGTCTAGTAACTTGTGTGTAGCAAAAAACAACATAAACATAGTGAGCATTTCTTTAAGAATAGATTCCTAATGAGCATAGCAAGAGTGCTTCGATGGAGAGAGCAACAAAAGCATAACACCTAGTTAGATAAGCATTAACAATACTTCAAAAAGAGCGAGAAATTAAGCTATTGACAACAGTTGAGGATCCAATTCTCATGGAGCCGGTCCCCCCTCCAAAAGGCTTTGTATTATAGGTTTCCCCCATCAAAAGGGAGACATTTTACAATACAATACTTTGTGTTCCTTCAATAACTTGCTGGTGCAATGAATATGGAAGCTTCAAGCACCAAGCTCACACTTGAAAACACAACATCGATTCCCTCACGGTCTTAGACCCAAGACCTCACACACCTTTGAAGATTGTGAGAGCTAGCGGGGTATGAGAGTAGATCGAGAGGAATAAGGAGTATTCTTACTAGAAAAAGTATGTCTCCTCACATAATCACTCTTAATATCTTATCATAGATTATTAATTAGCATGGTAGAGGAGATGAGCATGCATTGGAGCTTGGCTCTTGGTTGGATTTGCATCACAAAGCCAAGAGTTGTTGGTGTAGGCCTCCCTTCTCACAAGCTTGGAGTAGATGATGAGCATTAAAGCTTGAGAAGGAGATAGTATTCTTTACTTCACACATGAGCTTGTGTGAGTGTGTGTGAGATAATGCCTTGCAAAAATTAGCCCCCTCTCTCTCTTGGTCGAACCCTCTTGCTATTTGCTCATCCTAGCATCCTATTGGCCCTTGCAAAGCTTAGCCAATAACAATTCAGAAGCATAAGTGATAGCATTATGACATGTGTCCCCCTTTCCCCTTTTTTGAGAGCTTTAGGTATTTAAATAATGAGAGAGAGATAAAGAAGTCCTCCTTGTCCACATAGCTTTGGACATGGGGCCTCAATTTCCCAATTAAGGGAGTGATTGAGGCTTCTTGCCCCTTGAAAGCACCATCAGTGGGTAGGACCTCTCCCATCTCATAGCTTGGATGCCTAACTTGGTGGCCAACTCTCTCGATATGAAATTGTGAATAGAACTAGGGTCAAAGAGAACGAAAGCATCATGTTCTCTTACCTTTCCCCAAGCATGGTATAGAGGAGATCCTCTATGGTGAGCATCCTCTTCTTGGATTTTGACCAAGGTAGCTCTAGGAGGCTCGTTTTGTGTATTCTTGTGGGGACAAGCACCATAGGCATGCCCTTTCTCCCCGCACTTGAAACAGTGGTTATCTTTACGATAACGCTCTAGCTCTTGAGGAGAGTTTATTTTTGCCTTTATATACTCCCTTCTCCTTAGCTTTGTTGTTGTTGGCATTGCCTTTAGGAGACTTTTGGACATTGTCCTTCCCCTTGGACTCGTTATTACGGTCCTTGTTCTCCGTGGGCTTAGGATTTCTCTTAGCCCCTTGTTGGAAATTGATTCGTGAAGCCACCATGGTATGGTGTATGACCACAGATATGGTGTGTGGCCTTTGGGAGTTGACATACTCCGCCATATCCTCAGTTAAACCCACACAAAATTGTTGTTTTTGCTCTCCCAAATCCATCTTTTTGAAGACAGTGGCTTTGAGATGTAAATCCCGAAACTTGGCTACATATTTGTGAATAGATTCGTAGGGAGAGAGCTTCAAGCTTCGCCATTCGGTGAGTACTTTGTCTTTGGCATCGGTAGCCAAAAACTGCTTCATGATGGAAGCTCTTAAAGCTTTCCATTTTTGTGGAGCTTCACCGTTTGCCTGGAAGCTAGAACACCATTGCCTGGCGGACTTTTGAAAATGCATAGATACATGGTGTAGCTTAGAGGACTCCGTCAAGCCCTCATCTCCAAACGTCGCATCGAATGGTTGGATGAAGGCTAAGATTTTGTCCGTAGCACCAAAGGTGCCATCGTAGGTAAGGAAAGAGATGTTCTTTCTTCCCTCTATGAACTTTTTGAGCTTGGATGACCTCTTCCATGTGGCATAGGATTTCCTATGGCCTCTTCTTTTAGGTGGTTCAAAAGCTGCACCATCACTTTCTTCAGAAGAGGAAGAATTTGAGAAGGATGGAGAAGAGGGTGACCTCTTTCTCGCCTTTTTCTTCCCTTGTTCCTCCTTGTCTGCATCATCACTTTCTTCATCGGAGCGTTTTGCCTGTCGTCTTCATGCCATCCCCACCAAAGTGGCAGGAGAGTCACTTATTTCTCATTCTTTTGGTGGGGGCTCTACCATTGAAACTTGAGTTCTTCTTTGGGAAGGAGATGCATCATCAAGTAGTAGATTTTTGAGCCCTTCGTACGGATCCTCTTCTTCTTCCCTTACAAGAGAGAGGCCTCTTTTGGAAGTCTCAGAAGGAGGCTTCCTAGGTACTCTCTCTTCTTGGTGGGGAGTTTGGAGAATCCTATGAGCACATAGCTGTTGTTGCACTCCACTTTGGAGGGATGGATTGCCCATGGCTTGTTGAAGCCTAGTAACAAGGTAATTGACAAGCATAGGGGCATCATTAGTAACGTGTTTATTATCAAAATCAAAGTTATCAACATTAATTTCGCTCTCTTTACTATTGTCAACCATTCTAACAACTTTTAGGTGTAAAATTTCTAAGTGTACTTTGGCACTTCAATTAGCCCTAGTTGCTACTCCTCTTAACCCCTTTAGAAAATCACTCAAGCTCCTGTACCCGTGGCTCAAATATCATTAATTGCAAGGAATAGAAGAGAGGGTCTTTGACCACCAAAACAGTATCGACTCTTGTCAAGCTTCTAATACCTCAATAGTGGTAAAGCCGTAGGCCCGTAGGACTCCAATATTAAGACCATAGCTCTCGACGGTGATGCCCCATTATCTGCACAAAGCAGGCACACTGCAATGCTGAAAAATCCCTATTCTACTTACTCAATTGCAATTAATAATACCAACCATTTATAGTCAGCTTGAGGACCTCTCTTCTTGAGAAAGAAAAGAGAAACCTTGTGCTCTTATATCAATGTAGCATTTAATGGTCTAGTAACTTGTGTGTAACGGAAAATAACATAAACATAGTGAGCATTTCATTAAGAATAGATTCCTAATGAGCATAGCAAGAGTACTTGGATGGAGAGAGCAACAAAAGCATAACACCCAGCTAGATAGGCATGAAAAATACTTTAAAAAGAGAGAGAAATTAAGCTATTGACAAGGTTCTCAATTTTCATGGAGCCGGTCCCCCCTCCAAACGGCTTTGTATTGTAGGTTTAGGGAGACATTTTACAATATAATACTTTGTGTTCCTTCAATAACTTGCTGGTGCAATGAAGATGGAAGCTTCAAGCACCAAGCTCACACTTAAAAACACAACATCAATTCACTCACGATCTCAGACCCAAGACCTCACACACCTTCAAAGATAGTGAGAGCTAGCGGGGTATGAGAGTAGATCGAGAGGAAGAAGGAGTATTCTTATGAGAAAGAAGTATGTCTCCTCACATAATCACTCTTAATAGCTTAGCATAGCTTAGTAATTAGCATGGTAGAGGAGATGAGTTTGCATTGGATCTTGGCTCTTGGTTGGATTTTCATCACAAAGCCAAGAGTTGTTGGTGTAGGCCTCCCTTCTCACAAGCTTGGAGTAGATGATGAGTTTTTCATTAAAGCTTGGGAAGGAGATAGTATTCTTTACTTCACATGAGCTTGTGTGAGTGTATGTGCGATAATGCCTTGCAAAAATCACCCCCCTCTCTCTCTTGGTCGACCCCTCTTGCTATTTGCTCATGCTGACATCCTATTGGTCCCTGCAAAGCTGAACCAATGACAATTCAGAAGCATAAGTGATAGCATTGTGACATGTGTCCCCCTTTCCCCTTTTTTGAGAGCTTAAGGTATTTAAATAATGCAATTAAACTCTCATTGGACCTCTTAGTTTTCTGGCCAATAGGAATCAGGCAAGCCATTGGGCTGTTGAATGCTCATTGGACCCCTTGGGAGACTGTTCAATAGTCTTTTAGAGAGCTTAATTTCTTTTATCAAGTGTTTTTTAAATGAATTAAACTAAATTTACTCTAGCATAATTCTCATTGGTCCACCTCTATGGCCATCCAATAGGATTTGAATGCACCTTGGGGGCAACTGGGGTAGGAAGTTGACATGTGTCCATTATGCCCTTTGAGTAAAGAGAGCTTAGAAGAGTGTGTGTGTGTGTGTGTGTGTGTGTGTGTGTGTGTGTGTGTGTGTGTGTTTCTCTCTTATCCCCTACAAATTGGGCTTTCCCCCGTCTTCCTAGGGATGTTGGAAGACTTTTTAGTCTTCACCATGACCATCCAATTCTCCCACATTTTGGCCATTGGACATTACCTTTGAATTTTGGAACCTTAGCATTTTGGAAGTCTCAATGGGTTGAACCTTAGGGTCTTTGAATCCCATTGATGCACATTGCTCTTTTGCAGATGGCCCCCTCTTTGGATCCCTATTTTCCCTCCTTTGGATCTCTATTGTGACCAGTCTACCAGCCTAATAATATTCTAGCTTTTTCTCCCCTGGTCCTTCCTCATATTAAATGATCAGTTTAACATGATAAAATCATTTAGGAGAATTAGATATTAGTTATTATGACAGTGTGATAGTGGTGCTAAGCTTTGAAACTTTAAATTTGTAAGGTTTCCAGTTTTTGAAACCTTAAAGGTTGTATAAAGCTTAATCAAACTGATATGATTATTGAAAAAGCAATATAGAATTGTCCGACCATGGCAAATATTGGTATTTTTGGAATCTTAAGCGCAGCAAACCTCGGGCTAGAAATTTTCAGATTTAAATTCGGACAAAAACTAACCCCACTAGTCCTTCCGGAAGATTCAATGTAAAATAAATTATTAAGAAAAATTGAAGGGTTACAGTAATCATTTAAGCATAGACTTTATTAAAGGCCTCCCAGATATTTACCAATTAAGTAAAAATAGGTCAAAATATAGCAGAATGGATATTTTAAAAGCTGGTAGGTAATGGGAGGGTCATCACTGACCTGCCAGGGATTCATTTAGCAGCAAGGGACGCCATCTGGAGCTGTAGGGCTGCTTGAGCTACAAGCAACTGCTATTTCCAGCCTGTGAAAGCTTATGAGTGCCAGAAAACTATAAATAGGACCCCTTGCATCACAAATGGAGAGACTCGGAGCCTTGACACTCTCTCTCTCTCATCTAGAGAGAACGCTATGTGGAAATCACTAGAGATTAAGCTATAGTCGATTAACCTAAACGATAATTAGCCTAATCCTTCTTAATTAGCAAGGTTAGATTAATCTATTTTGTTAATAAATCAAAGATGAAACCTATGTATACTCATAAACCCTCTCTTAATTAATTATTCTTTGTTGTTGATTGTTGTAATTAAGCTTGGTAATGTTAAGCTAATTAATTATCCTATCATATTAGGGCTAAAATTAGCCAAATTAAGAAGGAATTAATGGGAAATATATTAATTAAGCTTAGATTAAGTTGAGGTAATTATTAGAGTTGCATTAGACAGTTATTAAGCTAGGAAAATTATCCTATAATTTTTTGAGTAATTTTCCTAATTAATTAAACAGAATTACACCGTTTTTTAGAGAAAATTAATTGGGAAAATAATCAAATTGACGCAAAAGAGGAATCCATCAACGGCTCTGACCTCACATCTGATAGGGGGAAAAAAGCATTGGTTGAGGATACCTCATCCCAATTGTGGCAGTTATAGGGCCGAAATAGTTTTTTGAACTTTTAATACATTGTCCTGTTTCCGCTTCGAAACAAGACCAGGTCTTCTTCTAAGGCTATAGACCCAAGCCATTGTCAATGGTAAAGGTCTATTCCTTGGATTTTTCTTGTTTAGAGACTCTAATTTTTATCAGACCTAGAGACCTGTCAAGGATCCCATCCCGATCTTGGTATTGACGGGTTGGGGACCTCACAAAATTCCTTCTCTTTCATTTCTTGTTTGGGAATTGTAGCCTCTCTCTCTCTCTCTCTCTCTCTCTCTAATTTTTTCTTGTAAATCTTATGTGCCATGCTAAAGTGCTTAACATTAGTGCATCCACAAAAAGCTAAAGTGTTTAACATTGGTGCTAAAGTACTGAACTTTGGTGCATCCAAAAACAAGCAAAATTCACTTCCATACATTGACAACCACTTGCAAAAACTTTGTAGACCTCCCTCTCCTCTGCCAATAGATTGAAGAGATTTAGAGATTTTTGGATGGAACTCCCTCACATGGTCATATAGGTAGAAATAGCCATCCTCCCAAAGGTTGGCATTTGTGACTCCAGTAGTGAAACATTGTTGTGACGAACTTTTCTCACTCACATGTGTCATCTTTTGGTGAAAACTCTATAAACAAGAAAATTTATAAGCTTGTCGTGTGTGGATAACGTGATGGAGGAACAAGGTGTGTGATGTTAGTGAGCACCATAAGCACCAAAAGAGGAGGGAAAAGAAGGAGGGGGAGGGGGGGGGGGGGAGTTTTTGGGAGGGAAAATAGAAAATAAAAAGTGGACTTCTAGTGAGTGTAAGTCAAATACGTAGTTCAAAAATGTTTTTTTTTAATAGTCATAAAGGTTGGGGAAAATAAGTTTGTTGAAACGAAAGTCATTTATTGGCTATTTGTTTTGCACATGTTTTATGATGTGCCACCTCCCTTTTTCCGGCTCTTGCATTTGAAAAAGGCAGTGAGAAGAGAGGACTTTCTAGGTCCGCTCCCTATAAGGGACTAAAAGAAGGTTAAAGAAGCCTATGAAAAAGTAGCCTCATGAATGCCCTAATTATCCCCTAAACCATACACAAAATTAATGTTAATCCATTCAAATTAGGGATTCTTACATGGACTATGCAAAGTCCATATTTTGAACGAGGATTCCTTTGGTAGGGGAATCGTCCATAAGATGGGAAACAACTTTGCTTCATACTCCAATGAGAGGTAATGGTTGTATATCCATTTGGAAAGTCTCCAAAATAGGTTCTTAAGTAAATGGATGTAGTCCTGCCTCTATAGGCAACCAACTTGGCCCCTTTTATCTTGCTATAGAAAGTAAATAAATATGATCCCTTTGGTGAGGTTGTTGTATATATTGACTATAACATCTCATCCTTTTATTCCCTACCTCGTGCATTTGAAAAACCAACGCTAAGAAAGGTGCACTGCCTTAAATTCTTTCTTTGTTATAGGACTACATTGTGATTGTTGTGAATTCTTCCAATATGTAGACCAACCAAATATCTGATGTTGGGAATATCTCCACATGTCATACCATCATCATAAGCCCTTCTTGACATAGCTTCACCATCCCATCATCACAAGATCATTTTCACACATTGTTGACTAGAGATGGTAGGGACTTGTACAGTTTAGCACAAAATCTGAAGTTTTCTACTTAGTACACCTAACCTATCTAATTTTGTTCAAATGTTAGTTTCTTACACCCTACCTCCAGTGCAATGGATATGATGTAGGTTTAAGAAAAAAATGAAAGCTAATGAATGTGTTAAATTTTGTGCCTTTAGAGATTTTGAAGAATATTCAAATAGACACTGCCTATGATATTGGGTAGCTTATATCAAGGCCTAATTGGAAAAATCTCTAACCTTTAGATTTTTCAAGAATAAGAAACAAAATTTTCTTGTCAATCTATGTATCTCCTATTTGATTGGTAACCTTATTTATGTTAAATATGTATAATAACTAAATAATCCTCTTGATTGTACACATGCTATGTTTACATGTTTTTGAGTGAACCTCTCAAGCCTACAATGCACTTCCACTAGTCAAAAAGAGTAATAATATAACTCATTGGTTCCAAAGAGGATTTGTAAAAATTTTAACTCTCTTTTTGTTGTCCTAAGAGCCCAATAGTGAGTTCTATCTCTCATTGTAGGTAAAATTGAAGTGAAATTCATTGAACTAGAGTGAATTTTATATATTATACTAGTAAATCACATATCTAAGTCATGCTCGTTGATTGTTGCAAGGATGATTCATCGTAGCTAGCTCAGAGCTGACTTGTGAAGGGCATGTGGCAAGCTTTGGTATGTAAGTCTCTAAATGAGTCACTATATGGCTACTAGCATACCACACATTGTCATGCAATTGAAAATATCAAACAAATTGTCTATACAACACTATACTAGCATTTCATCAAGCAAACAATCTTGAATTGCCAAGAAATTTAAAGAAACAATCACCTAGTTACCTACTTATACAGGCAAGCACACAAATCACAAAATCTAAAAAAGATTAACTTTTGGGTGCTTAGTGCTTCAAGCTAGGAGCAAGGGAAAACCAAGGAAATGCCTTCAACCAACCTTTTTGTACAAGATTCTATGTAGAACCTATCCTTTTCAATAAATTTTTTTACCATAGATAAGAGTCCTTGATTGGAGTGAACTGATACAACAATCGGGCATTAAAAATAAGACTAAGAGACCTAGAATTATCAATAAGACTTAGGATGCTGAAATTGATTACTCTTGTGCCACAATCTACTTCAATAGCTAAAAAGGAGCTATCCCAAAAAATATTTTGGAAGCACGATCATTAAAAAAATTCTAACGAATACAATATCTATTACATATTGAGATTTTGACTTGTAAAAGCTTCCTACACATCATTCTTGAGTGTTGCATTATTCATGTAATTAACACATTTATACAAATTAACATAAAACAAAATTATGTCATTGAGCTACTTTAAAACCTTGCATATGAGCATTAGTGTTGCATACGTTTCCCTCATATCAAATTTTATAGAAATACCGTCGAGAAATACATCACTCTTTTTGGCACCGGGTTGGAGGTTGGAAATATCAAGTGGATACCCCTATATAGTATCATGACAAGATTCTTGTCTTGCATGCTTATGTGGCATGAAACCATTAAAATATTGAATCCATTGATGAGACATCCCAAAAGTTGAATAGATATTATGTACAAAGGTCTAGTATTAAGCTTTAAGCTCTTGAAAATTTGAACCATGGTTAATTAAGTGTTAATTGGTCTCTAGTTATTGCTTCCCACTCTCATTTCTTTTCTTTTTCGCTTGATTTGTGAGCTCTTTGAATTTTTTATCTATGTGTGTGAGTGATTAATGAGTGAGTGCACCGTTGTCCTCTTGATGTGAGATTAGAGACTAGGCATTGAGTAGCATTCTATATTCGCATTGCATTCCTTTCTTCTTCTCTCTCTCTTGATTAGGATCCTCTTCTTGCATTTCTCTTGACTCCATGCCTCCATGCACTAGCCGGGTTTCAGTCCATCGTTTTGACATTATCTTGGTAGATTGAGCTATGCTATGATCCGTCAAGATTGGCACCGTTTCCGGGGAACGATCACCTAAGATAACAGATCTATTAGTGTGTAGAAGTGCCATTAACCATCAATCAAAGTAGTTTAGGTTTTAGATTAGGTGTTGGTGATGGTGAATGGTTGATTTGTGATGATTCCAGTGCACCTATCATAGAGGTAGATGTCCCCCCCATAGCCTACATTTGAGGAGATTGCTCACACACATGACCATGATAGAGTTTTGTGACATGAGGCTATAGTTTTGACAAGTGACACGAGTACTACGATGAGAGATGAGCACCAATTTCTAGCGACCACTTTGTAGAGCGATATACCCATGCTAGTCTTGTGTGGTGAGAGGGTGGAGTTGTACATATTTCATAATTTAAACCGGTCAAGTTTCTTTCAGAAACTCAAGCACTTTGTTCATCCTCCCACACATCAACTAGTGCGAGTTATGCCTAGCCCAGGCATGCCATGATCCTTAAAGACAAGTATGATGCAATATATTTGGGGATGCTTGAAATAGACTTACATATATTGACAATTGCGAATGTAGGTACACACGAGAGTCTATCACATATTGTGAGCTACCTTTGAGTGTGAATGTCATGTGTATGTTTGCTCAAGATCCTCAAGATCAACGGTATATAGATGCATTGATCATGCCATCTATGTGTTGATTGTCGGATTGAGATACACACTCAAACCATTGATTGATTGAGCACACTATAGAGCTAGACTACCTACGACATCTCTAGCCCAGTCAGGTCATAGATCACCTCCTAGACCCATGAGTGATTGTGATCCTCCATAAGAGATTCCTAGGTCTATTCCACCACAAAGTGACGTTTATAGCTTAGATTAGTATGAGACTATCAACATAGAGTTGACATGTGTTGCTCACCATCTTGATACCGATGGATTGAAATTCGGCTAGTGCATGGAGGCATGGAGTCAAAGAATGTGCAAGAAGAGGAACCTAATCAAGAGAGAGAAGAAGAAGGGAATGCAATGCTAATAGCATGCTACTCAATGACTACTCTCTAATCTCACAATCAAGAGGATAACGGTGCACACACTCATTAATCACTCACACACATAGATCAAAAGCTCAATGAGCTCACAAATCAAGCAAAGGAGAAGAGAAATGAGAATGAGAAGCAATAACTAAAGACTAATTAACACTTAACCATACACCATTAACACAAATGACATAAAGATAGAAGAAGAAGATCACTTAACTTTCCTTTGCATGCCATGGAAAGAGTGGAAGCACAAGAGAAAGCTCCACTATATGCATCACCATATCACCACCTTCTTTGCAAGCTCCAAGAGTGAGATAAAAGGTGGAGATGATGCGTGTAGTCATAATTTTCACTTTTATACATAGGACATAAAAAATATGTCCGACCATCCATGAGATGCATGTATAAAACTGTGTGCATCTCTACAGCTCCTAGGCATCATGGTAGCATCAAATATACAATTTGAAACTCATTTAAAGACCATAAATACATCAAAAGTGCATATACAAATGATACATTTGTTAAAAACATGAAGCAATGTATGCAAAAAATAGCATCACTCAAGGTCATATGCTACTTCTTGTTGGCACTGCTAACAAAAGGTTAGTAATTTGGGTGCAATGATGCTAGTGTGGGGCATAGAGAAAATGGTCGCATCAATTGTAACACACCATAGGTCAAGGTTCATGGCGACCTCTAGGCCCAACTTAGTAAGAACACATTTCTAGCTTATGGAAGAGAGGGTGTCACAGAGCATTGTTGCAACTCATATCGTCACAACAATTCTGTACTAGTTGTTCTAATATGTTAAACCTGTACCATGCAATCACTCTCAAGCAAAACGAGAGACACACAATGTACATGTACGGGAAACTAATTGATGTGAAGTTCTTCGGGATTTACTAAGGGTTTTCTCAAGGTATCATGTAGGTTTATGGGAGGGAGGTGAGGAGGTAGGTCATAGAAGGGAAGAAAGGTGCATTTTATAAAGAATGATCTCATATAAAGGGGCACATAAGGGACATTTAGGGCATGCCAACGACATCCTCTACTTATTAGATCTCATATATAGGGGTACATAAGGGACATTTAGTGCAAGCAAGCGACATCCTCTACTTATAAGTGAATTTCTCGTTTTCTTGGTATGGACCATTCCTTCTGTAAATTTAAGTATTTGAGCATTATTCATTGTTTGCTACTTAGCTTCTCACTAGCTATCTTTAGGCGCATGTATCTACATGTCATAATAATAAGTATATGCTATTCATTGTCTTGGTATGCGATTTGATTTGAATTTCTATTTGATTTATCATGAACTCAAGTCATTACAAAGAGGTTTTAAGGATCAGTACTTGTATGATGCAGGGTGGTATTCTTTCCCTTGGTGTTCTTAAAAAGTATAATTAGGGTGAAAATCATGTATCGTTATGTTGAGTAGCTTGAAATTTATGATTTTATATGTGTTGTGTTAATTATCAAAACTATTTTTGATAAATGGACTACAATATAGGCACAATGTTGTTCAATCAAAATGTTGATACACAATGTCTATCAATCAAAATGTTCTACCTAGAAAAATTCAAAAACTAGTGGATAGAAAGATAGTAGATGTTCGTCTTTCATGTAGGTTTACATAAACATGGGTAACTTACTTTTGTGGAAAAAAAATTATCTTAGCAAGAGAAACATGTGAGAAAATGAAATGAAGAGACAATTTTGTTTATACTGACCAATCTCAGGGGTTCACTATATATAAACCCTTCATATCACATGAGTTCAAGGTCTATTTTAAAACTTTTTTTTTAATAGATTTTTTGTGATTAAAAAAACCCCTTTTATATTCAATTTATGTAGACCTACCCTTTTGTATGTTACATAAGGATAAAATTCAAGGGTTAAAAATTGCTTATGTTGAACTCACGTGTTATGTTAACATATTTATAGGTGAAAACCCCCCCCCCCCCCCCCCCCCCCCCCCCCCCCCCCCCGCCCGCCGCGCGAGTGACCAAACACGTTCATCAATTAGCAATGGTAGCAAGGCTATCAACAATACCAAGGTTGGTTTTTGATTATTTATTACAAACATCATTAGTCTCTGAATTTCATGAGAAATAACTCGCCTTGCTTCACATTCAACCCTCCATTAGGTTAAAAAAACACAAGAACTTGTTAGTCCTTGAATATGTAGCATCACATAGAGCTACCATAGTTAAGAGCTCGTTCAGAGCAAGAATGATCGATGGGAGAAGGTAGAGATCTTAAAATTACATGAATTAACAAAACATTATGGTATTATTACCTAGACTTGTAATGGGCCATAAATAGTATATATTGCTAGTATTTTACTATTTTGAGCATAACTTTTCTAGATGATGTTATGAAAACTTCATGAAACTTCTTAAGCATGGCATCAAGATACTAAGGAGTCTTTATACTTGCTTTAATTTCTTACTATTTTTTCTCAACGTGTATTGTATGTTGGGCATTTTTGTGTATATATTGTATATTGACAGTTTTCACCCAAAAGTCCGTTAGAGCTACAAAAGTGGCTTCTGTTAATAGGATTAGTGTCAATTCCCATTTTACATTGCTCTTTGTGGGGAGCTTTTTCACTCAAGAATTTGGTCATTTGATGACCAACAAGGGCATATAATTTTCCTTTCTGTTGTATTGGCCGACGTAGCAAATGCGTATGTAGTGGTAGATAAATCCCCCCCAAGCTAGCAAGCTTACATCCATGGATTCCATAGCTTATGTGTTACTCGAAGATGTAAAAAACTTAATTAATTCCAAAAACAATTCAAGAATTTCTTATAAACATAAATATTTATCGAACTCGTTGTCTAAATATGTCACTTTGGAGTTTCATAAATTAACTCGCTAGAAAATTATAAGTTCTTTAATAATGATAGGTCTATTGAGTGAATTATCAATGGGCATATTATATTTATCAATTTGCAAAGAAGGTGATGCATATTATATTTATTTACCTCAAAGAAAGCATACTTAAGGATGAGAAAGGCGCTTATGGATAATATGAAAACTTATGTATGCTCTTCATGTTCATGTCCTACAAATTATAGATCTAAGAAAGAAAGTAGCTTACCAATTGTAATTGATGTTGATTTTTCCAGCATCTACGTTTGCAATTCGAGAGAAAGCTTGCTTGGAGAGGTCAAATTGGTTGGCAGCACAACCGGGACAAAGGTCCACTACCTTTACGGTGATGGACCCCCCACCAGTGCAACCATTACCGGTACATGAAATTTGATACATATTGCCACATGCCACTTTATTGTTGAAGATAGCACTGCTTGCGGCAGCAATGAGGGGTCCAGAAGGAAATGGGCTAGTGTCATATCCATAGCATGAAGAAGCTATATATGTCATATCCACAATAAATATAAATAAGGATTCCATATAAATATACAATTTTTTCCCCGTTCAAACTTAGCTTAGACTGACAGCACCCACTCATGCATGTATGTTACAATTTTTTAAATATTTTTTTCCCGTTCAAACTTAGCTTAGACTAGTTTTAGCTCTCTCTCTCTCTCTCTCTCTCTCTCTCTCTCTCTCTCTCTCTCTCTCTCTCTCTCTCTCTCTCTCTCTCTCTCTCTCTCTCTCTCTCTGCATGCATGAGTAGGTGATACGATTTTTGAAAAGCAAATTGGAGAAGAATCTTGGGAGATCCGCAGAGTCTGGACTGCATGGAGAACTCTCTCTCTCTCTCTCTCTCTCTCTCTCTCTCTCTCTCTCTCTCTCTCTCTCTCTCTCTCGCTTTAGAAAGGATGAGAGGGGTATGTCTTTCTCTGCGACGCTAGACTACATGGAGAACACTCTCCCTCTCTCTCGAAAGGATGAGAGGGGTATGTCTTTCTCTGCGACGTTGGATTGCATGGAGAACTCTCTCTCTCTCTCTCTCTCTCTCTCTCTCTCTCTCTCTCTCTCTCTCTCTCTCTGTGAAGGATGACGCTTCTCTTTTGCAAGGGAGGGGTATGTCTTTCCCGTCCTGAGGCAAGGCCTATCTGTGTGTGTCTACGCCAAGCATCTACCTAGGCTAGCAACCTGGGAACAATGTTGCCAATTAGGTCCATGCCCATCCTCTCTGTCTCTCAGCTGTCCCGGAGCATAAGCTTTCTCTACCATGCAGGTCTTGGGGATTACATGTGGATCTATGCAGACAAAGGGGCAATGGAGAATGGATGGGACAGATAGAAATGGGTCAAGAGAGGGTACAAGAGATGGTACAAAGAGAGAGGGGTTGATGCGTGAGGCACAGACGATCGAGGAAGGTCGATGAAGGGCGCTTAGCGCACTGTGAGAGGAGGTTTAGGGCACGGCCGAAAATGGGGAGGTAAGGAATCTCTTGAGAAATGATTTTTTTAATAGTAGCGCTAGTCGTAGTAGTAGTGTCAACGATTTCAAAAATGTCGCTTATAGATGGAATCAATAAATGATTCCATCTCAGCAGCGAAAGACAATGGAAGGGAAAATTGGAAAGCAGAGTGAACCGGAATGGAAAGCAGTGTGAACCGGCACTTCTCTCTCTCTCTCTCTCTCTCTCTCTCTCTCTCTCTCTCTCTCTCTCTCTCTCTCTCTCTCTCTCTGTCGAGGCAAGGATGAGGCCTCTCCCGTGTGATGTGTGCAGGGGTCTCTCTTTCTCACACACACAGTCTCTGTCTGCCTTACGTTTGGATGCATGCCGGAGTCTGGACGGGCAACCAACTTCTCCTGCGCTCCACTCAAGTTGTTTCTCACATTGAGTAGAGGAGAGTTGCTCGTGAGGGACTGTTGGAGCTCTTTGCTGGAGACAACTCTCTCTTCTCTCTCTCTCTCTCTCTCTCTCTCTCTCTCTCTCTCTCAAGAAATCTATTTGTTCTTGTGTGGAAGAATGCTTTGCCATAAAGCATCTCCATGGTATCAACAAAGATAGATCACGCAAAAGGTGGTTTGATAAAGAATGTCAAGATGCTCGAAAGTCCTTGATAAATCGTGATGCAACTATGGACAAAGACAACTATCAAAGTCATTTGCATACATACAAGGCATTGATTCAAAAGAAGAGAAGAAGATGGGAAGTAAAGCAACAAGAATTTCAAGTCCAAGAAAAGACACATGCATGTGGAAGATTTTGGAGAAAATTGAGAGGCAAGCGGGTTGAGAATTTTGGTAACTTGAGTCTAGTGGATATGTACACACATTGTAGGCAATTATATGAGCAAGCAAATACTGAAAAAATGCCATTTTATGGTTCACTCCCATGTATGCCGTCTTTTTTTACTATTGAGGATGTATGCGGTGGACTTGAAAAGTTGGCCACTCGCAAAGCGGGAGATCTTCAAGGTATCAAGCCGGAGATGATCAAATGGATGGGAGATTTTACCCATGACTGGATGTGTGATATGTTCAACCTTGCACTTCAACATGGTATGCCTTATGATTGGAGTACTAATTGGGTTAAGCCTTTGCATAAAGGAGGGGATGTAAAGAATGTAAGCAACTACCGGACTATAATGATTGGGTCTCTTATGGCAAAGTTGTTTGGGTGCATAATGGAGATGAAATTGAGTGATTAGGCTGAAGAGAATGACAAGCGTGCAAAGGGACAAGCGGGTTTTTGTCGATGACATAGCACCATCGATCATCTTGTCACTCTTCGTGTTCTCATGGAGGAAAGTCGGTTGAAAGGCAAGCGATTGTATTGTTGTTTGTGGACTTTAAGAAAGCCTTTGATATGATTCCACATAACAATTTGTGGAGAAGGATGGAAGAACTCCAAGTGCCAAGTGAGTTTATGCTTGCGGTTTCTCGAATCTATGAGAAGGTGATTTGTCAATTGCGCATGGGAAGAGAAATTTCAGAAATTTTTGTAAGCACTATTGGGGTTAAACAAGGATGTCCATGGTCACCAACTCTCTTTGGTCTATGCATCGATCAATTGGAACAAATGATACTTGACTTTATACAAGAAGAAGGCATTGAAGAGGTCACTATTTGCAATGCGGTAATCATGCTTTTGTTGTATGCGGATGATGTAGTGCTTCTAGCACACACTTTAGAAGATGCACAAAAGCTTATGGTTGTCCTTGAGAACTTTTGCTTGCATTGTGGGCTGATTGTAAATGAATCCAAAACAAAGGTTATGCTTGTGAAAACCAACCATAAGGAGAAGCCATGCATTGTGTACAACAACGAGACACTTGAAGTTGTTGAGAGCTTTAAGTACCTTGGCCTTGAGGCTCCATCCAATCACAAGTGGCATGAATGTGCTATGCGTCGTTTGGAAGCGGGAAAGAGAGCATATTATGCATTTGAGAACATGTGTAATGCGGGAAACATTAAGTGTTGGGTTCTCAAGAAGTATCTTTTTGATGCATTGGTGACACCGGTTCTTCTTTATGGAGTTGAAGTGTGGGGCGGGAGCATCTCAAAGTCTACTTGGAAAGAGTTTGAGAATGTCCAAAAGCGTTTTCTTACAAATTTTCTCCAAGTTAAGACACAAACACCATATATGCTCCTACTTCTTGAGTTGGGATCTCTTCCAATTGAGGTTATGGGCATGGAAAGGGTTGTGTAGTACATGATAAAGATGCGTCAAAACCCCTCACATCGACTTCCTACAATTGCATGGGAAGCAAGCAAAAAAGTTCAAAAGACGCATAAAAGCAAGATCTTGAGCACGGGATGGATGCAAGACATAAAGAAGTGGTTTGGGAGATGGGATGCATTACACTTGCTACATGATGCTTCAATTGACTCTCAAGTGAATGAAGCTTTTCTACAACGCCAATGTATTACGGCTTGGGAGAAATCCGGTGGGTCACGCTTCATACATTACACCACCTATATTGCCCCCAACTACAAAACCATGTTCTTCGTTGAGAGAGGAAACCGTACTCACACTTACATGCTTGAGCCTATTCCCTTGTCCGCGATACGCACTATCGCAGCAATTCGGCTTAGCTCCCATTTCCTTCGATGCGAGATAGGGCGTTGGGGCAAGAAGAGTCAAATCGATTGTGCACATTATGCTCACTGCAAGTTCGAGAGTCTGAGTACCACACACTACTAGAGTGCTCAGCTTTTGATCACATCCGAACTTGCTTCTCTCACATTTTCAGCCATAACTTAGACCTACACACTTTCCTCTCCCAGCCAAAGTGTGGGCTCTCCATTGCGACTCTCATCACTACAATTTTGGAGCATCGAGAGTCACTCATCAGCCATACACATACTACATCACGTGTAACTTTGGTCCCATAGGTCATATTTGACCTCCGAGGACGATAATAAAATCTATCTATCTATCTATCTATCTATCTCTCTCTCTCTCTCTCTCTCTCTCTCTCTCTCTCTCTCTCTCTCTCTCTCTCTCTCTCTCACACACACACACACACACACACACACACACACACACATGTGTCCAACGCCCAGCGGCGCCTGTGAAGAGCCACAGAGGCGACAGGGGCATGAGGTGGAGATGGCTGCCTATAGATCGAGGTAGGAAGCACCTTTGGATTTTTGGTGGGAGGGGTATATTCAGAACTAATAGAAATTCTTTTAAGTGTTACCATTATGCCTCCAGTATAGCACGTACGCGTGTAGACGTCATAGTAGGTTGCAGTGCCGGACGCCGCCAAACTGCTGCGGGGAGCAACGCTACAAGGCACACCACAACGAGCAACAACAGCACCGTCAAAGCAGCCTTTGAGCTCTTTGCCATAGCCATCACCTGCAACTTAACTCTCTCTCTCTCTCTCTCTCTCTCTCTCTCTCTCTCTCTCTCTCTCTCTCTCTCTCTCTCTCTCTCTCTGTGTGTGTGTGTGTGTGTGTGTGTGTGTGTGTGTGTGTGTGTGTGTGTGTGTGTGTGTGTGTGTGTGTGTGTGTCTGCCTCTGCTTGCGCTAGCTATTCATATCATATGTATAAGTTATGGTATGGTCTCCGTAGATAATGACGTGGAAGAATTGTAGATGACTTAGGACTCTCGCAGAACTCGCTCTCGAGTCTCTCTGGTGACTGGTCCCGTCCTCACATCCCTTTTACAACCCTTCCCTTTGTCAGCCAGAAAGTCACATGCAGCAAAAGGAAAAATGCAGCCTAGATTTTGAGATTTTTTTTTGTAAAATTAGCACAATCTACCAAATCCTACCAAATTTTCTCTCGGAGAACCCATAAAAAGGAACTGTGTATGGTTGCAAAAATGATTTTTCCCGAACGTAGTCGTCTGTGGGTGTTTGTGTGCATGTGCGCACACGCGTGCATGATAGTATATGAGAGAAGGGGGGGAAAGGAATGGGGTGGGGACAATCTTGCAAGAGATCAAAGTATCAGAGGACTCAGCTTGAACTCAAACTTACTTATCCAAGAGGGAAGTGGATAACTAGTTATCACACTTGTATAAATATTTCATTTTCCTCTTCTTAGGCCATGCTCACACCGCGAGCCTGGCAGTAGTTGGCAAGGGTGTCAACTGGCTCCATTCACAAGAGACGGAGGAAAGAAAATATATTCACTTTGGTACAAGATTTTCTTCCAACGAATCAGCGATAGCCCAATGGTAAGGTGCTCATCGTTTTCCTAGCCATTGTAACTTCAAGTTGCATGGCCCGCATTCATGCAAAGTTCACGGCAACATTGCATTTCAAGTGGGGGTCTCGCCCAACTTAGTCTAGTGGGTCCGAAATAGTCTCTTTTTTTTTGTCCAATAAGTGTGTGCCATCAAGGACACATGCACCTTGCTATTTCTATGTCGTCACCCTGAACCCGGCCAGCTTAGATTGGGCTCACAATACCCCACCCATCTCATCTTTTTGCACGTCAAACCAATGAGGAGAAGCTCCCAAAAAGAAGGGGTTCACAATGTCCAAGTCCAACTCTAGCCCATGATTACTTGGCATTTTGACTCACTTGCTTGGAGAAATGTTCTAGCATGGTCATGCAGCCCGCATCTCCCCAAGGGGAGGAAAAGCGAACCTTAACCAATTAACGTGCGTTTTGGTTGCGACACTAGAGCTTGAGTGCATGAGTAGTGTGAATTGCAAGACTGCCCAAGTTCATCCCTATTGAAATTCTTGATAGAAAAGCTAATTGTATCTTGCGCCTGCTTCATGGGTAGTTTAAACAGAGCCTTATTTTGGTATGTGCGCATAGTGCACATGCGCGCACACACACACACACATACACATTATTACTGTAATAGCTCCTACTATTACATTTAGCTTTGAACTTTGAAACTGGGAGCACACGCACACGTGGTCTTTTGAAAAAATATTTACTCCCTTATAAATTTTAAAACTGAGACTTTTTAAAAATAAAAAATTTTCTTGATTTTCAATACTTCTCTTTACCAACTTGTTTTAAGCCAAAGACGGAATAGAATGCTCACAACAACAGGCTCAGAGGAGAATTTGTTTAGCTCCTATTGCCTCACATTATGAGTGGACAATGTGTTTGAAGGAGTTAAAACTCACGAACTAACCAGCTTGGTTATAACTTAAACTTATCCTCACTAATAGCACCTTGGCACTATTTTTTTCTTGTAAATCTCTTCGGTCTCGAAAAACCTATTATATTAACTCCTATTGTCATGCATCTCTATGGACTCTAAACTTGGATTTTTTTATAAAAAAAACACACATTCAAAACTTTGCCATACACACACACACTATCATTATATTATTACAATTTTATTTTTTTTAGACCCTCGGCTACCATTTCTGGTAGAAAATTCGAAAAGGGTTTTCCTTTTTTACCTCGAAATATTTTTAGTGGATTTTTTTCATTGAGTACATACTCTTTCACCTTCAATTTTCATCCACTTATGTAAGGATAGTGCATTATTAAAGTTTTTTTTGCATCCTATACTAATGACATGGCATGTCTGCAACCTACACTCGCTAAAGCGGCTTTTGTAGGATGGGGTTATTAAAATATGCGATGCCCCTACATGCGCGTGCACACACACACACACTTTCTACCTACTGTATAATTTAGCCATGGTGTTAAGGACAACCTCAGAAACAGATTCTGTCGTCGTGTTGCAAAATTGCTTTTGGAGCATCTGCTAACATAGTCATACACAAAATAACATATTTTAGTTTATCTAAACACACACACACACACACACACACACACACACATACTATGGAAAACTCACTAGCTCATTGCTATTTAAAGGGGGTCTTATGCTGCAGAACTTCGCTCTTGAAGCACTCAAACACCATTACATTGTGTGCCTATTATTGCCCTACTTAAAGATGTGTGTTCTAAGCTCTACAAGCACTTACTTGCTATGTGCACGTATCCGTTTTAAAGTATCAGTTTGAAGCACTTGTCTGCTCGCAAGCCTTGAAAGGGGCATACATTATTTTTTTCTTACTAGCCAACATATTTGTGTTTACCAAAAAAGTTGCGGATACCGTGCGACTCACCTAAAGAGATTACTAGCTTGGTGTTGTCTTAAATGACATTCTCCTTCAACGACGGATTTCATGGCGGAAAAACATGGAGAGATGGAAGCCATCAACTCGTCGTCCTCCTCCTCTCAAGTGGAGTTTGTCCTATTTTTCAATTGATGTTGTTTCTCCCTAGGGATTTACTCTATTATAACCCATGCGGAATATTAGATTTCTAAGTTGTTGATAAATCAATATATAAGCAATTTTTGGGACACAAAAAGATTGGGCATTATTAACCCACCAAACATAGAAATTTTCTTCTTTTAATGCAATTTTTTAAAACGTATGGGGCTAAAGGCCAATTTTGCTCTTTAAATTCCACATGGGAAAGTTTTTTTGAGTTGTCATAAGGGCTAAAAATCGATACAGATAACTAAATTAAGTATTATACTGTGTAACTCTTATGTACTGTGATTTGTTGCATCTTGCTATCAATACGTACTATGAAATTTAAAAGGTCTACCTGACATAGGCGTACATAGCTCGAGACATATTTTCTTATTGACTTTGAATAGTTTTTGAATGCTTGGATAAGAGGGACATGGATGAGAACTTTCGGGTACATCCTATACCCTGCATTCCATGACTAAACAAAAATGCTAATGATTTTTTTGTTTGCATGATGGTTGCAGGTAAGGATTTCAACTTCTTTTATCTTTGCATTCAAGTGCTATTTGACCAACTTTTGATAGGGAAACTTGTACTGCTGCTATTTCATTTTTACTTCTTAGATGTAATGACACATCACAATTCCATTTCAAATGTACATATGTTTTTATTTTTTAATATGTATGTAACCACTTTTATTCATCTTTGTCATCTCTCTTTTTGAATGTATTGTTCAAATTGTGTAAAATATATAGATTAACATCCCTCTAGGTAGTAGAAACTTCTATCTTCAATAATTTGCAAATGATACAAATGCTATGGTACACAAAGATCAACAATCCATTTAATTCTCCTTACAATGTCTCAATACCTTTTGTGATGCTAGTGGTTATGTCATTAACCATACCAAAACGAGATACAAATCCTCTTTAGCTTCTATCCCTAAAGTTGTAACAAGTGCAGGTTGTTATCAGATCATGGAAGGATAGATCTGAAGATTATTGGGAATACATGACATGGGCTTCAAGGTCTCATTAAACCAAAGATGGGAATGGATTCTCAACAAAACCAAATTAAAAATCTCTAGATGGCATGGACATCATACTTCCCTGCCAAGCACAACATTTGTTCTCTCAATCATTATTTAATTCCCTTACTAATCTTTGTTTTGTCATGTTGGTAGCCAGCTAAATACCATCTCATAAGGCTTTCTCCCTTTCTAAGAATTTTCCTTGAGGAGGAGACTTGGACTATCCTAAAGTATCAAAAGTAGCTTGGGAGATTATTGCTTACCTAAAGACAAGAGAGGGAATTTTTCTACTTAATCTTAATCTGATTTATTGTAAATTGGCAGGTAAATGGGTACTGAGAAGTATAGAATATTTTTGGGCTCTGCTACTGAAAAGAGGTTTGAGCAAGTTCAAGTTGGAGGACTACAAGGCCTAGTCTAACCTCAACATTAGAGATCTGATCTTTTCTCCTCTTAAGTGTACCCCTACTCGATCCAAGCTTATCTGTATTTTGGCAGTCCCGTTAACCAGCCTCTAAATTTTTTACTAAGATGTTTTTTTTTCGTCAGGATTCTCCATGGACTGGTTGCTTTGTAGATTTTTGCAATCTTCCTCTCTCTAGAAGAGCTCACAAATGCCTAAGGCTAGAATCACTAAGTGGGGGGATCTATTTCAAGGACACAAGATAAAGAGGGTATCCACTTTGCAATGGCAGTTTAATATTATCTAGTAGGAGGCAGTTTGGTGTATCTCTAGGTTGGAAACCATCCTCTCCAAAGTGCAATTACTTGTTGCTAGGGCTGACATTAGCAAAGCCCAACTTGTGAGATTGGCCAAGGAAATTTATTGTAGGTTCCATCATGGGGGAGTGTGGATGAGGTTCTCAAGAAATACTTGAACTAAAAATGGAAGATTCATTGGAGCAGTAAGCAATGGACTTACAAATTTAAATGCAATTGGGCATATCCCTTAAATATCAAACACAATTTCTTGTTATGGATAATAATGCACCAAGTCTTGTGGTCTAGGTATAGTTCTTTTAGACTTGGAGTAAGTATTGCTATATGCACCATATGAAAATTATACATGGATAATATTCCCCACATTTTATACAGTTGTCCAGCTTTCAGGAAAATTCTCTCCTCTGTCCACTTATGTGTAATGTCTATTACATTTAGCAACATGGAAGCTAGAGAACTTTTGCTTGGAAACTATAAAGGGTTGGATATTCCTCTTTGGAAAATACAGAGAGGTGTAATCCTAAAGTTTTTATGGATTTACAGGAATGCTTCAATGTGTTTGCCTCCCCCTCCCCTCATCCTCGGCTTCATTATGCAAGGAAATAAAAGTGCGCTCAGACTCTTTACAGTCAATAACTACAATGCAGAAACTCCTTAAGTGGTCTCAATGGAGGACATGGATTTAATATTTACGTAATGACTTCAAATTTTGTGTGATCACAAGGTCTTATTGACACATTTACATGATCACAGTAAACATGATCACACAGAACCCGGTTAATGGTGACCTGCAAACCCACAAAATTATCACCGGGCTTTTCAGTATCCCCAGCGGGCCCGTCGGGGTTTATCATTTTCCCTACGGGCCCACCGGGGATACTGAAAAGCCCGACGGGCTGTCAGCGTTATATATACGCAGGCCCGATCGGGCCCGCTGGGTGTACTAGCATCTTGGTTTCATCTTCTGAGAGAGAGAGAGAGAGAGAGAGAGAGAGAGAGAGAGAGAGAGAGAGAGAGAGAGAGAGAGAGAGAGAGAGAGCGCTTCCGACCGCCTTTGCAAGTACGTCGAGAGGAGAGACGAGAGAGGGAGAGAGGGGGTCGTGTGGGAGCGTGCTCTGCATCACAGTGTGGGGCAGCAGAGCAGAGTACTTGACCACACGATCCGGGTATGTGTGTGTGTGTGTGTGTGTGTGTGTGTGTGTGTGTGTATGCGTTGTGTGGTAGCGTGTCTTTTGTCGTAGTGCGGGGCAGTAATAAGGTACCTTACCACACAATGGGAGTGTGTGTGTGTGTAAGCTGTTCTACGGAACAGTTCTTATCATGGGGACATCACCTCGGTGACGCGGGGAAGATGGTGTCCTCATGGTAAGTATTGGCTTACTGTATGGGTACTACGTCGGTAATGCGGAAAATCTAGTATCCTTATGGTAAGTCAACTTCCCTTCCCCTTTCCCAAAAAACATATGGGCATCGATCGGTAACGCGGCTATATGATGTTCGTATGTAGGCCATTGTTTTTCCTTAGATTCAGGTGGCACTCGGTCGGTAACGCGGCTAATAGAGTGTCGTTTGTTAAAAGCATATGTTTTTGCATAAATATGGTGTTTAGGTCGTTAACCCGGCCGTACGAACGTCATATAATTTGTATGTGCATGTGTAGTTAATTTTTTAAACATTAAGTATATGAAATACTTGGTCGGTAACGCGGCTGTGAAGAGTATTTCATATACAAAATGTATGAATTGTTTGATTTTTTTGTTTTTAACTGTCCATTTGAAATTCTATACTAGCTAATCATATTCAAAAGAATACTTTATTCATCAATCATCGCTATTTTAAATGTTCCATTTATATAGAATACTTTATTCATCAATCATCGCTATTTTAAATGTTCCATTTATATAAATTACATGTAAAAAAGTATTTGCACATAAATTTCATGTTTAATATTTGTTTTTAATCTTTTTAAAGGACTCTCAAGCATTATCGCTATTTTTAATGCTTCATTTACATAAATTCTCTGTAAAAAATCTAAATGCACACAATTTTCATGTTAATATTCTTTTGTATCTTTTTAAAGAGCATCCATTATCATCGCTTTTTGATTGCTACATTTACATAAATCTATGTAAAAAAATCTGTGAACACAATTTGCTAGTCTAATTTGTATACTTCCAATGTTTTAAATGTTTTTGAAGTTTTTAAGTTGGTGTGTGCCTTGTTTGAATTAGTATGTGCGCACAGAGAAAAATATAAGTTAAAAATTCAATATATGCTGAAATGTTAAAGACCGTTAACATGTATTGTTTGATCTGAATTAAGTTCTTATAAACCACTTGTTTGAACTGCTTTTTACACGTATAACAGATTGTAATTTTAAGTGAAGATTATATTCAATTTTTATCAATATTTCCTTTCACATTTGTTAAAGTCTTCAAGTGGTGGTTAAGAGTTTACTTGAGGTAGTGTGAGAGTGTTAGTGTCATTCGAAACCATGAATTTGTATTTGATATGTTGTTTTTGTATTTTCCAGTGCAAATATGACTCCAGATCAAAAGAAATGTATTATGTGTGCCATTCGTAAAGAATGTATTTTGGCAATCTCATCATGTGCAGCTGATCGCATACAGCAGATTAGTGAAAGTGATGTCTACATCAAAGACATCACTAGCACTATATGGGAGAACACAGAGCACTAGTTGCGACTTGAAGGCCAATACAAGTTGTTGCGTCCAGCTGAGATACAAGAATTTGACCCCCACCACAAGGTCAAGACAATGTTGGCCAATATGAAAGTAGGTTGCAGAGACTTAAAGGAAGATACCCCACCTGCTTGCGACATGTCAAAATTAGAGCTCTGGGATAAATTGTGAGAAGAACAGAAGGTAAAGATGAAGCGTGTGAAAGCGCAGGACCAAGCAGCCTTACCCAAGAGATTGAAGATGGCCCAAGATGTACAAGCAGCTTTGGGAGGTCGATCCGATGTCAGCGGCACCGGCACAATCATGCGCACTGCTTTTAATGCAAAGTGCGCTCATCTTGTTGGCATCCCTCACGAAGCCTTGGTAGAAGGTATGAGGATTGGAGCAGGCTCTTTTTTACACCACCAAAGGCATCTCATTTTTTCCAAACCACATTACATATGTGGAAAAATGTTACAAGGGAGGGAGTGAGGCAAAATTTGACAGCTTTCAGACAGAGCAAGGAATGCAAACGCTTCACCCCTCCATTATAAGGTGCATTGGGTTTACTACAGAAGCTCCTTGGATCACGATATTCCCATACTATAATGGGGGTACCGTGGGCGACATGATGTATCGCTTATCGTTCGCTCACGGATGGTTTAGACGACACATGCACAGGCTAAAACATGGCTGGAGGTCATTGCCTGTAGCAAACAACCCTGTAAGCGAGATAGACATGGTGCGGATCAAAGCAGTGATCGAGCAGATGCCGGCAATTTGTCATGCCTTAATCGACAGCGTTGCGGCTGTCCACTCGGCCGGTATAGTTCACAGTCACCTGCACCCATTCAACGTAATGTTAGACTTTACTCGCGCCAATAAACCCCGCGTCGGCATCATTGATTGGGGTATGATGCTGAGAACACCTGCTAAGCAATTATATATCTACAAGCGCACAGTCGGACGAAGCAGTTTTGAATGCACAGAGAGCAGGGAATGTCGAGATGGCTAAGCGACCGTGGATTGCTCCCGAACTATACGATCCACGGTGCGCAGATGCATATACAAAAGTGAGCGACATTTATGCATTGGGCTACCTATTCGACATGCTGGCAGATTTTTGGAGTGCAACAAGAAAAGTTTTTTTTTCAGAAGAAGTTTTTCACCACCCGGACGAAGATGTTATGAGGGCTATTCGAATTAAAGTTGTTGGATGAAGTTAAAAGAGCGGGACCAAAGAAGGAATGCTTCTGACGTGTTGAAATTTTTCAAAGAACATTTAAAGACAGCAGACCCTAACCCTCTCCAACGTCCACTTGTTGAACTTGCACCATCATTTTATCCGATTTAAACATTTCTATGATATACATGTCTTGTCAAGTGTATTCTTTTTTTATTGAAGTGTATTATCTGGTTTGAAGTGGTTCACCTAATTGAGTCAATTATCTTTAGTCATTTCAAATTTGTCATTTAATTGTCAGTATTTCAAATTTGCCTTGTGGTTCAATTAGTCGCGTTTGTTGTGGTTTGATTTAGTGGATTCCGCACAGTGTCCCAATGAGTGAGAATATATATTTGCCAATGATATTGAATATTTATCTATGTGATAACTGTAGCTCTAAGAGAAAATGGCCGATCAAGAACAAGCTATTGGCACCCAATCATTGCCTGATGATCAACAACAAGCGGCTGTTAATGCATTTCAGCGCATGAAGTCTCTGGCACACGGCATGTCGGCACAACAAGCGACACATACTGCTCACCGACTCTCAAAGTGGGCAAATCCAAACCATATGCAATGGAAAGAAATCGATAAAGAAGTGATAAAGGACATGATCAAGACAATATGGCCATGTGAGGACACACAGATCAAGAAAGGAAGGTGGAAGGTTTCGAAGTGCAACCATAATGGTATCAAAGATAACGCTGAGAGGATTTATCTAGAGGTTTACGGCCATCCCCTGCACAATGCAAATTGTGCGCTATATTTTACAAAAATGTTATATGTTCACTTTGTGCAACAACGACCAATAGACTTCTTGTCAAAGGACACAATTGTTGCCACTCATGATTAAAGGGAGATTTGTGTCACTTTCACCCGAGATGAGCTGGCATTGATAGTGGAAGGCGCCGACCTACAGTTAAAGAGAGAGAAGGATATTTACACAACACATTTGGCAGAGAAAGATGCATAAATAACATGTCTTTCTATAGCCACCCAGAAACCGCAACCCTCACAAGTCCGGATGTAGAAAAGCATTCACCACTTAAGTCAGTACATTCAAAACCTGACACAGTGAGTGAATCCAACACCTGTACAAGGGACACACATCAGCCACCTTGTCTTGCATTCATAGTTGGTCCCCTCGTCTACTTCAAATGCATCCTCATCTTCCCAATACGGTCTAGTTTGCTACAAGAATTTTGATAGATGGAGTGGGTACTATACATTGACATGTGGCCATTATTATCATTTAGTTTGTCTTATTCGTTTGATGCAAAACAGTAGTCGATGTGCAATCTGTTTACAAGATATTTCACAAGGAATATATATTATGTTTGGCATGGCAAACGAATATAAATTCAAGCAAGCACGCCCAGATACCCCTAGCACAATTAGAAATCTGTTTGATGAGCAAGATGCTGCTTCATGGCAACACAATTGAGATCGACAAACTATGTAATATCGCGACAAACTATGTACTATCGAGAATATGAAGCATTGTAATTACTCAAAACACATTTGAATACAAGGTCTTTTACAATGGTTTTTGACATTTAGTCATTCCACTCTCAAGCTATATTGAATCAGTTGAGTTGTTATCTGGTTCTAAGTCTGAGTGTTGTGGTTCTCCTTGTAATTCAACCTCCACATCTATTATCAAATTCTCTTCTATTTCGTCTACAGTGCATTGAGATACACCAACATTGAAATCTTATTCATCTTCGTTTTGACAGTCATACAACCAGGTTGGCATTTCCTACTCGTAGCCAGCACTTTCGATGTCATTCAGTATCTTTTTGTTACAATATATATACACTAATTTCTCAGCTCTATCTGCTAATAGTCTGTTGCGAATAGTGTTGTAAACATTCTTGTACATACTCCAGTTTCTCTTTGAACTTGAATTTACTACACATTGTGCGAGTACTTTCATTGCAAGGGGACGTAAGGTAGAGTAATTCTCTCCACCATTCATTATCCACCACTTCCAGGCAGTTTGCTCTTTTTCCATTACGTGTACAAAATCATTTGCAAAAGGACCTTCTTTTAATCTAGATGCACTCATTTCTTTGATGCAATCAATTCGGTCCTGAACGTTGGAGTAGAATGTATTGACCACGTGATATAAATCGCCTACCACCTCTGTATTGGACATCAGATCTAAATTCCAATACTCTAGATTGAGCATGCAAGCCACGCTATGAAATGGACTATGAGCGCTCTTCCACCTTGCATGAAAATACTTAACCAAAATTTTCTGCTATTTGTCAGAGAATGGTAATCGCCACTCCTTCTCTACTACAGACTCTTTCAGCTCTTCAGGATTTTCAAGACTCTGTTGGACTGACCACCATGTCATCCACACTTTATCCAAGTTTGGCGCCCTTTGATCAAGATTGCGGATTGCGAACATAACGGGCATCATTACATGGTATGCATCCATTACACTCCTCCACCAAGCAACCTTGTTTACATTTCCACGTAGACATGTAATTTTATCTTTCAATGTTTCTTTCTGCTCAAGCTGCCATTCATCAAAGGCCGCGCAATTGAATGTGTCAATCACAGCAAATTAATTATTGCGAAGAAGTGATTTCAAGGTATAAAAGTGTGTGCAGAACCGAGTTTCAGCAGGAAGTTTCAGCATCACTAACATGCACATCCTATACAAATCGAGCACTCTTTGTCGTTTCAAGATAAATTTCACAACCTGATGTGCTGTATCAATTATTTTGGCAAACCATGTGGTTTCTTTGCTAGTGTACCAATCTTTCAGCACCAAGTTCAAGCTGTGCGTATTACAACCATTGGCAAAAATGTGTGGAAAGCACTTCTTTATTAATTTATTGGTGTTTTTACAATTCTTTGCATTGTCCATGACAGCTTAAACGACATGCTCAGCACCAATTTCTTTAATTACATCAATCAAGACCTTATAAATATATTTGCCACTTTTAATTGCACCAGAACTATCAATCACCTTTATAAACGTTTCTCCCCTTGGACAAACCAGCATTACATTGATCAGCGGTCTTCTCTGAACATTTGACCAGCCATCACTCACAATCGTATATCCTAAAAGCGAAATATTCCCAACTATTATTTTGCCAACACGCTCTTTGACTTCGATGTAACATTTGTCCAAGAAAACATGTTTTATCGTGTGATAAGAAGGAGCTAAAAATCCTGGACCAAACTCACCGATTTTCTTCCAAGCAGCCTTCCAATGATTGCTGTCTACCATGACCAAAGCACTTCCAGTAAAGAATATGCTTTGGCGAGTGCTGTTTGTGCATCTTCTAGAGACTGCACTCGAAAGCTTTGATTGTAATGATTTTTGACGTATTTGACAAAGTCCACCTTCATTGTGACGTTTATAAAGAACACTGCCTGGAATTTCCTCTCCTTATGCAGGTTGTTCTCCAAGGTTAGTTGGCGTTGCTACAGGATCTGCGGAGTTAATATTTGGCTCTGAGAACTCTTGACTCGAAGGCACAAAGCTATATATCTATCATTGGTACAGCCAAACTGTGTCGACCTATGGGAGTGTAGGAAGTCGAGGCATGGCAGTAGGCAGGCAAATGGCAAGGACCTTGAGCAGATATTTGATGGAGCTAGGAGCCAGGTACACCGAGTTGGAGCACTCGCTAGTCAAAGCTGCAGGTGTTTTTTTGTTATCACAGGTGGCAGGAATAAGTATAGATATCACAAGCTTGGAAATGGGACGGGGGGTGCTGGATGCAGGTGCCATGAAGTTTATGCTATGGGATTTTGATCGAAGTCTCTACAAGAGACTCTACTTGCCGAGAGCGAGGATGAATTTCCACCGTATGGGTTGGGTGCAATCGTCAGCTAGCACCATGGTATGTAATATGATTGGATGCTTTCACTATCTTAGCAATCTCAAGGCTCACTAGATGCATGAAGCCCGCTCAAGCAGATGATGTTCGAAGGTTTCCGACACTTGTAGTAGTCGTGCTTTTCTCTGAGTGGTGGACGGTATTGATTGTAACCCAATTGCATCGCCGGGGGATTGTCCACACTACCGACTATGAAGGCTTTGTTGGATTGGAGATATTGGCGTGTGCAAGGGGGCCAAGCCCACAAAAGCTTTTTCAAGCTATTATAAAAAAAAAAACGGGTTGCTGCAGTCGACGAGGGGCTGAAGGGGAAGGCTCACCACCTGGAGGAATGCATGAGGAGAAGGCGCAGCATGTGCACGGAAAGGGCCGCCACTTTGGCGATGCATGAAGAGGCGGGCAGGGTTTGCATGATGGGAGGTGACGCCACCTGGTGCCCATGCCAAGAGAAGAAGGCGGGCCAGTTGGCAGAACCAAGGGGGCTGGCACTGTTTTTGAAAAGCGGCAGGTTGCCGACTACAGGGAGAAGGAGGTTGAAAGACACGGGGTGGCACAGGTTGGAGGCCAGAGCCAGGGCCAAAGGGCAGCGTGACAGGGAGCCAGTGGTCTGAGGCCACGGGGTACAGGTGTGGCGGCGCATACAGGCGGCTGGATGCGTGGTCAGGAAGTGAGGAGGGGCGTGCTGGTGAATACAAAAGAGAGGCGCCATCCGTGGGGAGTCGGGTCAGTTTTGCTAAGGAAAGCGACCAATAGCGAGGTCGCTATTGGCCAAAGGGAGTTAGGCAAGGAGGGCCGAGAGCCTGTGTGGTGGTGGTGGCTGCATGAGGAAGAGCTCAAAGGCAGCCATGGACAGCAGGTTGACGACTTCATAAGCAGAGGAGGGTCGGGTGGCCGCCCACAGGGGAGAGCCGCCAGAGGGCAAAGCTGCAGAGAAGGTGAAGGGCGGAGCAGAGGGCAAAGCTGCAGAGAAGGTGAAGGGCGGAGGGTCGCCATGAGAGAGGCCAAGGGCAATTGATCCGGGATTATCGAAGCTCCCATGAGGCAAGACGAAGGGCTGTCTATTGCAAGTCCAATCAACATAAGAGTTTGCCAGGCCCAAGAGAGAGGAGATGACATCTTTTTATTGAAAGCATCACAGTATACTATATTAATCAAAGCCAAGTGTATCAACATTATGATGGTCTATGTGTATAGCATTTGAGTGTATCCCTCTTGTTTGTAGTACATGTGATTGGTTTGTGTGCAAGTCTGTTATGTACAAGGGATTGTGCAAGACTATGTGTGTTGGTGCATATAGAGTTACATATTTGTGGGTGTTGCACATGTGAACGATCGAACAAGAGTATAACCAGTTTTGAGATGCAGAGTATGGTGCTTTGAAGGCTCGAAGGTAGAAGCTATCATTGTATGCTTTGTGATCGAGTGCGTATAGTCTGGGATGGTCAGGATTGGGCTTGGACAATAGATGTTTCTAGATTGTGTATCTGGATATGTGTTTGCTAGGGGATAGGGGTGTTGTGAGATCATTGAGCTATATAGAGGCATCGAGTTTATGTGCTAGTGGTTTTTCCACTTTCCCCTTTCCATCGTCTCTTGTTACCCTTTTCGGCGAGCTCTTCTCTCAAATGCTTTTCAACTGCAGATGCGTGAGAATGTTCACATTTCTTACAACTGTTTTTAGCACTACCCAGAAAATGATCCCTAATACGTGGTGCACCGTCAAATTTTCTTGTGTGACAAAATTTACATTGCCATTCCATATATCGGCCGCATATGTTGTGAACATAATCCCACTCTTTGCTAGGAGCTTTTTTATTCTTTGGCTTCTTCGTACCACTTGTGCCCACATTTTGCTTCATTGCTTTTAAATTAAATTTGAAGAGAAAAGAACAAGATACTCAGTTTTGAAAACATTTTTTTTATTTTCAATATATATTATAATTTAAAAACCATTCAATATGAAAGTAACCATGATGCACAATATTAGATTTTCAATGCACGCTAGTCAATCCACATATCGATCACCTATATTGTGAGCAATCATACACATTGCAATGTAGTCTATACATGGCATAATAACTATAACAATGCTATGAATCTCTCTATGCAATTATTATTATAATGATTATTTATATGTCCACTTTGATTTGCAAACAATAAGACACATCTAATTTCATTTGCTACAAAAAAACAAACGAAAGCAATAAAATATATGATTGGTCATTTCATGCACTAATAAATACATAATGCACTCCCTGTATAAACCAATGCATGAATTAACGCAAATAAATCTTCAATATAATCACCCAATTGGGGACTACTTGTACCCAATGAAGGATTGTAGCCCACCCATGCAACCAATTCAATATATAAAAGCTATTTTAACCCAATCAAGGATTATATCTCTTATATTGTAAATCAACTCAAATGGAAGACTTCAAGGATCTTTATATGCCCGGTACACTAGTAGAGGACATCCGACCCTTGACTATTGACTCGTCATTTACATATGCTCATCTTCTAAAACCAATTACAGCCCTCATTTGGACCAATGGCTTCTTCGCAATGAGCATGATTCTCCAAGTTTTCAGTTGTTTTGGTTTCGTACCTTTATGCCGGTAAACGAATTAAAAATTTTTAAAAGTGGTTACCGAATTAAGAATCACGTTCGGTCCAAAAAAGAGGATCTATGACTCTGTAACCTTAGGTCAATTCACAAGGAGATGACAATACCCGGCACTCGGATACACTCCCCAAGGATTCGCCTAGCTAAAAGACCGGGGTTAGCACACTATTTACTATATATAATTACTCCCACCGGGCCTTTTCATTTTCCCGGCGGGCCCGCCAGGCTACTGCATTTACCCGGCAGGCCCGCCAGGAAAATGAAAAAGCCCGCCGGGTCCCGCAGGGAAAATGAAAAAACCCGGAGGGATAGCCGGCTCTTTAGGTTTTTGCAGGTCAAAATCAAGGTCACATTAATAATTAACTTGATCACGTGATTTTTTTGTGTAAATACTAGAGTTATTTACGTAATCACCCGATCGTGATTACGTTAATGAAATCCCTGCATTGGAGGACATTCCTAAGATCTATTGTGTTGTGTAAGACACACGATGAATGATTATTTGTATATGATATAGGACTTTTAGTTGGGGTTAACATCCCCCTACCTGAGGGTACTTGTATCTCTTTTTTCATTTTCAATTAATTCAACTTCTACTTATCTCAAAAAAAATCCTTCTAATTTGTGAAAATTCTCAAAATACCACTCAAATTTTAAAAATTTCCAAAATACCCTTTATCTATTTTGGTTGAATTGTTTAAGATTTTTTAATATTTATTCTTTTTTGACAATTAAGATTTGATTTTGCCATTCTTGCTTCTTTATTTAATTATGCAAGCTTAATAAATATTGAATTCTTTTGAGAATTGAATCTTGGAATTTTTGAAGTTTGTGGGGCATTTTGAAATTTTCCACAAATTAGAAGGGTATTTTGGTAATTTCCCCTAAAAATTATAAACCGTCTTCGAGAGATTTCATTTTCTCAAACACACTTAGAATATGTTCTCCTCAAATCTTGACCAAATTTTTTCCACAATAGGAGGTGTTTTTTTATTTTAAAAGTTTTCAGTACGCAATATTTTATATTAATATATATGTACATACCAAAATACATATATACATACATGCGTAACATGTGCACACGTATGCATATGCATATGTATAAATATATTATATGTATTCTGTACATATATACGTGCATGCGTACACATGTACACACGTATGTATATGCATGTCTCTCTCTCTCTCTCTCTCTCTCTCTACATATATATATATATATATATATATATATATATATAGAGAGAGAGAGAGAGAGAGAGAGAGACATGCATATACATACGTATATAATCTCTCTCTCTCTCTCTCTCTCTCTCTATATATATATATATATATATATATATATATATATATTTTATATATATATATATATAGAGAGAGAGAGAGAGAGAGATTCTATATATATATATATATATATATATAGGGAGGGAGAGAGAGAGAGAGAGAGAGAGAGAGAGAGAGAGGGGGAGGGAGAGAGAGAGAGAGAGAGAGAGAGAGATTCTAGTGTGCTATACATGAATGAATGTGTGTGTGTGTGTGTGTGTGTGTGTGTGAAGTTATGTTTAATATCCCTTCAAATCAAAACCATTCACCAATTATTGACATTGATTGTAAGATAGAGAGACATTATACATACAAGGTACACAATTGATATGACAATAAAATCTTTATTAAATTTTTGGTACAATTGAGCTTTTGTAGGAGTTTGAATGAGCTCCTAGAGCATGAGAAAAAATATACTTATACCTGTCACCATCCAACATAGATATCAAGATAGAACTTGGGCTACCTTTGATGTATCCAAACGGTCTATTCTACTTGTTATAGCTGTCACATAGCCCTACACTCCCTCACTCTCCTTATACACATTAGGGGGTAGGTTTTTAGCTTTGCGATGGGGCAAAGTTCTCTTTACTATGGTTTTTGTAGGTTTATAGGGATAAGCGGGTTGACATCCTTCTAGAAAATCACATATAGCTAAAGGGCAGGGTTTCCTAGATGAAAATTATTTGAAGTGGTTCGAACTTTGGCATTTTCAGACTTTTGGTTTGTATTATCTAGAGTAGTTTTTTTTTCTTGCGCTTCTTAAGGTATAGTTTTTTTTAAACAAAAAAATTTAGGTGAATTGGTAACATATGCAGGTATTAAATGCCATACGACTAAATCATAATGAGAAAAAGACGATGATACAAATAAGGAACTGGAGAGGGAGATTTAAGAATCAAGGGAAAGAAGGAAAGAATTTATAGAGAGAGCAATAGAAATAGGGAGGAAATAGTAAAAAGAAAAGGAAAGCAGGACAAAGAAATGCGAGAGAGCTATATTGGGTGGGAGAGAAAAGAAACCACTAGATAGAAAGAAAAGAGAGAAATAGTGAGAAAGAGGACATAGACATAGAGAGAGAGAGAGAGAGAGAGAGAGAGAGAGAGAGAGAGAGAGAGGTGGGGGGAGAGAGAGACTTAAGTTGGTGTTTAACATTCCTACATGAGTAAAAAAACACAAATAAGTGGGGAATCCACATACTCTCTGCAAAAAACTAACAAATGTAACACCATAATACCATGTATCCTACCATATACACACCTTTTATACTTCAAATGTTGTTTCAAGACTGACATATAGTATCTCCATATGTTGACACCATGCAAATTACTTAGGGAATGGAAAGAGATTTGTCTTTAGGATTGGCTTCTCAATTGCTTCCTATTGACTTCAAACTTGGTCAATAAAACTCCCACTATGTACAAAGTGATTTCAAAGTACATAGAATGAAATTATTCATAAGTACCGCACTGATTACCAGTAAATAAGACTAAAACATTCAATATTTTGTCACGTCTATATAAATGATAAAAAAACTTATGACCATGACCATAATAATTGAGATGGACACTATGATAATGCAAAAACTTCCTAGGGTGCTTCGCTTTATAGAATATACACGAGTATCTCCTTTGTAGTTCAGTCTCCTTCCAGTTTCTTACTTGTGTACTGTGTTGTGGATGCGCAAGGTTATGTGGGTGGGTGTGAGTACTACTGTTGAGCAAGAATGTGAAAACTGTAAAGCTCCTGAGGCAGATGCACAATAATTCCATGCCATTGTGATCACGACGTGTGTATATTGTTGAAATCTTAGGTTAGGCACAATTTAGTGCATCTTGGAGGTGTTAATTGATGGATGCATAGCTAGGGCGGGCAAGAAGAGCCTATTGTGAGTGTGCAAGGCTCATGTAGCTTTCACATGTGAATATGGGGGATGGCGTGCAGAACTGAGTAGAGCTCTTTGTTTATAAACAGAAGCAGTAGTTTTATAGGAAATTGTGCATCAAGTGAGGGTATTGAAGTTTACAAAAACATGCATCTATACTAATAGCTTGGTACTTCAGTACAATCGAATAAATGGCTTATATATATATTTATATTTATATATTTATATATATATATATATATATATATATAGAGAGAGAGAGAGAGAGAGAGAGAGAGAAAGAATCTATTTATGATAAATTAAAAGATTGATAGCTAAGTGGCCACATATCTATGGTCTACAATTATCAATAAACTAATGATTTGATTATTACATGAGTTGTTTTATTTAAGAATATTCCCTATAGGGGACCATAAAGCATTGTTAGTAGTTGTCATAAATTGACAATATTACGTCTACTTTTTATTTTGCATGAAATGTCCTACTAGTAGAAACCGATATCACCTCCTTGAGTCATTGTGATCAAACTCACATGTTTGAGTGTTCCGCCAAATGGGTAATCTAAAAAAGTCAAAAAATGGTAGATGTGTGTATCTATGTGAGTGTGTAAGAATGTGAGTGCATCCTAGAGTCCTTGTGTGTGTGTGTGTGTGTGTGTGTGTGTGTGTGTGTGTGTGTGTGTGTGTGTGTGTGTGTGTGTGTGTGTGTGTGTGTGTGTGTGTGTGTGTGTGTGTGTGTCATAGTAGTTCTATAATGTGTATGATGTGTGTGTTTTTGGAGTATAAATCTATATACTTTATTCACAACTTGAATAAAGTATTGTCGATTGGCTGCTAAGCCTCAACATGTTGATGCTAGCAAAGCGAGAACCACCAACATTAAAATTGTCAATCCATGGGACGTAGCTGACCCAACTAGTGCGTGGAGGCTACAAGAGATACCTAATCTCTTGGAAAACCCAAGTCTAAGCCACTTCTACCTATCTTAGTCTCAAATGTGTGTCAGACATCACAAGCTACTTTCCTTACCGCAAGCTTGACCCAAAGTTTTGGCATAGCTATGAGTCTCAAAATGCAACAAAACTTTATATCTAGTATGAGTAGAGTATCCTTATCGATCTCATGTACTCGAATGTCATTTTTGACACTCCAAGAAAATTGCGCATAAGATAAACAACCTATTTTTGATCAGTCAATTTTGGTGCCCGAAGCACTCTACGGCTTCTTCTAGACGTGCTCTACCTATTCCTAAGGTCAAAAATCAGTTTTGGTGCGTGTATTGTGCATAGAAAGCAAAAACAACGCGTAGACAACACGACTAAAAACACACTTTCATCACAAGAAACTTACGTTAAATGGGAGAGATTTCACCCACGACTACATTGGTATGCTTGGAATAGCAATCCAATCGTGCAAGAGAGACACAAGGAATTGAAGAAACAGTAGACTCACGTTGAGCTTCTGCAGCAAACGCTTACTTTCATTATCCAAAAACTTAAGTTTTTAATTACAAAAATTGGCTTTTATACCTTAGCGAAGGTTCAAAAAGAATGGATTCCTAGCTATTTGGGTTTAATACAAAGCTTAAAAATTGCATATGATTACAAACTTGGAGGCCCTCAACTCTCGTTGGCAATCAATAATATTACAATGTCTTTGGACTTTGCGGGATTTCTCAGTAATACAAAGGGGTCTAATACAATCAATTGGCTTTAAAAAATCAGTGGCATCCCTTTTGATGATCTTTCTTTGGCTCTTGTTAGCTGAGTAGCTAACATCCCCCCCCCCCCCCCCCCCCCCCCCCCCTTGTCTGTGTCGTCCGCGACATGACTACTTAGGGTAGTAGTGGTCGGGCTTCCTTGTTCCTATCCTTTGTGCATGCTACTCAAGATATGCCATTGGCTACATCTTAGCGAAGCCAAGAGAGGGAACAATGGATTTTCCTATCTCTTATGCTATTTGATAATTAAACCTGGAAAAAAAAAACTATACAACCACGGAAAGAGAAGGTCTTGGTGTGGTGTGTTCGGTCAAGAAATTCTGACATTATTTATTAGCTAACAAGCTCGTCTTTTTCATAGACCATCAAACCTTACTCTATTTGGTGAATAAACCATGCAATACATGTAGGATAGTAAGATGGTTTATTTGTTACCATATACATGTGGTAGTGATGTTTGTGAACACACTTAGGACCGCCGATGCATTTTTCCCTCACTAGGAGGGTTTTCCCCCATGCATTGTATATAAGCCCATCAGTCTAGGGTTATCTTATCTTTCCATTGCACAACACTAAGTAATACACTCTCTGTTGTGTGCCTCAAAATTCCTTCGTCTTCTCCAAACTATGTGTGTTTTCTTGCAACCCTAACTCCAACAATTGGTATCTGAGAAGGTTGTGTCCTCCTGGGCTTAGTCGCCAACAGCTCCAACACACACCTACTCACTTTCTCCAATTTCTATGAGCTTTGGCAAGCGTTCGTAGGTCGATAATTTTTTTTGGGTGGGCTCAAAGAGCTCGGTCTGCTCAGAATTTTGATTTGGGCTCATTTCAGCCTCTGTTTCGACTACAGGCAGTACTGTAGTCGTTTTGTGCTATTTTGTCGTTTTGTGCAAAAGTTTTCTCAGTATCAATTTTTGCATAATAGGTCCCTTGTAGTATTCTACGGTTTGTGCAATATAGCACGTGTTGTTTTTGCTTTGTTTCTCCTCTTTTCGGGCAGTTTTCACATTAGGGGTAGGCAGACGTCATGGCCAACAACAACATAGGTGTGTTCAAGATGTTTGCTGCTGAGGAAAGATTGGATGGGGATAATTACCCTATGTGGGCTTACATGATTCAACATGTTCTTGTTTCAAAGGGTGTCTAGAATATTGTGCAGGGCATTGATTTACGTCCTGGTTCTGAGGATGTAGGCGATGTTGAGAATGTTGCAGGTCTTGCAAGGATTGCTACTGTTAGAGTTGTTTTGCCTAAGATAGAACAAGCTTGTTGGGATGTAGAATATGCATTGGCTCATGCATTGATTGTGTTTTCTATGAAGCACACTATTACTCCTCACATTCATTCAACAAAATCTGCAAAACAGGCTTGGGATATTCTAGCTGGTCTTTATGCAAGTCACAATGAGGCAAAAATTGCATTGCTACTGTGTAAAGAGTTGGAGTCAAAGATTATGCATGAGTAAGATGATATGAACATTTTCCTTGTTGGTGTCAAGGATATCATGAGCAACTTATTTTTGCAGGTGAAGTCATTTCAAACAGTTCCCTTGTGTATATTGTTCTTGATGCCTTGCCAAATTCATACCAGACTTTTGCTAGTACTTGGAGACTTATGACCCAAGGAAATCCTGAAGTTGTCAAGTTTGATGCATTATGCACATTGTTGTTGCAAGAGTTTCTTTCCAAAAAAAAACAGGACTAGACAACATGTAGTTGAACAGGCCTTTATTGCTGCTCAAAGAAGAGCTGGTAACAGTAATGCAACCACTTCTCTTGGTTCTTTTGAGAGTGGAAAATCACATGTTCCTAATGCTTTTGCTGGCAGCAATTTGTCTAAAAATTCTTGTGATAAGAGTAAAAGTAAGATGTGTTGCCATTATTGTAAAGCTAATGATCACTTGATCAAGTAGTGTCCTAAGTTGAAGGCCAAAGAGGCTAAGAAGAAAGAGGGTGGTTCCACTACAAATGCAGCTATTTTTTAGTCTTTTGTGAAACGAGACTGTGATGTTGTTGTTGATGCAGAATGGGCTTTTAGTGCAGAGTGTACCTATAGTCCTGCTGTCCATGATGCATGCATGTCAGTTGCTACAAATTCACATGTGTGGTATTTTCACAGTGGTTCTACAAAGCACATTACCTCACATCATGATTTGTTCACCTCTCTTGAGTCTATCCCTCATGGGAATCCAGTTACTTGTGCCAACAATGCCTCTTATCCGGTTCAAGGAGTTGGAAAGATTGTGGTTACTGCTGCAAATGGCAGTTCTTTGACACTTGTTGATGCACTTTATGTGCCTGGGATCAAGAAGAATATTTTGTTTGTATCTGCACTTGCTAGACTTGGTCTTGTAGTCAAATTTGTGGATGACAGTTGTAGTATACATGATCTCAGTTTTGGTGATGAAATTATTGCATCTAGCATTTTATGGCATGTGTTGTATAAGTTTATTTTATGGCGTGGGTTGCATTTTATGGCGTGGGTTGTATAAGTTCATTTTTTATGACAAGTGTGGGAAATTTTTTGCAAATGCAGTTGTGGATTCAAAGGCTATTTTATATGTAAAACTTTGGCATGCACGTTTTGGTCATCTGATTTTGCCAATTTGTTGCATTTGCAAAAATTTGATATGGTTGCTTCTTTGCCGCCTCTTGAAGCACCTATCAAACATGTCTGTGAAAGATGTATTTTGGGTAAGTTATAACGTTCTAAGTTTCCAAAAGATGGTTCGGTTAGGGCCACATGCAAGTTGCATCTTGTGCATAGTGATGCTTGTGGGCCCATGCAAACTCCGTCCTTGGGCAATTACCTTTACTTCATGACTTTCATTGATGATTACTCTAGGCATGCATGGGTATTTCCACTTAAAGAAAAGTTTGAAGTATTTATGAGCTTCAAACAATTTCTGGCTATGGATGAAAATGTCTCAAAATGTAATATGGGCACCCTTCGTTCCGATCGAGGTAGGGAGTATATGTCTTATGAATTTAATGCATTTCTGGCTAGTTGTGGGATAAAACACCATTCTTTGATGATATCACTATCTACTCCAAGTCATTGGAGGAACATAAGCAACATATTCAAGTGATTTTTCAAGCATTGAGGGAGAACAAGCTTTTTCTCACACAAAGAAAAGCGAATTTTTCCTCCAAGAGATTGAATACTTAGGTCATATTATCTCTCAAGATGGTATCCAAATGGATCCATTAAAGCTTGAGGTAATAAAATCATGGCCTAATCCAAGAAATCTACATGAGCTAAGAATATTTATTGGTATGTGTGCATACTATAGACACTTCATAGCAAAATTCTCTCAAATAGCAAGACCATTACATGACTTAACAAAGAAGAACGTTAAGTATTCTTGGACTGCTTTAAGGAACAAAATACTTTTGACAATCTCCAAGAGAAGCTTACCTCCCAACCAGTTCTCATGCTTCCAAATCTCTCAAAACCATTTGAGGTCCAATGTGATTCTTGTGGTGATTGCCTTGGAGCAGTTTTGCGTCGAGAAGGGCATGCCATAGCATATGAGAGCCGAAGGCTCAATACGGATGAACGGGTCTTAGGAATTTATGAGAAAGATCTTTTAGCTATTCTACATGCCCTACACACATGGAAGCACTATTTATTGGGGACTCCATTTATTCTACGAACCGACCACCAAAGTCTCAAGTACTTCATGATGCAAACCAAGCTTTCCGACAAACAAAGGAGGTGGGTAAATTTTCTTTTGCAATTTAATTTTCATATTGCTCACATTTTTGGTAAGCACAATCAAGTGACCGATGCACTTTCATGACAATTGAAAGTTAATGTGGTGTCTATAGCAGCTCACAATGATCTATTTCTATGATAGATGAGTATGCTACTGACCCTAAATTTAGAGACACAATGTCAGCCCTTGCTTTGGGGAAGAAAGAGGAACCATTCACCTTGTAGGATGGTTATGTTCTCCATGGAGATAGGCTATGTGTTACCCACTCCCTTCGTGAGAAAGTTATGTATGAATCTCATGCTCCTTCCTATGCGGGGCATAGAGACATTCAACCTACTCAGTAAGGAGTAGAGACGTATTTCTATTGGCCTACCATGAAAGTGGACATACAAGAGTATGTTTCAAAATGTGTGGTATGCCAAAAGACCAAGTATGATAGAGGGAAGCAACCTGGAATACTCATTTGACACTGCCTTATACGCCTCAACAAAATGGTGTTGTTGAGAGGAAAATAGGTCACTTACAAAAATGGCACGATGTATGGTCAAGAGTCATGCTAATCTGCATTTGTTTTGGCTTGAGTCCATCATGTGTGCCACTTATGATCTCAACAGGTATCCTACAAAAGCTTTGTAGTCTATTGCTCCATATAAAGCATGGCATGACAGAAAGCCTTCTATTGAGCACATGCATGTTTTTGGTTGTTTGGCATATGCTTTGGTGCCACAGACACAAAGCAAAAAATTGGATGATAAGACTGTCAAATCTATTTTTGTTGGTTATAGTGATGAAAGAAAAGGTTATAGGTCCACAAACAAAGTGTATTCTGGTTTCACGGGATGTTGTGTTTGTGGAAGATTCTGTTCATCCCTTGCTGTCATGTACAAGAGACAGTAATGTAAGCTCATAGGATATTTATGACACTTTTTTGTCTCTTTTCAGTGGTCGAAGTTCGAGTAAATTCTAATGAGGCAAATGTACAGCCTATGGGGGTTTCTAAAAATGTTACAATCAGCCTATTAATGATGCAGATGTACATGATGTGCTTGATGAGAAAAGGGTTGAGAATGAGCACGCTAGAGGTATGCCTAAATGGCTGGTGCATACTTTGCATGAGAAAAAATTGGATGCACCTTTGTCTAGTTGTACTCGTTCAGGTTCAAGTGGGTTTACAAGTTAAAATGCAAGCCAGATGGTGATATTGATCGCTATAAGGCTCAACTTGTTGCAAAGGGTTATGCACAACAAAAAGGCATAGATTATGAAGAGAATTTTTCTCCCACTTGTCTTATGACCATTGTGCATTTTCTATGTGCATTGGCAGCTCATTTTGGTTGGGATGTACATCAATCAGACATTATTACTCCTTTCTTGAATGGTGACATATTTGAGGAGGTGTATGTAATGAAACCTTGCGGTTTTGTCAAGAAAGGAAAAGAGAATAAATTTTGTAAATGTAACAAATCCTTGTATAGGTTGAAGCAATATCCACATGCTTGGTATGAGAAGGCTGACATTCATTTGGTCAAACGAGGCTTTTGGAACAATCCAACAGAAAGCACATTGTATGTAAAGTGTGAGGGTGATGTACTTCTAATTATTGTTCTCTATGTGAATGATTTGTTGATCATTGGACCAAATGAGAAACATATTTCTAGATTTAAGGCTGATTTGAATGCTACCTTCAAGATGAAATATTTGGGGTTGTTGCACCATTACTTGGGTATACAGTTTAAGCAGTGTGATGGTGGTATTGCCTTGTGTCAAAAAAGTTACGTAGAGACATTGCTATGTAAATTTGGACTTGATGATTGTAAACCTATTGCCACGCACATGGACAAGTTTGAAATTGAGTCTTCATGATGCTGGTGATCCAGCAAATGTCACTCTTTACCAAACTGTTGTTGGATGCATCATTTATGTATGAAACACGAGGCCATATATTCAATTCGCAGTCTCACAGGTCAACACATTTATGCATAGCCCAAGGTCTAAGCATTGGAAGGCTGTCAAGAGGATTTTCCACTACTTGAGTCACACTTTACATCTTGGCTTGTTTTATCCCAAGGGGGGATCATTGCCGCCAGACTTGCATGCTTTTTTTTACTCAAATTGGGCTGGTTTTTTTGACAGGCAAGTGTCCACAAGTGGTTTTTGTTTCAATACCCAAGTTCAAGAAAAAATTACATGGTCCTTTTGTCATTGAAGATGTTTCACCAAGTGGGGCTGTTAAGTTAGCTATTGTAGTTGGAGAAATTATGGAAAATTGGATTAGTGGATGTCGACTCCACAAGTAGAACCTTCCCTTGACTAATGAACCTCTGTAGAGAATGCATGCATCCAAGGAACGGAAGCTTAAATGACAGCAAGTTATTGACAAGGCTCAAGAGGAAGCACGCATTCAAGTTCTAAAACGAAAAGCTACAAGAAAACATGTTCTCCAAGTTGTACCACTCAATACTCTTGACATTCAACTCTTAGCAAAGGATGAGGTTGAGATTGCTTATGAGTGGCTGGATGGTCTTGATATGTGAATCAATGAATATGAACAAGGATTACAAAGTTGAAGCTTTAGCAGATACAAGGGCCCGAGTCAATATGGTCAACTATTCCACTTATCGCAAAGCAACTACTCAACCACTTGATTATTGTCGAGCCACTGTCAAGTGCTGCAACAAAAGCGTCATTCCAACTTTAGGAAAGATCAACTTGAATATTATGGTTCATGGATTCTCTTTTCCACATACTTTCATATGTATAGCGGATGAACACATGAATGAGGACCTAATATTAGGTGTTCCATGAATGAGAACTTAGAAAGAAATTTAGGATTGGGATGCCACAATTCTGGAACTCACACTCAAAGGAGGACACCTAAAAATACCATTTGCATATAGTAAAGAGGAATGGAAATAAGCTCTTGGTGATTTTCACTCAAAGAAGCTTGAGCCATCAGCCACAATTACAACTACAGCTCCAATGAGAACTTCTTGTACTCAACTAATACAGGGAAAAAGTCAGCTTGTCAATGGACCTCGGCAAATTTGGGTACCCAAAAGATTTCTATACACCTCCAACAACCCTAAGGGAAAAACAATGTATCCACCTTCTCAACAGAAACCACCGCTACTAAAGAAGAAATGGATATGGCAACAAAAGAAGAATTGTATAGTTTAGACCAGAAGACCAAGTGCCCAAAGTAGACAAGACAAAATATGGCTACTGAAGATCCCACCATACCTCAAGTCAACCTCCATCAAGTACAAGTGGATACCTAAAGTCAAGCCACCCATCGCGATTCAAACCATCAGTTCTAATCATCACACAATAGGCAATGCATATCGCACCATAAAAGAACACGCTCAATTGCTACAGGGCTTACTCTTCAAGAGAGTTCAATCGCAACATAACTTGCCATCGAAAACCCTTGAGTAAAATTCTCAAGACCCACCTCTTGCACAACAAAGCCTATTTAATTGCATTGACATCAAGAGCATTATAGGGCAATGAGGGCCATGCATACACACAACTTTATAACCTACGCTCTGTACAACCAGGGTACTCTATCATCTCGGAGGATTGAAGCAAGGAAGGGGGAGACAATCTGAAAATGAACAGGAGCATATGAATATGGAAGATATGAGGACTATGTTTTGAAGTAATTGTGTGTTAACATAGGATCTTTCTTGATTAAATTAGCCGATTTTTGAGGTGATTGGGGAATGCAATAGGATAACCCCTCGACATGTACATATATTGTACATATCTACCAAAAGCCATAAAATAGTGTGGTTTCTACTCATATTGCATGTTTTCTAAGCCGAGATCATTATGAAAATGGATCAATCCACAGAAATATCGCCAAATAATAAAATTAGAAGTGTTTTAGTATTTTTAAGTATAGGGTGGAATTTTTTGAGCAGTCTGGTTAATTTTCTTTTAATTTTTGCTAATATAAGCTAATAAATTCCAAATAAATAAAAAATATAAGCAAGAATGTAAGAATTGGATTCCGGCTTCAAACGCCAAATCTCAAAGCTCAATGGAAAAGCTAGAAAAATTTTGGGGAAAATCCGATCAAACAACTAAGCAGCCACTCCGACTCACTAATCATTTGGAACAAATGCGATAAAAAGGTCCATGGATGTTAGTTTTCAAAGATCTTTGATCCGAGAGTACATTGTTCACTCTCATCTACATCAGGAGATCTAAAGAAGAAAACCATGAAGGGAAAATTTGCCGAACTTCCACCATACCAGTTAGAGGAAGACTCCCTGAAAGAAGCAAATGTCACCTGGTTGACAAAAGAACAACTAGAAAGTCAGCATGTCACTATTTACCATGGCTCATTCAAAAGCGCACAAGGATCCAAGGTAGAAGTCCATAGATGTTGCCAAAGGAAGCTCAAGATCTTGTCAAAGAAGAGGCAGTCATGCCACTTTGGGAGAGAATTGGCCTTAAAGATTACCTTGAGATGAAGCCCTGTGATGTCGACTACAAGAGGGCTTATGTGCTCCTACACAGTAGCACAGAAGAAGTAAGGGCAGCCATCTCAAACTTGAATGGCTCTCCAATCAAGGTACACATCACAAAGGACCAGGTTGTTGAATCCCTAAAGCTACAAAGAGGAGGAAAACCCATGAGAGACCGACAATTTCCCACCACAACTGGCATTTTCACCAATCGGTTAACCTCTTTTTTGGATCTAAAGCGAAGAGAGATAGAGCGGGCACTTTGGCTCTATCATCAACACTTTCATTTCACTACTAAGAGACCTTCCAAGTACACAATTCCAAATCATTCCATAGCTTCCACTTTCATACAGGCCTCAAAGAGAGGAGTGACAAAAGTGAACCACACCCACTATATTTACACAACTCTCACTCATGTGAAAAAGTCAAAGAACATCACCTTCTTGGGATCTCCAAAAGTACTAGCACGGATTTCTTACCATGCTATAGGCCATCTAGAGCATCTACCGCCAGCCACAGAGTAGAACCTATGGTGGCTACTAAGCAAGATTGGTGATGAAGAAGAAGTTCAGACAAGAGCTCCACCAATGGCGACAAGACTGACGACAAGACTAGTCAATGTCCCAAGCCATGAAATAGCTATTGCAACAAGAGATGCGGAAAGCAACCAACAAGAAGAAGAAACAGCGGAGGAGGACACTCTCCTTAAAAGAAAGAAGAGAGAAAAAGGAAGCTAAGGTGGATGATGCAAAACCCACAATGTGGACATGACCTGTAGTAGCAACAGAGGAACTACTTCAAAAAGCAGCAAGAGTGGAAATAGAGATGATGGCTTTTGAGCTAAAGAGAGGACTAAAAGGGAATTTTGAAGAGAAATAGAAACCATCTCCTAGAAGGATGGAAATTCAAACCAAACACCCCATGTTCGATATGAAGGACGATCCTCAAGCCGGCTGAGAACATATCTATCACCAAGAATAAGATCAATGAGAGTAGGAAAAAACACAAGAAAAAGATGATACACCACCTAGAGAGGACTCACCTAAAGAACAAGGCAAACCTCATGAAGAGGTTCCACACTTCTCTCCTCCAAGAGGACCACCACAATCGGACGACACAACACCACCACAACCGGAGGAGACCACTCCCATTGTTAATAATGTGGAAATAGAATCAAAACTGCCTAAAGAAACTACCAATGAGCAAGTGGATGAACCAACCATCCCAACAAAGACACCTAGTACCCAATCCCACAAACCAGATAAGCCAATCACAATCAAGGCTCATGACACATCAACTCATCATCCTGAAGCGAGCAACACAAGGAGGTTGGAGAGTCTGGAAGACATAGATGAATATACCCAATATGCAAATGATGTGCTGGATAAAATGAAAGACAAGATCTATGCTTGCCACCAATGGCTCCATAGTTTGTATAAGCGATTGTGGCTTTTAGATGAAAGTCTTGACATGGCCAACATTTGTGTTGAATGGTACAAAGAAGCCATGGAATTCAAAGACAGGGAACTGGCTGAACTAACTACAAAGTCAGCAGTAGACTTGGAATCTCTCTAAACAAGGAATCAACAGCAAGAGCAACAATTCATAGCGGCCACCTTTGCTTTACAAGAGTCTGCTTCCACAATTAGCCGATTATAGATTCAACTAAACATTGCAAATACTTAGTTGGCACAGTCTGAAGATCGATGCCAAGAGAAAAATACATTGCTAAATTAGCTCAAGGACAGCCCTACGTAGCCAGACTACATGGCACATATGAGGCATATAAAGTAGTGAAACAAAAGGTTAAAGACCTTGAGATAGAGCTAACGCTAGAGCTAATGCAGAGAAGATAACTCTCCATTGGATTCATGCAATGGGCGGAGAGATATCAAAAGGAAATTGACCAACTTAAAGAGGAATTGAGCAAAGATGAAGCATCTGCCATGACACATGCCACCACACCAGGGGAAGAACATATAGATTCCACAATGCAAGATAAATATACCCTGCAATTTATGGACTTTGAAACAACTACCACTAAAGAAGCCAATCTTTTAGAGCTAGACATTTCTCATGATGAAGTTGGACCCTCTACTAAACCAAAAAGCTTAACTATTGAGGAAGAGCGATATTAAAGACGAAGGTCGAAGAGGAGACCGAGACCATCTAGAAGAAAGCCATGCATTGGGAAGAGCAGATACTACACTCCATCAATGTTAACCTCCTTACACCTTCCGATATCAATGAGGCATGGAATCAGCAAGCTCTACTCTTTCCCCTCATAAATTCTGAAGTACTCAAAATCAAAGAGAGACAACTCAAGAGTCAAGGATTTCCAAGCCAACCCAACATTGTCACATCCCAAATGGTGAGAGATCTAGCTAACCGGCACCCTAGGTATCTTATTTTGTACACAAATGCACCAACACATATCAAAGAATATCCTGTGCAGTGCTCAGTACCAAGAGTCAGAAGTTGACAGCAACATTATGTCCTCCAGCAAAAGCGGCCGACTTGGCTCAACTACCCCAGGTTTCCACCACCTTCAAATAACCAACCAACAAAAACGTACATGGTGGAAAAATTATCCTCAACCATTCAGATCTTTTGAGGAATTCTAGATTTAGCATGCATCATGTTGGTAAAGATTGCAAAAATGCTCCTAACCTGCTTGCAGACTTTTCACCATGCATAGCAAACAGACACGCAGCATGGATGTCCTTCCTCAAATGCACCAAGGGCTTATGCTTTGATTTATCAGGCCAACCTTTGAAAGAAGTGCTCCATGGATTCTATGCTAGGGTGATGTTTCTACCATCATACTATATGTAGACATTTGAATAATCATTCTAGATGGGCTTCTTCACTTATCAATATAATATCTTTGGCCCCATCATCACCAATCTGCGAGCGAGATTTTTTAGTTACTCCGCAGTTGAGAAAAGAATAAATCAAACATGCAATTTTTGTCCACCGAAGATAAAGAACTCCGCCTTAGATACCAACAAGGATAACTTGAAGCATCAACATGTATGTGAAACACCTTTGTTCCAGTCTGGAGCTTTCAATATTGGTGTTGAGCTCAAGGCTTGCTTAAGCTTTTGGAAGGATTCCTCACATTCATCAGTCCATTCAAAGTGAGTGATAACACTATATATGGGCCTATCAATTACCACATACATGTAGATAAATCTACGATAGTAACCGCAATGTCCCATAAATGCCTGCACTTCTTTAATTATTGTTGCCTAGCCTTTTTTGCGATCACCGCCACCTTCTCCATGTCTGTGGCTATGCCATTTTTTTGACACAATATGTCCAAGAATTTTGCCTTGTCTAACCATAAACATGCAATCATCAGGATTTAAGAAAACCTATACATACGCCATTTCTGAAAGGCACATTACAAATGTTCGATTTTCCATGTATACTTCCAAGAAATTTTTTAGATACTCCTTAAAGGCATGGCTCATTATCCTCTAGAACGTTGTCGATGCATTGATCAAACCAAAAGGCATTACCCGATAAGCACAAATTCCCCACTCTGTGGCAAAGGCCGTTTTATGTTGGTCCTTGGGATCGATAGTCAATTGGTAGGCATTACCCGATAAGCAAAAATTCCCCACTTTGTGGCAAAGGCCGTTTTATGTTGGTTTTTGGGATCGATAGTCAATTGATTGTACCTAGAGAAGCCATCCAAAAAGCTATAAGCTTCCTTGCCAGCTACTTGTTCTAGTACGTGATCGGTGATTGGAAGAGGATAGTTATCTTGTATGGTGGTAAAGTTTACCTTTTTGAGATTTACACACACTTTAAGTTTTCCATTATTTTTAGGCACCACTACAATTGGTGATACCCAATTAGTGTGTTCTATTTCATAGATGAACTCAACCTCCTTGAGTTTCTCTATCTCTTCCTTATTTTTTTGGCAAAGGTCTCATTATAGGTGTATGATCTCTGTCTGCTTGGCTTAGCATCATCTCTCATAGGGATAGTGTGTTGGCATATGGCAGGATCCACCCCCTTGAAATCTTTATAAGACCATGCAAACACATCCATGTATTCTTTTAACGTCCTTATAAGAATCTCCTCTTCTTCTTGTGATAGATCCTTAGCTACGTATGCAAGTTTTGGCTCTTCTCCAGGCCCTGCAAGGTCAATTCTTTTGGCGTTCTTTGGCCCTTGATAGGACTTCCCCGATTCTATTGATTGTTGCAAGGGTTTCTCTACAATGATCCTAAGATCTTGCAAAGTGTATTTCTTATAATGAGTTGGAACACTGATTTTTTTCAATTTGGCACTATCCAATTCCATTTCCATGGTCCATACGTCTTTCAAAGTTCGTTTCAGTACTTTGTATTTTTCTTTTTGCTCTGTTTTTTTCATCAAAGGTTCTTTCCCTTTGATTTTATTTGGCTTAATTGACTTTGGTTTAGTTTGGCTTTGCCTCTTTGCATGATCTACATTTGGATACCTTCCAATTATCTTATCTTTTATATAGTTTGTTGCCTTCACTTTCATCAAGAACTGAGTTTTAGTGTCCAATGGCCATTTTGTAGTTTTCTTTCTTAAGTTATTGTCTTTTTTATTTTGGTATCTTTTTTGGCATCTTCAGTGTTGGTTTTGAAACTCAAAAAATCTTTCTTCCCCTCCTCTGAGTAGAAGCTTGGCCCTTAGCTGCTCTTTTTCAAAATTTGGTCCCTCTGTGGTAATTGGTTCTTCTTTACACTCGTCTGTAGCATCATAATAGTGATCAAAGAAGACATGTTGCTCCTCGATCCTTTCAATAGATACCATTTGGATTGGGACTATATCATCGCCCTCTTTGTCACAAAAGTGTGTAGGTGTAGATTCATTAACACATACATCCGTGGTGGCCAAGATCTAAGTCCATTCAAAGGGTTCAAAAAAATATTCAAGGAATGGTTCCTGTATGTAATTTGCGTCATTCACATCTCTCTCTAAAACACAGTATTCCCTTCATAAACTACCCAATTGAGAAGCCCCACACATCCAAGTTGGAGTGTTTTTATGTACCCATGATGGCAGTTCAATTTCTCCACAAGTATTCAAGTCCAATCCTCTATTGGTGTCCTCAAGACATCCTTGTAAGAATGGTCTTTCAAGTTCATTTGAGTGATTGTCCCTACTTGTTTTAGGTAGAAATAATCATGGTCCCAATCTTGGATTAATTGTATCTGTCTCATGAATAGGGCTTCCAAAGATGATTTCATAATTGAGTTTCTTCTCAAAGTCTACAACGGCAAAAATGTGTTGGTAGTCAATCCCATAGGAGGCGAGTATCACATTCTCTACTAGGCCCATTGGTTTCTCTATGTGTCCATCTGCCAATTGTAGTTTCATTTTGGTTTGCCTAATTTTTGGCTTTTTCCAAGCTTCCTAGACAACTTTGATTGCTATGGCAATGTCTGCTCCACTTGTCTAAAATAGCCCTCGAGGGGTTCACTGTTCAGTACTCCCCTATATAACGTGCGTTCGTGGGGTATTAAAAAAAACCCTCTTTTAACATGTATAAATGAACAAAATGATCCCTTATTTTATGATTTTTTTCAAATTGAATATAAAAACCCCTTATTTTAATGTATCTCTGTTAAATTGCCTAATTTTTTGCATTTTAAAACCCCTCCTATCAAACTCACATTATACATTAACATGATTACATAGTGAACCCTCCGAGAAATAGTCATAGTTGTTACATCATTGTATTGTACTCAAAGGGTTGTATTTCCCTCATTCCATTTACAATAATCCCCGACCTTATTCATAGATACCAACTTGACAAGTCTAGTCCGTATCTCCTTTTTTTGCAATTTTTCCAGGTTCATTTGAGATGCTCCTTTTAATTCCATTTTTCCCATGGTGGTTAACTTCCGTAGCTCACCCAAAGCGATTGTACACTAAATTGGTGTTGACATAATGTATTGTAGATTAGCCACATCCAAAATCTGTTCTGGCCTTTTTAGTTTTGTTGTTCTGCATACCATTGATTTCTCTTCATTCTCGCTTAGGTAAGACGATAGTGTTTACAAGGATTCAGCTTTTGTAGAGCGTGACTGCTCTGATCCCCAATCTCCGTACAATGATTGTTCATCTAGTTTTATGGGTGATCTATCAAACCAAACTTCTTTGATTGTGTTGATTTCAGAGTCAAGCTCCCATCTTTCGCTTCCCTAACTCATTCCCACAGATAGTTTTGCCAATCGTCTTCAACTATTGCCACCCCGTCCCATCCTTCTTCACTATCAAGAGCTTCCAATTTAGGTGGTTGTGCTCCATCATTTTCCTAGTTTTTTGACCCTCTTCTTGAGCTTTTTCTCTCATGGTTTTGGTCTCAACTTCTATTGGTTCTCTTATAACTTCCTGCTAAGAATTCTATTTTTCCATTAGGGCTTGCATGATTTGCACCAAGTTTTTGTAAGCTTCTAAATTAGCTGCTTCCATTTCAATTGTTGGATAGTTTTTCCATTGGCTTTTCAACGTTTGCCCGGCTTTTAACCCAGCTTGGGAATCTTGCAAAGCTGTGTTCATTGGTTCGTAAATTTTATCAACGAGAATGGATCCATTCGATTTTGGTTTGGGTTCCTTGAAATCTACTGAAAGATTCTGTAATTTTTCTTCTATTTCCTTTCGTATCTTCCCTTTGATCTTCTTTCCCTATTTTTGTATCTTGAGTTTGTATCTTTTACGTCTTTCTTTCTTGGAGTTTTTGGAGGAATTTCTAGATTTATCGAATCCATTTGCATGTTTCTGTTTGTTCTACTTGGTTTGTGCTCTAGTCATCACTCGAATAGGATTTATCGGTTCCCCTTTTGATGAACTACTTGGCACCACTTCAACTATGTTCAAGGAAATTTTCCCTTTGTTTGTTAGATTCCTAGGGTAGTCTTCAAGATAGTTTCTACCCTTGCATCCTCACACTCCACAATATGCCTCTATAGGTCTCACATTCTTATTCGATTCAGGACAATCATTTTCTCAATGGTCATCTGCTCCACAATTTATGACAATTTCCATTTTTTGGTTTGGACATTGGCCTGCTGACCATAGGTGGTCTTGCCCCCTGGTTTGCAATAAAGTGAACAGGTGTTGTAATAGTGGGTTCTTGACACATCGGCTCCATAGGGACTGGAGTAGGTTGGTTATACCACTCTTCTTCTATCCCTATTGTTATTGAGCTAGTTTCAGGATATGGAGTAATTGGTACTAGCGCATATTCCTCCGCTTGTTCCTCAGACACCATGTACTTGATCGATATAGATCTATTCCCTAGAAGTGATGGTTGTTGATCCAATATTGGTTGTGGTCTCTGCACATTCATGGGTGATCTTTGCATGGGTTCCATATTTGGCGGGTATCTATACATGGGTTACCCATGTGGCCTCATTGGCACATATTGGACATTTCCATCATATTTAGGCTTGTAGTAGCACTCCTTTGTCTCATGATTTATCCATTTTCCTTCAATGGTGCACCATTTTGATTGTCTTTTTTGTCCCATAGGTTGTCCTTGATTTGGTCCCTGCGCTAAGCCTCGCATCGACATCCTTTCATGTTGATCATCATATCATTTATGCGTTTAAGCATGTCTTCTATAGAACTGGCAGGAGCTGTATCAGTTAATTCTACGTGTGTTGGCACAATAGATGTTTTTTTCTTGCTCTGTGTATCTTTAGCTTCGCTTTCCTCATTGAAGATCTCGCCATTGTCATCAAGTCAATCGCATCTAGAACGCTTCCCAAGTCATGTATTTTTTGCTATACAAAATAGCATGTAAATCTTTGTTTAATTGCCCCTCAGAAATCGATTATGCGCTCAGCTCTCAAAACATGTTTGAAGCTAGCCAAATGGTCATATGGATCCATGACCCGCTATATTTTTTAACCCACTTTTGGAAATCTGTTGGTATAACTCTACGATTGTGTTCAACACCTACTCTCTCCCTTCTAGCCGGTGTTTCTCCCATTAATCCCTCAAACCAGCTGTTTGGTAAGCGTGACTCATGTGGACCTCTTCTTGTCCTCATGTCACTCATTCCTCCCTATTATATGTGGTTTCTACCTTTCTTTCCCTGTTGGAATCATTGAGGTGGCTACTCCTTGCTACACTTCCTCTTTGATTGGTCATGCTATCATAAGTTCTAGCATTTGAATCCATATCCCAATCGATTTCGTGTACGGTTCCCATGATCACTTCATGGATTGAGTATCCCTAGTACTCGGTTTGTTCAATCTCTTTTGAAGTCATCATAACAAAATAATAGTTGTAACAATCCCTAAAGAGATGAGCAAGAAGTTCTCCTTATCCCTTTTCCTTGATCTTGAAAATATACACAATTTTCAAGGGTATCAGTTTTCCTAATCTAGAAAATCCGTAATATTGTTTTCTTCCCAGCAATAAACTGCAAGTCTTGGGTTATCAGTGGGGAAGTGTTTTAATGGTTTAGCATATATTAACTCACACCCTTTTAATTCTAACACTGGAGGTCCCTCTTTTACAGCCTTATCTGGTATTAGAGTATCAATTTCTAATCCCCATCACAAAATCAAGGTCTTGTATCTTGCGATATTATACTCCGTTTTGGTCTACATAAAGGTCATCTTGTTTGTTTGCCCTAACGTCCTCTTCAAAATCAATGGTATGGTTGTCTATCCTCACTGCAAACTCCTCATTTGGGTCCAAATAAACCCGGGATTCGTACTTGTTGGTCTTGAAAAAAGTCAAGATGTGCTTGAACTTGAGAGAGGTCCCCATTCCTCATTGAGTTGAAAAAGAATACATATCTGATCTTGAATCGGAATAAGTGTCTGGAACCTCTTCCACAATAGTTTCTAATGGTCTCCCTTGATTTACACTCTCTTCTTTGGATGCTTTACTCCTATTCTCTCCTAAGCCAATCGAGTTTCCCAAAACTCTATCGGACCTTAGATTCATATATGAACTTACACAATTTACTTGAAATGATGCTTCAAACCTGGAAGGTTGTCTTTGATTTCAACCGCAATGTTTTTGTCGTTTGCTCTCTTGTCCTTCACATAGTCGCAATTCCCTGCACAGCAACTCTTAAAGCCGTATGTGATTCAACAATTTGTCAACTCTAAGTCACAAAATATACAAAAATCCCTTTTTCTAGTGCCCGATAGACCCTATGTGCAAAAAATGTGAAATTTTTCTCAGTTTTATCTTTGGTTCGCTTAAGATGGATGCACCTATCTGTGGGGTCTACTTCAATCTTTATCACATAAGTGGAGTCTCTACAGCTTACCATACTCAATCCTGGTGTCAAGATGACAAAATACTTTTTTTGGTGAGAGATTTATCTTCGGCGCGCCTAAGATAAATCTTCTCTATTTCAACTATTTTTGGCAATGTACTCAAATCCTTAATATTCTCATGTACTCAAATGTCATTTCTGACACTCAAATAAAATCGTGCATAAGATAAATAGCCTACTTTAGGTCAGTCAGTTTTGGCACCCGAAGCACTCTATGGCTTTTTCTAGACATGCTCTACCTATTCCTAAGGTCAAAAACCAAATTTGGTGCGTGTATTGTGTGTAGGAAGCAAAAACAACTCATAGATAGCACGACTAAAAACACACTTTCATTGCGATAAAATTATGTTAAATGGGAGAGATTTCACCTACGAACATGTTGGTATGCTCGAAATAGCAATCCAACACCGTGAGAGAGAGACACGAGGAATTGAAGAAACAGTAGACTCACATTGAGCTTCTGCAGCAAACGCTTACTTTCATTATCCAAAAACTTAGGTTTTTTTATACAAAAGTTGGCTTTTATACCTTAGCCAAGGTTCAAAGAATGGATTCCTAGCTATTTGGGTTCAATACAAAGCTTAAAAACTGCATACAATTACAAACTTGGAGGCCCTCAACCCCTTTACACTCGTTGACAATCAATAATATTACAATGGCTTTGGACTTTACGGGATTTCTCAGTAATACAAAGGGGTTTAATACAATTGATTGGCTTTAAAAAATGAGCGGCATCCCTTTTGATGCTCTTTCTCCGGCTCTTGTTAGTTGAGCAACTAACAAGTATGTGTGCAAGTGTGTTTGTATGTCACAATATTTTTATAATGTGTATGATGTGTGTGTTTGGAGTATAAAGCTATATACTTTATTCACAACTTGAACTACAAAACTCAAAAAGAGAATTGATATAGGCAAGGAAGAATGGGTACATATACATTTTTATAATTATATGTACATATGGAAATGAGTTTTGATGTTTTAGCTACATCTTAAAAGTAAAATAGGTAAGTAGTTGCAGTAGATGCCCTCTGCTTTGATAAATTGAAAAGCTTTTGAATCTAGAGATAACAAAAGTTGGAATTTGTTGGGGTAAAGCCCCATGTGGCCGATTAGACCAAGCGCCCATCCACTATACTTATCTTGAATTCATTATGTACATAATAGAATAAGGGAGCTCACAGGTTGATAGTAGTGATTTTTAGCCCTTGCAAACACAAGTCTCCTCTTCTCCTCTCTTCTCCATTGTTACACACACATGCTCTCGCTTGCGCACTTCAATTGGTACACTTGTAGATTGATATGCATATGATGTATGCATATTGTGGTGATTTTGAGTGCTTTCTGAGCTAATTTTCCACATCCAAAGAGCTCGGATTGAGCTTGTTGGTTCTCTTGTTTTGTGCTTATATGGTTTTCTCTTTGTGAAGAGAGTGTTGGTTGAAAATTTGAGCACATGTATGTGCATAAGTTGAGAACATCTTGTGGATGTATGCACTTGTGTGGACTTTCAGGATTTGAGAGTGGGTTCATCACAGGTTATGTGCATTGACTTGTGTGATTGAGCGAATTTCAAAAAGTGTGGTGCACGGATTTGCAAAGAGTTTTGTAAACATTTCTTAGTTCTAGCATGATTGTGAGCTGAATTTTCAGTTGATTTGGATGCTCATTTGATACACATTTGGTGCATGCTTGATACTTGTTTATATAGCCATGTGGATGCACATGATATATGCTTTTCGGCGGATGATATGTCTTGCAATGGAATATATATGTTGATTTTTAGCTATTTTGAGTATCAATTTGTGCCATATTTTGGTTGGTTTTCATCCAGGTTTATGCTAGTATATGCCTCGCTTGTAGAGTGCGGTTGATGCAGTTTGTGTTTTGGATTACGAGATTTTTTTCTAGGTTAGAGCATTGAGACTTTGGGGCAGCTCATTTATGCTAGAGTGCAGATTTTGCGCATGATTTGCTTATGGTTTGGGAATGTTTATGGCATGTATGGTTAGTACGGTTAGATAGCCAAGATATTTCCAAACTCTGCCAGATTTTTCTTGCAAGTTTATTTTTTCATGCGCATGGTTTATAGTCGTGCTTAGATTGCATTTTGGCATTCAATGGTTGCTTTGCCATAGTGCTTTGATTGCATTTCGGCACTCTGTGGTTGCTTTGCTATAATGTTTTGGCATCACATTGTGAGAGTGTTTGCTCACTAGATTATGTCATTTGACATGTATGTGGTAATATCTTTATGAAGGAGATTGTTGAGGAAGATTCATTGATTATCGCATAGTGTTCTTGGATTAAAGCGGGTTTTTTGGCATCATTTGAGCGATTTTGTTCACGTGTTTTGTTACATTGATCGCCATATTTACTGACAGTTCTCTTAGACAGTTTATGTTGTATTTTGACAGTACTTGATGTGTGAGTTAGCCAAGCTTTGGCTATTCAATTAATCAATTTGTGCTTGATCTTGTCACAGGTTATCGCCATGGATTTGGTATGTACAGCATTGTCAGAGTTTATGCCTTTCCATACGAGGTTTGATGGTTCAAACTTCAAGCATTGGAAAGCAAGTATGGATGATGCATTGACTGAATTGAGCCAAGTGTTGCCACTATAGGGCATGGATGCTAGGCTAGAACCTATGACTAACGGTGAGTGGGAGGATCTGGACGAGCTTGCACGTTTGATGATTATGTTAGACCTTGGTGAGTCTATCTATCACATTGCTAGAGATTTATGGCGAAGATTGTGCAATGCTTTTGGCACAAATGAGTCTAGAGAGATACCTACAATCAAAGGATGATCTTGCAGACATAAAGATTTTGTGTGTTGGCATTGTGGTCATGCAGGGCATGTACATGGGTGTTGTTTTTGGCGGATGAGGTAACATAGGAGAGATGTTATCACTTTGGATGATGTGGGAGCAGATGTAGCCTATGTGGCTACGCATGATGGAGATGTCGACTTTACTTCCATGTTTACTACTCACTTTCTTATGTTGATTTTGACGACATATTACCTTCACATTGGATACTAAATGTTGAGTGCTATATTTCACGTCACGCCGAGTCATGAGTGGTGAAGCACATATGCTAGTGGTATGCTTGGACATGTTTGTCTAGCTGATGGTTCAATGTATGACATAGTTGGTGTAGGAGATGTCAGACTATTGTTGCCGAGTGGTATACTATAGGTGTTGCAAGATGTATGCCATGTGTCAAGTTTGACTATAGCTTGATCTCTGTGATTCGGTTATTACAAGAAAGTGGATGTCAGGTAGTGCTGGAGGAGCACAGTTTCAGATTGCATTGTGGACAACTAATGAGAGGTGCTAGTGCTGGCACGATTCATGCGATGCAATTATGTCACATGCAAGATGGCACAATCTTTGTGAGTACGCAACCATGCATAGAGACGAGGCGTGTCTCTTTTGCAAAAATTTTGCATGATGCTCTAGTTTGTGAGCATGTTGAGCCAATTGTGTAGATAGTTTTGTAGGAAGTCCTGTGATTCATGGATGTGATGACGTATATGAATGGTTTGAGCATTGAGGATTCATTCGTGATTCAATCATTCATAAGTATGCTTAGGCCAAAGGCTAATACGGGTGAGTTGTAGCTAGTCATTGGTCTTGCCTCATAGGCTTCAAGAAAAACAGATGCTCTTGGTGTACATGTGACATGCAATGGACACGAGGATGGATTCCAAGGATGAGAGTTTGGGTATCAAGGTGATTGCCATCAGTGGAGTTGTTAGCAATATTTGACTGAGATGATCAAATTGGCAGATATTTCAAGGATTGCATCAGCATTCGGGAGTCTCATGTATGAGATGTTGGTCTCGAGACCCAAGATTTCAATTGTGGTAGGTGCATTTGTAGCTGGAGCAGTCAGCTGTGTTGTGAGTGACATAGGCCTTGAGCATAGGGGCACTTTGTAGTGTAAGGTGAGATACCTACGGGATGTGTGCGGCTTTGGTGAGGTGGTCGATCGCTCTATACTTCCTCTACAATTAGAGCTGGATGCACACAAATTTAGTGAGCCAGTGCACGTTGGCTAAGGTCATATTTGTGATAGCCTTGTATAGGTTTTGTACCCAAAAAAAAAAAAAAAAAAAAACTCTCACATCCACATTGGCCTTTATGTGGGAGGTAATTGGAGTAAAGCTCCATGTGGCCAGCTAGGCCAGGTGTCTACCCACTATACTTATTCATTATGTATATAAAAGAATAAGGCGGCTCACATGTTGATAGTGTAATGGAAATGGCCTATGAACATTGAGAATAGCGGAATTAAGAGAACTAGAGAGAACATTTTTGTGAGACTACTTTGAGAGCATAGAGGGTGAACTTAATTGACGGTAGAAACATAATCATAGTACTTAGTTAACTTGGCATGAACAATACTTTTGCGAGAGAGAGAGAGAGTTTAGAGAACATGACAACAATTGAGGACCCGATTTATGTGGAGGTGGCCCGGGGGCTCCAATAGGCATTTCTATTATAATTTCTCCCATCAAGAGAGACTTGGTACAATACAATATTTGTGTTCCTTGTGACCTAGGTGATGCAATGAAGAGGGAAATATTCATGCATCATGAGCATAACGTAAACTTTGTTTAAAAAAAGGTTTAACTATCCCAAGCCTCAGTCCCAAGGTCTCAGACACCTTCGAAGGTGGAGAGAGCTAGCTGGGAATGAGGGTAGGGAAGAGGAAGAAGAAACATTCCATAGGATAAATAAGTAGTTCCTCACTTATCAGCACTCTTCTTGCTATCATACATAAAATAGCATAGTAATGAAGATGAAGAAGATGGCAAGATTAAGCATTAAAGCATGACTCTTGGTTGGATTTGCATTCCATAGCCAAGAGTGTTGGTGTAGGCTCTCAACTTCTCTACTAGCTTGGAGAAGGAGATGGAGCTCTTGCACTTTGCACTTCACAGCATGAGAGTGTGTGTGAGTGTGTGTGGGAGAGCATACTCCCAAGAAGCCTCCCTTATTGCTTTGGTCGACCCCCCCTTGTAGCTCATGCTTGAAGGTCATTGTACCCTTCCAGGCCTAGCCAATCACATGCAAGAGGCATATCAAGCAACAAGGATAGACCCCTTGGGAGGCCAACCAATAGGCTTTAGGCACACCCTGAGGGCAACATGGGTAGGGGTTTGACATGTTTCCTTGCTGCCTCTTGAGGCTTGGGCTTACCTTGTGTGTGTGTGTGTGTGTGTGTGTGTGTGTGTGTGTGTGTGTGTGTGTGTGTGTGTGTGTGTGTGTGTGTGTGTGTGTGTGTGTGTGTGTGTGTGTGTGTGTGTGTGTGTGTGTGTGTGTGTGTGTGTGTGTGTGTGTGTGTGCACACGCATGCGTGCGTATCCCCCTAGCTTTAGGGCTTGCCCTCTCATGAGTAGGGAGGTTGTTGACTTTTGGAACACAAGCACCTTAGTCAGCAAGCACGACAAAGCACCTCAATCTTGGGTAGTGTTCCCACAAGCACCTCAAGCTCCCTAGTCGGCGAGCACGACAAGCACCTCAAGCTCCCTAGTCGGCGAGCATGACAAGCACCTCAAGAACCTTAGTCAGCAAGCACGACAAGCACCTCAAGCACCTTAGTCATCAAGCACGGTAAGCACCTCAAGCATCTTAGTCAGCAAGCATCACAAGCACCTCAAGCTTGGGCCAGGTTCCCACCTCAAGCACAGCCCTAGCTTTCCTAAGATTAAAGGACTTTTAACACTAACCTTTGGACATCTTCAATGAATATAACCCTAAGGTCTTTAAGCTCCATTGGCTAGCCTTGCTCTTTGACAGACCATCTCTCATTTGGGCCCCTTTACCATAGGCCCCATGTTGAGATAGATCTGTAAGCACATGTCTATATTCTAACCCTTGTTCCCATTTATTCCCCCACATTAAATGATTAGTTTAATATGAGAAAATCATTTGGTTGGTTAGATATTAGATTTTATGACATTACCTCTCTCTTGAAATCATAGTCCTCCTTGACTATGAGGTAGAAGAGATAAATCCTTAGTCATTAGTCAATCTTTCTTAGCGGGTAGAGGATGCCTTTTTACCCTTCGACATCTTTCCAAGATGGATGACTAATCCATTTGGTGCTTGGAAGACATAGCTGCCGCAAGCATGTCTGCTCTTTAGTCCATTTCATTCTCCCAAGTAGAGTGACAAATTATACTTGGTGTTTGTGAGACGTCGTCATCACAAACATGATTCTAAGTATGCATACTATTTAAATTTTTCAACAATAAAAAAAACAACTAGTGTTATAAGACAAAAAACATTGGTCATTCAAAAGAAATTTGTTTATTTGCTTACTCTATTGTAGCATTGTAAGCATTGACAAGGTTCATACTATCCTTAAGTTTTATTTCTTGAATCCATCTATCATATTCAAAAGGATAATTTTTGAACTTAATAAGATATCGTTGGATAATCTTACCATGTCATAGTACCTTGGCATCATGCCGAAGGATAGCTTCGGGTTGTAGCACCTCTTCTTGGTCTTCGATGTTGAGAGGGTCTTCAATAATTGGTTCACTTGGTGGTTCTCCTTTGTAGGGCTTAAGTAGGCTCACATAAAAAGCATTGTGTATGAGCCAATGGTTGGGAAACTTGAGTTGATAAGCCATCCCATTGATGGGCTTCAAAATTTGAAAAGGACCACAGTATCTGTTTGCTAGTTTAGCATAATACTTTTGATGGCCCGTAGGATTTTTCCCGTTGTTTGCCTCAATCAAGCCTTGGGAAACTTAAGTAAGAACCAATCATTTTATTTGAATGTTAAGGCCCTTTTGTGCTTGTCAACAGTAGCTTTTTGCCTTTGTTGAGAGATGGATATAGCCTCCTTAATCTTTTGAAAAGATTCTTGTAGGTCATGACTATACTCATCGGTAGAGCGAAGATCTTCCCATGTACTTTAAATAGCAGGGGACTTTTAGGTCTTCCCTCAATGATTTCAAAAGGTGCTTTTCCCAAAAAAGTATGTATAGTATTATTGTACGCATACTCTACAAGAGGTAAGTACTTTTTCCATTGTGAGAATTGATCTATTTTTGTAGCATAAGTCTTTACTAGATCGAGTGTCATAAGATTGGCTATCTCACTTTGGTCATCCGTTTGTGGGTGATAAGCCAAAGAGAACTTCATTCTTGTATAGATTTTCAAAGAGGCCTTTCCAAAATTACTGATCATTCTAGGATCTCTATTTGATACGATGGATGTTGGCAATCCATGGTGTTTGAAAATATGTGATATGAAGAGAGTTGCCATTTGGTGTGTCTTAATAGTTTTTTCGACAGGAATAAAGTGTGCTTGCTTGCTCAACCTATTGACTATTTTCCATATTCCCATATTCCCATGGATAGACTCGGGTAATCCAAAGATAAAATCCATGGATATACTCTCCCATGGTGAATCTAGAATAGGCAATGGCTGCACTCCGGTTAATTTACGGTAGGGTCTAAATATTTTCTCCATTAGATGATTGAATGTGGCTAGTGCATTGGTCAAGCCAAAAGGCATGACTAGATATTCATAAATACCAAACGATGTACGAAACACAGCCTTTAGGATATCTTCATCCACTATTGTTATTGATGATAGCCACTTTTAAGGTCAATCCTACTGAAGTAGGAAGAGCCTTGTAGCTTTTCAAATAGATCTTCTACCCCAAGGCACGAGAAATCTATTTTTGATATGGTTTAGTGCTCAATACTGCACACACATACGATATGTACCATCTTTCTTTTGCACTGAAAGGACTGGAGAACAAAAGGAAGAGGAGCTAGGCCTCACAATCCCTTTGTCTACCAATTCTTGTACTTGCCTCATGATCCCTCTTGTTGAGCTTGGGAAACTTGATAAGGAGGCTTGTTAGGCAATGAGCTTCCTGGTAGGAGATCTATTTGATGGTCATCATCCCCTCGTTTTGGAGGTAAGTCCATAGGGATACCATCGATGAACACATCTTGGAATCCTTTTAGAAAATTACACAAGTCTAACTCTTCTTGATTCCTACCATTTACATTTGATAAAGCATTAGGATCTTTTAGGGACTCTTTAACAAAAATCATGTATGCAAAAACTGAGCTCTTCGTTGATTTATTAAAAGCAAAAGGATTTACGAGTGGTATAGTACGACCAAATTCACTAGCATCTATATACATGTTCTTTTCGCTATAGGTGAAGTAGATTCTCTTTTCAGGGAACTTCATGTTGGCAGCCATGAGGTTGAACCATGGTGCCCCTAGGATAGCATCCTCATGTTGGAGAGGAGAGATGAAAAAGTCTTCTTTGTCAACATAGCTTTGGACATGAAGCCTCAACTTCCCAATCAAGGGCGTAATGGAGTCTTGTTGTCCCTTGAAAGCGGTGTTGGCCATTATAGCATCTCCATCTTGAAAGCTTGAATGCCCAACTTGGTGGCCAACTCCATTGATATGAAGTTGTGAGTAGAGCCAGGGTCAAACAAGATGAAGGCATCATGCTCCCTTACCTTTCCCCAAGCATAGGAGAGAGGTGATCCTTTGCAATGAGCATCCTCTTTTGGAGCTTCAATGGTGGAAACTCTAGGAGTCTCATTGCAGTCATTTCTCTTGGGGCAAGAACGATAGCCATGTCACTGCTCCCCACACTTAAAAAATTTATGGTCCTTGCAAAACACTTCAATCTCTTTAGGAGAGAGTTTGTTTTAACCTTTGTAACCTCCCTTCTCCTTGGACCGATTATTGTTGTTGTTGGAATTTCCTTGGGAAGAATTTTGGGCATTGGTTTTCCCCTTTGCATCACTTTTGTCTTTGTTTTTCATGGACTTGAAATTCCGTCTAGCCCCTTGTTGGAAATTGATGCACGAAGCAACCATGGTGTGGTGGATTACTTCAGTGATAGAACTAGGTCATTGAGAGTTGATGTACTCGGCCATCTCTTCAAGTAATCATGCACATAATTGTTGCTTTTTCTCGGCAAAGTCTATCTTTTGAAAGACATTAGCCTTGAGATGTAAATCCCAAAACTTGTCTACATATTTGTATAGATACATGAGAGAGAAGCTTCAAACTGCACCATTTGGTAAGCACTTTGTCCTTTGCATTGCTTGCAAGGAATTGCTTCATGATGGAATCTCGTAGAGTTTTCCATGTCTTTGGGGCTTCACCGTTGCCAAGAAGGCTAGCCCACCATTGACGAGACAAATTCTAAAAATTCATAGCTACATGGTATAGCTTGGAGGACTCTGTGAAGCCCTCATCTCCAAAGGCCGCATCAAATTTCTAGGTGAAGGACAATACTTTGTTGGTAGCACCAAAGGTGCCATCATAGGTGAGGAAAGAGATACTCTTTCCTCCCTCTTTGAACTTCTTGAGCTTTTGTAACCTTTGCCATGCAACGTATGATTTGTGATGTCTTCCCCTCTTGTATTCTCTAGGAGAATAGCCATAGCTTTTGTCAAAAGAAGAGGAAGGTGAAGAAGAAGGAGAAGAGGGTGATCTCTTTCTTGCCCTTTCTTTCCTTTGTTTCCTCTCTTCCCTTTTGGAGTGATGAGGAGAAGGATTGTGGGTTGACTGTTTCCTCTTGAGAGGATTTGGCAATCGTCTAGACTGTCGTCTTTGTGGAGCCACATCTTTAGAGGAACTTGAAGATTATTACTTTCTCTCTCTTTGGATTCCTCCTCTCGTATTGGAGAGAGTCTTCTTTTGGAGGTCTCTTCAAGAGGCCTCCTAAGAGCTCTCTCCTCTTGGAGAGGAAGGGAAATCTCATAAGTGCAAAGTTGTTGAGTAACTTTGGCTTGCAAAGCAGGGTTGCCCATAGCTTGATGTATGGGAGAGAGTCTTCTTTTGACGGTCTCTTCAAGAGGCCTCCTAAGCTCTCTCTCCTCTTGGAGAGGAAGGGAAATCCCGTAAGTGCGAAGTTGTTGAGTAACTTTGGCTTGCAAAGCAAGGTTGCCCATAGCTTTCTACAACCTAATAAACAAGATTATTGACAAACATGGGGACATCATCATTAGCACCTTCATGTGCAAAATGAAAGTTATCAATGTTCATTCTACTCTCTTGGTTATTGTCAGCCATGTTAACAAAAATTTTGTACTTACTTAGTGTATTCTTTGGCAATTCAAAACATTAGTTTCTACTCCTCTTAGCCTTTGAAAATCAGCACTTAAGTATCTACACCCACGGCTTGAATTGGTTAAGTATAGAGAGTAGTGGAGTGGGTCTAACATTGCAGAATTGTCGAGGGCTCCTTTGGACTTCTTATGGCTCAATAATGGTAAAGCCATAGGCAAGTTTAATAATACCCCATTATTAAGACCAAAGCTCCCGAGGTGTGCACCACATCCCACATAGTGGGCTCAACAAAACCAATAATAGATCCCTGTCCCACTTACCCCAATATAATTAGAAAAATGAACCATTAATAGGCTACATAAGGACCTCTCTTCTTAAGCAAGAAAAGAGAAACCAAATGCTCTGATATCAATGTAATGGAAATGGCCTATGAACTTTGCGAATAGAGAAATTAAGAGAATTAGAGAGAACACTTTTATGAGACTACTTTGAGAGCATAGAGGGTGCATTTAATTGATGGTAGCAACATAATCATAGTACTTAGTAAACTTGGCATGAACAATAATTTTGCAAGAGAAAGAGTTTAGAGAACATGACAACATTTAAGGACCCAATTTATGTGGAGCCGGTCCCCCTCCAAAAAGGCATTTGTATTATAGTTTCTCCCATCAAGAGAGACTTGGTACAATACAATCTTTGTGCTCCTTGTGACCTAGGTGATGCAATGAATATGGAAAGCTTCGGCATCACGAGCATAACATAAACTTTGTTAAAGAGAAGCATTAACTATCCCAAGCCTCAGTCCCAAGGCCTCAAACACCTTCAAAGGTGGAGAGCGTTAGCGGGGAATGAGGGTAGGGATTCGGGAAGAGGAAGAAGAAACATTCCATAGGAGAAATAAGTAGTTCCTCACTTATCATCACTCTTCTTGCTAGCATACATAATAGCATAGTAATGAAGATGGAGAAGATGAAAGCTTAAGCATTGAAGCATGGCTCATGGTTGGATTTGCATTCCATAGCCAAGAGTGTTGGTGTAGGCTCTCAACTTCTCTACTAGCTTGGAGAAGGAGATGGAGCTCTTGCACTTTGCACTTCACACCATGAGAGTGTGTGTGAGTGTGTGTGGGAGAGTATACATGCCAAGCAGCCCCCCTTCTTGCTTTGGTCGAACCCCCCTTGTAGCTCATGCTTGAAGCTCATTGGACCCTTCCAGGCCTAGCCAATCACATGCTTGAAGCTCATTGGACCCTTCCAAGCCTAGCCTATCACATGCAAGAGGCATATCAAGCAACAAGGGTAGCCTTGGGACAAGTGTCACCTTTTCCCCTTTGAGAGAGAGGACTTGATAAATGCAAAAACAATTAATTAGATTAACTAATTTATCATTGGACCCCTTGGGTGGCCAACCAATAGGCTTTAGGCACACCATGAGGGCAACATGGGTAGGGGCTTGACATGTATCATTGCTTGCCTCTTGAGGCTTGGGCTTACCTTGTGTGTGTGTGTGTGTGTGTGTGTGTGTGTGTGTGTGTGTGTGTGTGTGTGTGTGTGTGTGTGTGTGTGTGTGTGTGTGTGTGTGTGTGTGTGTGTGTGTGTTCTCTCTCATCCCCATGTCTTTAGGGCTCGCCCCCTCGTGAGTAGGGAGGTTGTTGCTTTTGGAACACAAGCACCTTAGTCAGCAAGCACGACAAAGCACCTCAAGCCAAAGCCGAAAGTAACAACCATATACTTACCTTCATAATCCCAAGTTATTAGTATCCCATAAAGAACGGTAGTGTCTGGCCTTGTTTGAGTATGATGCCTTAATGTTTCAACAGCCGTAGGTACTTTAAAAAACACCCCAACCCTTCATCTCATATGAAATCCAGATGGTGATATTGTACATAAGCCCAAGTGTGGCAACAGTTTATCAAAGAGAAAGACCAATATTTTCCAAACCTGCCAGTCATGCCCCTCCTTTTATTTTTTTAAATGAATACCCAAGAGATTTCTGCAGTGGTTACGAACAGAGCAACCCATTAGTTAACACACCTGCATGGGCAATATACTAGGTAGATATGATAACCAGTTAGTGAAAATTACAACCCTTAGCGGCTAGCATAGAGCCTATAACCTCCTGCTAGAAACACTCAGTCCGTGCCATTGTTCAACAGAAACCGCCACTAAATGCAAAACAATGTCTCAAGACCCAAGCCAACCATGCGATGGCTCAAGAGTTTTTTTTTTTCCAAAAAAATATTATATAGTGAAAAGAAACACAGCCCTCAGCGGCTAGTACAGAGCAACCAATTACCTGACACACCTGCAGTGGCAATATGCCAGGTAGATATGATAACCATTAGTTAAAACAACAACCCTCAACAGCTAGCACAGAGCCTATAACTATGTTTCAAAAAACACAGTCCGTGCCAGTGTTTCAACAGAAACCGCTTACCAAAATTCAAAACGAGGTCTCAAGACCCCACCCAATCATGCGATTGCACAAAAAAAGATCATTATATGGTGTAACAAGCAACCCTTAGCAGCTAGTACAGAGCCAAGTACAACCACCTGTAGCAAACTACTCTGTGCAAGTATTCAACAGAGACCTATCCCTATTTTAATGCAAATCGTGGTCTCAAGACCTAAGTCATCCATGCCATGGTGCAACAGTTTGTTCTTTTCATGATCATGATCAATATCTAATGTATAAAAGAGATGGCTTCAATCTTTATCAACCATGCATAGCATTACAACAACCCAAAACCGGAATTGGTAGTAAGGTAAAACATAACACCTGTGTTGCTTGAGCTGCAAGCTCCATTTCTTTATCAAGTTCAGACAGTGACGAGAATAAGCAGAAAGAAACCTAATCCAAGGCTAAGTGAGGGCCAGGGTATGCCCTCACTTCAGTTTATATAGGATGGTGTGCACACTTCCAAAGCAGGTAGGATGAATGCATTCAGCCGCCCTCAACTGCGCGAGCCTGCGAGTGCCATCACCTGGGGAGGGCGATGGAGAGTGGACATGGGCCGCCTACCCCGTATGATGATAACACTATTTTTTCACGCTTTGTTTAAGTGGGGTGTTTCCCCATTATAAGGAGGGTTTCAGTGGCATAGCAAAAAGGTATCACTACTATGCAAAATGGGGGGGGGGGGGGGGGAACTGTAGGGGGGTGAAAAATTTTGACTTTTAGTAAGCATTCTCTAGTACCTTAGTGTGTGTGTGTGTGTGTGTGTGTGTGTGTGTGTGTGTGTGTGTGTGTGTGTGTGTGTGTGTGTGTGTGTGTGTGTGTGTGTGTGTGTGTGTGTGTGTGTGTTCTCTCTCATCCCCATGGCTTTAGGGCTCGCCCCCTCGTGAGTAGGGAGGTTGTTGCTTTTGGAACACAAGCACCTTAGTCAGCAAGCACGACAAAGCACCTCAAGCTTGGGTAGTGTTCCCACAAGCACCTCAAGCTCCCTAGTCGGCAAGCACAAAAAGCACCTCAAGCACCTTAGTCATCAAGCACGACAAGCACCTCAAGCATCTTAGCTAGCAAGCACAACAAGCACCTCAAGCTTGGGTCGCGTTCCCACCTCAAGCATAGCCCTAGCTTTTCTAAGGTCAAAGGGCTTTAAACACCAACCTTTGGAGGTCTTCAATGAAGCTAACCCTAAGGTCTTTAAGTTCCATTGTCTATCCTTTCTCTTTGACAGACCATCTCTCATTTGGACCCCTTTACCATTGGCCCCGTGTTGAGATAGATCTGTAAGCACATGTCTATATTCTAACCCTTGTTCCCATTTATTTCCCCACATTAAATGATTAGTTTAATATGAGAAAAATTGTTTGTGTTGGTTAGATATTAGATTTTATGATAGATAGTGATTTTTAGCCCCTGTAAACACAAGTCTCTTCTCTTCTCCATTGTACGCTCTCGCTTGTGCACTACAGAATCCTTACCTGCAACCATCATGTAAGAAATGTGGAATACAATAGGATCTAGTAGAAATGAGAGTAGAGAGATATACAATGCAAATAAGATAAGTGGTAATTAGAAATTTTGATTAACACTATTACAAAGTGATGGCATGATCCACCCATGCACTCTCAAGATAGAGCTTAGATGGCAATTTAGACAACTGGAGCAAGTAGGAATACAAGGGGTTGGCTATCCATCAAGAAGGATGTGTGTGTGTCCATTATGGATCATTGAGAAGGCCTCCTTATATAGATGTAAGGGAGCCTCTATATGCCCATGTGTGTCCGCCCTTGTTACAAGTCCAAGTAAAACTCAATCGTGCATCCATGTGTAGCCACCCTTGTGTAACCAGGCTCAAGTAGAACTTGACAAACAGCCATTGAAATCCAGCCACCGGCGAAAGACTGTCAGCCACCGGCCAAAGACCACAAACCATCAGCCATTGGCCATTGACTTATCGGCCACTAGCTGATTATTTTTTGATTACTTTTTTGACCATCGATCAACCAACGTATATCGACAAGAAGAAAAGATCCCTAAATTTTCTCCGTACCATCACCAATCACAATAAAGATCTCCTCAATATGCAAGCTAGAATCCACCAAATATATGTGCACTATTGGCTTCTCCTCATATGGGGGCCTTACAAACTATATAACATACATTGTGGTGGAAAAATTCACAGGTGGGCATTGCAAGTATACTAACACCCCCCCTCAATGAACATGCGAAGATGATTTATGTTGGTCGTGCATCAACTTTGAGTTGATGAAGATGTCAAAGTAGCCGCATTCTTTGCCAAGAGCTCAAGTGAAGATATCTGCACACTTATCTTCAGTAGGACAATACTCTAGCTCTGCAATCTCATCCTCAATAAGCTCTTAAACATAAGAATATTGAACCTCAATATGCTTTATGTGTGCATGGAAGGGAGGGTTCTTGGCAATCTCCATGCAACATTGGTTGTCACATTGAAGTGCTGTTGCCGAACTAGTAGGAACACCTAAGTCCATGAGACTCTCCTAAGCCAAGTTGCCTCACAAGCTGCAAAACAAGCAGCTTTATACTCTACTACCATTGAAGAAAGAGTGAGGGTTTTCTGCTTCTTGCTAATCCAAGAAAACGCTCCAGAACCAAGTGAGAAACAAAATCCAAAAATTGACTTCCTAGAATCACAATCTCTTGCCCAATCAGAGTCACAATACCCACTTAGAGTATTTGTGTCAATATCAGAGAAAATTCCATGGCAGCCCAAAGTACCTTTAATTTACTTTAGAACACACATGTTCGCCTTCTGATGAGATTCCCTCGGTTGGTTGGAAAACCTGCTCAAAACACCAAGTACAAAATAGGTGTATGATCTAGTATTACACAAGAAAATCAAACTTCCCACAAACTTCCTATACTTCTGATGTCGACCAAGGGAGAAGAATCTTCCAGGGAAGGTGTCACATTTACCTCCATTGGAGTGCTCACATGTGTACAGACCATCATCCCAAATGCTTTAAGGATCTTTGTTGCATACCTTTGTTGAGAGATGAAGATTCCCTTTGTGGATTTGCAAACCTCAATCCCCAAACAATAATGTAGCAGCCCCAAGTCTGTGATTTCAAACTCAGAGCTCAAACTCTTGCGAGTTTGTTGAGTTAGCTCTTCATGATCACCTATGATGATTAGGTCATCTACATCCAAGATAACAATGACTTGCTTTCCATTCTCTCTTAGCACATATAAATTTGCTTCAGAAGCGCTTCTCTTAAAGCCAAACTTTTGGAAAAATCTATCTATGCTGACATACCATGCAGTTGGGGGGTTGTATCATAGCTCAATGCATCGACATGATGTCAAATCCAATGGATCTAAATGCCGCTAGTGCATGAAGACATGGACTTAAGAATGCTAATAGAGAGTGCTACTCAATGCCTACTCTCCAATCTATTCTAATCTCACCAATCAAGAGGACAATGGGTGCACACTCTCATCAATCACACACATGCATCTACCAAAAGCTCAATGAGCTCACGAATCAAGTGAAGGAGAAGAGAAATGAGAGAGGAAAGCACTAATTAGAGGCTAATCAATGCTTAATTACACATCATTAACACAAATGACAAGGAGAGATAAGAACAAGAGCACTTAGTTTTCCATTGCATGCCATAGAAGTGAAAGCACAAGAGGAAGCTCCAACTCCAAGCATCTTCATCTCCATCTTCTCTACAAGCTTTCCATGACATCTCTAGTCTTAGGAATATAAGTGACAGATGACCTAACTTTCACTTTTATACCTAGGGCATAAAAAATATGTCCGGCCACCTATGAGATGCATACAACTATGTGCATCTTTACATCTCCTAGGCATCATGGTAGTGTCAAATATACAATTTAGAACTCATGCAAAGCCTGTAAATTCATCAAAAGTGCATGTAAAAATGATATGTCTATCAAAAAAATGAAGCACTTATAGCCTATGCATCATAAGTCTATGCTAAAAATAGCATCTTTGAAGGTCATCCACTGCTTTTCGTTGGTGCTGCCAACATTCCCCCCTTCCTAAGCTTTGTCGCCAGTGACAAATTCAAGTCATGGTAGATGCTCGAGGAAGAGTGTGCCTGCAAAAGAAAACATCGATGAGGTAGCAAGCTCAATCATATGGCAATAAAGCCTAAAGGGAAGGCAAAGCACATATGGTAATGAGTAAATGCAAACAATTGGAAAATGTTACATTGTCATTAAGCACAAATAAGTTGCAGTTTGCTAAAATTAATTCATCAAAAGTTTTGGGTTTATGGATGAGTTTATCAATTAGTTAGTTACGACTAAGGGTTAAAACAATCACTCTAATATTAGCTAAATTAGGAAGATTAACTAAATGAAAGTGTCCCTAATTGTGTTTCAACTTTGATTAGCTAACTAACTCTCACAACTCCAAACAAAAGCTTCAATTTTTCACTTGAAACTCAATGGAACGTTTTTTCATTTCATTTTTCTTTCTTTCTCTTTTTCTCTTTTTTCGTTTTTCTTTTTTTCACCTTAATTTATTTTTTATGATTTTGTAAAAAAAATTCAAAATTTTTATTTTTAGAACTTTTTTCACTTTATTTTTTTAATCTTTTTTGGAATTTTTGTGGTTTATTTATAGAAAAATGGATTTTTTTCTCCAAACATATACAAATAAATAAAATAAAATAAAATGATAACACAATTTTTATTTTTATTTTAAAAGTCAATGCGTAATGCTATATCTAGCAACGCAAATCGAGGAACTCTTAGCAATTATCCATGCATTAAAGGTATGGAGATATTATCTTCTCAGTCGCACATTTCAGTTAGTCATTGATCATAAAAGCTTGAAATGCATCTTTACACAACCCAATCTCAACATGAGGCAAAGAAGATGGATTGAACTTCTTCAAGAATACGACTTCGACATAAAGTTTAGATCGGGGAAGGACAATGTAGTTGCGGATGGACTTAGTTGCAAATCTTTCCTTAGTGCTATCTCTATACCTAATAATCCTATGTGGGAAAGAATTAAGGAAGCAGCCTTGGAAGACCCAGATTATCAGTAGTTATCCTTGCAGATTCAACAAGGCATAACCCCTAAGACAAAGAATGTATCGATAAAGGATTACTCTGTTCAAGAGGGATGTCTTTATCTTCGACAAAGGCTTTGTGTACCTAAGGACCTAACACTAAAGAAAGAAATCCTATTTGAGGCTCATGATAGCCCTCACCCTGGGTATGCAAATACCTTAAATGTTGTTAGAAGAAGCTACTTTTGGCCAGGAATGAAGGGGGATGTTCTTCGCTATGTAAAGCAATGTCTCTCCTGCCAATGGATTAAAGCTGAAAAAATAAAACTACACAAATCGAGGAGAAAAAGAGGGGTTGCCAGTGCCGAGATGCAGATGGAGATAAAGAGGGAGAGTGTAAGGTCTCTGCCACCCTTGGAGAGGGGATTCCCATGTAAATAAATACACATCATGCAATCCTAGTCATAAACAAAAAGTTACTATTTTTTACAGTTTTTTCACCTCTGATGAGCTAATGATAAATATATTGTTGTAAGATTTTCAAAAATGAAATTTCTACTTTTTTGTCATTTTTGTCCAAAAATAGAAAGTTTTAAGGTACTTACACTCACCTAGACGCGACAGTCTCATCAAAATCTACCCCGTCATGAATTTCCATAAAAATAGTTGTTTGTCTTGAAAACTGCTAAATATAGCAAGTGTGTGCATCAAAAACCTTAGTCTGTAGTCATCAAGCTCTTATTAAATCCTGATAAGCCAAGATCACTTTAGACAATTAAACCTCATCCTAATGTCAATAGATTAAATCCTAATTGTAAGGTATGCATATTCATGGGGATGTATGTGCATGTGTATGTGTATGTATGTCCATAAATGACCCATGGCCATAGACCATCTCTTATGGTATGTTGACTCTAAGCATGGGTAAGTACATGAGGTGTATCACTCAATTGGGTAAAAGGGGACACCTCTAGTGGTTAGTGAAAGGCTTGTGACACCTCTAGCCATCAAGCAACCCCAAAAGTCTATATAAAGGGCATTGACACTTAATTTTAGACACACTTGAGCACACTTGGGAGAAGGGAGCTCTGCTATTGTGGCAATTAACTTGGTGGCTTCTATATCAAAGCTTTGAGAGATCAATAACTTCAAAGCACATTTGGGTAATGTAAATCTATTGTTTAATCAAGCTATTATCAATCTCTTCTCTCAATTGGAATCCTTTCCAATTGCTACTCTATTATCAAATGCTATAATCTTATTTACATATCCTCAATTGGAAATCAACAATCATTATACCTATTTTATGGTAATTTCTCTACATTACAAAGTGATGAAGGTCTCACTGCTCGATTGCATAATCAACTGTGGTGATTGCATGCACAATTCTTCATCAATATAACCTAGATGCTTGCATCAATTAGCTAATCATATTCAAGAATTTTGTCCGACTAGAATGATGGATTGTTCTTGCAAGTAGATATAACTGATTAATCATGTGATTAGTGTATGGGTTATAACGCATGTTTATCATAAGATTATGGGAAGATTAAGCAAGCATATGTTTTTGGTTGATGTGTGGAATAACCCTATATGTTTTGGAATGAAAACACTTATAATCATCTACCCTACTTCCATTGGATTCTTATTCTTTATCTTAGAACTTCTCAAGTTAAGTTAAGTATCTACTAGCGGGAATGGCACCTAAGAGAACTCGCTATGGTGGATCACATGATCACGAAGCCGGAAACAGTGATGGTAAAGGCAAAGGAAAGGCCCCGATGAATGAGGATGTGACACTTATCCCACAAAGTGACGTTCTTGCTCATGAACAAGTAGGAAATTTCTTTTTGTTCCTTGCATCATGAGTAAATAGGAAGGGGAAAACTACCAAAACATGGCATCATTCCCAATCATGTTGTAGTAATTATAAAACAAGAAAAACAAAGTGTGAGTGTGGGGGTGGAAAGTGGGGACTAGCTCAGGTTGCCAGTCAAGGATGGGTGGTCTCGATTAGTCGAGAAACTCTTCGCTCCTCATTGATTAAAAAAGCAAAAGTAGAGACTCATTGTGCCAAGAGTTAAGAAGTCCCAATTGTACGTGCCTCTGAAAGATTATGGGGATAAATGAATTTGGGGTTTCTCTCTTTTGAAAGGTGAGAATTAGGAATGCTAGATTATTGTGTTAGTTGATGCTTTCCCTATGAGACAAGGCTAGAAGCCCTCTTCAATGGCTTGGACTCAAGTTGCTTGGTGACGAGAGTCTATCCCTTAGAAATCTTGTCCATCTAACTATGCTTTTCTCAATCGATTAGGTCCTAACGACCTATCAGGTACCCTCCTTTTGCCAAATGGATATGGTAATGGGGTGGAGACCTCACATTGGTATCAGAGCCTAGGTTAGGAAACTGGCAAAATTTTTATTGTTTGAAAACTAGGAAAAATGAATTGGAGACTTAAGTTCAAGAACTTACCAGCATCAATGTTTCAGGAAGATGCCGACCATGAGTATCGCAATTTCAAAACCTTTAAGATAATGTATTCTGAGGCTTGTCGCTCTTCAAGTTTTTCTTTTCGATGCAACATGATGAAGATTTTAATGAAGGCTTTCTCTCTTCTATCAACAAGAATCCAAAGGGGATGGGAACTTGCGTGGGACTGCGAAGGTGGCATCTTCTACATCAATGTGAGGAAGCTCAGATGCCTCTCCTCTAATCTAAAGAAGCTTCGATGGGGGGAAGAGTTGCAATTTATCCATCTTTACTACTTTGTTGGTACTACTAGGGATTACTACACTTATATCTCTGAAGATAGCCTTGACATGACCTTTAATGAATGGGTTTTCAATCAAGTGGTGAAAGCGATCCATACTTATAGGATCAAACCCATTTCTGTCCCTGATCTTTCCTCAAAATAAGAGTCTTGTATTCTATGAACCCCGCAAAGATGTGTATAAAATCTACTACACAAACGAAATAGTGGATTGTGAAAACTTATCCACAAATACCTATTGATTCTACCACTATGCTGCTAGAAATCCAGCTCTAATAATCATATAGCTTTTTAGCAAAACTAACTTTTGCATACATCTAATAGAATAAAAAAATGCCCATCTAGCTTCTTGATGAGATCTCGACTATGTACATATCTTGATTTATGGAATCTTGAATTTAACAAAGATAATTGCTTTCCAATTTTATCTTGAGTTATGGAAGTTTAAAACACTTGGTATTGCGCTAAGTTTTAATCAAACCATCGACAAGCGTACTATTGTGCAGGTACCGTCAAATGATTTATACACGACTGTACATGAGAAAAAACTTCTCCTAAAACAAGCCACACCACCTACATTCAAAGGCGAGGGAACCCTTATTGAGCGTGATGTTGAAGCCTAGATTGAGATGGAAGACTATTTTCAAGCTACAGGGACCCAACCTGTAAACTAGACTATGCTTGCAATGTTTTGTCTTACTAGTGATGCAAAAATATTGTGGAAACAACATTGCAAGGACTTGGGTGTTTCAGGATCTTCTCAGTCTTGGGAGGATATTAAAGAAGCGGTTACAACACGATATCTTCCACCCGCTCATCAAGTGACCAAAATGAATGAGTTATTTTCTCTTAAACGGCTATCCTTATCGGTGGAAGAGTACTACTTCAAATTTGTAACCTTGCAAAGATATGCCCTAAAAATGTCCAATGAGCAACAGATAGCACGATTCTGTCAAGGATTGAATCATCCCTTGGATACCCGTCTTGAAGCAATGAGACCCACATCACTTCAGGATGCTCACTTAAGGGCAAAACCTTTGGCTAAAGAGACGGCTAGGAATCAGGTAAGAGGAAACTTTAGAAACCAAAGGACCAAGCCAAACAATTGGAGCCCTATACCTGCTAATCAAGCTTATCAACCTTGCCTTGTAGTAGCAGCAACTACAATAATTCAACCGCAGCATCCAAATGTTCATTTCTTTGAGTGTAATGAGTTGGGTCATTACAGGAGTCAATGTCCTAGAAGAACTGTAGCAAAAAATGCAAATTCCATTCTTGTAGCACCAAATGGTAGAGGCCAACCTGTTTGTTGTGGAGGAAGGAACACAGGAAGAGATCGTGGAAGAGGAGTGATGGCTCAAACTAATGCCATTATTATGGAAGAGCCAACATTAGGAGACCAAGTTGAAGAGAGAGCAACTTTACATGCCGCTATTGACAACCCTAATGCTCACCAACAATATGCAGTCATTCAAGCACCAGGATATCACCAAGGTGAAAAAATCAAATTCTTAATTGATTGTAGGATCACACACTCATTTATCTCTCCTAAATACATGAGGAAAATAAAACTACACCAGTATCCTGCTCAAAGGCTAATTGTAGAACTAGCAAACGGAAAGGAAGTCCTAACTCAACATACAGCAGGACAGGTAGAATTTGAACTAGGGGGATACTCTACTTCTGCTCACTTTCGTACTTTAGGTCTAGGAATATGCGATGGGATATTGAGGATGGACTGGTTGAAGCAAAACCAATCTCATATTCATTGTGCACAAGGTAATTTTACCTTTACAAACAAATTAGGGAATTAAGTTCTAGTTCAGGGGAAGAATGGGAAACCTAAAGCTCACTTAGTCAAGGCTAGTAGACTTCTTCCATGTATGTGCATGTGTATGCATGTCCATAAATGACCCATGGCCATAGACCATCTCTTATGGTATGTTGGCTCTAAGCATGGGTAAGTACATGAGGTGTATCGCTCAATTGGGTAAAACGGGACACCTCTAGTGGTTACTGAAAGGCTTGTGACACCTCTACTTCTTCTTTTGGCAAGAGGGGGTGAGCAAGGGAGGTATGGGCAAGCCTTGGCCATCAAGCAACCTTATAAGTCTATATAAAGGGCATTCACACTCAATTTTAGACACATTTGAGCACACTTGGGAGAAGGGAGCTTTGTTGCTATGGCAATTAACTTGGTGGCTTCTACATCGAAGCTTTGAGAGATCAATAACTCCAAAACACATTTGTTAATGTAAATTTATTGTTTAATCAAGCTATTATCAATCTCTTCTCTCAATTGGAATCCTTTTCAATTGCTTCCAGATATTCTCATTCAATTGGAATCCTTTCCAATTGCTATCATATTACCATTCAATTGGAATTCTTTTCAATTGCTACTCTATTATCAAATGCTATAATCTTATTTACCTATCCTCAATTGGAAATCAACAATCATTATACCTATTGTATGGTCTCTACATTACAAAGTGATGAAGGTCTCACTGCTCGATTGCATAATCAATTGTGGTGATTGCATGCACAATTCTTCGTCAATGTAACCTAGATGCTTGCATGAATTAGCTAATCATATTCAAGAATTTTGTCCGACTAGAATGATGAATATGTTCTTTCAAGTAGATATAAGTGATTAATCATATGATTAGTGTATGGGTTATAATGCATGTTTATCATAAGACTATGGTAAGATTAAGCAAGCATATGTTTTTGGTTAATGTGTGGAATAACCCTATATGTTTTAAAATGAAAATGCTTATAATCATCTACCCTACTTCCATCTAGTTCTTATACTTTAGCTTACAACTTCTCAAGTTAATTTAAGTACCTAGTAGTGGGAATGGCACCTAAGAGCACTCGCTATGGTGGATCACACGATCATGGAGTCGAAACCAGTGATGGTAAAGGCAAAGGGAAGACCCTCATGAATGTGGATGTTCCACTTATCCCACAAAGTGATGTTATTGCTCATGAACAAGTAGGAAATTTCTTTTTGTTCCTTGCATCATGAGTAAATAGGAAAGGGAAAACTACCTAAACATAGGGTCATTCTCACTTCGAAACCGCATCAATTGAACTTGTTAATTTTTTTAAGTTGTATTAATAAGGAAAGATTGTTTGGAAAGTAGTCTGTTTGCTCATAGGAAAGAAATGTTTGCCTAGTAGAAGAACTCTCGAATCTTCTATATTAAAAAACCTATACTGATATAGTCAAAACTCCCTTTGATATCCAGGGAAGAGAGCTTAGAAGAGTGAGCGCTAAAGCAATGCATATGGTTGCGCGCATCTTGCAAGTTGGTGCCTAGATTGCAAGATAATACTTGCGGGCTGGTGTCCAGGTTGCAAGTTAGTCACTGCGTGTTTTTACCCAGGTTGCAGGACAATTTAGTTGTATGGGCAACTAAAGACACCGGGAGCAATAAATGAACTCTTGGGGTTTGGATATTTTAATGAAGAAGAGTCGTATATTGTTTTTCTTCTAAGAAAGATTATCTTGGTTCCAATTTGATAATGGTTGAAGGGTTGTCTTAACAAACTTGTGCTGAGAATCATGAAAAGGGAACTTTGTGTTTGAACAATCATGTTGTAGTAATTAGAAAACAAGAAAAACAAAGTGTGAGTGTGGGGGTTGGAAGTCGGGAATAGCTCAGGTTGCCAGTTTAGGATGGGTGGTCTCAATTAGTCAAGAAACTCTCCGCTCCTTATAGATAAAAGAAGCAAAACTAGAGACTCGTTGTGCCAAGAGTTGAGAAGTCTCAATTGTATGTGCCTCTGAAATTATGGGAAAAAAGGCATTTGGGGTTTCTCTCTTTTGGAAGGTGAGAATTAGGAATGTTAGATTATTGTGTTAGTTCATGCTTTCCTTGCAAGACAGGACTAGAAACCCTTTTCAATGGCTTGGACTCAAGTCGCTTGGTGACGAGAGTCTGTCCCTTAGAAATCTTGTATATCTGATCATGCTTTTCTCAATCGATTAGGGCCTCGCAACCTGTCAAGTACCCTCCTTTTGCCAAATGGATATGGTAACGGGGTGGGGACCTCATAGAGAGGTGGATGGAGGCAACAGGCGTGCAACTGTAGAGAGAGAGAGACGGGGGGAGGGTGAAAACCAATTTATTTTTTGTGCATAGCGCGCGTTTGAGTAAGAGTGAGTGTGTGGATGCACTCGTGTGAGGGTGAGAGTGAGGGTGAGTGCCTCCATCCACCTCATAGAGAGGTGGATGGAGGCAACAGGCGTGCAACTGTAGAGAGAGAGAGAGAGAGAGAGAGAGAGAGAGTAAACAAATTTATTTTTTGTGCGCAGTAGGCGTTTGAGTAAGAGTGAGTGTGTGGATGCACTCGTGTGAGGGTGAGGGTGAGTGTGTAGCACATGTGCATGTGTGTGGTGTGTGATTGATTATGTTTTTTTTTTTTTTTTTTGCTTTTTTTGGTTTATATCTTGGTTTTGTGTTTTTTTTTAATTGTTTTTTCTCTCTTTTTTTATTTGTTTTTTTTTTTAACTTGAAAAACAATTTTGAGGAGAAATCTCTTTTGTGATTTTTTTTTATGACTTAACAAAACTCAAAATAAATTTGAATAAAATAAAAATTGAAACTAGAAAATAGGAAAAACTAGCAAAAAAACGACAATGAATAGAAGAATGGGTCAAAAAAAAAAGTTAAAAGGGAGGACAAGAGATTGGGTGTTGTCATGGGGGGTTTGGGGGGGGGGGGGTAAGGAAAAAATCACAAATAGTGTTGTGTGTGTGCTCGTTCGCATGCATGCATGCGTGCTCGCCCTAACCCAAGCACCACACTCAATTAATCGACAATAGGCCCATTGAGGGTGGTCCTACTCCCTCATCAAGTTGATGGGAATAGAATAGTCAAGTCTAAAGCCAGAGAGCTGTATCATATCAGAAACTCCATGAGTCTCATCGAAGCTATAAGTGACAATGTTAACAAAGAGGGTTATACTCCACTCGGAGTTTTAAGGCTTTGTTAGCCAATTGAGAATAGTATGGATGTCGTTCATAGTCAGGCGTAGAAGTTTTCCATGCTTTAGCAAAGTCTATGGATAGTCCTCAAGCAAATCGTCCATCCAAGAGTAGTTCGTTTATAGGTAAAATGTTCCTAAAATTATAAGAATCAAATATTTCCCCAAGGGTAAGTAATTTTGGATTAACCTGCAACCTAAAACCAGCAGAGTCAAGGACTACAATAGTTGTGAGTAGGAATCCGATTTATAGACAAGGAAAGACCACCTAACACCTGTCAACCTAATAAGGAATTATAGACAGTGGGTCCATCAAAGCCTATAGACAAAAAGCTCCAAAGCCAGTGTCTTAGCTTCCGAGCTTTCTATGAAAACCTTGTGTTTAGGATGTATCTATTGCTATTTTGAGACTTATACTTATACACAAAATAACATAATAGTTCAAAAGACAGTTGGCTTTAGACAAAGAACAATGATTATGACTAAAACAACTCAATCTTTGATTCATTTTTTTACATCATAGTGAGAATGAGGTAGCATTCTAGTGTTTTGCATATAAGATAGTGAAAGAACAACTTATTATGTAATGAAGAGGCTAGGTTCAACAATGATGAATAGAACTAAGCCAAAAAGATTCGAAGTAAAGATAGAGTCCTCACATGCATCCATATAAACAAGACAACAGATTTGTTAGCCTTGAATACGTATTACAAATGTCAACTAACCTAACAGTTGTTATCCGTGTCCTACTTAAAACCTTTTTAACTAATACAGACCATCCATGTAGTGTTAAATATCAGCAACAAGTATCCAATCTAAAAACGATAAGCCACATATAAAAGTGACGTTTGTGTGTTTGAAATGAAAAATCTAACGATAGTTTGATTATACAAACTATTGAACCATACAATGGAGTAGACCAGAATTGACAAATGGACAAGGGAAACATCATATGGACAAGGACAGTGATATTATGTAGAAAGATACGTACATGTATATAACATCACGTAGCCTGTTTGTTTCAATAGTTTACATTAGCCTGAAATACTAATAAATGAAAAAAGCTTATTGTAAAACATCTTGTCTCCAGGTATTATTATTGTTGTAATCCACTTCAAAATATCCAGTCCCTAGAGATAACCTCCACAATCCTACAAGGAGAGGGATCCAGCTGTTACCTGCATCCATACAAAATCATTCAGTTAGAACTGGATCTGCTTGTGTGTATTACAGATGTCAACATTGGGTCCAATTGTTATCCATGTCACACCTGTAGAATTAGTTTACAGCTTACCCTACAGACTCTCATATGTCAAATGTATCATTAAAGCAAAAAAAAAAAGGTTTCTTTGAAAAACAATTGGACAGCATCTTGTTTGTATTTCGAAGAATTTGTCAAAAAGCTACAGTACTTGCCATCTCTTTGGAGACCCTCACAAGAGGATTAAAGCTTTTAAACCCAATAGAAACTTTTAAGTAATCATGTAATCATCAATACCACTTATCCATTTTTTTCTTGAATCAAAGTAATGAAAATCTCAATATGTAAAAAACCCAATACCGCCTGTCTAACCAAATTCATATAGAATCTTGCTTGTAAATAGAATAATTATTCAAACCATTCTTTTATGCCAATTGAGATCCTCCAAGGGAGATTTATGGCTTGCCAATCATAACAGGTATCAAATGTGATTAAAACCCAATCTCACAGCCAGTAAGTGTCAATCACAACCAGCCACTTAAAAAGTTACTATGCAACCGTATTAAACGAGTATGGCACAGCCTCATAAGACCCTTTTAAGGCTCCTACATATAGTAAAAGCACCTGCTAAGTCCCGGTATTGCAAATGCAAGTTCTATATTCGCGTTGTTTTAGGGATATTAGTAGCATACATTTTAGGGGAAAAATTGTGACTTGAAATTATGATTATCATAGTATAATTTTCTAAATAAAAAACTAATCAGCAATCTGATTTTTTGTGAATAACCATGGCACAAACCATTTCATTTTTGCAAAACATCCAAATCCAACAAGTTATGATGCAAACTTATCAATAATTAAGCATGTCACAGTTATCTTCTAACTAGGTGCATGAGCACCTACCTGCTTGTAGGTCTGGTATCCAGCCCATTCTGGACGTATAGATTGTTGTAGATTTTGACCCAAAGGTACTCCCTATGTGTGTGTAATGATTTTGCCAATGTTGGAACAGCATCATCCTTGCATACACCAGGTATGTGTGTCTTTGTTGGATAAAGTGTCCTCCAATACATGTAAATAGGCCAGCCACAGTGATGACTTTGAAGGGTTGCCCATAATGAATACACTACATAGGAAACATGGGCGTGTGTGTGTGTGTGTGTGTGTGTGTGTGTGTGTGTGTGTGTGTGTGTGTGTGTGTGTGTGTGTGTGTGTGTGTGTGTGTGTTGTGCTAACAACTTATGGGCATGTAGAAGATGCATGAAACAAGCTTGAGCGTGTAGAAAACACATCAACAAAGGGAGATTATGAGATCTCTGAGAATGTAGAGAACGCACCAGGCGGAGGATAGACTGATAATTATGAGATCCCTGAGCATGTGATGAAACAAGCTTGAGCGTGTAGAAAACGCACCAACAGAAAGAGATTATGAGATCCCTGAGCATGTAGAGAACGCACCAGGTGGAGGGGAGAATGAGAATGTCACAGCTTGCGACACGTAGGGAGTGCTCCTGAGTTCTCATGTTGAGAGTGTAGATAGAGGGATAATGCAAAGGGCGAGCAAATGAGAGGGGAATAGATGTGCCCCAAAATAACGTCAATTTGAGATAGCCTCTAAATATAGGGGCCTCTAAGTATAGGTATGTCACTTTGTCTCCAAAATAGAAAGAGTAGGTTGTGTTAGAGAGAGTAACATACTCACATGGAGTTCATTAAAGACCACCAATGAGCATAACATGGTTAGAGGATTAAGTGGATGGAGACAAAAATAAATTTGTATTATCCAAGGTAATGTCCACCTCAGTGAGATAATGTGCCCAATTTGATAAAGGCCGGTATGTACCGAATGAAGTATTGTTCAATAAAGTGATAAGTGCCAGAGAGTACAAGAAAGCGGGAGCTCTTGCAGATTACAATGTAGTGCAAGTATTCCCCTCCTTTAGTAAAGCCAGTTATAGGTTAGTAGATTGTCGTATATTACCAAGTGGACCCATTATTGGCGGCCGTGAGTAAGAGTCATATGAAAACGTGTGCCAAAGCAATCGTTGACATTACTTCACGTTTGGCTAGGGTTCCAATAGTAGGGTATTGTAGTTTATCGGAAAGCCTCAATTTTTGTGAGCCAAGCATAGGCATTTGTGAGTCAAGTAAAAAAAGATTTTATGGAAAATCGACCATACATTAATCTAGGAAATATCTGACCGTATAATATTAGGGTAGCTTCTTAGTTCGCAATTCTTACTCTGCACCTGGTAGATCCTCATATATATATGTGATGTATGCATAGAAGAAAACCGTGTAAGGTTGGAAGCATGTATGGTGTGTGTGTTTGTTTGTGTGTGTGTGTGTGTGTGTGTGTGTGTGTGTCCGCCCTAACCCAAGCACCATACTCAATGAGTCAGCAGTAGGCCCATTGAGGGTGGGCCTATTGCCTCATCAATTTGATGAGGCAATATAATAGAATAGTCAAGTCTAAAGCCAAAGAGCAATATCTTATCAAAAAATCCATGAGTCTCATCGAAGCTATAAGTGACAATGTTAAGAAAGAGGATTATTCTCTAACCAATCGGAGTTTTAAGTTTTTGTTAGACAATAGAGAGTAGAATATTGAGGGTGGGCCTATTGCATCATCAAGTTGATGAGAATAGAATACTCAAGTCTAAAGCCAAAGAGCAGTATCATATCAAAAAATCCATGAGTCTCATCGAAGCTATAAGTGACAATGTTAAGAAAGAGGATTATTCTCCAACCAATCAAAGTTTTAAGGCTTTGTTAGCCAGTAGAGAATATTATGGATGTTGTTCATAGTCAAACGTACAATTTTTCTATGTCTTAACCAGTTTCTATTGATAGTCTTCAAGCGAACCGTCCATCCAAGAGTAGTTCGTTTATAGGTAAAATATTCCTAAAATCATAAGAGTCGAAATAATTACACAAGGGTAAGTAATTTTGGATTAACCTACAACCTAAAACCAGCAGAGTCAAAGACTACAATAGTAGTGAGTAGGGATCTGATCTATAGACAAGGAAAGACCACTAGACACTTGTCAACCTAACAAGGAATTATAGGCATTGGGTTCATCAAAGCCTATAGACAAAAATCTCCAAATCCAGTGTCCTAGTTTCCAAGATTTCTGGGAGAACCTTGCGTTTAGGATGTGTGTGTTGTTGTTTTTAGACTTGTACTCATATCCAAAAGAACATAACATTTCAAAAGATAGATGGCTTTAAACAAAGGACAATTATTAGCGCAAAAACAATTTAGTCTTTGGTTCATTTTCGTACATCACAGTGAGAATGAGGTATCATTTTAGTGTTTTGTATATAAGATAGTCAATAAAAACTTATTCTGTAGTGAAAGAAGCCAAGTTCAATAGTGTTGTGGATAGCATCTAATCCAAAAAGATCCTAAGTAAAGATAGAGTTCTCATCTACATCCATATAAACAAGACAAAAATTTCATTAGCCTTGAATACGTATTACAGGTGTCAAAAAACCTATCAATTGTTATCCATGTCCTACTCAAAACCTATTTAACTTATACATATCATCCATGTAGTGTTAAATATCAGCAAGTTTCCATTCTCAGAACAGTAAGCCACATATGAAAGTGACATGTGTGTGTGTGTGTGTGTGTGTGTGTGTGTGTGTGTGTGTGTGTGTGTGTGTGTGTGTGTGTGTGTGTGTGTGTGTGTGTGTGTGTGTGTGTGTGTGTGTGTGTGTGCGTGCGCGCGCGCACGTGCACGCATGTGAGTGTGTGTGTGGGGGTGTGCACGCGTGCACGTGTGTGTGTGTGTGTGTGTGTGTGTGTGTGTGTGTGTGTGTGTGTGTGTGTGTGTGTGTGTGTGTGTGTGTGTGTGTGTGTGTGTGTGAGAGAGAGAGAGAGAGAGAGAGAGAGAGAGAGAGAGAGGTCCTACTGACGGTGGAAAGCTACCCTAAAAGGGATTGGAGGCTTGTGTGAATCATCCTTGAAGTGCTTAGGGATTATTCAATTAAGGCGTGGACCATGTGATGTGTGGGATCCCTAGCTTGCAAAGCTGAGAGGTAGCCAAACCATATTTGAGAGGAGTTTGCATCATGTGCAAGGAAAAAAAAGATATGGGTGTGTAAGTCTTCTCCAACAAACCCACCACACTATGAGGTGTTTTGAAGTCTTCTACTTGCATCCATGCACTCTCCCCCTTGATAAATTTAGGTGGTTTGACCTCTTGACCTCATTAAGGGTGAGCATCCCACTTGTGATGACATAGCCAAGTGGTCACTCACCTTGCTTGGCCTAAAGAAAATGTGATATTCTTGTAGCATAGGCGAAGACGCAGTGTTCACTACATCTCTGATTGTAGTTGCCTTTCCAGATGCATACGATGTAGATGATACACACACAAAAGCATACACAAACACCCAAGTAAAGTAAATGGGATTAGATGGGCTCAGGGGCTTGGTTTCTAGAGCTTGAATCTTTTTAAAAATATCTTGAAGAGGACTTCCCCCACATAGCACAATGCAATCAATGGAGTAGCGGAGTGGAACTAATTTAAGGAGCAAGTATGCACAAAAAAAAAATCAATGCCATGCACACTTAAGAGGTTGAAATTGAAGTGGCGATTGATTAGGATATAGAGAGAGAGAGAGAGAGAGAGAGAGAGAGAGAGATTTCTCAATCAATCTAGCATTGTAGAGTTGCATCTTGACCTAGCTATGAAAGGTAATGGCTCGATGCACTTTTACCATAAACTTTCCGCACAAAGGTTAACTTTGATACCAATTTTTAAGGTTAGGGTTAGGGAGGCATAATTAGAGTACCATTCATGATGGGAGAATATAGATAGGAATTTCACAACGCACAAAGCGTAAAACCAATAGAAATAGCTTGATTATGAAATGAACTAGCAACACTCTAGTTTGTATGCAAGATGTGGCTACTTATATAGATGTAATAAGGCTAGTGCAAGCGGTAGTACAATGGCTAAGTGCACCTCTAAAGGACGAAGAGGCATCTCCCCAAAGGGCAAAGGTCAACCTCTCAATGTAGCCTTCAAAGAGAACTCCTTTGGCTAGTTGTGCAACTCACCTAATCCCACATGCTATCATGTGGTCACCTCCTAATTGGATGTTGACTAGAATAGAGATGGTACATCCCAATATGTTGTGGCATAGGCCAAAGGCCACATACCCAACATCTCAATGCTCATTGGTCTTTAATTCTAATACTAATGCTCAATATCTTTCCACTATTTATCTCTTTAAAATCATAGATGTTTGTATGTGCATGTGATTAGCTTGTTCTTTTTACTAATTAGTGGTTACTAATTAGTAGCTAATATCTCTATTGTTATCCTCTATTTGCTCTCTATTTTTAAGATTATTTCATGTGTAGTTTGGGGTTAGAAATTTTTGTGCATGGACTTGCATTATTTAATTAGTGTGTTGGCTATTTTTTTCTATGCTTGATAGTGCATGTTAGAGTCATTAGATCCATGTGTTTACTTTACTTTATGTGTAGAAAGTATAGTATGAACTAATTAGATTCTTCAATTGTACTCTCACCTTAGAGTTTTGAGCTAATCAAGGATTGACTTGAAGGATTTTACAACACTTTTGCAAGGATTATTGGACCTATTTAGGAAAATCTACACACTAGTCTATATGCTTCTGGAGCATGTTACAATCAATTGTACATTGGTTTGTGAGTACTCTTGTGTAATGTACTTTAGTGTTTTCAATACTTTCTATATCCACTTGAATCTTGTTATATTAAAATTGGAGCATGTTACAATCAATTGTACATTGGTTTGTGAGTACTCTTGTGTAATGTACTTTAGTGTTTTCAATATTTTCTATATCCACTTGAATCTTGTTATATTAAAATTGGAGCATTATTAAGTGCCACGTTGGAAGGGTGGAAGGAGAAACACACCCAAACACACACACACACCCAAACACACACAAACACACACACACGCACGCACATACACACACACACACACACACACACACACCTCTATAGCTCGGGTGGAATCACAACTCCCCGATCCTCTTGAAATCCCACATCGAACAACTAGAATTCATTGCAATCACTCGTCTACACACAGCCAAGCACACAATCACACAAAAAAGCACAGCTTATTGCATTCCAATCATCATAATTGCTTCTCAATTCTCAACCACACACATAACACCGCTCTATACCTCTCTCTCTTTGCACACACCAATTGGCTCAAGTGACTCACACAGAGCCTACACATGTCAACGCCTTTACACAAGAGAAGAGAAGAGAAGAAGGTATGTGGGAGACAACAACAACAAGGGTGATGCAATCAAAGCTTTCTTCTTTCCCAAGTGATTGGCTATGGTGGAGCATACATAAAAGGCTCTCTCAGGTCTCTCTCCTTCTTTGTCATGCATGTAGCCTCCAATATTAGCAGATTACAAAACTTGAAATATCTTCTAAACAGTAGTGCAAAATTAGCCTACGTGCATGAGACGCAAAAAAAATTTGGTACGGCCTTTTCTTTCTCCATGAGAAGGACAGTTCCTACAAAAAATGGGTTTGGTAAAAAATTTATAGAATGGAACTTTTTGGTCCTCCTCTCCTGCAGTCAAGTTAAGCCACACATCCACTTCCTTCTCCACTACTCACCACATGGCCTTCACTTCCCAACTTGCCTTGCATGGTCTAAGAGTCTTTTTACATGAAGAAACCTCTTTGAAGCATCAAATCCCTACCCTGGTCCATATAGCCACATAATTCATACACATCACGAACTCTTTTGTCCACACTCAGCGGTCTTCAGACATGCTTTGATATTCTGCCACACATTTGTAAACACCCTTGACATTTCTTTCCACGATTTCTGGCATCGACCTCCTTTGGCTGCACCATCATTGCCCACCCGCATTCATGCTCAGCCACCCACAATCATGCTTATTGAACTCTAGGAAATTGCAAAACTGGAGAACACTATGAGCAAACATAAAACGTGCAACCATATGTACAAAGTCTTATTCAGGCTTCTTGCTGCCTCTTCTCAAGCACATGCCCAACCCCCTCGTATAGCCAAACAACGTGGATCAAACACTTGGTATTGAGCGCATCCGTCCATATGCATCAACCTCCACTAGTACTGCACCCAAGCACATAGTCAACCATGCATACAAAATTCCCATAGCATACTTTTGCAAATTTAAGCATCATCCAGTATCCAACCTACTCCAAACAAAAGTCCATAGTGCACACCATCCTTCACCATATACATATTTGACCCTCCCTCCCAACCATGTAAAGTAGATTCCTCCTCAAGAGAACCATGTAACTCACGGATTATCCATTGCAGAGCTGCACTCACAAGCATACCCTTCATCCATGAAGCCCATACCTCTCTAGAAATCTTGGACAAAGCCACAACCTAGGATTCTCCTCCATGCACCACAAAATTTTCCAACTCTATTGAAAACTTCTCTACCATAGGCTTCTGCACTATTACCAGCTCCGTACTTGCCTCTGTACCTATAACACCCTCAATCCTAGTATCACCAAGTCCTTCTATATTGACTGGCCCATACGAGTCAATCGGCACCCCTTGCATGTCAACTTCACCTTCCTACTCTTCAAGCACTTGCCCGTCTACCACATCCTCAGATAAAGAAGAAAGAAAATCATTCCATACCGCATTATCCTAAAGCATAGCATTGGCAGAATCTTCCTCTACATAAGAGCATGTATACCCATTGTGCCAAACTTCATCACCATCTATTTCCACCGAACTTGAACATGGGTCCACTTCACCACAGCCACAAGGTACCACCTTTACCATAGGCCTAGATACTTCCACTCGGTTTCCATCCACCATAAACGCTTGCACTCTACCTTACTCTTCATGCACATTTACTGCATCTTTACCAACATTCAAGAGATCAAAATCCTCATACCTCGAACGCAAAGAATCTGTCTCCCATGTTGTATCCGTATCCAAAGAACTAATATAGGTTGTTTCCACCTCCACTTTTGTCTCGAGATCTAGGATTTCTTCAATCTCCACCGCTTCAACCTCAGATGCACACCTTTCCTTCTGATCTCTAGCACAAACCAATAGAGCTTGACTAAACCATACATGAGCTCCACCTTGTTTGGCATCTTTGGAACCTCCTCAACAGTTAAAACCTCTTTAATCGACATCTTGGGCATAGAAACAACTCCATCTCTGTGCAACCAAAGAGCACTCGGCTCCTCTCGTGCACGCAGAGCCTCTAGCACCGGCTTCATATTTATTTCTATTACACCAATTGGCTTTACATCATCAGTCTTGACCATCCTTGCTTAGCTTGATGCTTCTTCAAAATATTCTTAGTTTTGCCTCTTGCAAAAACCACCACTTTTGCATATGTCACACGTCCATCCACTTCTACTTTATCTCGAGCATCCTCATGCACGCAATCCATAAACTTGCTCGACTGTAAAAAATCAACATTCTTTACAACAGTTACCTTGACAAGGTGCACCCAAAGGGCTTCTAATTCCCACTCGAACTCTCAAAAATTGCCATCCAAACTTTTGCTTTACTTCATCCCACTACATATCTCGCACATACTTGCATCAAAAGTGTGCTTTCAAGGCCACCTAATCCGTATTTTCTTCTTCATGTAACCCGTCATACCACCTCTTTGCTCTACCACAAACTAGGAGAGAGGAAAAATTGGAATTGTGCCTTTTGCCCTTGACAAAATTCTCTCTAATAGAAACAACCCATAATCTTGCAAGCAAGTTTTTGCATCTTCAACCCTAGTGAAAATCAAAAAACCCAGCCACATCTTCTTCACCGGCACCTGCTCTTCAAAAATTGCACATCCGCCGACATTGCCAAAACAACCTTTTCACCTTCAAACAAGAGTAGTCAAATGCTCCTCAGTGAGGGCATCAAAAGATGGACAGGGGGAATGGTAACACACCTGGAAACACACCAAATTACCTCTCTATAGCCCAGTGTGCTCATATCACCCTACTGCTCTCGAAAACACCTTCAAAACAACACAATTTGCAGAACATACACCTTTCACTACTTACCAATAAGCATATACATGCTTCAGTGTATCCAAACCCACATACCACTCCCACTGCTTCAATTGCACACACACCACCACACAACAATTATTTCTTCCTCTCTCTTTGCACCACACACAAAAAAACGATCTGGGGAACAAACACGGTTTGGCACCGACAACAAGAGAGAAAATAGTAGAGAGCAGAAGGATGTGGAGTTGATAGCAAGAAGGAGAAGTGCACGCTTGATTCATCCAAAATTTGGAGTACAATTTCCTTCTTTGAGCTCTTCTTCGTTCTTTAGGCAGCTCCCCTTCTCGGCTCCAGAAGCTCTCTCCAAAAAAACAAAAGAGGGGCTCCCTTATTGGGGCGAGTAGTCTATTTTTAGCAATCTCTTTTCTTGCCAAACACTTGTCCACGCTCTTTTTGCATGCTTGCATAGAAACCCGGCCATTGCTTTCAACTTGACTTTCCAAGTATAGCGTTGCGTGGGAGACCTCCCTACATGTGAGAAATGGCACTTGGTGCCACTAGGGGGGGATCAACACCTTACTCTCAACTTAAAAGGGGCAAGGCCTTTTGTGGCCTCTCGTGTGATAGAGCCCTTGCAAGAGTCAAGAAGAACCACCAGCCATTGTTGCATTGCTGCGAACGCCCACAATCACAATCGGAGTCGCCCATCAAATGCCTACACAGTGCCCACAGACAAGGGGATGGAGGGAATCCATAGCCAAGGCTACCTTCTCCTCTTTGATACCATTATGGGGGGCATGGGGTATTATATATACTGTAAAGAATGAGGATGCAAGAGAGCTACACAAGACAAGCACAAAGCACACAGAGATGGAAAGCTTCTTCTTCTTCTTCACAGAAAAGAGAGTACAAAATGACTAAGTGCTAAAGCTGAAAAGTAGCACATATGTACATGCGGTCACTAAGTGTGAACTCGCTAGAAGCGTACTAGGCTGGCACTATAAGTGTAGTCCAGCTGTAGAATCACTGGCAGAGATCCTCCGTGTCGGTCACCTAACGCGCCAGTGAGTAAATGCCATAAGCGGCCAAGACCCGTAGTGGATGCCAGCTCAAGGTGTAGAGCTCGACATCTCAACACTCCCCCTCGAGCTCTGCATGTCGCAGAGTCCAAGCATAGTCCGGAAACGTCGAAGCTTCTCAGCTCCGAGGGCCTTGGTAAAGATATCCGCTATCTGCTCCTCTGTGCTGACGTAGACCAAGTCGATGTCGCCCGCCAACACTCGCTCTCGAACGTAGTGGTAATGGACCTCTATGTGTTTGGTCCTAGCATGGAACACTGGGTTCCTAGCCAACTGCATGCTGCTGAGGTTGTCACAATGGATGAAAATCTGCTGGTCCACCTGCACTCCCAAGTCCTCAAGTAATGTGCGTAGCCAAGCTACCTCGCACGCCGCAACTGCTGCACCTCTGTACTCGGCCTCTGTGCTCGATAAAGCAACCGTAGGCTGCTTTTTGCTGCTCCAAGTAACAGCAGCACTCCCAAAAGAGAACATGAAGCCACTCGTAGATCTCCTATCAACAATGCTACCTGCCCAATCTGCATCTGTATACCCATACAATGCTAATGGTGCATCAGCTGCATAGAACAATGCGTAGTCAAGAGTCCCTTGCACATACCTAAGTGTGCGTCGTACTCCATCCAAATGTGGCTTCCTCGGAAGCTGCATTAACTGACTCTCCAAGCCTAGTGTGTAGCTCAAGTCTGGCCTTGTGATAGTCAAGTAGATTAGACTACCCACAATCTTCCTGTACATGTTGACATCCTCAACAACATCACCCTTCTCTGCACTCAGCTTTGCATTCACATCCAAGGGAATAGAAATTGGCTTACAATCAGCCATACCATACTTTGACAACATGTCCAAAGCATACTGTCTCTGTGATAGCCATACACCCTCTGGAGTCCTGATCACCTCAATGCCAAGAAAGTAGCGCAACTCGCCTAAATCTTTCATTTCAAACTCCTGTTTGAGAAGACCCTTCACATGGTCAATCTCCATAGCATTGTCACCAACAATAATAAGGTCATCTACATATATGGTAATGACCACAATCCCCACATCACTTTCACGTACATAGAGTGAATGATCAGCATGAGCTCTCCTAAAACCAATACTGACAAGATACTTGGCAATCCTGTCATACCATGCTCTAGAGCCCTGCTTCAAACCATACAAAGCTTTGAGAAGTCTGCATACATAATCTGGGTAACCTGGATCGACATAACCAGGTGGCTGATCCATATACACTTCCTCTTGCAACTCACCATTCAAGAAGGCATTCTTTACATCCATTTGATGCATAATCCATCCTCTAGATGCAGCCACTGCTATGACAGCTCTCACAGTCATCATCTTTGCCACTGGAGCAAAGGTCTCCTCATAGTCTATGCCATACGTTTGTGCATAACCCTTTGCGACCAGCCTTGCCTTGTGACGCTCAATGTTACCATCAGCCTTATGCTTGGTTTTATACACCCATTTACAGCCAATAGCTTTCTTGCCACTTGGCAATGGCACCAACTCCCATGTGTTGTTTGCTTCCAATGCAGCCATCTCTTCATTCATTGCATCATCCCAATGCACATTTCCAACTGCATCCTCAAAACATGTGGGCTCCACATCCTGTATCACCTTAGCCATGTAGGCTTGGTGATGCGCTAGATACCCATCATAAGTCAATTTCTGAACTGGATTTCTGACTCTATTAGATCTGCGCGGTCCTGGGTCACTCCTTTGCCCTCTAGCATCTTCTTGTACTTTCCTTACACCAGGTGTCCTGACAGTCGGAATTCCAAATTCCTCATCAAGACTTTGTTCAAAACCATCTGAATCCATGTCTATATGTGAAAAACTTGATGATGCATCAACCATAAAGGGAGGTTCATCAACCTTTTCCTTTCCTTTTCGTGATACATTCCCTGTACCTGTTGGTGGAGTAACCTGCGTACGTAGTCTACCATTCCATGGTTTCTCAACAGAGCCACGAGAAGAGGACTCTTGTGGTCCACTCAAAACCTGTGACTGTGGCCTCACATTTTGTACAACCACATCATCTTTTACATCAGCCCCAATAGTGCCATGTGCATTACTGTACCAGCTGCTCATCTCATCAAAGACTACATCTCTGCTCACTCGTAATTCTCGTGTAGTAGGATTGTAGCACATGTACCCCTTTTGTTCAAGGGAATATCCCACAAGAATACATTTCTCTGCTTTAGGATCCAATTTCCTACGCAACTCATCTGGTACATGCACGTAAGCTATGCAACCAAACACTTTCAAGTGTGCCAAATCAGGCTTTGTACCTGTAAACTTTTCCTCAGGTGTTACATCATGCACCGCAGCTGTAGGTGTCCTGTTCATAATGTACACAGCTGTATTTACGGCTTCAGCCCAGAAATGATGAGGCATGTTCTTCTCATTCATCAATGCACGTGCAACCTCTGCAATGTGCCTGTTTTTCCTTTCTGCGACCCCATTCTGCTGCGGAGTATATCTGCATGTAAACTGCCTGTGTATACCATGCATTCGCAAAAAATCTGAAAAATCATTGGAGAAGTACTCTCCCCCTCCATCTGACCTCAATGTCTTGATTTGCATATCTGTCTCCTTCTCAATCATGACTTTGAAGTCTTGAAAGTGACCAAACACTTCACTTTTGTTACGCATGAAGTAGACCCATACTTTCCTTGTATGGTCATCAATGAAAGAGACATAATACCTGCAACCATGTATACTTGCAGTATCGGTTGGACCCCAAACATCTGTGTGCACCACCTCAAGTGGCTTTTTACATACATTGCGCTCATGTGAAAATGAGCCCTTTGACTGTTTTCCAAACTGGCATGCTGCACACACTTTATGCATACCATCCACCTTGAATTTGGGCAAACCTTTTACAATCTGTTTTGATTGCATGCTGCGCAATCTCTGCTCATTGACATGGCCAATGCGTTTGTGCCAAATGTCAACATCAGCCACAACACCTGTGCCCTGTGCAAATAATGCAGCTTTTACCTCAGGCATGTCTACATTCAGCGTAAACATTCTGCCCACACATTTGCCCTCTGTGATCAGCTTACAGCCATTCTGGAAATCTTCTACATAACAGCCATTTGGATTGAAGCGAACCTGCAAACCCTGCTCAACCATTTGTCCAACAGAAACAAGATTCTTTGTAATGTTTGGGACATGAAGTACATCTGCTAAGTACTTTGATTTCCCACTCTTCGTATTTAGAGGTATGTCCCCTACATGAGCAATGGGGTGAGCTGTGTCATCTCCTGTCTGCACATAGCCTGACACATCTGGTTTGCGCATATCTCTAAACCACTCTCCACGAGGTGTCATGTGATTAGAGGCACCTGAATCCACATACCAAACATCATCTTGGGTGAAATTCTCTGCAGTCATTGTATTCATTACATGCTGCATAACAAACATGCGCTCGTTTTTGTTGTCATCTGCATCTCTGCTAGTAGATGCATAGTTGCCCTGTTCTCTCTTTCTACTTGCTTTTCCCTTTGGACAGTCACGTGACATGTGACCTCTTTCACCACAAGTCCAACATTCTCTACTATCTGGAGTATGTTGCTGCCTGCTTGATCCTGCACCACGACCATTTTGACTCCCCCTGCCTTGAGACTGGTTTCCCCTGCCACCTGTATTGTTTTGATTTGATTGACCTTCCAGAAATTGGCCCCTGCAACCCCTTGGGCCTCGACCACGACCTCTACCTCTACCTCTGTTGGAGTTAGAATAGAAGGCCTGTTCAGAATTATTTCTGCCATGAGAAGAAGATGTGTCAAGGTTCTTCTCCTCAAGAATAGGCATAGAAATCAAATCTTGGAACACGGGGATGTCGTCTCTTGTATTCATGGAAGACCTAAAATGTACATACTCATGTCCTAGACCATCCAAGCATGCACGGACAATGTCATCGTCTTCCACTGAGACTTTAATAGATCCAAGAGCCTCAATGATACTCTTGATCTTCAAGGCATAATCATTGATTGAGAGGTTGTTCCTCTTAACCTGATTTAGCTCCGACTTTAGTTGAAGCTTCCTGGCCTTGGTGTTCACCTCGAACACTCTGCCTAAGTTTCTCCATGCAATGGCGGGGGTTTCAGCATCCTGTAGATAGCCCATCATGCCATCTGTGATGCTCATAGAAAGCCAATACATCACTTTGCTCTGGCCTTGTTGCCAGTCCCTCAAAGCTTTCCTTTGTTCTGTTGTAGCATTTGCCTCGGGAATCTCTGGTTCCTTTTCATTGTCTCCTTCTACATAGTCCCAATAACCTTTTCCTTTTAGGAAATTTGTTATTCTGAACTTCCATGCAGGGTAGTTATTTTCTCAAGCTTCTCAGTAACAATCTGACTGAAACCGTCAGACATCTTGAAGCACTAAGACAAAATAGCTGCAATCTGCAAAAACCTGCAAATCTGCTGAACCTGCTATCGTGGTACCTGTAACGCTTTCTACACTCAACGAGTGTCCACAATCAAGCGTACATACAACCACTGTACTTGTACAGTAAATCTCTGTATACTGCACTTTGGAGACCTGTTCAGAAACTTGTGCGAAAAACCCCTAAAATTTTTTCCGCTGCGCGAGGCGCCTTCGGCATCTGGTCGTGGATTGCGAACGAAGGGATTGTGATGCTCTTGCTCTCTTAGCCTCTCTTGCCTGCACCAGGCTCTGATACCATGTAAAGAATGAGGATGCAAGAGAGCTACACAAGACAAGCACAAAGCACACAGAGATGGAAAGCTTCTTCTTCTTCTTCACAGAAAAGAGAGTACAAAATGACTAAGTGCTAAAGCTGAAAAGTAGCACATATGTACATGCGGTCACTAAGTGTGAACTCGCTAGAAGCGTACTAGGCTGGCACTATAAGTGTAGTCCAGCTGTAGAATCACTGGCAGAGATCCTCCGTGTCGGTCACCTAACACGCCAGTGAGTAAATGCCGTAAGCGGCCAAGACCCGTAGTGGATGCCAGCTCAAGGTGTAGAGCTCGACATCTCAACATATACCCCTCACATCTTCTATGAAATCTTGCCTATGAGATCACTTCTTTGGCCACGTGGCAGCCCATGAGGCACTGCACTTTCTTTTGTGGGAAAAATATCCCCAGCCCCCTCTAAAAATTTTGATTTTGTACCACTTTGAAACCTATCTCATTTCCTGCAAAGTGATCTCCTGTGAGTTAGTTACCAAGTCTAGCTAAAACCACACATCCTGAGCTTCAATTCAAACCAACCACTTTGTGTTTTCACCTCTTGATGTCCTCTAAGAATGCGCCCAAAAATAGCCAAAAGTCATTTGCGACGCAATTGTTCCCAACTTCGACCTTCAATATCTTCACACTCCAAGCTTTGATTGATGCCCTCTGACTTCCAGTGGCCTTCACAAACTGCATAGTACCCTTGCAAACCGTGGCGAGGCTAGAAAAATCCTTGAAGACACACCCACTAAAGCGGTGAAATAGGTACAAAATTGGCCCCGACAAAACTTTGACTGCTCATAACTTCACCGTTTGAACTCCGATTGCCGATCCAAAAAGACCGACATGCACCAAAGGTGAAGCACTTTAGGCCTATCCATTCATCTCCTCATCCTCTACCACTACCCAATCCAGTAGGGATCTGCAAATCACTTCAAACTTCAATATACCATAGCTCACATTCTATAGCTCTAATTGAGGAGTCATCTGGACCAACTTAACACATTGAGGGGCACCTCTTGCACTATCGTTCATGCACTTTGAATACTTTGACCACCTAATTTTCAAAGTCATCATAGCAGAGCACCTTGGCCTAAAAAACCACATTAAGTATACATATCCTCTGCCCTTTGCCTACCCTCTATTTGACCACTCTAGCATGCCCCTGTAAGCACACATAGTCCTGCATTGCACTCCTTAATTTTCCATCTATACATCATGGTCAGACCATCTACACCTATCCAAATAGAGTCATGACCACAAACTTTGATAGGTAGACCAACAATAAAATCCATAGAGATGTTTTTCCAATTTTTTATCCGGCTTTATCGCCCTTCATCACTTGTAGGTGTTGCCTTCGAGTGCAAGACTAGTTTCTAGGAAATAAAAACTATCTAGTGTACCATGAAGATGGTGAACATCGATCCACTTATATACAAAAATGTTAACTACATCTTTACTTTGTTTCCAATCTTCACCTCTATAACTTAGCGGCTTCAAATCCTTCATCCATGATAAATTTTTTTGGCTATCATGCTCGCTAGGAGGATTTTGATGATGATGGCACTCCATTTTCCCAAGAATATTTGACTGATCCTTGGTAATTTTACACTATAAAATTACCAAATTAACTAGCTCCATGAGTGCAAATAAATTTGAATGAATTGATGCCAAATTGTTTAATGTTAGGAAATAAGACGTAGCTAAATAGATAATTGAGTAGATTACTTAATGGAGAGAGACAGATTTACATACACGAGATTATAGAGTAGAGAGAGAGAGAGAGAGAGTACACACGATATACGTGGTTCACCCAATGTGGGCTACGTCCACGGGAAAGCAGCCACTCAATGGCTTTAGTACTTCAAAACAAGAAGTAGTTTACAAAGGGATTATACCCTTAATGGAGCTCCCGCCTTGCTTCACTCTCACCACCTCACACTCACCTTGTTGCATCAACTTCACACTATGAAATGTGTGTAGAAATGGCCTCCTTTTATAGGCCAAAAGGGCTGCCTTCTCTTATGAGAGGCAGCCATGTATAGCCGCCCCTGTGTGAATAAGTCCAAATCGGACCCTCCAATACGCCCATGTGTGGCCGCCCTTGAGAAGACAAGTCCGCTTTTGAATTTGGCCACCGGTCATTGACTTCGGCCACCAGCCAACCGACGGTTGTTTTCCGACCACTTTCCGACCGCCGGCCGGCCATGATATTTCTGAGGTCGCGGAGCGGAGCGTGGGTCAACTCTCTCACACACACACACAGTGAGCTTACACAGTACAGTACGCAGAGAACTGTTAGAAGGGTTATCTCCCAATTCCTTTGTATTCACAAAGTATAAGTTAGTATATACAAAGAGTTAGAGGTAAGTGAGTTAGGCGGGCGGCCGGCCATATCCGCATAAGAGGCCACTTGGGCTTTAATCCCAACAACCTCCCACTTAAAGTCCAATGTGGCACTTTAAGTAACTGTAAATCTATGAACATAAATGTACAAAGATTTACATGGCTGCCATCTATCCAATGCCCAATAACTCACGACAATGCACAAAGCCCTCTCCTGGAAGTCCCTTTGTGAGTAGATCAGCAGGATTGTCCTTGGTGTGGATCTTCAGCAGTTGTATCTGCTTGTCTTCAAGTACTTCCCTAATGAAGTGATACTTCACATCAATATGCTTAGTCTTCGAATGGAACACTGGATTCTTTGCCAATTGTATAGCACTTTGACTATCACAATATAACTCTGGCATATCTGCATTGATTCCCAAGTCTGCAACCAATCTACCAAGCCAAATAGCTTCTTTGCATGCCTCATTTGCTGCAACATACTCAGCTTCTATAGTAGACTGCGTAACACAATCTTGTAATCGAGATCGCCATGATATGGCACCTCCAGCCAATGTAAAGACATAGCCTGATGTAGATCTCCTCTTATCCAAGTCTCTTGCATAATCTGAGTCAGTGTATCCTCTGACACTCAAATCCTGACTACCATAGCATATGCGCATACTCTTTGTATGTTTTAAGTATCTCATGATACCTTTCACTGCCTCCCAATGTTTCTTGCCGGGATTTGACATATATCTGCTAACCACTCCCACTGCAAATGCAATATCCGGACGTGTAGCAATCATTGCATACATCAAACTACCCACTGCAGACGCATATGGAATCTTATCCATTTCAGCCTTTTCTTCCTCAGACACAGGACAATCTTGTTTGCTAAGTTTCACATATGGTGGCAATGGAACACTCAATGCCTTTCCCTTCTCCATATTGAAACGTTGCAAAACCTTGTCAATATACTCTGTTTGAGATAACCAAATCAACTTCTTTGATCTGTCTCTCTCAATGCGCATACCAAGTATATGACTTGCCTCACCCATGTCTTTCATGTCAAACGATTTTGCCATCTTTGACTTCAAAGCTGAAATTTCTTCCAAGTGTTTGCCAGCAATTAACATGTCATCCACATACAAAATAAGGATCAGCCAACTGCCATCCTTAGCCTTCTTTGTATATAGACAGTGATCGAACTCACTACGTTTGTAGCCTTGAGAAAGCATAAACTGGTGGAACTTATGGTACCATGCCCTTGGTGATTGTTTTAAGCCATAAAGACTCTTTAACAACTGGCATACCAAATGTTCCATGCCTTTCTCAACAAACCCTTCTGGCTACTGCATGTAAATTTCCACATCTAAATCACCATGCAAGAACGCTGTCTTGACATCCATTTGGTGCAACACCAAATCCAATATAGCAACCAATGCAAGAAAGCATCTCAATGTAGTCATCTTGACCACTGGAGAGAAGACTTCATCAAAGTCAATGCCTTGTTCTTGCTTAAAGCCCTTGGCAACAAGCCTTGCTTTGTACTTTGGTTGACTATCATGAGCGGTGATCTTATACCTGTAAACCCATTTACAAGGTAGAGACTTTTTGCCCTGTGGTAATTTAACCAACTTCCATGTCTGGTTTTTATGCAGAGCTGTCATCTCTGACTGCATGGCCAACTGCCATTTTTTCGAGTCAACCACTTGTAATGCTTCCTTGTAACAAGATGGTTCTCCGCAATCTGTGAGCATGACATAATTTAGAGATGGCACATAACGATCAGGTGGTTTGGAGACACGCTCAGAACGTCTCACCACAACTGATTCTGCCTCTCTAGCCACTATAGGCTGTTCCTGAGCCTGACCATGCTGTCTTGATGTGCTAGCACTAGGTCCATCTTCCCTGAAGACAACTCTTCTGATCTCCTCTGTTTTCTCTGGCTTAGCGTGAAACTTGGCTTCATTGAAATGCACATCATTGCTACGAATAAGCTTTCTGGACTCAGGATCCCAAAGCCGGTAACCCATCTCGCCCGATTCTCCGTAGCCAAGAAATATACACTTCTTGCTCTTTGGTTCTAACTTATTTCTGAACTCCTTAGGAATATGGCTATAAGCTTCACAACCAAAGACTCTGAGATGCTTATACGAAGGTGCCTTGCCTCTCCATAGCATCTCGGCCACTGCACTCTTATCCAGAACCCTACTAGGAGACCTGTTGATCAAATGGACTGTTGTAGCCACTGCTTCCGCCCAAAATCCATCAGGCAACTCAGCATTTGACAACATGCTTCTGACCTTCTCTTGTATGGTCCTATTCATACGTTCTGCAACCCCATTCTGTGAAGGATTATATGGTGCAGTAAGTTCCCGCTTAATCCCTTTTGCTTCACAAAAGTCTTGAAAAGCTTTGGAAACGTACTCTCCACCATTGTCAGTTCTCAAGCACTTCAGCTTCTGACCACTCTGATTCTCCACCAGCTGCAAGAATGTCTTAAAGACCTTGAGCACCTCATCCTTGTGCTTCAAGAAGTAAACCCATACTTTGCGAGAATAGTCATCTATGAATGTGCAAAAGTACGATGCTCCCCCTAGTGACAAACTAGGCATTGGTCCGCATAGATCACTGTGTACAAGAGCTAACCGTTCGTCCCTACGATTCCTCTTTGATCTGTGCGGTTCCTGTGTTTGCTTACCATAAACACAATGCTCACAAAACTCGAAATCTTGAAATGAAAAGCCGGGAAAATAACCATAATGAGAAAGTATTTCCATTCCTCTTTTTGACATATGTCCCAACCTACGATGCCACAGTGACACACTTGGCTGCTCAATCACATTAATTACATGGTTTTTAACCTCTGAAACATGTAAAGTGTACAGAGTTCCTGACTTGCTGCCATGTGCTACAGTCATCGAACCTTTGGAGATCTTCCAAGCGCTGTTCCCAAAAACTGTCACATAACCCGCATCATCCAACTTCCCTGTACTAATCAAGATCTTTCGGATTGCTGGAACATGTCTGACATTCTTGAGCCATAAAGAAGAGCCATTCTGAAACTTCAATTGCACATCTCCCACTCCAAGTATGTCACAAACCTGCTCATTGCCAAGTCTGACATAATCTTTAGTAGCCACATATGATGTAAACCACTCTTTGTGCGGGGAAACATGTAAAGATGCCCCTGAGTCGATAATCCAATCACTCATAGCATGTCCATCCTCTGCACTCAAGAAAACAGAATCAAGATTGCTTGTAAGGAAGATGTCACCAGCTGCTATACCAGAATCACTGTCTGAACCAGATCCTGTGACATTCACCTCTTCAATCTTCATTGAACTCTTCTTTTCATCTTGCTCAGAACTCTTTGTTTTGCCTTTTTCTTGTTTCCACTTCGTACAGTCTCGCTTCATGTGACCCTTCTTGCCACAATGGTAGCATTCTATGTCATCCTTTGACTTCGAATCACGAGACTTACTTCGGTTTTGTGCCTTCTTACCCTTCTTCTCTTTAAACTGTTGTCTCCCTCGAACGACCAAAGCACTATTGCCTTTGCCTTTGTCAATGTTCTTCCTGTTCACTTCCTCTGTGAGCAAGCTGCCTTCTACATTGGCACTTGTAAGACCTTCTGGCGCGACAGAATTACTTAACGCTGTACGAAAAGTATCCCAACTGTTTGGCAAAGTGATTAAGAGAAACATAGCCTTCACTGAATCTGGAAAGACTATCTCCTGTGCTGTTAACTGGCTGAAAATTGTGTGAAATTCATTCAGATGATTTGACATGGCTGTCCCTTCCTTCATCTTCAAATCCACCAATTTCTTGAGCCAGTAAATCTGAGAAGCAGCACTTTGTTTCTCGTACATACCACATAGCTTTTGCCATACGCCATACGCTGTAGTCTCTTCTGCTACGTTGAAGTAAACATTTTCTGCCAATGTCAGCATGATTGTGGAACAAGCTAACTCGTCAAGCTCTTCCCACTCATCTTCAGCCATACCTTCTGGTCTCTCCCCTTTAAGCTTCAGTGGCTTCACTTGTTTTTTCTGCACCAAAACCTGCCAAATCTGCTTCTTCCAGAATGGAAAGTTTGTGCCATCCAGCTTCTTTATGTTGTAAAGAGTTTCACTTTGAGAAGATGCCATATCTGCCAAACTGTTTACTCCTGAGAAAAATCCGGCAGAGTTTCCCCTGTAAACTGGCCTCTGTACACAGTAAACAAGCTGTAATCAACAAGCTGAACACCTCTCCTCAGGAACTGTCAGTATTTTTGAAAATTTTTGACAGAGTCTCCCCTGTAAACTGAGCTCTGGGAACCAAAAGATAGCTCAAGAAACAATCATAAATAGCTGACCAATGACAAATCTAAAAAATCCCTGTAATATGCTGTCATGTAAGCATACACTGTCTCCTCTCTGGGCGATGACAGAACCTGTATCTGTCTCAAGACTGAACCCTGAACAATGCCTCAACGGCCTGACGCATAAGATGCAATCCAGTGTCTACACAAAGTCATACATCCTAAGGGATAAAAGTCGCTGAAGAGGATGCGTGTAGAGGGGAACTCCAGCAACCTAATCCACCTCACACTGGGTAACCCAGCCCCCAGTGCTTGGCTTCAAAAAACCTCACACACGACCCTCTCAGATGGCTCAGCAAATTGCCCAGAACTAGCATACATCCTATAATAGACCAATCACTGTCCTATGACCGCTGCGGCGGTCTGTCTGCTAGCGTGACTCACAACTAGCAGACCCACAATCACAGTACATCAATCTGCAATACATGCCAGTGGTGTCAAGCCATCATATGGCCACACCTCCCCTAGAACCTGGCAAGCACAAGAAGTAGCAATGCAGACTGCAATATATATATCTGATGATATATATGTGTACCTGGTCTATAGATGATGCTCTGAAGACGAATAAGTGATGTATGTCGATGTCGATATTGATGTCGACCACCTCCTGCTTGCCAATCTACACAAGACGGATTTCTTTGCGGCTGAAATCTATCTTCTGTTGTAGTGCTCAGAACGAAATTCTGAGGGCATAAACGGCTTCGAAAGGGGGGTAAAACCCTAGGTCGCCTGGTGGAAACGCTCCCGGAACGCCGAGTGTCAATTTTCGAACTCCGGATCCAGAATCTGCCGGAAAAGTGCGCGCGCGCGATTGCGTAAATTCGCACTGAACCAAGGCTCTGATACCAATTGAAGTCGCGGAGCGGAGCGTGGGTCGACTCTCTCACACACACACACAGTGAGCTTACACAGTACAGTACGCAGAGAACTGTTAGAAGGGTTATCTCCCAATTCCTTTGTATTCACAAAGTATAAGTTAGTATATACAAAGAGTTAGAGGTAAGTGAATTAGGCGGCCGGCCGGCCATATCCGCATAAGAGGCCACTTGGGCTTTAATCCCAACAATTTCGACGAAAAGAAATATTCCGGCGAGGGAAAAAAAAAAAGTCTCGGGAGCTTCCGCCCCCAAGGCCCCTAAAGTTCCCCCTGGTTTTTGACTGTGAAAATTTTGGTTTTCGGTGAGTGATTTACCTTCACGCACGATGGCTTCTCCTCATAATGGGGGCCTTACAAATGTGCGCTTTTACCACAAAAAATTACAAGGGTAAATCAGGCTCCATACTTAACATTTAATTTGTTTAGTTCTTTGTAGAAGAGTGTTAAATTTGTGTATGTCAAAAAATTCAGGATCATTTTAGAGATCATCATGCTCATCAATTCGTATATTTGGCATAGCCACATATGACCCCAATGATGGACAATTTTCAAAATCAAATTTATGATTTTTGAAAGAGGAGTGTCTATCAACATGATTAGGGAGTAGAAATTTCTTGCCAGAAAGAAGTGTATAATTTTGCTTCTAATAGAGTTACATTGTGTGTAACTCAAAAGCAACGCACACTTCAAAAACTCGTTCTAGAATTCTACAAAATTCAGAAAAGAAAACATAAACTCTAAATTGACGAGTTTTACCCAATCCTTGTTTCATTGCTTCTATCGACTTTGCCTAACCTCCAAAAAAATAATTATAAATCTTGTTAAAGCTTAAGATTGTGTGGGAAATCCCCTTAGCTAAGGGCCTTGGTCTCAAATCAATGGCCAAGACCTAACGAAGGGATAGTTTAGTGTGAACACCACAAGGATATGGCGTGGAATAGTACAATGATAGGGAACAAGATGAAGATCTGTTTATATTTCCCTATGGGGACCTCTTATGAAGATGTTGAAGAAGCACAAGCTTCCCCTCTCCTCAGGGTGCTCCCTTTTGGTCCAACTCTTATATTGCATAAGTTTGGTAAAGGCTCACTTCGACCATAGCATTTAGCAAGGGAGTTCTCATGCCCACCCTTTTCCCTTACAGCTAGGCATCAATGCCATTTTTAGCATCATTGGCCCTTCCCAAGGCTACAACTATTTTCTATGAGATTTAATACCACGAAAAGGACCTATATATTGTAATGGAATTGATATTTTACTATTTATTGCAGCTGACTGGTGGAATAAATAGTAAAATATCAATTCCGTTACATATACACTATGCCTTGATCTCCACCCAACCTATCCTCTTATAAAAATCCATGGCCCCTATCTTTAGGACCCCTTTACTCATAGCCATTGACTTAGATGTTATCCCAAATTCCCTTGGACCTTTGGCTTAGCCCTTTCCATGAATCTGATTATTGAAGAAGAAGCAGTGGCTTTGTGCATCCATATCCATTGTGTGCTCTCTTGGTCGTGTGCATGTGTACTTGCATGAGCTTAATCTCTCTCCTTCTCTATCTCTTTACAAAGGGCAAACATCTCCTCATTCATAGCTTGATCCCCCTTTAGGGAGCCAATAGCATCCTTAAATTCAATAGACTCTATATCCTACACAATCTTTGTCATATATGCACAATGGTGAGCCACATAACTATGATATGTCAATCTCTGCATAGGAATCCTTACTCTCTAAGATCTCTATTCTCTAGGATCATTGCCAAGTTCCCTAGTTTTTTATTGCATCAAAATCTTCATGGAAGGGTAGACTAAACTCCTCATCAAGACTTTGCTTTGAGCCATCTTAATCACCATTACCATGATGCACTCAAGTTTGGCATCCTTGAGGCATCACAATCTTTTCATTCCCTTTTCTTGATACATTAGAGGAATTGTTAGCACTTTCTCATGTAGCTTGCCACTCCATGGATGCTAATCATGACTTGCACTTAGCTAACCCTTGCAATCCACTCAATACATTAGAGGAATTTTCAAGACTTACTGTCTCATGCAACTTGCCACTCCATGGATGTTAAGCATGACTTGCACTAGGTGACCCTTGCAGTCCACTCAATACCTATGACTACACGTGTATATTATTTGTATCCACATTCTCCTACATCACCCTCAAAAATCACCTTTAGAAGAGCATACCATCTCTTTTTCCCACCAAAAATAGCAACCCTACTCACCTTTACTTGACGTGTGACAAGGTTTTAACACTTATACCCTTTTGAGTAAGAGAATAACCAATCAGCACATACTTTTTAGGTTTTGGGTCCACGTTTGTTTGCAAGAACTTATTTGACACATGCACTTTTACAATACATCCAAACGCTTCAAGGTGTGACAAGGTATATTTTTACCAACATACTTCCCTTTAAATGGCATGTTATGTACACAAATAGTGGGAGCCTTGTTGTTAATGTAGATTGTTATAGAAACTACCTTAGCATTAAAACAATAAGGCATATTCTTCTCATTACTCATTGCCTTGCAACTTCTACAATGTGCATGTTCTTTTTCTCAATAACACTAATTTCTATGGAGTATACATGAATGACATTTGACTTTGAATTCCACTTTTTTATAATAACCCTAAATTCGTTGGAGAATTACTCTCCCCCTCCATCTAACCTTAGACATTGTACATAGTTCCCAATCTATTTAGTCGCAACTTTGAAATCTTGAAAGTGATCACCTCAATATGATCCTTCATGAAATACACCAATGCCTTCATTGATTGGGTATAAATGAAGGTAACATAAAACGTGCATCCACTCCTAGAAATAATCTGTGTCAGACCCCACAATCATGTAATCCCCTATGGTAACCTAGGCATTAGGACATGCACCATAAAGATCTCACGATTCCACGTCAACGTCCATATATGCACCCATGGTCTATTTTAATAGGCCACTTTATTTCTAAACCATGATGCCCACCTGGTATAGCTTTTGATGTGCAAACTTTTCCCTTCTGCATTTTTGTCATGGAATATGGCCAAAAGATTTCCATTTTCATGACATCCTTCAATAGATTTATCCTAAAATTTATTCTCTATCTACTAGCCATAGGTTACTAATTCAACAATACATACATATAATAACTTATAGCATCTCTTCCATAATTTACTTCATCCCACCTATCCCAAATTTTGTCTTAAGGGGTAGGCATATTGCCTACAAATGAATCAGGCTCCCATCCTTCCAAAAAACCAAAGCTAAAGCTTTTCTCTTTGCTTTTGCAAATTCCTTACAATATCTCCTAATGTGATCAAGGCTATCACACCAAATGTAGTTGAAATTCCCACTACCCTTGTGAGGACCTCTTTGCTTTGATCCTTAATGCCAAACCTTTATTGTCAAGTTTCATAGCTTTTAGGTTAAGGTTCAAGTCATGTATACCTTCCACAAGTGCATCCAAAACTGGTTCTTCAACCTTTAAACCCTTTTCCTTTGCTTGCATAGATATCTCTTCTTCAATTTCATCCACACCTATGCTTACCTTGATCAATTTGTCAAGCCTCTTTTGGATCTTGGAAACCATGTTGACCACTTTGGTCACTTTCTTTCAATCCAACTTCAGGCCCAACTCAACTGCCAAATACTCTAGTAGATCCATTAGGATCTTTTTCAGATTCTAGTTCATAGCTTGTACAAACAACTCTTCTCAAATCCTCTCAACAATTTTGACATAGAGAGTTCCTTGTTGCACTACTACACCCACTTCATGAAGCTTTTCTTTGTAATGCACTCCTTGTCTTTGATAGAATACTCTTTTTTGAGGGTTGTCGTAAACTTCATCCATGCATCTCCATATGTAGTACAAATCCCATCAACTCATGCTCGCAATTTTGTCACCACAGCCAAAGCAAGATTCCCAAATATAGCTTGTTCATCTACCCCCTTATCTTCCATAGCCTACTCATACACTATGTAGTACGTGGAAATATCTCAGCCTTCAAACCACCCCAATTTGTCTGTTACAACATGCCTAGCTTTTCTAATTTGGGCCTCCATCTCTCTAATTGTGCTCTAATTCATCATTTGTCAATGATACAAATAGTAGTGGTGTATAAGAGCAGCAAACAACTACAACACCTATTGCATCCCATTATCTTGGCTTATAGACACGATTGACTCCATCCGGTTCACCAAATTTTTCGGAGCTCACTATTTTCCAAGGGATATCGAGACCTCAAGTTGTGGATGGAGATTAGCTTAGGACTAGGAGCCAAGCATTTAGTTTGACGATAGGGATAATTAAGTGTTACTAATTGATTATAGTTAAGCTTTGAGAATAATTGGAAGAGATGATAGGGATTTGAATACAAGTTGAGATTAATAGTGGTAGGAAACACAAATTAAGTGTTACTAATTGATTATAGTAAAGCTTTGAGAATAATTGGGAGAGATGATAAGGATTTGAATACAAGTTGAGATTATAGTCGGTAGGAAACACAAATCGACACAAAAATTAGGCTTATAGTCACCAAAAACTTCCAATTATTATCTTGATAAACCAAATCACAACTTGATTGCACATGCCAACGTTGATGTGCACCTCGATTTGAAATCTCCAAATCAAAAATCTCCAACCCTTTTGGAAGCACCACTTAACAAGCACAAATTCCAAAACTTGTGTAGCACATACAATTCCCAAAATTTGATGAAGAGTGGTGCCTTTCCCCAAATGAGAAAAAGAAAATCAATCCAAAGTTTAGAAGCAACAAATCAAGTCAATATTTCTCCCCGCACTCAACTCTCCCTCCTCATTGAAAGCTGTCTTGTTTTGTACATTCCTACATATACCCCCTCACAAGAATCTTCACTTCACCTTCTTCCAGCATAGAAAAAAATTGGATTTTTTTTATCCCTATTTTCAAGAGCTCCCATCATAAGACTTCCATAGAATGCAACCAATTAGCTCTAGAACTCGACCCAAACTTCATGTAGAACGGCATCTACCATATATTCAACAATACTATATCATAATAAAGTCCCAACATAAACCATAAAGTAGTCCAAAACCCAAAAAAACACATACTAATCTTGATCTTTCACCTTGTGCCTACAAAATAGCACGACAACGACAAACATGATGCCATGTCACTTACTCAGAGAATCCATAACTTTTTCATGTTGATGCAATAGACTCGAAGGTTCAATAAAGCCACTTAAGATACCTAGGTCAACAACATATCATCCTGGTGTAATTGTTGTCATGAACAACTTACATGAAATACTGGATGAGTGCAAGAGTGTTTATGTGGCTAAAGCCACCAGAACTAGTGACTAAGGTTGAACATGAGCATAAAGGAACCAAACTTTTTGACACATGTTTAGTATTACTATAAGTAAATTCTAGGAGAGGTTGATAATCTTCTCGATCTGTTTTAGTATTGTTATAAGTAAATTCTAGATAGGGTGATAATCTTCTCAATCTGTAAGCTTCTTGCTAACATATGCTTGTAGGCTCACTTGGTTGACCCATTCTATATCCAACCATCCATCTACAAATTATTAGAGGTACTTAGATTGAGTTATGTGCCCAAACTCTTAAAAGAAAATCTCCAAAAGTTACAATTAAATTTTGGATCACAATCACTTACTATGTTACTAGGCAAACCATAAAGCCTATAAACATGTTCCACAAATAACCATGCTAATTCAGGCATTTTAATAGTGAGCACCTTTACATGCAATGAATTCCTCATGCTTGAGATTACCAATGGTAAATGGAAAAATATTTCTATGGACTTCATAGTAGGCCTTCCTACTACTATCTCAAGACATGAGTAATCATGCATCATTGTCAATACATTGACCAAGATGTGCAAGTCTATCCCTACCAAATTGATATATCACGTGCATTCAAGGGGTATCATGAAAATCACTTCAAAATCCCTTATCTATAAATTTACAGAGATTATAACACACCCTTTTTCTATTGAATGTGTAAATTCCTTTTGGAGTTTTCTACATGGTACCCCTTTGTAAATAAAAATGTGAATATTTTTGAATTATAAGTTTTTTTTTTTTGCACTCACATGATAAGTACATATATTTTAGGTGACACCCCGAGATCTCAAGGGGATGCAGGAGTCCACCCAGTTTGAGGTGCTCTTCTTTGATAACTTGACATTAGTAGAAAATCCTATTATGAAGTTTGCAGAAATACTTTTCCATTTACAATTGGTAATCTCAAGCAGGGGTCATTCACCATGTTGGGTATGTGGCCTTTTCCCTATGCCACAACATGTTGGTGTGTACCATTTTTAATCTATCAGTATACAATCAATAAGAAACCATGTGGACTTAGGTGAGTTGCACAAGGAACCAACAGAGTTCCCTTTGGAATCCGCATTGGGAGGTTGACCCTTTCCCTTTGGGAACATTAATACTTGCCCTTCGGAAGATGCCTATTGGGCCTTGAGAGGTGCACCTAGCCATCTACTACTCCTATATGTAGCCACACTTTGTAAGCACACTTGAGTTGTTCATTGTTCGTTTTAATAATCAAGTAATGTCATTAGTATCCTACTTTGTGCATTGTCCAATTTCTCTCTTTGATTCGTCATTATGAATGCTACACTCTTCATGCCACCTAAGCCCTAACCTTTCACTTGGTGTCAGAGCGCTTGCTAGAGATTAGTGCCTCCTAGTCATGTTGTAAATCCAAGGCATAATTATTTCCATGTGCTCCACTCCATCAGCTCTCTCTCTCTCTTGCTAATCGTGATCACAAATTAAATTGCCTTTGCATTGTACCTCAAGCTCTAAAAGTCAAAGATTATGCATGACGAAGATGATATGGACATTTTCCTTGCTGGTGTCAAGGATATCAATGAGTAACTTATTTTTGTAAGTGGAAGTCATTTCAGACAGCTCCCTTGTGTGGGTTGTTCTTGATGCCTTGCCAAATTCTTACCAAACTTTTGCTAGTACTTGGAGACTTATGACCCAAGGAAATCCTAAAGTTGTAAAGTTTGATGCATTATGCGCATTGATGTTGTAAGAGTTGCTTTCCAAAAAAAATAGGACTAGATAGCGTACAGTTGAACAGGTGTAGGGAGGCGTTGTAGCACGACCTAATCGCAACCCACAAAATTGTCAAATCGTGGATCGGCAACCCGGCTAGGGCATGGAAGCACGAGCCTTGGATGTATAAACATAGAGGATTCAAGGGATCCTTCTTCTCATCATAGAGAGAAGCCATGGAAAGGGGCTTCCTCTAATCAACAACACATTCCTACTCACTAATCACTAGCACACAATCACATGGTTGAAATTAACCTCTCACATCAATCATTCTTATTCACAACTACACAAGCATGCAATTAACATACCTACTCCGCATTAGTGTGTCCATTCCGGCACAACCCCTCAATACGACTTCGTATGCACACACACTAACGGCACCTTGTAGAGAGAGATGAAGAGAAGGAAGGCATAGCCCTCACACACCATGGCCAATGGTGTGGATAGAATAGATTAACTCAAAAAATGGATTAGGAGATCTACCATCACACTAATACAATCTCACTCCACATAATCAAACAAAGAGACTAATAAGAAAGAAGGTGTAATTGATTATTAGAATCAAGAGCTACATGGGCATGGAAATCCCATGAGCCTCATGACCATCCACTCTACAAAGAGGAAAACTCACCCAAGAATGACTTCTCATCATGGGGCTCTTTTATAGCTTTGGGCCTCAAACCCTTCAACTATGGGATAAAGTTGAGCTCTCTAGCTTAGACTCATACAACTATGGAACTCCTACATGAGCCCAAGCCCTATACAATGAACAGGAAATATTGTGCACTATAGCACATCCACAGCTTGGTGCATTATTGGTGTAGCCTGTGTTAGCCGCTGCTAACATTCCCCCCTTCCTAATTTGGCACATGTCCTCATGTGCCGATGAAATAAGACACGGTGACATGGTAGAAAGCAAGTCCAAGGAAGAAATGTTGAGCTGCAAAACATAAGAACAAGTAATAAGTATCAAAGGCCACCAAGAATGAATAAAACATAAAGCACAAATGAACAATCATGCAAAGTGATTTTTTGCTTCTAAAAGATGGGTCAATCATAGTCAAAAGCTAGACAACATAAAGCAAAAAGAACACCTAAACTATTGTGAACATTAAACCACTTGAAATTTCAGTTTTATGCATGAAACAAAAGCAATCGATTAAGACCCTATGCTAATGCAAGTTCATAAACCTACTAGTCTAAAAACTATGTGACCAATAATAATAAATCATTCAAGTCTAGCATGTCTATGGGCTATAAAAAAGCTCATAATCTATTAGTACATTTTCAAAGATTTTTGAAGCTCATGGAAGTTTTTATTTTGTCATTCATTGAAAAATTAAAGCACAATCACAATTCTACCACCCCAAGGCAAGTCTAGGTGCGACTCTTGGCTCCTTGAACCCTCAAGAAGGTGTTCCAAAAGCCTGCTAGCCTACCAAGGCAACGGCTACCCCTATCAGCCCAGGGCATCGGTTTAGGGCCTTGACCAAGTGAGCCAAGGTGATTCCCCTTGCCTGCCAAGTGCCAATAAGGCGCTAGGCCTCACAAAGATACAACATAACATAGAATTTTTATTTTCATGTGCATTTTTGCTACTTCTCCTTGACACTTTTTTGCTTCATTAATTTATTTTTTAGCACCTTTTTGTTTCTTCCAAGATGAAATGCTAATGGCAATTGGACTAAAGGAATAAAGCCTAATCATAGCCCTAGGTAATGTTAAAAATGAATGGAGTATTAAAACTATCACTAAGAGTCTAGGACTAATGAGAAATGAACCTACATTAACCTAAGGTCAAGGCCAATTACCTATGATTAACACACATAAAACCTAATTTTTTGATGAGTTAATTTTCACAAAGCAAAGTGTTGAAACTTTAAAATGCCTAGCTTTCGAACATGAAAAAATCATAGCTTAAAAGCAAAATTCACTTAATCCAAGCATAGAGAATGAAGAGATAAAAAAGATAAAAATCAAGGAAGGATTACACCTATTCATGCTCTTTGTGCATCCTAGAGCAAGCATCCCCTTTGTAGAGAAGCCTCTTGATCTTTTTATTTGCAAAAGAAGCTGATTTGAAGCTAAGTCTGAACACAAGCTCCAAAGCCTTTTATTGAAAGCCACAAAAGCACATAAAAACATCAATGAAAACCTAAAACTAGGGTCTTGCATACCCAAATTCGCCAAAGGGAAAAAAATGTCTTTGGTTCTGCACATGATGCTCTTTGTAGCAAATTTATGCATACATAACAACAATGAGAGATGAGCTTCTTCATAAGCAAATAGTGCAATTATTACCATCTTTCATGCATGATTCAAAAGTTTGATTAATTTCTAGCTCACTTTAAGTATGCAAAAAACAAGTCAAGAGCTGAAAATAATGCAACTTTTGAATGAAATGAAGTGGCTCTCCAAAGCCGAATTTTACAATTAAAAGCTTTCCAAATAGTTGGCTAACACTAGCTCATATGAAATTTTACATTTTTAGAGTAATCTATGAGCTAGAGATGACTGCAACTTAATGAAATGGAAATGAGTGGCTCTCAATAGCCAAATTTTGTACTTGAAAGCTAAAGAAGTTGGGCAAACACTAGCTCAAAATGAAAAATTTTAACTTTTGACCAAGCTATGAGCTAGCATATATACAACTTTAATCCAAACAATTGGAATGGCTCTAAGTAGCCAAATTTTGCAATATTTTGCAATGATGACCCCTTCTTGGATCAATGAAATCACACACCTGCCACACCCTTCAAAATGAAGCTCAATTGTTAGTGCATGAAAGCATTTGTCAATCAATACAAGCACTAAAAATATGTCAATCAATCATAAGCCCAAAATTTCATGCTCTCTCTTGGTCATTCAAGAAGCCCAATTTGTGTTATGCAATGATTTTAATATCAAGCACTAAAAATGCACAATCAATGCCAAGCCCAAACTTTAGTGCATGCCTCTGTTCTCCCATGTTCAAAAAAAGGCTCGATTGTAGTGCTATCTACTAATTTTTTACATTCAATTCAAGCACTAAAAGCATGCTCTATCATAAGCCCGGAATTTGTAATGCTATCTTATGGCTATCAAACAAGCATCGTTATAGGCTTGCAGTGAATTTTGCATTCAAGCCGATCACTAAAATGTATTAAGCAATGCCAAGCTCAAGCATAAAATTTTAACCAAACATCCATGCAATGTTGTCAAGGATACTCATAAGTGAAGCTCTCATGCTTGCTTATAAGAATTTTTCCTTTAGTGACAAGAGGATTTGCAATAAAGTCATGTACTAGAAGAGTGCATGAGTTGAATTTTTATGTCGTGAAGCTCATTTATGCAAATCATACAATCATAGCACACAATGAGAACCCGCACCGATGCTCTTACATAGCAATTTTTTTCATATAAAGCAAGAGAAAGGGTCATAACTCAAACCTCTTTTAACCATTGGACTGCAAAAATCAAGCAATTCAATTCTAAAAAGGAAAAGTTTTGTAATTTTGTTGTGACAGCATGAGCCTCATGCAACTGAGCCAAGGAGAGTCACCGACTCCTTCTCCGAGCTAGAGGGGTGGGAACGCAACCTTTTTCTTTTTTTTTTTAATTGTTTTTTATTTCCGGAAGAAAAACTTGTTGACTGCGAGTTGGAGGCCTCGCCATGTAGAGAGACGTTCGAGAACAGGGGTTGCAGCTGCCCAATCAAGCAATGCACACACTCAAAAATTAAGCACAAAAGATAATTTGGATCAATTGGCATTGAATTTAGGCTTATACTTAATCATTGCACACACTTTTCATGATCATTTCACAATCAAAAACCATTTAGGTGTCCCAATTGACCATCAATCATTGAAAATCAAGTGGTCATGGATGGGCACACACACTCAATTTTTGCCCAATTTTTTGGCAATTAGGCTTATCCAATGATTGAATTAGCCTAGCATACACATCATTTACATGATTGCATACTCATGTATCATCAATTCCATCACTTTATATGCATGCACGCACTAAAAATTAGGTGCACACACACTTGAATTTTTTTGACAGTTGCACACACACAATGATTTTTATGGACACACACGAATTCTTGATGAGAATTAAGCATTATTTGGATACACACAAAGTTCATTAGTCACAATTTGACTATCAATTTCATTCCAAGTGTATCAAATTAGGTGCAAAGTGTAGGTCGATTTGTGTTACACACCTAATTTTAGAAAATAATTAGCAACATTGAACCTCATTAATCAATCAAGAATTGACATAACAAGTGATTGCACTTACATCGTAATTACACTCCAAGCTATTCCTTTGCTCCACGCGAAGTTGCATCATTGCACACACAAGTGTGCGCACCATCAATTCGGCTCCAAAATTGACCATTTGTAGGTCAAAATCAAACACTCAAATCATCACATTAGGCATCAATTAGCACAATTAACTTGATTAGAGTGATGATTCCACCTCTTGCAAGGGGATTTCACATACTTTACACTTCAAATGTTAGTGGTTAGGTTAGCATGGTTAGTCAAAATTAGTAGAAATTAGTAGGAAATTAGTAAAATTAGCATGGAAAGAAGCGAATTAGCAAGGGTTAGCTTGAAATTAGTAAAATTGGGGGTGGAATTGGGGGTTTGGCGTATTCATAACTCAACATTAACATCAATTTCTTGCACAACATCATCAAATTAAACCAAAAAATGAGTTACACACACTCAAAAACCAACAAAATTAGTAGTGAAATTACTCTATTTTACACATCCTAAACCCACTAGCTTAGGTTATCGATCCCCGGCAGCAGTGCCAAATGTAGGGAGGTGTTGTAGCACGACCTAATCGCAACCCACAAAATTATCAAATTGTGGATCGGCAACCCGGCTAGGGCATGGAAGCACGAGCCTTGGATGTATAGACATAGAGGATTCAAGGGATCCTTCTTCTCATCATAGAGAGAAGCCATGGAAAGGGGCTTCCTCTAATCAACAACACATTCCTACTCACTAATCACTTGCACACAATCACGTGGTTGAAATTAACCTCTCACATCAATCATTCTTATTCACAACTCTTAATCACAACTACACAAGCATGCAATTAACAAACCTAACTCCGCATTAGTGTGTCCATTCCGGCGCAACCCCTCAATACGACTACGTATGCACACACACTAACCGCACCTTGTGGAGAGAGATGAAGAGAAGGAAGGCACAGCCCTCACACACCATGGCCAATGGTGTCGATAGAATAGATTAACTCAAAAAAGGAATTAGAGATCTACCATCACACTAATACAATCTCACTCCACATAATCAAACAAAGAGACTAATAAGAAAGAAGGAGTGATTGATTATTAGAATTCAAGAGCTACATGGGCATGGAAAGCCCATGATCTTCATGACCATCCACTCTACAAAGAGGAGTCCTCACCCAATAATGACTTCTCATTAAGCATAGGGCTCTTTTATAGCTTTGGGCCTCAAACCCTTCAACTATGGGATAAAGTTGAGCTCTCTAGCTTAGACTCATACAACTTTGGAACTCCTACATGAGCCCAAGCCCTATACAATGAACAGGAAATATTGTGCACTATAGCACATCCACAGCTTGGTGCATAATTGGTGTAGCCTATGTTAGCCGCTGCTAACAACAAGCCTTTATTACTACTCAAAGAAAAGGTGGTAACATTAATGCAGCCACTTCTCATGGTTCTTCTGCGAGTGGAAAATCACATGTTCTTAATGCTTCTGTTGGCAGCAATTCGTCTGGAAAATCCAATGATAAGGGCAAAAAGAAGATGTGTTGCCACTATTGTAAATCTAATGATCACTTGATCAAGTAGTGTCCTAAGTTGAAGGCCAAAGATGCTAAGAATAAAGAGGCTGGTTCCACTACTAATGTTGAGTCTTCTATGAAAGAAGATTGTGGTGCTGATGTTGATCCATAATGGGCTTTTAGTGTAGAGGGCACTTATAATCCTGTTTTCCATTATGCATGCATGTCAATTGCTGCAGATTCACATGTGTGGTATTTTGACAGTGGTGCTACAAAGCACATTACCTCATATTGTGATTTGTCCACTTCTCTTGAGTCTACCCCTCATGGGTTTCAATTACTTGTGCCAACAATGCCTCTTATCCGGTTCAAGGAGTTGGAAAGATTGTGCTTATTACTGCAAATGACAGTTCTTTCACACTTGTTGATGCACTTTATGTACCTGGGATCAAGAAGAATCTTTTGTCGGTATCTACACTTGCTGGACTTGGTCTTGTAGTCAAATTTGTGGATGACGGATGTACAGTACATGATCTCAATTTTGGTGATGAAATTGTTGCCTCTGGCATTTTATGTCGTGGGATGTATAAGCTCACTTTGTATGACAAGTGTGGGCAAAATTTTTCAAATGCAATTGTGGATTCAAAGGCTATTTCAGATGCAAAACTTTGGCATACATGTTTTGGACATCTGAATTTTTCCAGTTTCCTACATTTGCAAAAATTTGATATGGCTGCTTCTTTGCCACCTCTTGAAGCATGTGTCAAACATGTCTGTGAAGGTTGTATTTAGGGTAAGATGCAGCATTCTAAGTTTCCAAAGGATGGTTCAGTTAGGGACACATGTAGGTTGCAGCTTGTGCATAGTGATGTTTGTGGACCCATGCAACCTCCGTCCTTGGGGAATTACCTTTACTTAGTGACTTTTAGTATTGATGATTACTCCAGGCATGCATGGGTATATCCTCTTAAAGCGAGGCTCGAAGTATTTATGTGCTTCAAACAATTTTTGGCTATGGCTGAAAATGTCTCAAAATGTACTATGGGCACCCTCCATTTTGATCAAGGGGGGGAGTATATGTCTCATGAATGGAATGCATTTTTGGCTAGTCGTGGGATAAAACACCAATGTACATTTCCTTATACGCATCCATCCCTTTGTCTACCAATTCTTATACTTGCCTCATGATCTCCTCTTGTTGAGCTTGGGAAAGTTGATAAGGAGGCTTGTTAGGTGGTGAGCTTCCTGGTAGGAGCTCAATTCGATGGTCATCATCCCCTCGTTTTGGAGGTAAGTCCATAGGGATATGATCAATAAAAACATCTTGGAATCCATTTAGAAAAGTAGACAAGTCTAACTCTTCTTGATTCCTACCATTTTCACTTGACAAATCATTAGCATCATTAATGGATTCTTTGACAAAAATCATGTACACAGAAACCGAGCTTTTCATTGACTTATCAAAATCCACTGAATTTACAAGTGGTATAGTACGACCAGACTTATTAGCATCTATATACATGCTCTTATCCCTGTAGGTGAAGTAGATTCTCCTTTGAGGGAACTTCATGTTGGCAGCCATGCGGTTGAACCATGGTGCCCCTAGGATAGCATCCTCATTTTGGAGAGGAGAGATGAAAAAGTCTTCTTTGTCGACATAGATTTGGACATTAAGCCTCAACTTCCCAATCAAGGGAGTAATGGAGGCTTGATGTCCCTTGAAAGCTATGTCAGCAGTTACAATATCTCCCATCTCAAGAGCTTGAATGCCCAACTTGGTGGCCAACTTCATTGATATGAAGTTGTGAGTAGAGCCAGGGTCAACAAGATGAAGGCATCATGTTCCCTTACCTTTCCCCAAGTATAGGAGAGAGGTGATCCTTTGCAATGAGCATCCTCTTTTGGAGCTTCAATGGTGGAAGCTCTAAGAGTCTCACTACGGGAATTTCTCATGGGGCAAGAACGATAGCCATGTCCTTGCTCCCCACTTATGGTCCTTGTCAAAAGCTTCAAGCTCTTCAGGAGAGAGTATGTTTTTACCTTTGTAAACTCCCTTCTCCTTGGATTGATTGTTGTTTTTGTTGTTATTGGAATTGCCTTGGGAAGAACTTTGGGCATTTTTTTTCTCCTTTGCATCACTTTTGTCTTTTTTTTCCATGGGTTGTACATTCCGTCTAGCCCCTTGTTGGAAATTGATGCGGGAAGCAACCATGGTGTGGTGGATTACTTCGGTGATAGAACCAGGTTGACATAATGGGCCATTTCCTGCACAAAATTGTTACTTTTGCTCGGCAAAGTCTATCTTTTGGAAGAAAGTAGCCTTGAGATGTAAATCCCAAAACTTGTCCACATATTGTGAATAGACTCATGGGAGAGAAGCTTCAAATTGCTCCATTCAGTAATTACTTTGTCCTTTGCATCGCTTGCAAGGAATTGCTTTATGATGGAAACACGTAGAGTTTTCCATGTCTTTGGGGCTTCGCCGTTGCCATAGAGGCTAGCCCACCATTGAAGAGCCGATTTTTGGAAGTGCATAGCTACATGGTGTAGCTTGGAGGACTCCATGAAGCCCTCGTCTCCAAAGGCTGCATCAAATTGTTGGATGAAGGCCAATACTTTGTCGGTGGCACCAAAGGTGCCATCATTGGTGAGAAAAGAGATACTCTTTCCTCCCTCTTTGAACTTCTTGAGATTTTGTGACCTTCGCCATGTAGGGTAAGATTTTTGATGTTCTCCCCTCTTGTATTCTCTAGGAAAACAGTCATAGCTTTTGTCGGAAGGAGAGGAAGGTGAAGAAGAAGGAGAACAGGGTGACCTTTTTTTCCTCTCTTCCCTTTTGGAATGATAAGGAGAAGGACTTTGTGTTGACCGTTTCCTCTTGGGAGGAGTTGGCGATTGTCTAGACCGCCACTTCGTGGATCCACATCTTCGTAGAAACTTAGGGATTCACTAGGATTCATTACTTTCTTGTTCTTTGGATTCCTCCTCTCGTATGGGAGAGAGTCTTCTTTTGGGGGTCTCATCAAGAGGCCTCCTAAGCTCTCTCTCCTCTTGGAGAGGATGGGAAATCCCATAAGCACAAAAGTGTTGAGGAACTTTAGCTTGAAAAACAAGGTTGCCCATAGCTTGTTGCAACCTAGTAACAAGATAATTGACAAACATGGGGGCATCATCATTAGCACCTTCATGTGCAAAATCAAAGTTATCAATGTTCATTCTACTCTCTTGTTTTTTGTCAGCCATACTAATTATACTTATGTGTTTACTTACTGTATTCTTTGGCAATTCAAAACCTTAGTTGCTACTCCTCCTAGCCTTTGAAAATCAGCACTTAAGTATCTACACCCACGACTCGAATTGGTTAATTATAGAGAGTACTGGAGTGGGTATAATATTGCAAAATTGCCAAGGGCTAGCTCCTTTCGGACTTCTTATGGCTCAATAATGGTAAAGTTGTAGGTTGGTCTAAAAAGACCCCATTATTAAGACCAAAGCTCCTGAGGTGTGCACCATATCCCACATAGTGGGCTCAACAAAATTGATAATAGATCCCAATCCCACTTACCCTAATATAATTAACAAAATCAACCATTGATAGGCTAGTTAAGGACCTCTCTTAAGCAAAAAAAGAGAAATCAATTGCTCTTATACCAATGTAATGGAAATGGCCTATGAACTTTGAGAATGGATGAAATTAAGAGAATTAGAGTGACCATTTTTATGAGATTACTTTCAGAACGTACAGGGTGAACTTAATTGATGGTAGCAACATAAACATAGTACTTAATTAACTTGGCATAAACAATACTTTTGCAAGAGAGAGTATTAGAGAACATGACAATAATTGAGTACCAGATTTACTTGGAGCCGGTCCCCCCTCCAAAAGGCGTTTGTATTATAGATTCTCCCATCAAGAGAGACTTGGTACAATACAATATTTGTGTTCCTTGTGACCTAGGTGATGCAATGAATATGGAAAGCTTCATCCATCATGAGCATAACATAAACGTTGCAAAAAGAATTAACTATCCCAAGCCTGAGTCCCAAGGCTCAAACACCTTCGAAGGTGGAGAGAGCTAGCGGGGAATGAGGGTAGGGAAGAGGAAAAAGAATCATTCATAGGAGAAATAAATAGTTCCTCACTTACCCCCTCTCATGCTTGGTCCACCCCTCTCTCTCTCTCTCTTTTGTATTGCTTAATTATATCATTTGGACATGTGTCCTCTTTTTCCTCTTTGAGAGAAAGAGCTTAATTATTTATTTTTATGCATCTAAATTCTCATTGGACCCCTTTAAAACCTATTCAATAGAATTCAAGCACATCATGAGGTCCAAATGGAAAGGATCTTGACATGTGTTTGTTATGCTTCTTAAGATATTATGTTTGAATTGAACACTTCAAGCACCTTAGTCATTTAAGCATGAAAATCGTTTATGCCTCTTGAGAGATCAAGTTTGAATTGAACACTTCAAGAACGCACCTTAAGCACCTTAGTTAGTAAGAACAACAAGCACCTCATGATTGGGTAGGATTCCCACCTCAAGGTCAACCCTAAATTGCCTAAGGTCAAAGGACTTTATAACACTAACTTTGGGAGGCCTTTAATGAAGTAACCCTAAGGTCTTTAAGCTCCATTATGTAGCATTTCTCTTTAACAAAACATCTCTCCTTTGGACCCCTTTCACCTTAGCCCCGTGTTGAGGCAGATCCATAAGCACATGTCTATATTCTAACCCTTGTTCCCATTTATTCTCCCACATTAAATGATCACTTTAATATGAGAAAATTATTTGGGTTGGTTAGATATTATATTTTATGACACGTTATGGACTCAAGCCAAAACAAATACGGCAAAGCTTGACTTTTGACCATACATCATGCCATTTCTGTAAGTGACCTGTTTTTCCTCTCATCAACACATTTTGCTCAAAATTGCATGGCTGCCATGCAACCAAAATATGATGCACTTATAGAAAATGACACATGGACTTTATGTGCTTTGCCTCCTGGTAAAAAGTCCATTGGTACAAAGTGGGTTTACAACTTGAAACGCAAGCTGGATGGTGAGATTGATCGCTATAAGGCTCAACTTGTTGCAAAGGGTTATGCACAGCAAAAAGGCATAGATTATGAAGAGACTTTTGCTCCCACTTGTCATATGACTACTATGAATTTTCTATGTGGATTGGCAGCTCATTTTGGTTGGGATGTACATCAATCAGACATTGTTACTGCTTTCTTGAATGGTGACATATTTGAGGAAGCTTATGTAACGGAGCCTCGCGGTTTTGTTAAGAAAGGACAAGAGGATAAGGTGTGCAAATGTAACAAATCTTTGTATGGGTTGAAGCAAACTCCTTGTGCTTGGTATGAGAAGGCTGACACTCATTTGGTCAAACGAGGCTTTCGTAACAGTCCAACACAATGCACATTGTACGTAAATCGCGAGGGTGATGTACTTCTCATTGTGGTTCTCTACGTGGATGATTTGCTGATCACTGGAATAAATGAGAGACATATTGCTGAATTTAAGGCTAATTTGAATGCTACTTTCAAGATGACATATTTGGGAACTTCTAGTTGTGAGACTCACTACAGGAGGCCATTCTTCACAGCTATGATTGAGTGTGTATGGCTCAAACACCTTATCTTGTTGGTGGACAAGACACTTCCAACACTATCTACACTGAAAGTCAGAGCGCATTGGCAGTTGTGAGGAACCTAATTTTTCATGCTCGCACAAAGCACATTGAGTTGCATTACCACTATGTCAGGGAGAGTCTCTCATCAAGAGAGATCAACTTGGCTTATGTGCCAATGCGGGACAACCTTGCAGATCTTTTCACAAAGGCATTGTCTCGTGAGAAGTTCGAGGGTTTCCACAAAGCTTTGGGCTTACTCCCCTTTGTGGACGGATCATGTCCTCAGGGCATGGCACTTCCCTTTACCCTATGTGCCGAGCTCTTGTTCACCACATCACTCCACGGGGGATTTGCTACCATATACATGTGGTAGTGATGTGTGTAAACACACTTAGGACCATCGAGGCATTTTTTCCCTCACTAGGAGGTTTTTCCCCCCTGTGCATTGTATATATGCCCATCACTATAGCGTTAACTTATCTTTCCATTGCACGCTAAGTAAAACACTCTCTATTGTGTGCCTTGAGCTTCCTTCATCTTCTCCAAGCTGTGTGTGTTTTCTTGCAACCCTAATTCCAACAGGAATGAGCTTAAAGCTCATTCCAATCCATTTTTGGACTGTTTTTGGCTCCGTAGGAGGACGTCCCTATGTGCTTGGAGCTTCAAGCTCTTGCTTTACTCATCGTGCCTCCAACCCTATAAAGGGTGCAGCTTATGTGCACCCAAGTTTTCAAATCCTCAAATTTTGTTGCTACTTTTGTAAAATGCATTAGCTTTTGGAACTCTCAAGTCCTAGAATACATTTTACTACCCATTTTACATTATTAGTCCCTTTGGGTTTTAAGGGAAGTTTCCCACAAAACCCCACAACTTCAAATCCATCCCTAGTATCATTCCCACTTTAGAGAGATCAAGGCTAAAAGGCTTCAAAGGCTTCCTAAGGAAGAAAAACATTGAGCTTCAAAGGTATCAAAGTGATTTCAAGTGATTCAAAGAGAGTTTTAACCATCAAAGGTCCAAATCAAAAGCTTCTTTGAAGACTTTCGACTTTAAGGCGAGTTCAAAAGGGATTTGGACTTTCTTCACATACTTCAAGCAAAAAGAATATTCTTCAAATAATTCAAGCAAAATTCTCTCTTGCTTATTATTCTCCTTAAAATTAACAAATTTTTTTGCATCCCAAGGTAGAAATTGTAGCATATGCCATATTTCTGATTTGAGGAGACGATATCATTGTAGTGCACCTATTGTGAAGAGATTAGAAAATGGCATTAGCACACCGCTAATAGCTAAAACCCCTCTACTTGCATCATGGGAGATAAGGGAATTGAAAAATCCAACGAGAAATCAAATGAAGAAGAAAGTTTTGTGTCATCACCACCATCATCTAGGTTAAATTAGTGTTACAAGTGTGGTAAGCATAGTAGCAACAGCAACAACCATAAAGGCAATAAAAAGTACTATGAGTGCAAAAAACCAAGGCATATAGCCAATGATTTTTGGAAACTCAAAGAATGTGTACATTATGAAAATAAGGGGCACCCTCTTCCAAATGATAAGGAGATAGCATCACCAAGGAAGCAGCACAGTAGGAGCGATGGACGAAGAAAGAAGACAATAACTTGGTAGTGATAGTGACAGCTTGTAGAAAATTATGGGTGGACATTGGCCTCCTCATTTGGAGTCATATTTGGGGACATATTGGTCCTAAGATATTCTAGATATGAGGGGAGGATTCTTTATCCTCCATGGCATTGTAGTCCTTTGGGATACAGAACATAGCCTACGTAGCTCGATTAGACTTTGTGGCATGCCCTTCGTGGTAATGTAGTTGTCCATTAGTCTAAATTTCATGGGCAGGGTTGTTGGGTTTGTGGCCTTTTTCCTATGCCACAGCATATTTGTGTGTACCATCTCCAATCTAGTCAAGATTCCAATCAGCAGGAAACAATGTGATAGCATGTGGGCTTAGGTGAGTTTCACAAGGATAAAAAAGAATGCCCTTTGGAGTCCACATTGGGAGGCTGGATCTTTCCCTTTGGGAAGTTTGATTCTTGTCATTTGGGAGATGTCTCTTGGCCCTTGAGAGGTGCACCTAGCCATCTACTACTCCTATAAGTAGCCACACTTTATACACACTTTTTCATGACCAATTATTCTCATTAATATTCTACTTTGTGCATTGTCCAATTTCTTTCTCTAATTCCTCATTATGAGTGATACACTAGTCATGCCACCTTAACCCTAACCTTTCACCTACATGTAAAATTACTATATCACGTGCATTCAAGGGGTATCATGAAAACCTCTTATCCATAAATTTCCCAAGATTATAACACACCCTCTTCTATTCATTCTATAAATGTTTTGAAGTTTTTTAAATGATACCCGTTTGTAAATAAAAATGTTACTATGTTTGGAATTATAAGTATCTTTTTGTTTCACTAACATGATAGGTACATATATTTTAGGCGACACCCCAAGATCTCAAGGGGATGCAAGAATCCACCTAGTTTGAGGTGCTCTTCTTTGATAGCTCGACATTTTTGACAATGCAAGACATAACCTGAACATGTCAATGTAAATCTAGCAAGTAAAACTATCATTATACAAGTGCGTAAGGATTTTATGTTGAATTTATCTGTCCATCTCTACATTTACTCTTCCCTCGTGGAGTAAGTACTCATCTTTGAAGGAGAAATTCTTTTATCAATTCAATCCATCACTTGATTGAGGAGAACCATGTGTGGAAGTACTAGAAGCACTACTAGTACTGTAGTGAGAGGGATCCCACATTTTAACATGGCTCCACATCTTGGAGGATGTGTCATGTCATGCTCACATTTTCGATTTAAAGATACTAAAAACTCACTATTTAGTGGTGTGAACAAGAGAGAGGTAATTAGCATTCTGCTCTAAGCATTTGCTATGATGTTATATGAACCTTTGTAATACCAAAGTTGAGCATCATATTCTTAAAGAATCTCGGTCTACCCCTTCACATCAGTTTGATGTGTAAGCTATATGATACTTTTATGGCCAAGATAATGGTCAAACACAGTGTTAAAATCTTGGTCAAACTAAGCTCGATAAAAACAATATCTTGAGTACTTCAAAGTAGACACTATATCATAAAGTTCTCTTCCATAGTTATAATAATTTTGTTGGGATCTGTTGAGTTTGTTACTCTCAAAATCCATTGGTATACCAACTTAGTGTAGATTGGCACCAACTGTTGGAATTAGGGTTGCAGAGAAACGCACACAGCTTGGAGAAGATGAAGGAAGCTCAAGGCACACACTAGAGAGTATGTTACTTAGTGTGCAATGGAAAGATAGATAGCCCTAGAGTGTTGGGCATATATATATGCTCGGGGTAAAAAACCTCCTGAGAGGGAAAAAATGCCCCGGCGGTCCTAGTGTGTTCCCACACATCACTACCACATGTATATGGTAACAAACCCCCCTGGAGTGATGCGGTGAACGAGAGCTGGCACATGAATAAAGGGAAGTGCCATGCCTTGAGGACATGATCAGTCCACAAAGGGGAGTAAGCCCAAAGCTTTGGGGAAAGCTTCAAGCTTCTCACGAGACAATGACTTTGTGAAAAGATCTGCAAGGTTGTCATGTGTTGGCACATAAGCCAAGTTGATCCCTCCTGTTGAGAGCCTCTCCCTGAAATAGTGGTAATGCACCTCAATGTGCTTTGTGCGAGCATGAAAAACTGGGTTCCTCGCAACTGCCAATGCGCTCTGACTGTCAGTGTAGATAGTGTTCGCAGTGTCCTGTCCAACACCCAAATCAACCATAAGGCGTCTGAGCCATACACACTCAACCGTAGCTGTGAAGATTGCCCTGTACTCAACCTCACAACTTAAAGTGGCCACAGTAGGTTGCTTCTTGCTCAACCATGATATACATGAACTACCAAGCATGAAACAAAAACCACTTGTGGACACTCGCGTGTCAAAACAACCATCCCAATCTGAGTTGGAAAAAGCATGTAAGTCTGGCGGCGAAGATCCCCCCTTGGGATAAAACAAGCCAAGATGTAAAGTGCCACTAAGGTAGAAGAAATTCCTCTTGACAGCCTGCCAATGCTCAGACCGTGGGCTATGCATAAATCTGTTGACCTATGAGACTGAAAACTGAATATCCGGCCTCGTGTTGCATACATAAATGAGGCAGCCAACAGCACTTTGGTAAAGAGTGACATCAGCAGGATCGCCAGCATCATGTAGACTCAACTTCAAACCTGTTTCCATGGGAGTGGCAATAGGTTTGCAATCCTCAAGTCCAAACATACATAGCAATGTCTCTATGTAACTTTTCTGACACAAGGCAATACCACCATCACACTGCTTAAACTGTATGCCCAAATAATGATACAACAACCCCAAATCTTTCATCTTGAAAGTAGCAATTAAATCAGCCTTAAATTCAGCAATATGTCTCTCATTTGGTCCAGTGATTAGCAAATCATCTACATGAAGAACCACAATGAGAAGTACATCACCCTCACGCTTTACATACAATGTGCTTTCTGTTGGACTATTACGAAAGCCTTGTTTGACCAAATGAGTGTCAGCTTTCTCATACCAAGCACAAGGAGATTGCTTCAACCCATACAAAGCCTTATTACATTTGCACACTTTGTCCTCTTGTCCTTTCTTGACAAAACCGCGAGGCTGCGTTACATAAACTTCCTCAAAAATGACACCATTCAAGAAAGCAGTAACAATGTCTGATTGATGTACATCCCAACCAAAATGAGCTGCCAATGCACATAGAAAACGCACAATAGTCATACGACAAGTGGGAGCAAAATTGTTGTGCATAACCCTTTGCAACAAGTCGAGCCTTATGGCGATCGATCTCACCATCCGGCTTGCGTTTCAACTTGTAAACCCACTTCGTACCAATGGCCTTTTTGCCAGGAGGCAAATCACATTGAGCTTACATTATTGTCTCTAGTATAGGATAGCAAGGGCTGAACAGAATCTTCCACAAACACTACATCCCGTGAAACCAGAATACATTTTGTTTGCGGATGATACAACATGTAACCTTTGCTTTCAGCACTATAACCAACAAAAATACATTTGACAGCCTCATCCAATTTTCTGCGCTGTGTTTATGGCACCAAAGCATATGCCAAACAGCCAAAAACACACATGTGCTCAATAGAAGGCTTTCTATCATGCCATGCTTTATATGGAGTAATAGACTGCAAAGCTTTCGTAGGACACCTGTTTAGTACATAAGTGGCACACATGATGGCCTCAAGCCAAAAGGAATGCGGCAAAGCTTGACTTTTGACCATACATCATGCCATTTCCGTAAGTGACCTGTTTTTCCTCTCAGCAACACCATTTTGTTGAGGTGTATAAGGCACAGTACGTTGGTGTTTTATCCCACGACTAGCCAAAAATGCATTGAATTCATGAGACATATACTCCCCCCCTCGATCGGAACGGAGGGTGCCCATAGTACATTTCGATACATTTTCAGACATAGCCAGAAATTGTTTGAAGCACATAAAAACTTCGGACTTCGCTTTAAGTGGAAATACCCATGCATGCCTGGAGTAATCATCAATGAAACTCATGAAGTAAAGGTAATTGCCCAAGGACGGAGTTTGCATGGGCCCACAAACATCACTATGCACAAGCTGCAACCTACATGTCGCCCTAACTGAACCATCCTTTGGAAACTTAGAATGCTGCATCTTACCCAAAATACAGCCTTCACAAACATGTTTGACAAGTGCTTCAAGAGGCGGCAAAGAAGCAACCATACCAGATTTTTGCAAATGTAGCAAACTGGCAAAATTCAGATGACCAAAACATGCATGCCAAAGTTTTGCATCTGAAAGAGCCCTTGAATCTGCAACAGCATTTGCAAACTTTTGTATGACAAGTATGCAAACTTTTGTACACGCTTGTCATACAAAAGTGAGCTTATACATCCCACGGCACAAAAGGCCAGATGCAACAATTTCATCACCAAAACTTAGATCATGAACTGTACATCTGTCATCCACAAATTTGACTACAAGTCCAAGTCTAGCAAGTGCGGATACAGACAAGAGATTCTTCTTGATTCCAGGTACATAAAGTGCATCAACAAGCGTGAAAGAACTGCCATTTGCAGCAGTAAGCACAATCTTTCCAACTCCCTGAACCGGATAAGAGGATTGTTGGCACAAGTGACTGAATTCCCATGAGGGACAGACTCGAGAGAGGTGAACAATTCACGATGTGAGGTAATGTGCTTTGTAGCACCACTGTCGAAATACCACACATTTGAATCTGCAGCAACTGACAAGCATGCATCATGGAGAGCAGGATTGTAAGTGCACTCTGCACTAAAAGCCCATTCTGCATCAACATCAGCAACATAGTCTCCTTTCACAGAAGACTCGACAATGGCTGCATTTGTAGTGGAACCACCCTCTTTCTTCTTAGCCTCTTTAGCCTTCAACTTAGGACACAACTTGATCAAGTGATCATTAGCTTTACAATAATGGCAACGCATCTTCTTTTTGCCCTTATCAGCAGAATTTCCAGACAAATTGCTGTGAGCAGAAGCATTAGGAACAGAAGTTTTGCCACTCGCAGCAGAACCATAAGAAGTGGCTGCATTGTTGTTACCACCCTTTCTTTGAGAAGGAATAAAAGCCTGTTCAATTGCACGTTGTCTAGTCGTGTTTTTTTTGGAAAGTGACTCTTACAACAGCAATGTGCATAACGCATCAAACTTGACAACTTCTGGATTTCCTTGGGTCATAAGTCTCCAAGTACTAGCAAAAGTTTGGTAAGAATCAGGTAAGGCATCAAGAACAGTCTGCACAAGGGAACTGTCTGAAATGACTTCACCTGCAGAAATAAGTTGCTCATTGATATCCTTGACACCAACAAGAAAAGTGTCCATATCATCTTCCTCATGCATAATCTTCGACTCCAGCTCTTTACGCAGCAAAGAAATTTTAGCCTCATTGTGGCTTGCATAAAGACCTACTAAACTATCCCAAGCCTGTTTTGCAGATTTTGTTGAATGGATGTGAGGAACAATGGTGCGCTTCACAGACAACGCAATGAATGCATGAGCCTGTGCATCCTTTACATCCCAACGAGCTTGTTCTGACGTAGGCAAAACAACTCTAATAGCAGCAATCCTTGCAGCAAGACCTACAACATCCTCAACATCGCCTACATCCTCAGAACAAGGACGTACATCAATGCCCTGCACAATATTCCAGACGCCCTTTGACACAAGAACGTGTTGCATCAAATATAAGCCCACATAGGGTAATTGTCCCCATCCAACCTGTCCTCAACAGCAAGCATCTTGAAGACATCTGTGTTGTTGTCAGCCATGGTAAATGTTGCACCTGATGTGAAAACTGCTCGAAAATAGGAGAAATGGAGCGGGAACAACATGTGCTATATAGCACAAACCATAGAAGACTGTAAGGCACCTGTTATGCAGAACACGGCACTGACTGAAATTCTGCACATAATGGCGAAATTGTCTGTGCAGACCTGCCTGTAGTGGAAACGGAGGCCGAAATGAGCCCGAATTAGAAATCTAAGCAGATAAGCTCTACGAGCTTACCCAAAATATTTGTCGATCTGCGAACGCTCGCCAAACCTCACTGTAATCGGAGAAAGTGTGCACGCGTGTGCTGGAGCAGCTGGCGACTAAGCCCGGGAGGACGTGACCTGCTCCGATACCAATTGTTGGAATTAGGGTTGTAGAGAAACGCACACAGCTTGGAGAAGACGAAGGAAGCTCAAGGCACACAATAGAGAGTATGTTACTTAGTGTGCAATGGAAAGATAGATAGCCCTAGAGTGATGGGCGTATATATATGCTCGGAGGAAAAAACCTCTTGAGAGGGAAAAAATGCCCCGACGGTCCTAGTGTGTTCACACACATCACTACCACATGTATATGGTAACACCAACAGTCTACAGCTAGCAGAGCAGATATTAGATAAATGGTTTAAGTGGATCAATTGTAACTAAGTATAGGTTCTAATGCTAAAGCTACCTTGAGCTTTTTAAGACTTTGAGGTTGAATTTCTCCCCAAAAGAAAGTCTCCACCTCTACCTTTCAATTGGTTCATCATAGGAACAGCGACTCTTTTACAATCCTTTTTAAAAACCTTCCAATCCTAAAAAGATTTGGAGACAAGTCTACCATATTAATAGGATGAATCCATTGAAGAATAGCATCTTCTTTGGAGGTGTACATGTGTTGAAATAATATGCCCAAGATGGTGAACTTTTGTCTTAAGAAAGTCACATATGTTTAAATGTGCAGTATTTGGTAGCACTATTCTTGATAGTAACCAAGTTCGATACATAATAAAAACTAAACACGTGCATAATTTTCTCTTTCTACTTAACCAATAAGATATGGTATGCCCATGGTGAAGAATTTGGCTATCTAAAACCCCAACTAAGCAAGGTAGCAAGTTGGCATCCTACCTTGATGGCTCTTTATGACTAAGTTGACAAAGTGGCTTGCTAATACGCTTGCTACTAGGTACGACGTGCTAACCCTTAAAGTAAATAACCAAGAAAAACGTCTTTGTATTCTTAAAGCAGCTCCTTGAGTTGTATGTAATGTAGCTTCTTCTTAAATCATTCCATATAATATTATTGGTTTTATCTCGTAAGCTCGTAGCTTTTCTAAAATTGAAGCATTTTCATCATGTGATTTGCTAGTTCGTCATCATCGAGAAAGAGATCGAGAAGCATGTGACATTGAAGAAGATTCATGTACAAAAAGAAACTAGTCACGTAGTTTCAAATTGGAACTTAAAGTAGACAAAGCATGAGATAGTGAGTAATAGAGAAAAAAAATATTAGAATGAAGCTAAAAGATTTTTATTGTACAAACAAGTGGTGAGGGAGGGACATCTTTTTGTCCCAACAATAGCACGTGTAAACCATTCGCTTCAAGTGTCGGAGTATTGTGCTCGTAGCTTTGATGTAATATAGGTCCCAACCTCATGAAACCACTCCCGACTAAGATCCACATTTACCCTAGGGCCATGTAGGCGATGTTCTGAGGATGTAGTACAACCCTTGCACTTTGAGCATGACATTTAACTTAGGTATCCCAAACCTTAGTGTCTTTCCCATTAATCATGGCTACCTTATAGCGGTGTAAATTGAGAATCTACGGTAGAATTAAATTCTTAATTAACTTATAGTTTAAGGAAGTTGCACGAGGCACCATTATTTACCAAGATATGCACTTTATGTCCATAATAGTACCAAGCATTTTGACTGGGTCATGTGGCCAAAAGCTGGCTACCACATAGCAATATGCAAACAACATTTTTGAACCTCTTCACTAGTGAGACTTCCGCATCAACATGCTTGGAAATCAAAACAAGAGAAAGAAGATGCATTGTGTGTACTACTTTTCCTTTCTCATAATGGTGCCTTCCCCTTGGGACAATCTTTCATATTTTGAACAATTCAGGTTTGAGAGAGAGAGAGAAAATATTGTGCCCTTTCTTTGTCGATGGCACTCCACTGTTAGTAAGCACCATACTCCCACCAACAAAAGAGAGCACATTGGCCAAGAGTGCCAATGGTAAGATATGAGAGCCTTCAGAGAACTTGTACTACATTTAAGTTTCCGAGTAGGAGAGACGATCACACACCTATGTCTAAAGTATCGTTCAGACTGCTCAATGCCATACCTTGGGGCAGAGATGGATGCTCAAGAAAGATGATGTGAACTTTCAAACCCATGAAAAAATGGGTGCCCTTAACCCTCCAAAATGAAGAGCAGGCATGCACTTTTTCATCAAGAAACACTCTTGGGGCATTTAACTAATGAGTTCACACATTGAAGGCACAAGATCTAGCCACGAAGTCGTAGCTTGTTCTTTGCTCAGCTTCGCCAGTTCTATTTTCGCTTTTCAAATGCAATGAGAATACCCTACCTATGGACAATGTATGAGGCTTGAGCTTGGTGAAAGGCACCGTGCACTATGGGCTGCCGTAGGATAAAGGGACCAACTTAAGGCCACCCAAGCGAGGTGGCGAATTGCTCTCTCTCTCTCTCTCTCTCTCTCTCTCTCTCTCTCTCTCTTTGTGGTGCATTGTCCCATTGAATCTCGAAATTCAAATGCCATGAAAAACACACATGAACATTTGGGTTATAAATTCTAGTATGAAAGGCCAACCAAGTTTTACGCAAAGGAGGCTGAATTTATGCCATGTGTAAAAAGGCGCTTTTGATGAACGGCCTTTTCGCTTTTCACTTTTGAAGTGCACTTTTGGAGCTTATCTGGCCACTTGGCAGCTAGATATTTTTCCTTTGGGTCAGCGCATTCACACACACACTCGTAAGCGTAGTGGCTACCATAAAGCAGAAGAGAGATAGACAGAGAGACAGAGAGCTTGAAGGTCCCCATAGCCATGGGAAGTCATCAGTATGTCTTTAAAGAGGGTCCTCTCCGTGTGCGAGTTTTCCATGTAGAGGGCAGACGGCCCCCGCAACCTGCACCCACGTATGGCAAGCACAGGGCCACGGTTGCACAAGAGCGTGAGGCTGCCTCACTTCTGTACCCGCCAAAACCCCTAATGATTGCAGCACCTGAAGATGGCGGAGAGTATCCTCTGCTCTTCCTCTACCATGGGTTCCTTCTCCTCAACAAGTACTATTCTCAGCTCCTTCAGCATGTTGCCTCCCATGGCTTCATCGTCATTGCTCCGCAGGTGCTTCTCATTTCCATTTTTCTGTATGAGGCTACACGTATCTGTGTGCTGTTTGTGCAAGCCTATCTACCCTAATGATAGGCTAATTTGCATACAAATTTGTATACCATCCATGCTCTATTTCCTAGACGATGTCAAAACAACGGGTCTGTTTCATTTGCTCTTTTCATAAACAAAAATTGCTACCATCCAACTTACATACATTGTGAAGCTCTTTGTCTGACGTAGAAGAGATCTATGTGATGCTAAACATACCCTGAAGATGGGTTCATCTGCGTTTCATGTATGCTCGCATTGTTGACAGAGCTTATGTGACAGCATTTGTTGGCATTCCTGCTTGATTACGCAAAAGGAAATTTATTGAAGATTCAGAGAAGCTTCGTATAGTATATGCATAAGAAGATATGGTAGCTCTTTTGAAGGCTCCAATCTTCCAATCATCCAAAAAAGGGTATTTTTGCAGCTCAAGAGCCTAAGCTTCTTCTGATGTAGAATCGTGTGTGTGTGTGTGTGTGTGTGTTTCCTCAATGGGATAACGGTAATTTTGATGCCCCATGGACTCTTTTTTACAGCCACATGCTCATAGGAATGAATTTTCATTTTAAACACATATGGTATGCCCTTCTCCTGGCTCTTGCTGGTCACTGATCCATGCATATTCAGCTTTCGGTTCTGGGCGTGCAGCTACCTTCCACATTTCAATGTTTTGTGCCAAATTGTCAATTGCCGCTTTAGCTTCTCCTTAGTCATGTTAACAGAAGTTTTTTTCCTGGTGTAACTTGAGATATAGATGTATATTCTGGCCGGTGCTGATGCAACCCAAGAGATAGCTGAGGCAGCAGCTATAATCAATTGGTTGCCTGGAAGGCTTGCAGATGTGTTGTCAGAGCATGTGGGTCCAGTCCAGCCCAGATTGGACAAGCTTGCACTCGTGGGTCATAGCAGGGGAGCAAAGGTAGCCTTTGGATTGGCAATGGGTTTGTCCGAGGTAGCTCTTAAAATCAGCGCTATTGCAGGCCTGGATCCTGTGGATGGCAAGGATGTAAATCAGCAAACTACACCGCCCATCCTCAAATTTTCTACTCACTGTTTTGATCTCAAGCTCCCCATTTTGATTCTTGGGTCAGGCCTCGGCTCCTTGAAAAGAAATGCCCTCTTCCCTCCTTGTGCTCCAGAAGGGGTAAGCCACCAAGCTTTCTTCTCCGACTGCTCGGATCCCACCTTTTATTTTGTGGCAAGTGAGCATGGGCACATGGACTTTCTAGACGATCGCACAGACGGATTTCAGGGCAAGCTGTCATATTGTGCATGCAGGAATGGCCCTTCTAGAGGGCCGATGCGCAGGTTTTCAGCAGGAATCTTGGTAGCTTTCCTTCAAGCTGCAATGTTTAGTGAGACTAAGACATTTGAGCACTTGATTCGCAATCCGACTATTGCTCCAGTGACATTGGAGAAGCCAAAGTGGTACATTGCATCAGCATCAGAAACCTCAGAATGCCCAGATTTGAGCAAAGTATTCTTTTGATACTCTTTGATGAATCTGTCACAAGAGATGGGCAAGGCGTGCGCTTCATAAGCAAGGGGCGCTCTTCAAATTGGCAAGGATTGATAACAGGCTTGCTCTATCATATATTAAGGTATTAAAGGGCCTTGGAATAACAGGACCCTTGTAGTCGATTGTATAGAAGAACTGCAAGATTCATCAACCTTGTGGTACTAGTGTGTGCAAGATGCTGCTAGGATTGAGCTGAAATATTTGCAGAGAATTTGTCGACAACACGGACATACTTTTTCTGCTGGGGACATCAATAGCTGCCTCTGTTGCCTCTTGCAACTATTACTGTACACATTGTATATGATTCTGCCTCTAATTGCACTCAATTCTTGGTTACCTGTGGTGAAGCGTATCAAATTGACATGAATATGAATAGTACATTGCCACTTTTCTTGTTCTTAATGTCATTGCTTTCACCTTAGCAGTAGTATGGGTCATTCTGAGATGTGGGTGGATGGCTGTGATTTGTGCTTCATAGCTAAGGGTTTTGGTCCAGCTTTGCCTTAAGTATCATGACTATTCTCTTCGATTGTTTTGTGTGCTTTGCTGGCCTTCTCACAAACTATGTGAACCCTTCCAAGATCACAATGCATGTAAGTTCACCAGATAGAGGCCTTTCCAGAGTTATACACCTTGGAGTTGCCTCCAATCTGTAGGAAGCAAGCCCTGCCTGCTCGCGGGGTTCAGACGATGAGGGACGCAAGCTCTACCTGCTTGCCGCTTGCTCTAGCATTGCCTACCTCAGATGATACTGAATGGCAGCTAACCACTGAAGAGATAGATTATTCGGCTTGTGTTACACATGGTGGTTATGTGGGATACCCTTCCGTAATGGCTCGTCACCCTTCCTAAGTAGGGTAAATGGCAAATAGTAACTCACTTGTATGGGGCCCTTGGTGAGCTTAGTGTTTTATGATTGTAATGAAAATTTATCGTGTCCACACCCAAATTTGCCTTACACCCTACACACATTGAGGCTTTTTGGCAGGTTGAGCAGGAATACTGATCAGCTAGCCTTCCATCAGTTGAGAGCTGCCTATTACTTGACATTGAATCTATCCATGTGTTGATTTCAATATTGTCAGCAAAATCAAACACATATTTGAGGGGTCCGCTTTAGTTTTGCGTCTCCTCGCTGTTCACCATTAAACATATTGATGAAACTAGAGCCTGATGCTAACCTTGTGTGTGCATGCATGCCACATGAGTGCAGATACGCATAAACATATAGGTTCCAGTTTGGACTCGTTTCTGCATTAGAGCGCAGGTAAGTTACATGCACAACATTAAATCAAGGAGAGAAGTCGACAAATCCCATTGCACTTCACCTTTCTGCAGCATCCCACCATTTCAGGCATTGAAGCCTTTTCTCTCCACCTCTTCATCTCGGTCTCTTGCAACCACACCTATGCAGCAGCCCTCTCATGAATAACAACCTCAGATCTGTGAGCTCCAGTAGGGGCTGATAGGGCACTTACTTTGCTGGCAACCTACCAGTGCTGCTTGGTAAATTCACTCCATGCCACTTTCCTGCCGTAACACCCTTCTGACTGCAGAACCCTATTTGGTGTTATTCTTGAGGAGCTATGATTTTCTTTGGTATGATTCTAATTTTGATTACCCTGGGTATGCGAATATTTTTGCTTCGTTTCGAGCATTCAGGCTCAAATTTTCATGTCTTGATCTTGGTACGCTTCCATGTGGCTCAGATTGATTGGGCACCTCAGACAGCCACCCACTAAAAAGGCATGTATCCATTGTTTACCAGTTTCAAAAGCTTACGAGGCTTATGCACACACTGAAATATTTGGTGGGTAGTGATTAGGCAGCTCCTCTCAATCCCCGTTGCAATGCACACATACAAACATGCTGAGACATGTCACCATTAGGAAGAGAAGGTGCACTCGTGTCACACTATGCTGCCGATGAAGAACGAGTATTAGTTACTTTCATATACCTGCCATTTTCCTTAATTCACAAAGACAGGCTACCAACTCCAAAAATATCTTTTGCAGGCACACTATTTATAATAGACCCATATCTCAGCATTATTTTAGCCAGAAACCTCTTTATTACCCTCATCCATATGGAGGCAAGTAAACAGTGCAAGAACTCACATGATCAACACTACACGTTTTGACATCTCTATGGGAAAAAAATTCGCTCACTTCATTTTCCACAGACTAACAAACTACTCTTGGAGCCTTATCATGCTGATCCAAGCTATAAGGTGTTCATTGCACCCCCGTCCAACTGACAGTCGCAACAAACACAAATAAAAGAGTCTGTAAACAAGTTGTAGAACCTACATAGGTCGTCGCAATTAGTAATTCTTCTATCCATCAAAGTGATCCGTAAAGATGGTTGTCACACAAGACAACAGCATGTCCAGGAGTTAATTGTTGTAATATCAGAAACATAGGCATAAAGCCATAAACCTACTCTTGGTCGTTCTCAGTTGCACTGGGTCGTCAGAGGAAGAAGAAGAGAAGCTTTCAAATAGTAGGAACAATCCCAAGAAACCTCAAAGATCTATCCAACAAGTCTTGAACTCAAGGCCTGTCACTCAAGACGTCACTAGAGAATCAGACGATTCCTGTCATGGCATAGCACATAAATTTAGCTCACTAACTTCCACATGTTCACAAGAATTTAATTTGTCATTCTGAAATACAATGACCTTTTGTTAAACCTCCTTAGAGAAGTCAACAACGGTCCAAAATAAAAGGTGTAGGGTGAGCTGTTCAACCAAGCAACGTGGCCAACAGGGAGACCGATGACGTTGCATCCAGCAATACAAACACGGGGATTCTCTTTATATGTAGCCCAAATCCACTTGAAGCCTACAAAAAACTCTTCCCTTTTTTTTGAGGCGAGCGATAATATGTCACTTGGCACTGAGAATGTGCATCATGTGTGTGGTTAATAGTTTATGTACTGGAACTGCAAAGCTTGCAGAGAAAATTTCTTGTCCGGGTGTTTTGTCCTTAGTTGACAAGAAAACTTAGGGCAATCGAGCTCATAAACTTAGGGCAATCGAGCTTGTACACATGGAACACATCTCACTTCATGTTCGGTGAGCAGAAAAACTGAAACACTCTTTTGCTGACAGTGCTACTGATCTCCTTACTTTGATTTATGATTGGCAAGCCTTTCAGCAGGTTCTCTTTAGCCTTTTCATCTCCCTTCTGCAGGTAATGGGGAAAAAAACCAGCGGTCATCACTTGCTGCGTCAACCAACAAAATCAACATGGCAACCAAACAGTTTTGCAGGGTAAAGAGAAATAGCATGGCAAAGAGAAGTCAAGGAGACAACTTACAAGGTTTGAATAAGCAGTTACAAGAGAAAATGGAGTGGGATATTTCTCCAATATCGTAAGGGCTATACTTTCTGTTACCTGCCTTATCTGCATCCCACATGTCATGAGTACGCACAAATGATGAACACAGAGGGTAGCACAATAGAAATATCAAATAAAGAGAAACAAATTCCACACACAGTAAAACCGTAAAAGTGCTGCACACCATAAACCCACACACACACATCCAAACTTGTACATAGAAATTTGCAACTTACTTGCATTAGCATCACTCCAAAAACATCGCTAACCTTTTCTCTATCAAGATCTTTGCAATCATCCACAAACTGCCTATATGTCTTGCACAAACCCTGCCTGGGGTGTTTACACCCACTCAACTCATTGTAATAGGCAGAAATGGCATGAGTGAGGTGGCCATATTTCCTCAGCGTATCCCTGACATCACGAGTTCTCTGAACATCAAAACCCTCTGCTATTTCAGTAGTGAAGCACCTGCATTCAAATGAGTGAGAGCTTTATAAAATGTAAGAAAAAATCTGGTCCAAATCTTTTACAAAAACAAATGCCAGCATACATACGCCGTCTTGATGCTTTCAGAAGAATCCATGACATTGGGATCACCTTCGACCACATAAATCAATTTCCGCAAACCGCATCTCTGGATCAGTCACAAAGCATACTCATACATACCCTTTTTTTGGGACTAGATACAAAAAAGGAATACTAAGATTGAAACAAGGAAAATTGAAGAGGTAGAGGAAAATGCTTATTGATGTTCTTCACAGACATAGTGACTCTTTTAGCCATTTTGAACAACCATAGACTGAGTTAAGCTTAGCCTTGAATGATCGAATGCTACTTACATCAGAATTACTCAAAACAGGGAGGGCAGGGGTGGTGGTTGTTGTTGGAAGGGGGGGGGGGGGGGGGGGGGGGGGGGGGGGGCGCTCGCCCACAGCCTTGCACTTGAATGCACCAACTACTGTTGGTTAACGTGAGGCATAATAGAAAAAACGAACTATTAATCTCAAAACCTTTCTGCAATTGATGAGAAACCTAATTGTAATCAAAGCAATGTTTTTTCACCACTCCTGGGTAGAAATCAAGAACTTTCCACCCACATTATCCGAAGAACAATAGTCAAATTAGGTGACCAATGGACGCATACAATGAGCTATAACACTCTTAGGGCCCACTACGTCATCTCTGAGCACCACAGTAACAAGTGGGATTTGACTGTCAGCCTATTTACATAGTGTGTATGATTTTAGGTGTTAAGTCTCAGTAAGAGATTGTATGATTGCTTCCTTGCCTCTTGCAAAACCTTATGACACTAAAAACTTCATCCATATTAGGGTTCGTCAACCGGGCACATAGGTTTTGTACCTTTTTTTTTCGAGAAAAAGATGCTTCTAGTAGTTAATGAAACTGCCCGTAGGGCTACAACCACCGCTTCTAGAGAGGGCTACAACAATCATAAGGGGGAGACTCTCCCAATGAAAAAACAACATATGTACAACGAAGCTAGATCAAGAGATGGGAGGAGGGAAAAGCCACACAGGTGGACGGTAGTGCCATCTCATCTCACCTTGGACCATGGTGAAGAAAGGCCCAGGGCGCCAGAGTCGAAGGAAAGCCTCTCTACGCTCCCGCATGTGGATGGAGCTGCCCTAGAGTCTCTCAAACTGTCCTCTGAGAGTATGGACCAGCTCCAGCCAAAGATCTCGAACGGTCTCTGCTGGTGGTACAGGGCGCGCCTCAAAGATGCGAAAGCAGCGGGCCCGCCAAATGAACCAGAGTGTCAAGCCACAAATGAGCTCCCAACACTCCTCTCTCTCACTGCACCACTCCTGCGGAGTAAGCTCTGTAGTAGGTTGGGGTGTAGGTCGACCCCCTGCATCACTATCATCCTGCTGGTGGAGGACAGCTCAAACTGAAGCGCCGGGCCCGTGAGAGTGGACCAAGCAGCTGCCCCCCAAGTGTACTGCCTTGCCGTGGAAAGAGCTGGCATCAACCGAAGGACACCAAGCAAAACCTGCTCTGCCAAAGGACAATCCCAAAGACAATGGCGCTGACTCTCCACGGGATGGTCACAAGCTGCGCATGCTGCCGAGAGACCACTATGTACAAGCCAACTCCCAACTGTTGTAGCCCGATGTGCAACCAGCCACTAGAACAAAGTGACTCGCCGCGGCTGTCTGGAGTCCCACAACCTCGCCCCAAAAAGCTGACAAGAACTCAGCTGTGAGACCCTCCTCCTGCCAATGAGGTGATGCAGCAGGACAAGCCTCTCTCCGTGCGGCCAGTATGTGACGTCCCAGACGAACAGTGTACTGAAAGAAAGGGACACCTGGGTGGTCGGCCGAGGAGAAAAACCACTCCCCAGGATCCCACTGCACTCGTGCCAATGGACAACAATCCCAAGCCCCCAACCTCCAATAGCCAGTCTCAAGAGCTTCTCGGTCAGGATCTACGACACAAGTCCTCTCGGATCCTCTGAAAACACAGCCACCTGTGGGGCCTCTACTGAAACACGGTGTAAACGACCCACACCATGTAGCTCGAAAAACAAGGAGGGGACAGTCTCCGAGCAAGCCCGAATTGCAATGAGAACCTCCAGTCGTGTGAAGGCTCCCATCCATCTGGGCACTGCTGACTCGAGAGGCGTGAGCCACTCAGCTGGTACAACCTCTGTGATGTCCTGACACATGCTCTGCACCCCTCTCATGCCCTGAAGCTAGAAGCTCTAAAGCTCCTATGACAAGCCTGAAAACTATAGCCAGTCACCGAAAGTGCATGTTGGACTCTTTGTCATGGGACCCCAAGAAACATGAGGCCTACTACCAACCAAGTGGCCTCTCTGAGTGCTAGCCATGGGGTTCCAAACCAGGGGCTGTCTCAGGCGCTCCTCCATGCAAGTAGGCTGATGCTGTTCCAGGCCTCTCCGCAGCTGCTCCCAGGAACGGTCCTCCAGTCTCCTGCTCAGGCCAACTCTACGCATCTCTATGAAAATCCATATGGTTAAAGGTCGCCAGGGGCCTCCAGCCTAAGGCACTCTAGCACTAAGCCGCTGAAGTAAAAACTCCTTCCAGGGTTCCTCCCCTGGAAGTAATCCTCTGACAACAAACTTTCCAAGAAGGGCTCTACTTTGATGTGTTGGATCTATGATCCCTAACCCTCCCTGAGAACAAGGAAGAGTGATGACCTGCGAGGCCACTTTGGCCCGGGCTATCTGGGTGTCACGTCCTGACCAAAGGAAGTTCCTGATCAGCCTCTCTACCTGGCTGATGCAAGAACTCAAAAAGATCCAACAAGAAGTGATGTATCACCATAGTTGACACGTACGGTCACGTACGACGGGTACACGTACGAAGACGTGCGGTACTAATCGAACTAAAAAAAATTAGACGTACGGTGACGTAACGTACGATGCCAAAAAAAATCATGCGTCTTACACATGATAGATCATATGAGTCATGACATCAACCTTAATACTTAGTACCAGGGCTAGAAACAAACATTTTTCCTAACCGATCATAATAAGGGAAAACTTGAGTTTTCAGGTCAAAATTTGAAGCTTTTGCCGGTAATTACACTAAAACTTGTGTAAATTTGCCGGTTTTCTTAGAGGCAAGCTCAAAATCTAACCGGGATTTTATAATTTCAACCGGTTAAAATACACTAGACCCCGGCTTTTTTCTAACACTGCTTAGTACTAAATACTTGTAACTTAAGTCTTACAAGTTAGAACATGAAAGATCTGTCCATGGATATTGGAAACGGCAATGTCCGAAGAAAGAAGAATCATGATCTCCAAAGTGGTGGCGGCCATAGTAGATCCGCTACCCAAGCCTCGTCGCACATAGGTCATGGTGGTTTGAGCCAATGCAGCCATTGGGCTCTTGTTCAAATGCAGTCGAGATGCAAAACATTCCCACACCAAAAATCGCACCCAAAAAAATAAATAAAAAATAAAAAACGGATGACTCATGTACGGAACGTATGAGTCGTACGGTACGGTACGAAACGTACGGAACGTCCCGTACGTCGAACGTGGACAACCCTGTACAGTATCACATACTAGCAAACAACACCTAATTGGCCACTATGACTCTGTCTGCCAAAGTAAGTCGTGCGGAGCTCCAATGTGACAACTTCCTCCTGATGGATAGGAGGAAGGGAAAATTTGCTGCTCCGGAGGCAAGTCCAAGCCAACCTGACAGCCCAAGTACCGAACTACAGTCCCTGGGGGAATCCATCTGAAACCCTCACCTAGCAACCAACGAGGCGTAGGAGCACTACCAACCAAGAAAGCCACTGTCTTTCTCCAGTTGATCAATGCACCTGATGCACAACGAAAGGTCTCAAGACCCTGCTCACACATGTGAAGGTTGGCCTCCTGGCCCTCCAAGTACAACGTTGAGTCCTCAGCAAACTCAACATCCAATAGCTCATCTCCTTGAATAGGGAGCGCTAAGCCACGTAGACCAACCTGCTGTGAAACCAAAAACCTGCTCATCGCCTCATCATAGAACAGAAAGAGAAAGGGGGCAAGAGGGCAGCCCTGTCTGACCGAACGTGTGAGCATGAAACGATCTCCTCTACCACCTGACAAAAGTACCTGACTGTGTCCCCGTCTGTAGAGAGCTGACACACCTATGATTCAGGCATCTGAGAAGCCCATCCTGCGTACAGTGCCCTCCAAAAAGTCCTCAAAATCGAGAAGAAGTATCACCAGATCCTCACCACAAAGGCGCGCGAGGGCAGACGCCTCCCAAAGAGTAAAGATGTTGTCAAGGATACTACGCTCCTTGACAAAACCTGTCTGTGTCCCATGTATGATGCTCTCTAGAAGTGGCTGAATCCTCAAACTCAGAGCCTTGGCAAGAATTTTGTAGGTTGAGTTGAGGATGGTGATAGGCCGCCACTGTTGAATCTCATCCAAGGAGCCACCCTCCTTGGGAATGAGGTAGATCAGACCCTCACTCATGCTGTCAGGCATCTCTCCTATGTGTAGGATGTACTAAAAAGCGATGCACAGATCTGAGCAAAGCACGTCTCACTACTCTAAAAGCTGGGAGTCAGACCATCCTCACCTGGACAACTACCACGCGGAAGTGCTCTAAGGGCCACATGGAGCTCCTCTAACTGTAGAGGCAACTCAAGACTCTGACACATCTCCTCAGTCGCAAGACAAGGCATTTGTGTCCACACCTGCTCTCTACATGCATCCTGACGCTCTGACTGAGGCTCTGCTAGCAGCACTGTAAAACTCTATGGCAACAACACGCATGTCCTCCGGCTCTGAAGCAACTGACCCGTCAAGACTCCTCAACTGGCTGACCCTCGCATGCGCCTGCCGAGGCCCCACTGTCTCAAAGAAAGCCCCTGTCACTCTGTCACCCACCTGGGTTCACTGAGATGCCTGACGATGAAAAGCAAACTCCTAGTGCCTCTCCTCTGTGCTGGCAAGCTCTTGGCGAGCCTGCTGTAACTGCTCCTCCAACCAAGGACTGTCTGGATACTGCTCCCGCATTCTCTGCAGCCTGCAGGGAAGCAACACCTCATCAGAGGCGCTACTGCTCCTCTCTCGCTGCGGCCAAGCGGGCCGTAGACTCCTGGAGAAATAGCCGACTAAGCTGAGCAAGTCCAGAGGCCACTCTATCAGCAGGAGAGTCCTGCAACTCTAAGCCCTCTGTCCAAAGAGTCACCACTCGCTCTCTAAGCGCAGAGTCCAGTAAGACCCTCTCAGGGATGCGAAGCAACGTGCTCCCCCTCCTCTGTCTATCTATCACTGTGAGGATTGTTGGTGCATGGTCCGAAAAAGAAGTCCCAAGGAGAATGCACACTGACCCACCCAAGTCACAGAAGTCGTCACTAGTGTAAGAGCGATCTATCCAAGATAGATTCACTCCTCCCACTCTACGTTCCGAACGAGAGAGGCCAGGCTGTCAGGTCGCCTCACAAAGCTAGTATGCTGCCACACATCTGAAACCCGCAGAGTCATATATAACCTCTCCCAAGCTGCCAACTCAACTCCATGCACAGTAGTATGGCTACCTCCAATCCTGTGAGAGGGGTTCTCCAAAATGTTGAAGTCACCCTCAATGCACCATTGCCCTGCCTGCGGCAGAACACTACAATGTGAGCCCAAAACTTTGTACGTGCGCTCGCCACATTGGGCGCGTAGATGTTCAAGAAGCCCATGAGGCAACCCTGAACCTGCATAGTAATTGACTTAGCCCTGCCTGGCACAATAATCCCTCTACCACAATGGCCTGCTACAAAGAGTCCGCAATAGTCCTACATACCCCACCCTGGATGCCTCTAGGTCCAAATGCAGCTGACCAAAACGTCTCATAGCAACCACGCAAAATCTAACCACACCGTCGAATGCAGCTCTCACAAAGATGATGTTCCTGTAGCATAAGCATGTCAATCTCACCACCCACAAGGCATCTCTGAAGCTCCTGACGCAGCCGACCCCTCTGACGATGAAACTGGGGCCCTCCTAATCCCTGCACATTCCATGAGGATCATGCACATTCCATGAGATGATCCTCATAGAGTCGGTGAGAGAAAACAGATGCTGCCGCAGCAACAGTTAGGATGGGGAGTAATCAGCATCCGAACGACCTCTAGACAAGTGCGAAAGAAGTTACTGTCCCGGCCAGGCCCAAGCCGAGCGTGCAACCCGAAAGGCTACATTCTCTGTCCAAGAATCCTCATGCACAAATACATAACAAGGAGGGCACTGAGTGACAACAAACAAATGCACCACAATGTACCTGCAACCCGCTGCATCTGGAGGCGTCACCCTGAACTTGGCAAGAGGCCACAGTGTCTGCACTAGATCTCTCACCCCTAAGTCCCCTGTGTGGTGTGAGAACTCAATAGCCTGAATCTAAGCCTGTCAAGGATTGTGTGTTGGGTCCACTCTGTGAGATCCCTACCACAGCGGAAAGGAGAAACCCACCGCTGTGTCCAGAGCCTCAATGCCTCTAGCTGCAAGAAAGAGGACGTAGACTCGAAAGCTAGCCTCCTCTAGGTCGAGAGAAGAGTCACCCGGAAACCGAGTGCCAAGCGTCTGCGAATGTTGAAGCTAGTCAAACCTCTAGGCACTGCTGCAGAGGGAGAAGTCTGCACCAAAAAAGGTGGCCTCATGTGGGGTTGTCTCTCTCGAGCCACACGGCTCGTAGCGAAAGCACTACCAAGAGAACGCCTTGCGGCCGCAGAAGCGTGTCCAGTACCCTGCATCTGAGGAGGAGTGGAGGAGGGATCAGGAGATGAGGCTGTGGGCCCCATTGGGGAGAGAGGAGGGGCAAGAAGCAAAGGTGGTGGTGGTTTAGGGGGGGGGGGGGGGGGAAGCAATGGGGCGAGCCTACCCCTGTCGACAGCTACCAAGCACCTGCTACTAACCGTCAATTGTCTGATCACTGGTCTCTGTCGAGGTACCAGCCTATGCGTCCTGTGTATCTCGCTGCTTGGCATGCTCTGCCTTGGGAGGCTGCGCATACGTTGTGGGTCGAGATCTCTTGCGAGGACACGCCTTTGCCAAATGGCCCATCTGCCTGCAAATGAAACACTTGTTCGGGAGACCCGAATACTCCACACTTTGTCTGATCCATCCCCCACTCACCCGAGGCAACAATACCATCTTGGGAAGGGAGTGTGTGTCTCAAACAAGAACCCGGACAGTAGGTAAACCTGCGGCCTTGGCCACAATTGAAGTTGCAATGGGCGGAGACTCCAGAACTGTCCCGAACATGGAACCAATCCTGGGGAGAAGAGGGAGGTACTCTAGCCTCAAGCCTGGGAAACAGACCGAAATCGGCAATTTTGCCTCCTCCTCGAGCACATCTGTAGTAGGGTCAAAACCATGATGCCATCGTCAAAAGTAAGCTCGAGCTGCCCAGATGCCGAGCGGGCTCATTGAAATCACCTTGGCCGTCATATCTGCAAACTCGAACTCTACCCGGTAGTACCCTCTCCCGTGGATCTGGACATCGGTGATCTTGCTCACATCGAAGAGAAGACGGGCCTGTAGTAAATCCCGAACCTCGCCCCGAGTGGGCCGAGTGCCGATGATCTTACAAATAACCGAAGTGGGTTGCAAGCGCTCCACTTCGGCCATCAAGCTCGCTTGCTCTTCTGGCGAAGAGCAAGTCGAAGGGTCGGCTCCGCGGTGTCGGGCGAGGGGGCTTCTGTGGAGTCCCTCTGAGGTGAAGCAAAAGCTGCCATTCTGTGTCTGCTGCTGAATCGAGGAGGGCGTTGGCGACGAGGCGCTCACAAGGAAGCTGAAAATACAGCCTGCCTGCGAGCCGAAAGCGTGACTCGGAGGGAGGGGTGATAAGGCGGGGCGAATGGAGCGGGGGAAGGGGGCGCGCGCACAGGGGGGGAA